>NC_045640.1:33171681-33811681 GCF_009829145.1 Chiroxiphia lanceolata
AAGCAGAGCTTCAGCTCTGCACCCTTTTCCTTTATAAGTGTAATTGAATATGCTATCTATTTCCACTGTGTCTAAGTATGAAGCTGAAATACAGTACTGCCTCTGCATATAGAAAACCTCCTGGGTGTATTAGTAGTTCCTCTAGATCAAGTGCTGCATGTCACTGCGGTTGAACTCTCTTTATTATGCTGAAAAAGAGATTGTCTGCATCAGGCAAGAATTTTTTTTTAATTTATTTCAAATTATATTCATTTACTCCACCAGAGATCTAAAATAAACCAGGAGAAAATAATATTCACTTTCCTTCTAACATTTCCTCATTTATAAATGAGTAATACAAATGAGCATTCTGAAGATGTTCTTTATCCTTATAAACACACACCTCTGTTTAGTGCAGTATCAGCCTTTGGAATCATCCATAAAAAAATGACATTTAATCAGATCAGCTAACTCAATTGATTTGTCCAGCTAACAATTGCTTTTATTTACTATATGTCATCTTTGCTTTGAATGGGATTTCACTGATTTACAGAAACACAAATCACAACAGTTCTGTGACACCTGCATATGTTCAGACCAACTTGTTCTCTCATGCAATGAATGCCACTACTAAAGCAAATGATAAAAATAAATGTGCTGGAAGCTGAAAGTCAGTAAATTCAAATCATCCCGAGTTCTTCTGGGCTTCCTTAACTGACTCATACATGCATCCAGCAACTCAGGTTGGTATAGGGATAGTTTTGAATAGAATATTTCTTTTTCACTGCAAAGAATCATTAAGTTTTTTGCTACATGGTCAAGGCACCATTACGACAATTATCTTTAGTTTCAAGGTTTGTATTTCTAATAACATACATGGGAAATAAATGTTTAAGACAAGTGGTTCAACAAGCAGCAAGGAACTTAGTCATTTAGGAATTGGGCATGTTTGAATCTACCATGTCCATCTGAATGGATGTCTTCAGGAGCTTTGTACCACACTGACTTCAGTGACTCCAGCCCACAGCCTCTTAGACTTAGTTGTTTGCAAAGCTGTACTCTCTACATGATTTCTAGAGGGGAAAAAAAAAGGAAAAAAAATGACCACAAATATCAAATAGTGCATTGTGATAAATCAAACTTAAATTTGTTCACCTTTTTAAACATAAAAGGAAAGGGGTTGTCATTTTTGCTCAATTATCCAAGACTAGAGGAATTAAAGCCTGAAAATTTTATAAAATAACAAAAGTAATAAAAATAGAAGTTATTTTACAGTTTATCAGATGAGCAGGAATATTTTCCATTTAATTATCACTTTTGGAGAGATGAACAGAGCAAAGCTTTCACAGGAAGAAAGTTATCAAGTTGTACACTAGAACTGAAGAATCTACCTGAGCTCAGGAGAGTACTGTGGCTGAACTTGGTGACAGAAGAATTCTGCAAGCAACAAATATTCTTTCTTGTACTGAGGAGCCCAGGACTGGACACAGTGTGGCCTAGGTATGGCTGAGTAGAGGCAGAGGATCACTCTCTCTACTTGTTGGCCGCACTCTTCCCAATGCACCCCAATTCTCCAGCCTATCAAGGTCCCACTGAATGGCAGCAACAGCTTCGGGTATATCAGTAACTCCCCCCAGTTTCATATCATCAGCAAACTTGCCGAGGGTACATTCTACCCTTTCATTCAGGTAATTGACAAACAAGTTGAATAAGACTGCACCCACTATTGATCCCTGGGGAATACCACTGACTACAGGCCTCCAAATGGATTCTACTCCACTGATTACCACACCCTAAGCTTTGCCATTCAGGCAGTTCTTGATCCATGCCACTGTCTACTCATCTAACCCACACTTCATGAGCTTACCTACAAGGATATTGTGGGAGACACTGTCGAAAGCCTTGCTGAAGGCAACATAGATAACATCCACTGCTCTCCCCTCATTGACCCGTCCTGCCATGTCATCATAGAAGGCTACCAGATCAGCCAAGTATCATTTTCCCTTGGTGAATCCATGCTGACTACTCCTGATGACCTTTTTTCTAGATGAGCATATAGTACGCCTCAAACTGGCTACTACTGCAGATACCTGCCCTCCACTGTGAGATTGCTCTCTGTTCACTTCCTGAATAACATTGTTTCTCAACATCTCCTGGTTTTGCTCCATCTGCTACTCTTTCAAATGTGAAGTTAAATTTTACAAATCTAAGTATTACCACATAATATTATGTTTAAAGCCTATAAGGTATCTTTTATATGAAAGCAACACAGAAAAAAAACCCCAAAACTCTCTTTGGGTGCCTGTAGGGGGTCCCAGGTTAGCATACCAGGAAGCTGACATACTAATCCGTGAAAGAAATAAATCTCTTTCTTTCCTGTTGATGAGGATACATATCACACATAGAAACAGGCTTCTTTCACTGCTATGCCAAGTGATGAAAACAGTTTCAAAAAATAAGTATAAGCTGTGGATCCTGAAGCTTGTTCCCATCTACCAGAACTCAGTGCCTTTGTATCACAAGCAGAGGCATGTGAAAAAAGTAAAATGGTGAGCAGGTAATAGTATATAGAAAAGAAACACAAAAAAGAAACACAAGAGGTGGAACAGGAGAAAAATGTTGGACAGACCTGAAAAACAATTATATTTTAAAAATGAATTTTAATTGATGAAGGAGACTTTTTATTTCTTCCTTTTTATCTCTGATTTTTGGAAAAAAATATAATCTTATTTCTTGCTTCTCCTCCATCTAAACAGCAGAACAAATGTCTGTAGTCTCAAACATCTGATACTCTCTGCCTTCAATGTAGACCAGAAGCATTCATTTTTTAAATTAAATGCAATAAGAAGGTATAAAAATTTCAGATGCATTAAAGAGTAAGCTATCATGGACCAGCTACAAAATAAGAATGGGAAGTATGTCTAAAAGTATCAATGAAGGGCATTTACTGAGACATTTCAAAATCATGACCTTCTCTTAGAAACTGCCAATTTCCCAGGACCCAAACTTTTGACAGGAAAATTCTACATTCATTAACCTTTCATTGAGTCTCCCGGTTCCAGTAAGAAATTTCTGCTTGACTATCAGAAACAGAATTGGCAACCAGAGGAGCTTTTCCCTAAAAGAAAGGTTACTTACTACTTCATAAGAGCCTTGGTCAGGGTAGCTGACAGGTACACTCCTTACTGCTCTCACCTGATACAGTATCAAAGAGTTTCACTACATGAGACAACACATCCTCTAATAGGGATAGGTACAGTTGTGAGCCTAGAGACTGAAGACAGAAAACAGCCTATCAGGGACTACAATTCAATCCACATCTTAATCATTATCTACATGTAAGTGTAGGCCTAGAGTTATCAATTTACTTGAAACTACTTTGATGCAATGAGCCTGCACAGAGCAGCGTCAAGATTCAAATTTGAGCATGAAAACCATACATCCCAAGTGACAGCATCCTGCTTACAGTTACAAAGCTGGTTCCTGGAACATCTTCCACCTACCCTGAGTGCAAATCCCCTGTATTTATTTTGTCATTGGGTCCCTGATTTCTTTTAAAGGCAATAACAGAAAAATTGACTACTTTTTGAAAACTTTAATTGCCAGAGAAATCTGACATGCCAGAAAGATAGTGAGTCTGTCCATGGGTAACATTTCTATATCATATTTACCTGGAAAAATATTACTGATTCTAGTTAAATAATTTATGTCTTTGTATCATGCTACATGTAATAAAAGAGCTGGTAAGATATCTACAATACTTACTAATTCTATCGGAAAACAACAGACAATCTAAAGCCTAGCAAACATTTACTGGTTAGGGCTTCATTTTTATAGAAAATATTCTGCAATGTTTACATTCAGTGCCATTAAACCAGAGCATATATGTCAAGGTAAGAGAAGATTATTCACATTAAATATAGTTTTTAAATGAGACCTTGTCCTGTCAGTATGATATCACAGAATCAGAGAATGGTTTGGGTTGGAAGGGACCTTAAAGATCATCTAGTTCCAACTCCCTGCCATGGGCAAGGACATCTTTTACTAGACGAGAGGTATCTCTGAAGTTTAAACTGTATAGTATTATTGTGGGCTACATTTCATTCTAGTTAAGAAAACTGAAATTAAAACCATTTAGCATTGCAAATAGTGAATGAGAGCAGTTGAATACTTTAATTTCTCATTTTTTCTTGTAGTGAAGTATGTTATGATTTGATATTATACAGAACTATATACAACAGAACTTCAGATATAGTAAAAGCCTCACTTTTACAGGAGAAAGGATGCACATGCCTTCATACATATATTGATACAGCTTTACCTCTGTTCTTAAAAGTCTTATAATTCCTTGCATGAAATGGGAATTTTCTTATCCAAGTAGTGAAAAGGAAGATCAATTTACACTGTTAGTAGTGAAAGCAAAGACACAGCAAAGATACATATCTGTTTATTCAGAGATTACACTTCAAAAGGGTTTTTTTAATTATTTTTTTTTATTTATTTTTTAATTATTAAATGATTTCCCCTTTACGACACAGTCCAGAACACTGGGGTCAAAAGAAGTCCAGTCTGGGACAAATTAGACACCCTTTTCAGTTTTCCAGCCCTTCAAGCTCTGTTCCTCAGGCACTCTTTCATCGTCGAGGGGGAGGACAGAGAGGAGGGAAAAAAGCAATACTAAGTTTTCCCTTTACCTTTTCACAGAAAATCAGTCACCGTTTACATCAGAGGAGACTCTGATCTTTGCAGAATGGTGTATGGGAAAAGGGAATGTCATATGCAAGTTCTTCACTCATATGTAAGTGCAAGCCCATTGACTTCAGACAAGGTGCTGCATTTGAAGCAAAAGGATTTTTCAAGTAATTCAAAAGGCACACAGCATATGTTGGTATTTCTGCTCACCTCCAGAAGGAATATTCTCCCTTTTTAGTGTAGCTTCACAGCATGAAATAAGTCTTCTTTGCACTGTTCTGCAGAGATGCACTATTTTCAGCTTACATAAACCAGGACTTCTTGTACTCTTGACTGTGTGTGCCCTAACAGCCTTTCATGTCTAAGGTTTAAGTACTGTAAGAGCAAGGTAGGTATGGTTGATTGAAAATGAAAGGATGTTCAGTTATTTAAAAATTACACACCTTGTACTTCTGTTAAAAAAAAAAAAGAAAAGAAAAAAAAGAAAAAAAATGTTTTAAGGTGCTTCTACTTGTAGGGATAAAATTTTTAAAATTGTTCCAAAACCACCCTATCTTTACTCCTTATTCTTATATTCTCAAGTGCATATGAAAGCACCTTTTATCTTTTTCACCTCCCATTGAAAAATAAAAAAAATTGAGAGGGTGAAAGACAAAGAACACTACGCTATTTTGTTTTTACATTCACAAAAGTGGTCTTTTTAAGAAATCTGCTTTCAAGTTTTCACCCTAAGAATTGCTACCCATTCTAGTTACTACCCAGAATTTATGTCACACAATTTTTTAAAGTGACATTTGGGTGTCCTCATAGATGAAAACTTCACCTTGCCATTCCACTATTTAGAAAAGATTCCACTACTTAGAAAAGATTACAGTCCAGCATATTATATAATTAGTCTACAAAGAACCAAACTGTCTGGACATTTTTGGACACTTGAAGATAAAGTGGTTTTATTCACATTCAATTTATGATGTTTGTCTGTGGCAGTTGCCACCTTTTCAGGGGATTCAGTAAGGTACAGATATTTTCAGACCATCCAATCCAATACAGAAAATCGGTTGAGCAAATAAATATTTCTTCCTGTTCTCACAAGTCTTTTTTTTTGGTGTTACATTTTTTTAAATGTTAAAAGCTAATTAACACAAAATCTAAACTTTAATACCTAAACTAGGTAATAATCTGAGAACCTGTGGTGATTATGGCAGACGTATTATGACTAAGATAAAGTATAAGGATTCAATTCCATCATATTACACAGTCCCCAACATGAAAGATTTATAAACATGCATTATGTATAAATCTGTCCATATTCATAAACATCCATACCATTCTGTAAACTATTGTTACATATTCTTTGTTTATTTGAAGTTTAACAGGTCTATCAGAGGGTACAGATATTACTGGTTTGTTTCTTTTTTACTATCTTTTTCTATCAGGAATAAAATAGAAAAAAAAATCAAAAAGCAACGAAATACAAGGTCTGTAATATTCCAGGAATAAGCAAAACTATTGAATAACATTATCTTTTATACAACAGGATTCCTTGAGGCTTTTCAACATTAAAAATAATCACTACTTTTCTAGTCAAATGATGGAATATTCATCATGGTAACAACTGCATAGTATTACATAGAGAGCAGCATATGGTAAGTATTTAGACAAGTATTCAACCAGATGCACACTAACATTCACTAATAAAGACTAAATTAACACAGCATCTGCTGAGAGCATTGCCCAGCATGCCAGGTTTATGCCAGGCAGAATATGAAATAGTACTGCAGGATTCAAGCTAATCTATGATCTATCCAGCCATGTATTGGTTCCAGCTTTCAAAACAGCAGTAAGTTGAAACAGCACATACTACCAAGGATCAGAGAGCAGCTCAAAAGCTGCTGTGGTCTGATGTCACAGGCAAGGAATGTACTCAAGACCCAAATCTGCACTAGCAAAGCAGCTAAAACCAGGGTATGGTACAGCTCACCATGAAAGTTATTTCTGTTCTATAAATGAAAAGGATGTTGATTAAGGCTTGACTAGATAGTTCAAATTTTCTACAACAAAAACATACACAAAAATGTAAAAATGTTGAAAGAAGTTTGATGAGAATATTTTTAATGGAAGACATGATCTTTTGATACTGACAGCCTCAGAAAAACATCACTTGATTCAAGATAGTAAACAGAGTGCTCTGGCCTATAATGATTTTTACCAATTGCTTTTTGTAAAAATTTAAACCTCCAATGAATTTTTAGTTCATAAATATATCCTAAACATCATCTCTGCTAGAGAGTTCATCCATCTTTCTGTTTTCAAATTTAGGACTTGTATGAGATTGCATGTGCTATTAAAAATTGTCACTAAAACATTTCTTGCCCTTCACTATTGCTCTGCTTTTCATTTGTCCTGATCCAATTTAAAGGAAAACAATTCAATCATAAGATATCACAGGTTGAAAGAAACCACAAGATGCCTGTATGCCAACAACTTGCTCAGAGCAGGGATAGCTATGGTATCGAGTTGGGATACTCAGGACCTTATCTAGTCTGGTCTTGAAAATCTCCAAGAATGGGATAGCACAAACTGCTCCACTACATGACTATCCTCTTGGCGAAAAAGTTTCTCTTGTCTTGTAGTACTTTATGTCTGCTGCCTCCTGTCCTCACACATGATGAAGATTCTAACTCCATCTTCTTGATAACCTCTCCATGGGTACTTTGTGGTTGCTGTTAGGTACTCCCAAAGCCATCTCTTCTCTGAGCTGAGGGAGTCCCCATCCCTCAGCCTCTCTTCATGGGGCAAACTCTCTTATCACCATCTGTCCCAGTGGCCCCTTACTGAATTCACTCACATTTTAGGTCTCTCATGTTCTATGGCCCAAAACTGGATGCAGTATGTTTTAATGAGCACCATGTAAAAGGGAATAATCCCTTCCCTCCAGATGCTGGCCATGACACTTATGCAGCCCAGGAGGTTGCTGGCTTTGTCTGCAATCAGTGTAGATGCAGGCTGACATTCAGTTCACTGCACTGGAGCCTTTTGCACACAGCAGCTCCCCAGCATGGCAGTCGTCAAGCTGTAGCACCACAAGGGACTTTTTCTTACCAGACTTTTGCATCTGTTCTTATTGAATTTCATGAGATTACTGGTTGCCTGTTCTTATAGCTTTTCTAGGTCCTTCTGTATGATAGTGTTGCCTATGGTCATATCAACTGCTGATCCCAATTCACTGCTATCTGCATATTTCATAAGTGTGCACTACAGCACTTCCTTCATTCACTGAGACATTAAACAGAACAGATAATAGTATAAACCCATTCAGTATTCGACCTCCAGGTAGAGTGCAACCTGTTGACCACCACATTCTGGGTCCACTCATCCAGAATTTTGTCTACCTGGTTAACTACATTTTATCCACTCATAAAGACCATAATTTCCTAACACACATATAAGAATATTGCAGAAGACAATATCAAAAGCCATGGTGAAGACAAGATAAATGACATTCACTGCTTTCTCCTCATTCATTAAGACAGTTATTTCAACCTAGAAGGCAATGAGACTCATCAGACATTATGTGCCTTGACTCTCATAGCATAAATAAAGGCAAGATTTGTAAATTCCTCCTCTGTAGCATCTTCTTACCTCCTCTGTATTATTATTTAGTCACAAAGATCTCCTGATAAATCTAACTTGTTTGCTTCAGTACCAGGATGGAATCATTCTTGAGTTTGAAGCAAAAAGCCTTTAAAGGTCTCCTATCTTTCCCTAAATCCTCTGTGCTTCAGAATTGACTCCCCCATGGGATTTCACCTACCATGTCCCTGATTAAGCTAAAGTCTGTTCTCCTGAAATCCAGGGTCAATACTCTGATACCCTTCTTCCTCATACCCCTCAGGATCTTGTACTCCACAGCCAAGGCTACCACTGATTAACACATCCCTGACAGGTTCTTTCCTATTACTGAATACGACATTGAGATATGCATCAACTCTGGGTGGTGCAGGAGGTGCCTCAGCAGCATCCTCAGTCCCCTGCATGTTCCCTACCCTGTGAACCACCCTGTGAAAAGTCAAGTACCTCTTTGCAGGACATGCTTAAGCAGTTTCAGGTTGTGGTAGTCATCAGACCCAGGCAAAGAGTAAACAAGCCACACATAGGGTGAGTCCCTTCTTGCAAGCCTACAATCATAAAGCTTTCCAAGAATGAGTGACTTAGCTCATGAACACTGTCCACTTCACGCTCACAGCAAGACCACTTCACTGAAATACAGGTGGAGGCTGTACCACTATGTCAGGGAGAAGGGCTTTGAAGTTTGCAAGAGAATTCTCAGTAAATGTCACAGTTGACATCCCAGAGCCACTGGTTTAGCTTCTCTGCACATAGATTAGCTTGACACTATAAAACTGCATCCTTGTAAAATGACATGTAAAAGAACAGAAGTGGATGAGCCTTTGTATTTCTTGTGTTTGAAAACTGCAGATTACTTTCTGGGAAGAGATCAAGAGAAATTCAGTGAATGGTCAGTTACTTATCTAGTCATCTGTCCAAGTTTATAATAATAGATGCAACTTGCAGCTCTTTCCCTTGGCCAAATTAATAAAAAAAAGTAATAAAAATAATAAAAATGAAAATAAGTAATAAAAATAAGTAATTTAATGCTGCTACTGTGATCTTGAGTATCTTGTAGTCTTGGCTTCCCCTACTGCCCAACTACCAACTCTTGAAAACTATTACCTTTGG
Source organism: Chiroxiphia lanceolata (assembly GCF_009829145.1). Lineage (NCBI taxonomy): Eukaryota > Metazoa > Chordata > Aves > Passeriformes > Pipridae > Chiroxiphia > Chiroxiphia lanceolata. The sequence continues at coordinate 33,181,093 of NC_045640.1, forward strand.
GAAGCACCTGCAAAGGCTGTGCTTTTGAGCAGATACCCAAGTTTTGTTTCCATTAACTAGCTACCTACATTTCCCAAAACACACACATCTCTCTTCCAAACACTTCTATTCTTAATGTTAATCCTCTATGGCTTCTCTCAAAGAAAGTAAACACAAACCCACCACATCTCACTAAAGTCCCAGTTTGCATGCTGATTTTGCAGATAGCCACCACAGAGCTCTGTTCTGCACAAATTTACTTTTTTGTGTATGTGTGTAGTTTCCAGCTATCTGCATTCCTGTTCACAAAATAAAGAAAGACAGATATGATTCTCAGAGACTTCAAGGGTCACAAAAAAGGACAGGATTTTCACTTACAGAAGGAGAATAGTCAGTGTTAAAAGAGGAATATTGTTAAAATATATTAGAGGTTTTGTACTAGGAAATTATGTAGGGGTAAGAGAAAACTATTAAAGAATGAAAGATTTTAAATTTGAATTTCAATTGCTAACTTCTACTGTAGGCAGTAATTTCAACTAAATAAAGAAATGAGAAGACATAGGAAGCCATGAGAATACATAGAAATAGTTTGAGCAGAGGTCCTGGTTTAAGTCTTGAAGCCTCATTTCATACTATAGAAGTTGAACTTTGCACAAGTTATCTGAATTGCAGCTATTTTTCAATAGTGGTAAATGGCAGATCAAACTCATGCTGATAAATTCAATGCTTTGGGATATGATCTAATTTACAATGAATTGGTTAATTCAACAGAAATTCCAATATATAGTCAGCAAAAAGAAACAATATTTATGAGGTATCACAGCAATCTGTCTTATAAAGGTTGGATTCTGCTGTGAATAAAAACACACAAAACTATTCTTTGAGTTGGAATGGAAATGCAAAATAGTATGGTTTGAATCAAAACAGAAATAGTAAATTGAGAAAAACTCCACAAATCTGCAAGGAACTCTTTATTGAGTTATCCCTAAAGTAGCAAAAAATCCATTATTCACAGTACTTGCTGGGAATAATCTCTCTTGGCTCTATGAAATGCCTAGAACTTCTTTGCCAGGAAGCACACAGGCTCCCATAATGTCTCTGGGGTTCTGCTGCTGGAGAAACAGTACCTTAAATAGAGACCTTTCTGTTTGAAAAAGAAGAGTTTTTATTAGATTCTGAAGGAAAAGATTTGGTTCATTCCTGAGAGACTTGTTTGTCTGGGGAAGCAAATGAACTATTTATGGCTTCTCTGGTAAGAAAAGGAAAAACTTATTTCCTGAGCACTCTCTCTCTTGACTTAATAAATACTTTGAACTACTAGGCATTGTACTAGTCTTTTGTGCAACTCAGACATGAAAGAAAATATATCATAGTTTGAACAATATGTATTGGGGGTTTTCTATATTACATTTTCAGTTATTTTAATCTCATAAACAACAGTTTTTTAGACAGAAGTTTTCTGGTTAACATGATGTTTACTTTATGCTCCAGTGTCAATGCAAACTACTTATAAGTGACCTTTAATGTTGCACTTTATTAGTACGTAAAAAAACCCTCTGAATGTTCTTAAAACAATTACTGAAATTTTTACATTCTAGTACCAAACAGAATCTGACTGAAATTTTTACTTTCTGTTATCAAACAAAATGAATCAATTTGATTGTATTCATACAGTGCCTAGAGATGTAGATCAATTATATACTTTCATCAAAAGTTGCACTTTATGATCAGTCATCAAGATTATTATAGAAACAACATGATATTTCTTTACAATGGTTATTACCATATTAAAAGAGCCAAAAATTTACATAAATGTATATGAAATAGTAATAGGTGTAAAAAAATAAACAACTTCTAACTACAACACCCTTGACAATTATTTCTATGTATTTAGGGTTTCTTTTCCTAGTCACCATGTACAACTTGACAGAACTTATTTCCCAATCAGCTTTAATGTATAGCATTTCCTGGGCTCATGTCTGCTTCTAGAACAGCGAAGCCAGAAGGACCAGGTTTATGACACTTACGAAATTAGCACCTATGAAATTAAATATCCTCTCTTTCCTGACGATGCACTGTTCTGCTTGAAAATATTTGCACTTTAAATTCTATTTGCATTAACAAGTGGTAAAGTTGGTATGCGCAACAATATTTTCAGATGATGACCACAGAAGGAGCTGAGATTTTTTTTAGGATGTCCAGTCTTTTGTTTGTAGCAATCTCCTCGTTGGAAGTTTCTGATTCAGCAAGTGACAGTGGAATACACCAGACACGCTTTTGGTTCTCTTCAGTGTAAGGATAGTCAGACAACAGGAAGTTAATCAAGCTAGCTAGTTGATGCTGCATGGACACAGGTGAGAACCTGCACATACACTCTGCAGTTTAGCCATGTAGGACTCTTCTTCCAACATTTTCAGGTCTTTCCTTTATAACAATCTGTCCAAAGTTTCACTTGTTATCCAGCATAGAATTCAGAACTGAAGTTCAATATCCCAGTTTCACATATAAAGAGGTAATTCAATTTCTTGTGACCATTCATATGAGACTGACATAAAGCAAGGAACAAACATAACCTGTATGTTGAAGAAGCTCAGTTCCAAAAACCATGGCTTCTTACTTCCAGAAGTCCTTTTCTTTCATAGAATTAAAGAGCAAAATTGAACAAAGATTCTCACCTCACAGTAATATTAATACAAAAATATACTGTACTGGATCTGGCTCAGATGAAGCTATTTTCTTCATGGTATTTGTGTGGTTCTGTGTTTTTGGTTTGTGACTGAAACAATGTTGATAAGATACAGGCATTTTGACTATTGCTGAGCAGTCCTTGTAACCATTACACACACACAAAATCCTTAGGCTCTGACAGAAGGGCTCATGGTCCCAAAACATCTTGGAATCTGCCATGACAGCAGCTATGTGTGCTTTTATAAAAAAAACAGTGATATCTGTAACAAATATTCTCTTTGAGAAAACATCCTGAAATCATCAGATAGAATGCTAGTTCCATCACCAGTTCATTCCTTAAATGACAAAACAATACTGACCTTTCTATCATTAGAACAGAAGCATGGAAAAAGAAAACCTAAAAAGATTACATATTAATTTAGTATTTCTCTTTCTCCAAAGTAGTAAAGATTAACCAGCTTATTCTTTCTGCATATGTATTCTCATGAATAATGATGAAATATTTGATATGTGATTCACCCATAACAAGAGGATGTATTAATTACTGGATTAGTTTTAACTTTGAAAGGTTATCAAGTGACTATATGTTTTCAAAAATTATGATATATCAAAAGTCTCTTTCAAGTTGTTTGAAACATCATAGTTTTACAGAAACAAGATATTTACTTCTCTCCTTTTAAGATAACTTTGTTAGGGAAATTATTTGTGAGCTGGCCAGTATTATATGGACCTGATAAATTCACAGTTTTGACTAGCAGGATAATTACATAGAAGAAGGACTTAGAATTATAATATGATTTCAATGCTTCTGTTTAATTTAGCTAAGAAGTGACACCCCTCTTCCTCCAACCCAGTGCAATTAACTAAGTAAATTGCAGTGCATTATCTAACAGAAGCTTTCAGAACCTTTGCTGTTTCTACTGTCTGAGATCATACAATTTATCATATTGTGCATTTGAGTATTGATTTTCTAGGCTGTTGAGACATGAAACATAATAGAAGATGCAACTATATCAGCTGAAATGCACCAAAGTAGTCCTCTTGTCAGCTACATTAAGAAAATTATCAAGAAAAAAATAGGAGGTTTAGACTCTTATCTCTGTCAATTTGGTGACTCAACTGTTGCAAGTTAGCCTTCACAGAATCACAGAATATGCTGAGTTGGAAGGGACCCACAAGGATCATCGAGTCCATCTCCTGGCCCTTCACAGGACCATCCCCAAGAATCACACCATGTGCTCGAGAGTATCATCCACACACTTCTTGAACTCTGTCAGGCTTGGGTGCCTAAGCACTCAGTAAATATTTGAGGGGATTGTTGCTTAATAATCACCAGGTAATTATTAATATAGATAAGATATAGAGTAGGTCTTTAATAAAGCCCTTCTGGCGCAGTGAGTACAAAGGCACGCGCCCATGTCCAGAGGTTCCACAATTTATGGTCTGATCTGAGAACTATTCACCCTCAGATCCTCCCCAGATCTGCCCCCCTGGTATGCCTCACCGGAATTGAGTCAGAGGTCCCAAGACCCCTTTCTTTCTCATTTTCCTCTTCTTCATGGCACGTATTGTCTTTGGAGCTTCTCCAAGGTTCCAGGCTTGAAGGTTGCTTTGACTACGATGGTATCTTGTTGTCCCCAACCTGGGGTGCACATGTTCTTAAACAAGATGTATTACTATAGTCCTGCCTTGAAAGGAGCCTAAACAAACCTAAAGAATTTAGAAAATTTGATATGAAGTGGGGAACAGGGTTTGGTAAGTTTTTAACTACTATTCTAAAGTGTGATAAACTACACAACTACAGTAAAAACCCCATATTACTACACAGCTGCATTAAAATCTACAAAAAGCTAAAAAATCCTAAAATTCCTAAGGCATTAGAATAAAAAATAAAGAGCAAGACCTGGTAACAAAATATGACTTTATCAACATTTTTTATTTCACATATACTCTGCTTAACAAGTACTTAAGTTACGAGTCCATGGTTGTTGGAAGTTACTATCAGGTAACTTATATTCCCACTTCAGATTTTGTATGGACAATAACATTTAGACACAATGGAGTCTTTCTTTTTCTGCAGTAAAGTTTTGTGTTCATATCACAGCAATCGGAGGAGAGAGAACATGACATAAGCAGAAGGCAGCACTACCAAAGCTTGTGTGATCCTGAAATGAAAAAATTTAACTAAATTGCATTTTTCACATTTGGATATATCACACATCAAAATCAAAGGACTTGAACAGAATAAAACATTACTCTATCAGCTGAACCTAAAGCAATGATTTTGGTGGTTTTCCTACAGTTACATTGGCCAACAACTCTGATGTCCAATTCTTTTGGTGAGATTTAGCTTAGTTTTTGGGAAACAAATTTAGCATTGCTTAAGGTAAACATTTTACAGTTCAGCGATCTGCCTAGTATGATCACTTTAGTTTCTTTTAATTATATCATAATCTTCAGTGACTTTTTTCCCCAGAAAAAAATCTTATTTTTAACTTTGAAACATCTAGATTTTTGCTTAATACATCAGTCCTAAAATTACATTCTTATATCTTAACTGCATCCAGAACAGGAGCTGTTGAAATGATGTTCTATACCTCATATAGCTAGATGAAAAGTAAAGGATGCAATTTGAATCACAGCCCAGGAGTTTCATACTTGCCTGAATATTCAGATATCTGCTAACTATCTGTTGCTATTAAGACTTGGAATATGTCTGAGGAAGGTATTACTGGATGAGGTTTGACTCTTGCTCTAAGAAGGTTAGAATCAGAGTATCAGGAAGGTCAGTCCTAACTTAAGCACTTATGAAGACAGAAACAATTTCTTCATTTTAGACACTTTTATTAGCATCTGCTGAAAAGAGTGAATTGGATACAAAAGGATAAGAATAACTGTACTCTGGCAGCAGAGCACCAATAATATCCATTAAATTGGTGTGACAAATAGGTGAGACTTTATTTGTAAGACTTGAAAATAGTCACATGTAAACAAAAGCTCCACTGGGCATGGTTTTTTTTTCTCCTAGTTCATAAGAAAAAGACCCTGATATAGACCCTTGAGGCAAAATACATATAAAAGCTACAGCAGGTTCCTGAAATGCGTAGAACTTCAAATAGGGGTGGGGTGAAGTGGTGTCTATGAATTATTCAAACCATTTTCTTAGGGGAAGTGATCCTACAGAGGATGATTCTATAGAACACAGATTTCTTAGTTTGTCTGAAACTTAGTCGAAAAATATTGAAATAACTCAAACTTTTCTTGTTAGGTAGCAGCTATGGCTCTGAAAAAATTTTATTCTTAAAATGCAACTCAGTATATCAAACATGAGATTAGTTATTTCTATATTTCAATTAATCTCACTCAACTCAATTTTCTGTCAAACAAAGCAGAATGTGTAGTTTTCCTTAACTAATTTGCCTACAGCTCAGCTTTTATTCAAAGGAAAGGAAGGAGATAGAGAATAGAGGTGATAGTAAAGATGCCAGTATTGCTAAATGAAAGGTTCAAAAAGTTATGTACTTAGATCTCAGGTGATGTCTTCAGACTTCTAGAAAAACACTGTTCCTTTAAAAAAATTGTGGTAATCTAATTAATGATCTAATGAATGGTCTTATCAAATATAAGAGCAGCACTAAAATTTCTTAGGAAACCTTCACTTTGCATGACATTTCCACACTCTCAGAGCGATTAGAGTGTTTTCCACTCAAATGCATCCAGGAGTAATTAATTAAAATCCAGTTATAATAACTGCGTACTTTATCAATTAATCCAAAATTATTTTTTTGTATCCAGGTGTTGTATTTTTTTTCAGAGGAAATACTGAACTACATTGATTTATTTGTATGAAGTAGAGGAATTCTGATCCTCCAATTTTAATTCTTTATATATAACATTCCTAAGTCTTCACTTTCTACTTTGATCTAAAAATAGCATTTCCAAAGTTAGCAAAGATAAACATGAGTAACAATGAATACAGTAATGAAGCCATTGAATTTAATTAAAGAGTTAAACAATACCAAACCTACAAGAATAATAAAATGTCCTTTAATAATTTTAAATGGTTATTGGGATCTTAAGTAAATACCAAACGTTTGTGAGATGACTCTGTGAACCAGAAATAAATGCTACAAAACCAGAGCACTGAGTAGTTATTCAGTGAGATATTTCAAGAATGGCCAATATGTCTTGAACTCTGCTCCATGTAATCCTGTGTTGCACTTCAAAGCAGAGATCTAAAGCGCTGGGATTACTCTTGTCTGAATTGTGATAGGATGTGAAGCTGAGTAAAAAAATATCTACGTATATGTCATATTTATAGCAAAAAAGAAGTAAGTTTCCATCTCTTTGTTCTGGTAACATGGGATTTGTTAGGCATTTCAGCAAGGAAAAAAGTTATCTCTAGGGTTCAGAAAGATAAATTAGAACTAGAATAATTTACCTTTTTTTTTTTTGTCCTCCTAACTAGAGGCAAGATGTTGACTAAAGTCCCAGAGGCTAGGAGCAACTTCAAACATTGCTTACTTAATTGAAGAAGGTCTGATGCAAAGACATTTGCAAATATAAAGGCGTATATAAATACACTTTATAAAGTATTTGACTACTGTGCGGTAATATACTACAAAGATAATGAGTTAATTTACTGTTTGTTGGTGTACCATTACTATATCAAAACCATGATGAGACATAGACATGTTGTAGTTGGAAATGAAATATAACGTCCAGGGCACTAAATTTACAGCAATGATGCTAATTTTTCCTTTGAAATTTGTCTGGTCACCTCATTCACCTATTAATCACTTACAGTATTTCAAGAATGTTTGTGTTCACAGTTTTTTAAATTTGGTTGTTGTGATATTAATGTTAAAATTGATCAACTGACCAGACTATTTTTCCAAAACATTGACTTGAAAATAAAATCCAGCATGGATTCCCCAAGGGCAAATTGTACCTGACAAAGCCAATTGCCTTTCATGACAAAATAACCTGCTTGACTGATATGGGGCAAGCAGTGGACATTGTCTACCTGGGTATCTCTGAGGCTCTGATATGATTTCCCACAGCCTCCTCCTACAGAAACTGATGTGTGATGGCCTGGACAAGTGGTCCATGTGGTGGGTGGGGAATTGGCTGACCGGCCACACCCAGAGGTTGATGTAAATAGTTCCCTTTCAAACTGGCAACTGTCACAAGTGGAGTCCCTCAGGGATGATACTGGGCCCAAAGCTGTTAATTTGGATGACATATCAAGGGTACCTTGATGAAGTTTGTCAGTTATACCAAACTGAGTGGAGAAATGGAAGGGAGAGTCACCCTGCAGGAGGACCTGGACAGGCTGAAAGAGTAGGCTAACAAGACAAGGACAAGTGTAAGGTCCTGAACATGGGAAAACTTGTCCACAAGGACAAGTGTAAGGTCCTGGACATGGGAAACAAAACCCAGGACAACAGCACAGGCTGTGATCTACTGGCTGAGGACCAGCTCTATGGAAAGGGACTTGGGGATCCTGGTGAACAAGAAACTCAGTCTGAGTGAAGTTTGCTGCTGCAGCAAAGAAAGCCAACACAGTGCTGGGTTGCATTAACAAGGGATCACTAACAGAGATAAAGAAATCATTATCCCACTCTACGCAGTGCTGGTCAGGCCACACCTAGAATATTGTGTTTAGTTTGGTCCCTGCTATACAAGAAAGATGTGGACAGGGTGGATAAGGCGCAGTGAGGGGCCACAAAGATGAAAAAGGGACTGGGAAACCTACTGTGGGAGGAAAGTCTGAGAGAACTGTGTTGTTCCAGCCTGGAGAAAAGAAGCTTAGGGGACACATTATTGGACATGTTTCAGTATGTAGAGGGTGTCTACAAAGAAGATGGAGACTTCCTTTTTACAAGGAGTTACATGGAAAAGGCAAGGGGTAATGGGTACAAGTTAGTCCTGAGGAGATTCTGGTTGAACACAAGAGGAAAATCTTCATGATGAGAACAATCAACCATTGGAATACCTCTGCACTATGTGGGAAGTGGTGATTGCCAAAAGCCGCCGTTTTTAAGATTCGGCTGGACTGAGTGCTAGGCCATCTTGTCTAGACTGTGCTTTTGCCAATAAAGATTGGACAAGATGATTCTTGAGGTCCCTTCAAACTGGGTTTCTATGATACTATAATTCTATGTTTCATTGAAACCAATCAAAAATATGATTTGGATTTTTAGGTGTGGGGGAAAAATAATCACTCTTTCATACTGTGGTCTGCAACCAACAATTATATGGGTAAAGCAATGAGAATATATGTATTGCCACATAGGAACACATTCATGAAGATGCTTCCATATTGCCCCCCCAAATTTTATGTATGCTAGAGTTAAAGAAATTAATTTAAAAATTTACTGGCTTACTGAGTTTTGCAAAATGTTATAGTGTATGAAATACAGGTAAGCTTAAAAACTTAATATGGGATGATCTTTGCAACAGAAAGTCAAACCTAGGTTCTCCTTTCCCATGTAGGTTTAACAAGTCTGCATACTGTAAAGAGTGAGCTGAATGAGAAAGACTTGACACTTGTGGTCCCCAGGGAACATGTACTTGATATAAATATGAAAAGGAGTTATATTTCCCCCTGGCAGGGTGTTTATTTGAAAGCATCAATTTGTGAAATATTGGCATAATTTTGGCATCTTGGGAGTCAGACTTTCCATCTGCAAACAGTACTGGGCTTACAAAAAATGTAAGGCCCTGTTCAAGCAGGAAGTAACAACTCTTTACAGGTATCACCAAAGCTAGAAAAGCTAAGAGGAGACTGATCCATGACTTACTCTACTGGAAGGGAGGAGAGAAGGAAAGAGAAAACAAGGTAGAAGTGGACCATTGGCTGCTTCTAGCCATGACAGCAAGGTGAGTGGAATATCTGTTCCCAATCTCTCCTGGCTTGCTTTACACCTTCCTGAAGGACATGAATGAAACACTTCGCAGCTCGAATTCTTTCATATATTTCTGGTACATTTTTCTCATTCTCTGGCCATTTAGATAGTTGCCTCCTACTTCAAGCATTTTCTTGTTTGAAGCCAGATTTCCTTTCTCCCCAGGGTTCATCTCCTCTCTTTTCATCCAGTCTCAGCTGCCCTAGGACTACGACTTGGTCTTCTACTTCAAACTGAAGTAAATCTTTTGCAGTCTCCACCTGTGACATATTTTTCCAGCCAGACTCAGCCTTCCCTTAATTGCTATTCCTAATACTTGGCTCTAGTCAGGAACTTTTTGGATTAGTATTTCCCTACACACTCATGTACACAACCATTACACATCTTTCTTCCCTACATGGACAACCCTAGACCACAGGAGTGATTTTCTCCTGTTTTTCAATGTATTCCACTGACAAATTTCCTGCCCATTTCTGTTCCACAGAACTTCACACTATGTAGCTTTGGTTTCCTCCGACCTGTCAGGCAATTTCTGCTTTCTCTGGGCCCCAGTTTTCTGTCCAGTTGTGACATTCCATGGCAGCACAGCCCTCAGATTGTTGTGTGTTCAGTCTCTCTTCGAAGGTGGCCCACGTCTGGGACATTCAAGAGGTGCTCAGGATAGTGGTGAACCAGCACAGACACTGAGAAACGGCTCTTCAGAGTTATCAGCTATTAAATCCACTGCAGATCATATACAAACCATGGTAATTTGAAAGCCAACTTTTTAAATGTTTGCATAGAAAGATGTAAATGCCTTTCCCTAACACAAAAGGCTGAGTACATGAAGAAATTTAATCCATGCAGTTGAAGTCTGACCAAATTATAAGCTTTTTAAATAGGGCCATAGAATGGGAAATTTCACACGTTCCTATTCACAAGGTAGGACAGGTGGGAAAGGGGAAAAGGAAAGGGGCAGTGTTAACCCTGTCTCTGGTATCCAGAGCTTTAACTTCAGTGTCTATGAACTGTGAACTTGCCATGGAATATCATTTTATAAAATACAATAGGTCTGTGAAGCAGTCATGAGGTTTCAGGTTTCTCTACTGCTTTAAATTAGGCTTACTCTGACTCTCTTCTGAGCCCAGTGAAGTCTTTGTAGTGTGTGTCTGCTTCAGGAGGGAAGGCAGTAAGTTATTCCGGGTGCTCCAGTTTCAAATAGCATTGCACATTCTGCAGAGAAAGACAGTGGCTTAAGTCTCCTCAGGTGGAGAAAGCTGACCCTAGATCTCACACATTTAGGGGGAGTATCCTAACAACCAAACTGGAGGAGTTGTGCATTTAAAGAAGAGCATGCCTCCTACTCCCTTGGACACTCTCTGAAAGAAATTAATTTTCTCTGAGGGAAGGGACCTTGCTACAATGTACCAGACACCAAGCAAAAGGCACCCACCCCTATATATGATGGCCAATCATGGGAATTGTATTACCAACTCTTTCACCCTCAGATTCCTCACCAGTTTAGTCCAGGTGGCTCCTCTAGTGTTCCAATCATTCTGGTAGCTAACAATATGATGTGTTATGCTTCTGACAGGAAGCTAAAATATCAGATATTACATATATTCTTCACCCTCACTGAGTACCATGTTCACCAATAAAAACAGGACTGAAATAGACTTGCTTAGTTATTGCCTGAAGACTGTATTCATCTAACCTACATTACACATCTCTATGCCAAGAGGCAAGCTCCAAGCATCAGACATATTTATCCTTTAAATAACACTGGACTAACAGACTTAACAGGAATGACATAAAAGACTTAGCAGGAATGACATAAACACGGCTTTCAATACTTTTCTCAAAAAGAATGTAGTATAATCATCATACTTTTCCAAAAACAATAAAAAAACCCTAAGCATTTTAAAGGTCTGCTATAAGTCATTTCTATAAAAAGTAACTCCTATTTATATAACAGATATTTTGTTTTGCATGAACACCGTTCCACCTTTGCACTGGTTATACTCCCTTTGAAAATTAAAAAGTATCTTTTATCCAACGCAGTAGATCAGCTAAACACTCTATCTATTTATTTGACCTTATTTTCTTAGACCAGCCTTGAAGTTACATTTCCCTTTTTTGCAGTATTAATACGCAGAGAATATCAAGTCCTCCAACACAGCATTAAGGTATTCCAATATCACACCAATACGCTCCCTTTGGATTAATTAAGAAAGAAATATGAACTTTCCATTGTATAGGAATTCTCTATAATCTTGGCTTTATAAAAAAACTGATAAAATTGTTGATCCATTAATTTTACAATTCTTTCATAAAGTTAAATATAACTGTGACAAGATGGGATTGTTTTCCTACAAAACCTATATTAAGATTTCAGCCTCCAAGGAAACAATAAAACAAACATCAGGGACTTTGCTAGACTGAATCCCACTAGTCAACTGTGGTTAAGAAATAAAATTATAAAGACTTCATCTAAAATCAAATGTGATTTGATGAGAAGCATGTAAACCACAACACAACTATATCTGAATACTGAATGGTTTAATGAACACTAATTCAGGTTGCTTGTTCTTCTCTCCCATTCTCTCTCACTGTACTCATCTTTTTGACCAGTCCACATGATGCATCATAAAGATTAAGTCCAAAGGAACAAGAAGTTTTGTTTCCTTAGGACAAGGACAAAGACAACTGTTAGGAAAACAAGTTTTTTGTTTTCTGTATGCATGTTCAAGTAACTTCTCATTCCGAGAAGTGAAATATCTAAGATATAAACATCCATAAATGCAAGCTAGGTCTACTAATTAATCACCTACGCAGGCACAGTGGAGCCATATGGCATTTTTCAGAGACTAAAAAACATCAATAGACAGCAAGGACCTCAAAAGCTTTTTTTGAATGAAGCATTTTCTAGGAAGAACAGATCATGTATTAGAAGAATGACATAGGCACCACTAAAAGTACCAAACAGCTAAATTCCACATGCAATCTCCCATCACAGATATTTAGAACAGGATCAAGGAGGTGATAGATGTGGTCTTTGTAGAAATGAAATAGCATTAAAAGCAGAGAAACTTCTTTAAATTCCCATGTTCAGTGACCAAATTTGATAGATCTCTAGTCATAATATCTTCCCCTGTGAATTTGTCCACTGAAAAAATACTATATTGTTTGAATATAATCAAAAAGCAAAATACAGAGCATCCAAATACAGATTTATTTTTTTTAAGGGACAAAGCATAAAAGATCTCTTTGCCTTTTCAACTTAAGACATACACTTCATAGAATATTTGAAAGAAAACAGAATTATTTTATGCTTGCAGTGGGTAGCACAACTTGCATGGTATTCATATATGGCCTCAATACAAGAAAATAAGCAGCAGCACACAAATAATGCCAAAACACAATATAAGATCCTGGATAATATATTTTGGTTTAGTTCATTTCAAATCTGTACTTGAACTTTTACTTAAAGCACAAATAAAAAGTTAGAGACCTGTTCTTCATTTTGTATTCTACATCCTGAAAATTGTTGACCTGCTGAGCTCATGTCAGAAATAATTTGTTAGTAAATTGAACAGTGTTCCAGAAGATATTTGACTGCATTGCTCATATTACGTCTCCTTAACAACATTAGACTGTGCAATAAAATATTGAATCTTAATGCATATGTGTAATAGGATTGAAATGCTTTTCATATGCTGAGTCAGGTCTTCGTTTTCTTGATCTTATTGCTTATGAGTACAACCTTAGCATCATGTTAATATAATCACCATGTAAAACCTATAGTTGCATTACACAAAAATATTAAAAATTCTAAGTTTGGAAAGTCAAAGATTAAAATCCGGGGAAAAGACAGAGAAAAAGCTACCTGTGTAAGAAAATACATTATGGAATTGTGCCACACTTTTTAAAAAAATTATCAGCGTTCAATATCATGCATTTAAATTAAAATTAAAGGGAAAAAAAAAAGTTAAAAAAAAGTCCATACAAGAAAGTTAAGAATTACACTGACATTTCAGTTTTGTCACCTGGATATGCGGATGACTATAATTGAATGAATTTGCATTAAAATATAAAAGCCATAGCCCATAGCTCAAATCAAGGACATACATTCTAATTAACTACAGTACATCAGGGAGAAGAAATTAAGAGTTATATTGTGCCCAGCTGTTATGAGGAATACGTGAAGTTCGAAGGGGACTTCCACCATTCATACATTCTTTACATACATACATTCATACTCTTTAGTGTATATGCCCCAACTCTGCAAGCTGACTCTGCTGAAAAAGTTTTACACCGACCTGCTCCACCTTACCCAAAAGGTTCCTGCAGATGATAAGATCATTATCCTTGGTGATTTCAACGCCAGAGTAGAAAAGAACTTTGAAGCCTGGAAAGGAGTATTAGGCAAGCATGGTTTTGGCAACTGAATGATAATGGTCGACTTCTGCTAGAATTCTGTGCAGAGCAACAGCTCACCATCACAAATACTATCTTTCAGCAGAAAAACAGTCTGAAGACAACCTGGATGCATCCTAGATCTAATCAGTGGCACCTCATCGATTATGTCTTGGTGCAACGGAACGACATCTGTGATGTCCACCATATCCACGTGATGCCCAGTGCAGAATGCCAAACAGACCATCGGCTTGTGTGCTGTAAACTTAACTAGGGGAACTACCATCAGACCTTCGTGATGCAGTCATCATCACCTTGTATAAGAAGAAAGGAGTTAAATCAGACTGTTCAAATTACCATGGTATTACTCTGCTCTCCATTGCTGGCAAAATCCTGGCAAGAATACTTTTGAACAGACTATACCCACTATAGCAGAAGGAATTCTACCTCAAAGCCAATGTGGTTTCAGAGCCAACAGGAGTACCACAGACATGGTATTTGTTCTCAGACAGCTGCAAGAGAAGTGTAGGGAACAGAACAAAGGTCTCTGTGTAACCTTTGTCGACCTCACCAAGGCTTTCGATACTGTGAGCAGAAAAGGTCTATGGCAGATTTTGGAACATTTAGAATGTCCCCCCCAAGTTCCTTCAAATGATCATCTCACTCCATGAGGATCAGCACAGCCAAGTCAGATATGGCAATGCACTTTCTGAGCCCTTTCTAATAATCAATGGTGTGAAACAAGGCTGCGTTCTCGCACCAACTCTATTCACAGTCTTTTTCAGCATGATGTTCCAAAGGGCCACGGCAAACCTCAATGATCAGGACGGTATCTACATTCGATATCGTACTGATGGAAGCCTTTTCAACCTAAGGCGACTGAAGGCCCACAGCAAGACCTTAAACCAACTTGTCCTGGAGCTGCTTTACGCTGACGCCGCTGCCCTCATCGCCCACATAGAAGCAGCTCTGCGGTGTTTAACATCCTGCTTTGCAGATGCTGCTGAGCTCTTTGGGCTGGAAGTCAGCTTAAACAAGGCTGAAGTTCTCTATCAACCTGCACCTCAGGAAGTCTTCCATCATCCTCATATCACCATTGGCCAATCAGAGCTCAAACCAGTCCAGCAGTTAAATTACCTAGGCAGCCTCATCTCTTCAGAGGGTAAGATTGACAGAGAGATAGACAACAGGTTAGCAAAGGCATACAGAGCTTTCGGAAGACTCCATAAAAGAGTTTGGCAAAATAAACACTTGAAGAAAAGTTCAAAGATCAGTGTTTACAGAGACATTGTGCTGTCTACTCTTTTATATGGATCCGAATCTCAGGTCATCTACTGCCACCACCTGCGACTCCTAGAACGCTTCCATCAACGCTGACTCCGTACAATCCTAAACATCCACTGGTCAGATTATGTGACTAATACGTCTGTCCTAGAACAAGCGGCAGTCACAAGTATTGAGGTCATGTTGCTGAGAACACAGCTGCGTTGGGCAGGGGACGTCTCAAGGATGAAGGACCACCACCTCCCTAAGATCTTGCTTTATGGTGAACTTGCCACCACAAGAGAGGAGCCCCAAAGAGCAGATACCAGGACTCCCTGAAACAACATCTCAGCCTTGACCATATTGATCAACATAACTGGTCTACTCTGGCCTCCAATCGGGAGGTCTGGAGACACACTACCTATAATGCTGCTGATGCTTTTGAGAACACACGCAGGATCACTCTTGAAGAGAAAAGACAATGCAGAAAGAATCGTGCCTTGCAGAATATACCACCTAAGGAGTCTTTCTGCTGTGTCTTTTGCAACTGGACTTGTCTATCTCGTATTGGCCTCTTTAGCCACCAGCGCGCTTGTAACAAACGTGGGTAGAGCCCTCCCCGAATCTTCGTTTACGAAGCCTAGCCATGACATCTGGGAGAAGAAATTAAGAGTTACATTGTGCCCAGCTGTTATGAGGAATACAAGAAGTTCAAAATGGACTTCCACCATTCTTACAATTACAGGGAACAACCACTGACTCCTGTACCAAGGGAATAGAGAAACTGCTTGGTTCGATTATTCACTTGTCTGAAGAGCAGAGGCCCAGAAAGTATTACAACCTCTGATGGTGATACCAGAGCTCAATAACCAGGAAAACTCTGAGGTACAAGGATGTAACACAGGTACCTACTGAAAAGAACAATGTCTTCTAAGCTTCAAATTAGTTCCAGGGAGAACCTAGTTGTTCATGCAAAAGATCGGTATTTAAATTTATGGATCTGTGCCAGGAATTTCTATATGAACTGATAAGGCAAGGTCTGTTGAGGAAAAGGGGATGGAGCCAAGGAAAAAAAGGAAGGTAAGAGAAAGATTACTTGGTTGAAGAGGATTACGTGAAAATGAGAAAGATACTTGGAGGAAGTCTGCAGAGGAGAAAAGACTTTTCAGAGTGAAAAATCTAAAATCTAGTCTGGTATCATCACTAGACTTCAACAGATCTCTGAATTGCCTCAAGTCCTGAGCGGCTCAGCTCTGAAAAAAAGAGAAGAGAGCTGCTTCTATCTGCAGAACAGGTCAATACACTCTTGCCCCTCTTGCCATTTGGGAATCCACCGCTTGTGGAGGGTGCCCACAAGCTTCAGCACTCCTACACAGGGCAGAAAATTCCCAGGAAGCTTTAAGGCTATGATTTCAGCACAGGGAGACTCCATGACTGTTTTTTCAGTACAAACATATTAAGGCCACTCAGAAAAATTTAGAACACTTTCATAAGCCTGTTTACCAGCAGGAACGATATACAGGACAGATAATCCTAAATTAGAAGACCAAGCAAACGAAAATTCATATATTGAATTAATCTTCTTGTCATATGCGACTATATATTTACATTATAGAAATTCAATAAGCAAGTTGCTGGGATGTGGGGCAAGGATTAAAGACAAAACTACATACAAGTCCAGTTAAAACCACTTTAAAAACCCCTAAAATTTGCTAAAATATTTGTTGTCCAGGATTTCAGTAGGTTTTAGCTAAAAACTCTGTGAAGAGAAAGAAGGGGGGAGAGAGAAAGATGTGGAACTTGATCATTCAAAAGGAAAGACCTCAGCATCCTGTACGTCTTCAACATCAGGCTGCCCAGGAAACATATCTGCCAGCATTGGTTTGAGGATGAAGACACATTTAGACAGAACAGCTAAATTAGATGCTGACTTCAATTTCTGGTCCCAGCCTTTTTCTCGAGGTTCCCACTCCCAAAGCAGAGACAGCTGAAATAGCAAGGTGCCAGCTTTGGAACTGCCACAGTCAACATCCAAGTATATGAACATAACCTGAAATCAGTCATCCAACCAATTTCAGCTTAGCTGTAGAAACTAAGTAGAAGATTAAGCAGAATTCAGACCTCACTGAAAATAGACTATCAGCCCTCAGATTCCAACTATCTGGCATGTCTGCCTGTACCACCTCCTATAAATCAGTCCAAGGTACATTCCTTTCACTATTTGAACAAAAATATGAGCATACAGCACCCCAGCTTTCAAGATGAGGTTTTTCTGAAAGCTCTTCCTGTAGACTGAATGTCCCTGTTTAGCTTTTCATCTAGCCAAGGTCAGAGGCGGCCATACATTAAATTCTTGTAGTCACAGTTCCATGGCTGGACATTGCTTGGGAGCAGGCCCTACAGTGAGTAACGAAATCCTAACTGGAGTACATTTTGACACAGTTTTCTTTCCCACATAAAACAGTGTATGAAAGATGACTGGTGTGTGACAGGCCTTCATCCCAGCATAGGATCAGAACACAACCAAGGCATGCACTCAGCTCCTGGGTCCCATATTTTTGGCACATGCATAACCATCCTGGTTGTTCTTTCAGTGAAACACAGAAACACAAAGCTACTTTCAAAGTTAAAGAAAAGGGAATAATATTTTCTTATTCTTGATACATCACCAGAGCTTCCACTGGATGTGGATTAAGAGTATAAAATGTCATATTTAATTTTGGCTTGTTGAATTGTTAATAACTATGGGAAAATACATGCTGGAAATATTAAATATTTTTCACTTGTAAAAAATAAAATGCATTTTAAAAATAGACAAGTTTATTTTAATTGAAATAAATATTGATTTTTTTAATCTTAGTACAGCATTGACAAGATAATAAAATTTAATCTTTTTACTTTAATGAGTTTTATTTGTCGTGCTAGTAAGCATTAGTTGAGCAAGAAATTGATTTTCTACAGCGGAATTAGGTCATAGTCAAGCACTCCCAATATATTTAATTTTCTGCCCCTATTGATATCCAGCTGTGGAATTTTTAAAAATGCATACACTGTGTTTGTACTCTGAGTAAGCAAGACAGATACAATAATTATTGCCCTTTCCCAGTTTGTTCTGTGCAACAAAAAGAGTGAAGACTTTTTTGGTCTTTTTTAATAAGGTAAACTTGCTATATTCTCTATGGTCTTAGAAATAAGCTCTTCCCCATATTGTTCCAAATAAAAGCCAAATACATGGGTGACCAGAACTATAAAAAGTAGTTCAATGTAGTTTTACTGATTGTTGTGCTTTAACTCCAGCTGGCATTTTTAGTACCACACATCTGCTAACTGATCTCACCCTCATCCAGTGGCATGGGGAGAGAATTGAGGAAATAAAAAGGTAAAACCCATGGATTGAGATAAGAACAGTTTAATAATTGAAAAAACAATTATAATAACAATGTAACTATATGGGACACAACGAAAAGAGAAGGAGAGGAAAACCAAGACAGACAAGCAATGCACAATACGATTGCTCAGCACTCACTAACTGATGTCCAACCCATTCTGAGCTGCCATCGGCAGCTCCTGGCCGACTCCCCCCCGTTTATGTACAGAGTATTCTGTTCTATGGTATGGAATATCCCTTCAGCCAGTTCAGGTCAGCTGCTCTGGCCACAGTCCCTCCCTGCTTCTTATGCATTTCCTTGCTAACAGAGCATGGGACACTGAAAAGTCCCTGAATTAGGGCAAACACAACTTAGCATCAGTGTGTTATCAAGAGTAGTCTCATGCTGAATCCAGAACACAGCACTGTACCTAGGAAGAAAATTAACTCTATCCCAGCCAAAACCAGGACACTACTATCATATACACTGGCACTGGTAATTGTTATTACAGGTAAACTATGCAAAGTTGAAAAAAATAGAAAGCCTGAATATTTCACTTGTCCATCAGAAGTGATGTCATATTTGAGAGAGGGACTAATACGAAGCTAAATAACAGGTTGTATGTCCAGCCCATAAAAGGACTAATAAAAGTCTGTCTCAAAATGCTTTTCAAATCCATGCTCATAAATCCACATATTATGACAAAAGTCTTAAAATACTCTAACTACAAAGCACAGACAGTTGATTAATTTATAAACTCATATAGGGTATCAACTTCTGCCTCTGAAAATTAAGTTTAAAAACATTATTCCAGGCCAGATTTGAATCATTTATTCAAAGGAAAATTTAATTTGTATTCCACCATGCCCCTGTGTGAATCATTTGTGGTAAGGAAGAATCTTCAGAAATTTATGTTTGATGCTAAATCTCAACACCAGTTCTGCAAAGTGCAAGAATTGCAGAAGACACTGTGTCTGAAATTCCATCTTCTGTGTCTTTTCTCCCCTCTCAAACACTGACAACAGCAAGATTGGAGAGAAGTTCAATCTCTGGAGCAAAAAGAAGCACTTCCCACCACTTCCATGCCTACACAGGCTTGTGTACAAATGCACACAGACTCAGATGGAAAAGATGAAGCTTTGTTCTCAAAATTACAACTTGAAATTAACTGGAACTCTTTTTACCATTGAAAAATTAAGAAAAATGTGACAGAAAATTATATTATTCACTTTCTTTTGGAAGCTAATTTTTTTAAGATAAAATAAAGAAATGACCTAATAATATTATAAGTTGATTATGGTGCTTAGAAAAAAGTTCTCCAATTGTCATTTGTTTTATTGAACCAACAAAGTAATCTTTTTCCTTTTTATGCAGGGTTTTTGTATAACACGAATAGCTGAGAGGTCATAAGTATAAAATGACTCATAAGGAGAATTATTAATGCTGGTAAATTGGACAGTACTCCGTAGGATATGACAAAGTAATTACTTTCTCAAGAACTCCCCACTCCTCTCAATATGCATTGATAATATGCTCTGTACGTTTATTATTAAGTCTATCCTGTAGTGGATAGATGCTTCTCTTTTCAAATGCAGGTACCATCCTGTATAAACACCCCATTTTCCTTCCTATGTAGAAATGTATTTTTCTTACTGCATATACTTCAAAAATCTATAATAAACAATAAGAAGATGAAAACAACATTTACGAATGAGTGTGGAGATCTCTCCTCTCCATGTCAATAAACATGAGATCAGATATTTCTCAGTGGAAGCAGTGGATTGTTTGGCAGTTGGTTGACAAGGATGAAAGTGGTGTAGATCTGAGGTAGGTCACAGATGCACTGGTTGTAAATGCTACCCGTTTGTCTATTGCATACTCTTCATTTATCTTTCCTCCTTTATTGCTTATTAGTATCTTAAATCATATTGTCTTTCTAATTTTACTTATTTTCTCCTTGAAGCCTTGTTCTCTCCTTAACTACCTGTAAAGTGTCCTTAAAGGTTCTAAAAGCTATATGTTCTGCAGTTAGCATTTTACTGACAAAAAATACATCTCATAACCTCAGAATTTCCTAGGTCATGTTGGTATATACCCCCATGATGTGCTATAATTCTGAATTAAACTGCAGGTAGAAAAGAACTTCAATTTGGTGAGCAAAAATTTAATTTTTCCACTTTTTTTTCAATCTTCTCCCCAGGGAAGTGGTCACAGCACCAAGCCTGAGAGAGTTCAGGAAGTGTTTCGACAACACTCTCAGGTGCATGGTGTTACTCTTGGGAATGGTCCTATGTGGGGCTAAGGGTTGGACTCGATGATCCCTGTGGGTCCTTTCTAACTCAGCATATTCTGGGATTCTGTGATTCTTTCGTGCTGAACACAGCTTACATTACAAGGAATGCTGAAAGAATAATGCAACAGTATTTTTGATTGTCGGCATTTTTTAGGGTAGATTAGGTGCACAGAAGCAATAAAATGGAATAAAGTGAGAAAAATTTACTGGTTTTGAAGACTGATCATGCTCGAGGTCTTAATGCGTTCCAAGTGTTTCAAACCTAGAACAGTAATGAAAAGGAAGAAAGTGTTAAAAAGGGTCACTAAGGACCATGTATTCCAGAGAGGAGATGCTTATTTTGAAAGGTAAGAACTCACAAAAACCCATGAAAAAATTGGTTTTCTACACTTAGAAAATTCTATTCATTTATAATATCTAGTTTAGAATATTTTCTGCAGCTGTTGGATATTGGCTACAAATGGAACCAGTAGCTCTTTTTCCCAGATTTTATGCATAGAGGAACTGAGGCAGAGAAAAATAAAGTAGCTGTCTTAGCTGATCCTGTTGTCTCAGTAGAAAATACAGGAACTGGAGTTCAAGAGCTCTGAGCTCTAGTGCAGACACTAGAGAGACATTGCTCTAGGTAAATACAGTGTGCTATCATTAAAGAAGTTTGCATTTTGAATTTAGAGTATAAGACTTCTGTTTTAGGGACCAAGCAGGTCTCTAATGCTTTCAGATATGTTAATAAAAAAAGAAAAGTGAAGTGGTATACCAAAAAAAATAGATACAGCAATATTCATAGGCTAACCTATAGTTCAACAAAAAATGTTAATTGGGCCCTAAAGGAAGCGCACATGTCCTCAAAGGAACAGAAATACCCACACATAAATATCAGAAGATAAACAGTAAGTCAAGTTTTACAGAAAATACAAAAAGCAAAACTAAAATCTATCCAGACAGGCATAAGATCAACAGCACAACTGCTCACATGAGGATAGAATATGGCTGTTTGGCAAAAGCATCAGACAACGAGGAAAAAAATTGGATGTGCTGACATTTAATGCATCACCTCAAAAATGTTTCAACATCCCTATCTAAGAAAATTTCTATAACATTTAAGAAAAAGCAAATCACAAGTATGAGTAACAAATATTCTCAAATATTCTAAACATGACATACAAAAGACACACAGTACTATCCACAAAAGTTGCCAAGTGGTCTGAACAGGGCAAAGAGCCCTTTGATGCTTCAAGCATAGGTGAAACTGAAATCCTAATATGTAGGCAAACCGTCAGCCGGGGATGACTGGGAATACCTACTGTGATACAAAGAAAAGCAACAGGAGAAGAGGTTGGGACTGAGCTAATTTGGATGGAAAGTACTGGGTCTTGGCAAGAGAGAAATGCTCCAGTAAAACAGTAATGGCTCAGTAAGGCAAAAAGAGTATCTAGAATTTAATTTAAATAGAATTTAATTTACAACATTTTCAAGTGAAAGCTTTTCACTGACTTTTTTTTCCCTTCACATACTGATTTCATAGAAAGCAAGACGGGCTTTCTTCCATTTTTAAAATTTCTTCTCTCTCCTTAACATGGTCTCCCTTCATACCAAACATACTCTTTGTGTGACAAACTGGGGGACCAGAAGAGAGATAAGAAAAAAGGAGGAAAAAAAAAATCACAATTACTGACAACGTAAAGGGGAATTAAAAAAAAGTGACACATTCTAACTTTTTAAAGAAATTTGTAATAAAACAGAGAAAAATCAACACTCATTAAAAAAATACAATGTGTGAAAGCTTTTCATTAAATTATGTGCTAATTTTTCAGTTCTTAACCTAAAACTTAGGTTAAAAAACTGATCTTCAGGCAAACAGAGTGAGTGGCCTGTTGGGTAAGAAGGAGGGAGTGCATGGGATATGTGCTGGTACTAGCTATGTTTTTACATAGTTCCACATTATTTTTACATAATTTGACATTAATTTTATAATTAACTTAGAAAATACAGTGAACAGAAGATATCATAGGATAAATTCATAGCTGAAAAAATAAAACTTTCCAGGACAAGTTAAACAGAATTTACTGTCAGAGTGGGTTAAGTTTTTCGAAAGGAGTCTTAAGGTCTATCCTGTTTTGACTCTGCTCTATATTTTTAGGTGCTAAAGATTGCAATAAATTATTTTAGCCAGACCAAGTAAATTCTTTTTCAAAACATTATTACAGTATATTTAAAGGAGAAGTTATCTGACTGTTCCAACACTGAAGAAATCCCAAACAATAAAAAACCCAAAACATTCTAAAAGAAGAGTGACTGCAAAAGTTGCTGTCATAGGTTTCAGAAGATCATGAGAACTTCAACTTCAGCACAGGAGGGTAACTGTTCCCTTCTGCCCCTTGCAGGGACTAGCTCAAATCTCAGGCCTTGGCTGCCACACACACTGTCCTCAGCATGGAACTGCTGAACAGTGAAAAACTCCGGATATTGCCAACAGAGCAGGACTAAAGGCTGTTCTTTCAAGAAAAGCAGGTCAGAAAGGTCTTTGATCCACTCAGCTTGTTAATTTATTTAATAATACAGAATGAAAGGGTGGTATTTTAGAGGACAAGTTAAGTTAAAGTTGAAAACTGGATATTGTCAGAGCCTCTGTTGCACTATGTGACATACCAGCTCCTGACTCATATGGGCACACACACATACACACACACTCACAGAAGGAAGCAGCAGACTCTGGAACAAACAACAGTGAGGGATGTTCCACCAGTACTGTAAACATGATTTCTGTCTTATTTGAGCAAAATACGTCTATCATTTCAATACTGAAACTGAAAAGGGAAATTGGGTCTGCAACATACAAATGGACTATACAAGGACTACAAGGGCAGAATTTAAAAGAGGTCATAGCAGCATACAGATGTGTTATTTACACTGTTTCTCTAATCCAATGCTGTTTTGAAATGAAAAAGGCCAGCCTTGCTACAGAGTCTGCACTAGGTCACTGAAGTCAGCAGAGACGCACTTAGCTGACTTCTGATGACGTTTAAGCCCTCTCAGGTAAAGCCTCCAAAGACTTTCCTCTTTGAAGTTCTTTCTTGCATTAGGAGAAATGCTCCTTTTGCAGAGGAGCCATAGGTAGCAACAAAAACACTTTCTCAGAGAGAGTCTTCAAGCATACATAATGCACTAGATACACTTGACAGGTTTTAGCAACATTTCGCAGAACTGTTCCCTCAGTCAGTCAGGCCTTCAGCTAGTTCTGCAGAGAGTGACTGGGTTAACAAAAGCAATTATGGAATGTATTCTTCTTGTACTCTCATATATGGGCCATTTTTGTCATTTAAAACTTAAATCCAAAGCTCACAGAGATTAATGATGAGCTCATTTACACTTCAGTAGAGTTAACATGACTGTAGCTGTTGACAATTTATAGTTTTATATTCTTCACAGAAAGCAAAGTCCTATCGAAAATGCCCTATCTTCCCATTTACTTGCAAAATAAACTTTTTTTTTAATCTTAAACAAGGAAAATGTATGTTTTCAAGTCTTACATGGTTAGACTCCAGTTCCCAGAAGGTAGACAAATATGTATTCTCTCAGCAACATTTGTATTGTTTCAGTGTTGAAATATTTCAGTGAATGAAGTCTTGCACATACATTGTAATTAGTAAAACACCTGAAAGCCAAATTCCCCAGGACTGTCTTGCAACAAGTATGTTCTTTACTCCCTTCACAGCTCCTACTGTGCAATGGTCCTCCTAGCAGAATGAACACAGTTTTGCTGTAGCCAGTGTTGCTCCTATCAGACAGGAGTTTCTGCAACACCAAGCCGAACACACAAGCTCCCTGGGTACAGGTGCTCAGCTGTGTGGATGGAAATAACATACCCCACTTAGACAAAGATGAGGGAAGACAAAGGCAGGGGTGCATACAGAATAAAAATGGAGAGTCAGGAGTGCAGAGACAAATCAAAAAAAGAGCTGGAGGAGAAAAGGAAGAAGCAAGCTTCTTATTATGACAACCCCTTGAGTACAGGCTATTTGAGAAACTCTCTTTGAACTAGGACACCTGAGATTCCACGTTCCTCCATATCCAAATAAAAATCTGTAACGTGAGTCTAAAGCATATACTTGTGTGTATCAGAATGACAGCACTGGTCTAGACCAAACTAAAATAAAAAAAAAAAAAGGTGTCTTATACAGAGAGAAAAGCAATGCAACACCCAGTCCCAATGGTTCTGCTGAGTCAGCAAAGTCCAGAAAAGAGAAAATGGCTAAAAAATTAAAGGAGAAACCCAAATAGAAAAAAAATTGGCAACCTCTAGCGCACCTCAGAAGACCCTAGGCAGGTAGCACTAGCTGCTGAGATACTTCTTCAGATGTCTTGGCAACAAGGGAGCAGATGAGGCCCTAAGCCTCATTCACTGCCACGTGAGTTCATGTTGCTGGCTTTGCAGATGGAAAATTTGATAAGAAACACCTGTAGCTCTGTGAAATCATGTTAGGCTTTGAACAAAGGAGCATGTGTAGGAGGTAGAGCAGGCAAACCTTCTCTATGACAGTTCAGAAAAACTCTGAACACTGTGCACGTAGTTCTACTCTGCAGCATCACCCCACCCAGACCACTAAATACAGGGCTTTATCCCAGAAAAAAAAATTTGTCAACAATGTAAGCAGCATTATATCACTAATATCTACAAAAACTGCCTGACTGTAGAGTATTTTATACTCATGACAAGCCAGAAAGCAACTTAATGTCCTTGAGAATACAGAGCACAAGCTTCTACAATGGCCAACACATCTCAAGTGGCCAAGCAGAGCGATTTCAATTAAATCCCTTTTCCAAAATTTATGAGAGAACTCCACTGATGATGCTTTCTCCATCTCTCTGCACTTCCCACATTCCAATCATCTCTAGTCCGCAGTCTCCATAACCATGCACATGTCATAAGAACAATATGACTGAGGCACAGGAAGTAATCAATGGAAAGAAGGAGGTGAATGGGGAAAAAATTACTGTTTCTTAAAATGTGAGACTGGAGAATAATCAGATGAAAGCAGTATTTCTCCATAAAGCAATAAATAAAGCATGGACCTCATTGCCCCAGTATGCTGTGAAGGCTAAAAGAATAAAGACAAAAAAATGCAACCAAAAAAGTCCAAAACCCCCACACCAAACCCAATGCTTAAATTAAAGGAAGAGAGATCCACTAAGAACAAAACACACTTGTGGATACAACCTCTGTACCATGATCCTCACAAATTGTCAAAGGATGGACCACATTAAAGAGAAATTATACATGTATCTTAGTCCTACTGCTGTAACCTTGCCCAAAGCATCAGTTGTTATACACACATTTACACATGCACAGCAAAGACAAGCTACCTGGCTAAGTTGATGACTGGTTTCACCTAGTGCAATAATCCTTTTTATATGCCAGTCTCCTCCCCTCTCCCATTTGCCAACACACTTCCCTTAAGCTCTTGCCACCAGCTCTAGTTGTACCAGCCAGGTTTAACTCTTTAGGAGAGGACACTTTCCCAGGAGGGAGCCAGTGCTCTGAAAGGCACAACATAAAGATGGCAGTGTTGTATTTGGAAGCACTGATGATCAATTCATCAAATCCCATTCTAAATATCTTACAGGAAATGCACAGTGCTGCTTAACTCTTTAGTAAGCATATGGTAATCATATATACCTACACTACCTGGGTACCTTCACCACTTTTTCTGGAAGGTCAGGATGTTTATTAACTCAGTGTTTCAGCATGAAATAAAGGAGAGAGGCATATAAACTAGTTTCATATACAAAATTAGAAAAGTAAAACCCAGTATCTTGCAAGAAACTCAGGATGAAGCACTGTAGCTCTCCTGTGTCTGAGAGGTAACAAGAGATCAGCTCCAACACCAAGCCTTCCTTCATTGTCACAGCTATACACGTTTGCACAGAGCACTCTGAGGCTAAAGGACAGCTTTGTAGCTATATTCAATAGCTGAAGGAAGAAAATTGTTCCTTCTCTGAGTGTTTGCGAACTGTCCCTATAAATTAATCATTTTTTAGAAACTAAGCAACAAGAAGTAACAACTTAAGATGTAAAGATGAAGTAGGATCTTACTGAAAAGATCCCATAACTTTGACTGTGAGTCTAAAAGCTGGTCTGGAAAGTCTGTTCATATTTTTACTTCTTGTACACTGGGAAAACACAAATGCAGTGTAAAACATACAGCTTTGCATTTCATAATTGTTAATACAAGGAGATATATAATATATTATCTATTTAGTTTCAGGGTATAGCAGATATTAAATTACCATTATTAAGTTCCTCTTTTTTCTTAGGCCTAGTATAGTAATTTCTGCACACACACACACATCTATGCATAATCTAAATAAGGTTTATGATCATCTAAATTCAGAAGTGGATTACTGATAATAAAAAGTACATCAGATTAAATTATACCCAAGCTATATTTTTCATTTAAAACAGATTCCAGTGAAAAGGTTTGCTTTGATAGATTGGCAAGTGCAAATGTCATCCTATCCTCAAGCAACCTTGTACCAGAATAGCATTTCTAATGATAAAATACACTCCCTGCTCTCCAAATCAGCACAGAATAATCTCTTTCCTTTCATAATACAAAATGCAGGGAAAGCTACCCTCATTGTGGTTGCCTACCTCCATCTAGTGATGAGAAAAGGTATATAGATTAGCTCTACAACAATAACTAATTGTTTGCCACTGGTGGATAAAACTTATAAATCACAAAACTCTGTTCCCATGCATTTGCAAGTGCTGAAGGAAGTTTATATGTTCCAAAACAAACAGAATAGGTTGTCTCCAGCATACTTAAACACGTTAGTCATTTGTGCAATGCATGTAGGATGTGCATCTCTTACAGAGACCTGGACAGGCTGGAAGGCTGGGCTGTCAAGAACAGCATGAAATTTAACGAAGAAAAGTGCAAGGTTCTGCACCTGGGACAAAATAGCCAAAGAGCTCAGTACAGGCTAAGATCTGTGAGGATGAGGAGCAGCCTTGCTGAAAGGGACTCAAAGTATCCTGATGGACAGGAAGTTGAACATGAGTCAACAGAGCACCACTGCAGCACAGAAGCACAGAATCACAGAATATGCTGAGTTGAAGGAACCCACAAGGATCACGTAGTTCAACTCTTAGCCCTGCATAGGACCATCCCCATGAGTCACACAATGTGCCTGAGAGTATTGTCCGATGAAGGAAAACCAGACCCTGGACTGCATCCACACAGGGAGTGCTGGCATAGGTGGAAGCATGATCACTCTACTAAGAGCTTGTCAGGCTGCACCTGGAGTACTGTGCCCTGTTCTGGTTCCTATAGTTCAAAAAAGACACAGAGAGACTAGAGAGGGTCTACAGAACTGCTATGAAAATAACCAAAATGCTGGAGAACTTGCCCTATGAGGAAAGACTGAAGGAGGTAGGTCTTGCCTACCTGAAGAACAGAAAACTCAGGGAGGATCTCATCACAATATTCCGGTACTCAAACGAGTGGCTACAAAAAGGACAGAGCCACACAAGGAGATCTGGGGGCAATGGGCGCAAGTTGCATCAGAAGAAGCTTCATCTTATGTCATGGTTTGAAAACTGCCCCCCTTAGGAGCCAGGGGGCCTATAGGTGAGGTGACTGGATCCCAGGGCAGTCTTTCCTGGAGGGTCAATAACTGCTCGTTTTGTTTGCTCCTGTGAAAAATCATATATACACAACCGCCGGAAGTTGCTGGTAATTGGTCTGTCTGTCTGCTGCTGAGTGGGTGTGAGAAGGCCTACGGGTGGCAGGGTCCCCTTCTTTCCCTCCGGGGGAAAGGGGGCCCTGCAGCCCCACAACTCTGGCCAAGCCAGGGTTGGAGGCAGCTTT
This sequence comes from Chiroxiphia lanceolata, assembly GCF_009829145.1. NCBI lineage: Eukaryota > Metazoa > Chordata > Aves > Passeriformes > Pipridae > Chiroxiphia > Chiroxiphia lanceolata. Next base: position 33,209,861 of record NC_045640.1, read on the forward strand.
GGAGTGAATGTCTGTTGTGAGGGAAGAGACTCACAGCACCTGAAGGTAAGTGGGAGAGAGGAGCCAGGCCCTCTTCAACCCCCCCTCCTTTCCAGCTAGGCTGCGGAGGGGGCTTCTTTTCCCTCTCACTGTAAAGTGGAGGGGAGGCTCAACATTGGAGCCACGCCAAAGTGGACAGGCTGAACACAGCCCGGTGCCAGGGAGATAATCCCAGGTGAAATTGGAGACGGACCAGAGAGGTCCAGAGGATGTCCTTGCAGTGATTTAAACGGAGGACAGCTGAAAACTCAGAGGAGGAATGAGTTTCCAGGACACGTAGGTGTGATAAGCTGACTGAACTACAGCAGCCTACGGAACCGAGGTATGAGAGAGAGAGAGAGAATCACACAGCAGAGACTGACACAAAACCAAGGGGGAGTATGGACTCAAATTATTTTCTTGGACTTCGTAAGGAAGAAGAGACTTCAGTAAACAGCTGGAGGTTGGTGGGGGGAGTGAATCAGGTTCCCTGAACACTCCCATGAGAGAAAGGCTGGTTACCTATCAGCCTGAAGGGATTTTCCTGGACTGAGTTGAGGGAGAAGCTTAAAGGGACTGATAAAAGTGTGTAATATTATATATATAGCTGCTTTTAGCTTGTACGATATATTTATTTGTGTAAAATAAAATGTATATACTTCCCCTTTTCCCCTATAGAAGCCTCTTGCCTGAAAGTTTCTCTTCGGTGTTGAGACAAAATTGTAGGAAGGGGTGGGAGAAGCCTGGAAAGGAGAGGGAAAGGGAAATCAAAAAAAAAAAAGAAAAAGGAAAAGGAAAATAAAAAAGAATGTTGGGAGAGAAATATATCATCAGCTCTTACTTTGTCTGTATCTATAAGCTAAAATCACCCTTTAAAACTTCAGCCTGAGCAGCTTCAATGCACATGCAGGCATTCTTTGAGAGAGAAAATTTACTTCATTTGCACAGCATGGATTGGCAACAGACCTATTTCATTACTTTTACAGCATCTGAGTGGATAGATTAGCTCACTGTGCTAGAGAAATCAAAGGCAAAATACATCGCCCTACACAATATGCCCCAAAGCTTGCCTAGCACACAGCATGCAAGGAAAGGCCCAGAAAAGCTGCAAACACAGCAAGGCTAATAACTATGTTCTATATTTAGCCCTGTGGTCTTATGCTTTGCTATGTTACCCTAAGAAATCGTGGGAAGCTCTGTGACTCCGGTCTCCTTGTTGTTTTCCCTCACTTTTGGAGGCATGAAGTTTCTTCGGTGTATGGCTACACAGGCAGACTCACATGAACAGAGCAAACACTACAGGATTCACCCCTTCTTTCTTTGATATGGCATTCATAATCTGCTTTCAGAGCAGCATCTCTGCAATAAGGAGAAGTGAGTAATGAAATCAAGCTAAAAGATGCACTTGGAAATTATTGGCTCTTGTTCCCATGCAAAGTCACATAAATCTATATTCACACCTGGCCCTTAGCTGAAATCTGTGCCTGATGATCTTGACCAATCCCCTCACAAGAAGATACAATTCATTACTGAATTAAGGTGTTGAGGGTTTTTTTACTGACAAGGAATTTGGGAACACACCTTCCTCTCTACTTTCCCTAGAGGAACTTAGATAAATGCCCCTCTCCATAAAGTTCATTCATTTAAGAAAGCAAAATGTATGACAAACATGTGTGACAGTCATCCTGCTTTGCATGTAATAGAAAGTTATTTACAAAAATCCACTGGAATCAAATAGTTCTGCAAGATTTACTACCAAGGTGAACTTCCCGCCTGCTCCAGATACAGTGTAAGTCCTAACCACCCTCACATAACCAATATAATACCAGGTCAAGGAAAGAGAGTAAATATTTTTCTTTAACCATGCAATGTTCTCTGTGATATCTCAAAATGTGATTGAATGAGAGGACAGAAAGATGACAAATACCAGAAACCTATCTCTTAGCAGCAAGAGCCTTCTTAAGAGTGTCCGTTCAGAGGGATTCTGCTGATAGACCAAACCTGCCCACATCACAAAAAAGGACATCAACAAACATCTACCCTTTAGGTTAATTACAGCAAATGCTTTTCATTTTTCCTTAAAATAACCGCATATTTTGCTCAAGGTACATGCTTGTTTTTTCATGACATGAAAGTTCTTTTTAATCAACATTCTCAAACAAAATTCTATTAGTTACTTACCGCTCATTTATTCAACAAGGACAACTTAACAATTTAATTCTACATTAAACTGATCCTTTCCTAAATCTTCGTTCGTGAAGCCTAGCCATGAAACTGATCCTTCTTCTCCACACCAGGAAATAAAGGTGTATCTAGACTAATCTCCTGGGACCACCTTCTGCCTACACAGACTTCTCCAGCTAGTTCTTTAAAACTCCAGTGCTTACCTCCTCCAGGGTGATGGGGTGATGGCCTAGTCCCTAAATCCTCACAGCCAATTTCCAGCTTTGTGTACCATATATAGCTAATTGTCTTTCTCCCTTTCATCATCATCTTCACATGCACTACTGGAGTTCTAACTTATGGACCTTTAGCCCACTAAACTCAGGAGTTTCTAGAATTCTGGTACCTTTTTTGTGGAAGTATGGGACTTCAGATTCAGATGTCAGTCTCTGGAATTTCATACTACAGATTTCATGTTAAGGTCAAGATATATGAAGACAAGAATGAAGTTGTGTATCAGCACTGTGTATCAAGGTTCTAAAAAAAAAAAGAACAAAGGTGAGACTGAACAGACCAAGTACCAGGTCTCTCTGGTGTCTGAAGTTCAATTTTGAAAGTGCCTGTGCTACCTTAAATCCATTGTGGCCCAGGGCTAGCAGCAATGTTCATAGGAAGAAGTGCCGCAGAATGCCTTCAGTAGAATGAGTGCAGTAAATAAAAACACTGATCTTACAACAAAATTTTCTGGGCATTTGTTTATACATTTTAAAAGTATGGTACCAGTTGAAGCACTGAAATCTTAGGGAAATGTTACTATTTGACACAAAAGATGACAATTTGTCAAAGCTGCTAGGTTTACAGTCAATTTAAAATTATCGTATGATTAATGCTGAAGAATTGTAGCACTTAAACATTTACTATTTCTAGCTGTCTTTAGTGAATTAATCACAGTTATATTGATCTACCCAGTCACTGAATGATATCAGTAAGTATAATCCTTTTTTGATTAGTCTCTGTTACTGGAACAGGTTTGTGTTTCAATCACATGTGATTCTCATGGAGGGAGTCTTTAAAAACAGATTTATAATTTTTCATCTTATTTGTGTTATTTTTCTTTAAAAATTGCTGTGTGTAATTTATTTTCCTCCTATTTCTGCCAGTTTATCTTTTATGCTATCAAAAATAGAGAATTTTAAAAAGAATGAGATTTATATATTTTCCTCCCCTCTTCTTACCAAGTGATTTTTTAAATTAGATTTCCCCGCTATACAAAAAATCACAGGCAACTTAGATAAAAAACTATGGGATAAAAAGTATTAGTTTAAAAAATATCAGGAATTAAAATCATCTTATTCTACTCTTACCTATACTGCACATTATTTCGCAGATTCCCGTTAAATCTATGACATAGATGTTCTTATTGAATTTAATGTTAAACAACAGAATCACAGAAATTAGTCCACTTGCATGAAAATCTCAAAATTTAATCGAGATTTATGATCCAAAATGGAAATAAATATTCATATGATCAATAGTCTTAACTACTGAAAAACATATCCTTTATTATTCTGAATTGTTATTTACCTGTAAGTTTCCTTTCATGGAGAAAGAAAATCCTAAAAGCAATTCAGACTATATTTGCAACCAAATTTCAAGTAGAACCACCCACTTCTCAAAAGTTAGTCATGCTCATGAAGACTTGCAGACATCACAAAAAGGATGAACTGCAGGGTCACAGGATTCTTGAAGACCCTACATTTTATCCACAAATCACAAAATTATGTTAGAGATCTTCTGCAGAGATCTGACCTGGCAAAATCCACAGAGAGACATCAACATCTGGAGGCCCATCATTAACACAGCTAGTCTTAATCCTCCAAGCCAACACGTCATGCTGAATTCTCTCCTACAAGGTGCTAAGATACTTCATCAAGCAGTCACAAACATCACTCATTAAATTTGCCTGTCAAACTGCTTAAAAATAATCAATCTCACTTATATTTCTCTACCAGTTGCATTTACAATAACAATGTGCTGACCTAGACAGCTGCTACACTTCCCTTTCTTCTCCACTGCTTGCCAGGGTCTTGCTTTACAGCCGCTATTTACAGCTGCAACTTCTCTCTTGTCTCTTTAAGGAAGCTGCGAGTTCTTCGATAGTTAACGAAAATCAATCAGACAGTCAGACTGTCACCTCTTTCATGTACATAGAAAGCAGTTCTTCAGCTAAAAAAAATGGGGAAAACGATCTGCCAGTTCTTAAAACATATTTCCTAGAAAAATCAAAATCTAATTATAATTTAACCTCCTTCCAAAGTATAAAAGTAGCTGCTTCAAAGCACCAATCCCTTAATAAAGAGTTTCTATAAAAATACAGTGCCCAGTGGAAACTGTTCTTGCCCTTCATGTCCAATTTAAAGCAGAAGCAGGCTGGTGGTAAACTACTGCGGCTGATTATGGCATGTTCTGTCATCAGTTCACAGTCTGAATAATCCCATAAGAGGAACATATGAAGTATTTATATGTTTTCCTATTCCTCCTTTGAGCTTTTGGACTTTAAGTATTCCTCTTCCTAAGGTTTGTTTGCCCTCCAAGGAATAACTGATTCAGGATCCCACAGTTCAATTCAAAACAGTAAATAACTAAAGAAAGGACTTAAAAGAAAAATCCCAAAGTGAAATAGCCACAAACACAAACTCAACATAGTAATGGAGAGGCTCATTCCACATGTCTGTCTCACCCTCCTCTAGACACTGAAGCCTTAAATAATAAGCAGCAAATGCCTTAAAAACAAAAGATAAAATTGTTTTAGCCAAATAAAGTTTTCTGTATTTCCTCACACAGTTGATTTCTCTCAAATTTTCTATGTGGTAGCGTTACCTATGGGGACTGAGCCTCTTTCACATCATTTTCTGCCTGGTGGTGCATTTTCAGAAAGGGGAAAGAGGCAAGGGGATGTGTGATTAAAATCAAAATACTTTTCTTCACCTGAGAAACATTGCCATTTCTTCCTTTTGATGCCTTATTTTAAAGAAAGGAAAAAAGACAAGTGGGTGCCTGTTCTTGCACTGCTTTTGTTATCACCACAGTCGCTGCTGTAATTGCACTTTCAACGTCTGTGTCTGCCTCCACCGCTGAGACTGTTACTAAAATAATTATAGCAGCATTGACTTTTCTACCCTTTTTCCCAGCCTTGCCTGTGACATGCATTTAAAGTGTTTTATTCTACCTGCATCCAGGCAAGATCAGGCACTTTCCTGCAGGGGAATAAGAGGCCCAAAACAGCTCTTGATTACTTTATAGCAAGACCAGCCTGAGTGAGGAGCGAGGCAAGGCACAGGCATTATCTAAGCACTTGTCTTCTTCACTACTTAAGTATTGGGCAGGGCATAGCTGAGTCAACACATTCAATTGCCAGTTACTGCTGGTACCATTGGAGAAACTCCTCTGCTGAGCAAGGACGAAGTAAAGGATTAATCTCAGGTTCACCATTAAGCATGTGATGAATTGCTGGGTGGAACAAAATGCTATCACTTTTCAGTTAGGTTTTGTAATTTTAAAGGTCTGCCTGGGCCTCTATTGTGCAGACATACGAATTTCAGTGGTTCATGTAGGAAATTAAATCACTGGAAACATATCCAGCTTTCTCAGGCTCCTCAGTACACGTATCACTTTATCTGTGTGCCAGACTGCAGTAGCCTTGGGTATATATCCTAAGAAGAGCTTGAAGATGTATTTAACTCTGTAGTAAGATATCTCTAATACTCTCTGAGGAACCTTCATCAAATACACAGGTATAACTCACATTTAGAATATTTAAATATAGGTTGTATTTGCTCTTTCGAAGTTCACATGCCTTAGACTTCTACTTTACCCAGCACATGCAGATGTGACTGGACAGTACTTGGTTTAGTGGTGGACTTGGCAGTGTTAGGTTAATGGCTGGACTCAATGATCTTAGAGGCCTTTCCTGACCTAAATGATGCTGTGATTCTATGGTTCTATGAATGAATTCACATAAAAAAGAGTAAACTGTCGAACAGGTGGAATTTTTATGCCTTGCCTTATTTGAGCACATAGTAGAGGACCCATGAAAGAGAACAGCTTTGTCAATATTATCGCATAAACTGATAATCATAAATTTGTGTCATTTTCGTATCCAGAAGTACCAGTTGGTGAAACATGAAAATCAATGAAATTGGCAGTTTGATGTGAAAATAAATGAAAAAGACTACTAATTTGTTAATTAGTAATTTGATGTTTTGAAGACTAAAGCTTTTTCACTTGGTATTTGAAAAAGTAACATAAATAACATGGAAACACTTCAATATTTGTGTGGGTCAGTTTTTACCTCAGCCCACATAATGAATTGTGCAATTCTGAGATTGAGGCACTAATTTGACTCTTGTAGTGCAGAGACCACTGTCTTTTTGTTTATCTAGTTGGCTGGGGGTTTTTGCCAAATCAGGTTAAACAGAGGAAAGAAAAATCTTTTGGGTTTTTTTTCCCAGAAAATGGAAATACAGAGCATTCCATGCAGCAGATAGTATCTCAGTGGCACACAAACATTTTACCCACTGCAATAGCTGTGCGTCTGTAAAGGTCATCATACACAGTCATCATGTGCTAAGAAGGAATAATCTTTGTAAGCAGTACTACTTGGGAGACTTTATTCTATTTTTCATAAGAACAGCTAGTAGTAAAGATATGTAACCAGTCTGGAAAACATAGAGCTAAGTTTTCTCCTCTTTGTCTCTTTCTCTTCTCCTACTCTTCAGGTACCAGCTCTTTTGCTAACTTGCTCCAATAGGGACTACACAGTTGCTTAGATTGAGGGATTCACGAGCCATGGTGTATTTGAGCTTATGCTATGAGTTCCTAGCATAATATTTGAAATATATGAGCATTTATAGCAAAGAACATAAAGTACAGTGGGAAATGACAACTCTTCCCAAAATTCTCTTTGTATTTTTTTTCCTTTTCTTTTTGACCCCAGACATGCCAAGTGCCTATTAAAAATTTGATATACCTAACTGCTCTTAGTGCTACCCAGAATTTTTAGAAGATCGTCTCATTATTCATTGATTTCTAGGACATGAACACTCTCTTGATCAATGTCAAATAATAAAAGTTGCCATAGTTCTGTCTCAGCTGACATGAAAATAACTAATGATTTCATTAACAAAATAGATTAAAAGCAGTGGTAATCAGTAATAGCTCATTCTGTAGTGGCATCTGTATTGATGCATCTCTGCTGCCTGAAACACTAGACAATTTTCTTTTATTAAATGGAGTTAAAAGAGACTGGCACTATCCTGTTTTCTTTAGTCACCTTCCAGGGAGCTCCTTCTAACACTGTTAGTAGCATGTCAAGCCCAATACTGTTCTCCTAATCAAATGTTATTAACACTAAGTATTTCAGCGGTAGATTACCGCAAGGTGTTTGAAGGGCTGTTTATTTTAGGTTCTATTTCATTTTCCATTTATAATAATAATACAAAACATAGCTTTTCTTTGTCTCAAAGCTGATTACATCATTTGTACCTTCTAAGTATGAAATCACACATTTTCACTTCTGAGTGAAATGCAGCTGTGTGTCAGATGCAGCGCTTTGGTTTAGGGCCACATATGCACTCAGATGAGTGCAAAAATGAAAATCTTCCATGGAAATTAGTTCAAATGGTGCCTGGACACCTGGAATGTATAAGGTTAAGGGTAGCGAATGGACAGGCTAAGATCTCAGTTTTCAATGAGATACTAACACAAATCACAATATTCGTAAATTCTGGTTCTAATATATTACAACATTGGATCTGACCTGCTGCAGTCATTTTAAGCATGAATCAGTGGATTGCCTGGGTACAAGCTAGGAACTCTGCCTTACAACACTGCAACATTAAATAGATTTCTCTTGGCTTCTCTTCATAAATAAGTGAAAATTTGAGAGGTAATATAGCTTGAAAAAAGAGTCAACTTAATAATGGTAAGGACTGTTCTCTCATGTTAACTGCCAGAATAAAAAAAAAAGAGCAAGTTATCTTGCAGTCAAATGTTATATTAATTTTGACATTTTAAAGACTTTGATATCCACAAGACTCCCTACAGAGGCAAACAAATTCATAGAAATCATACACTACTTAATACAATAATATAACCCAATCCCTATCAATTTTACTAATTTGGTGTTATCTGTTTAGGTATGGAAGTTGACACACATTATTATAGTGATATCCACTGGACCCATAACATCTCAAATTGTCACATGTTCCTTGGAAGAACATTATTTGGCAAGAAAAGTACAGTACTTCATATTTAATATTCAGTATATCAGAAATTATCCAAGGTATCTAGCAGATAAATAACAGCTAGTTACAGCAGACTTTGGTAGATATGCTCATACAAATTGTTAGCAAAGATCAGCTAAATGCAATTTTAAAAACCAAAAGTCTTTTAATATTTACTTTTTAACTACACTGAGTAACTTGAGACACATTCATTTAATTTTCATCTGTGTCTGCTTCTGAACACTGTAACAGAGCTATCCAGTAGGGGAAAGGATAGCAGAGAGGCTATGGGTAGCCTACAACAACCAAGAACATTTTCAGGTTTCTGATCAGAGTTGAAACTCAGGAGAGGTCCCAGGTCTGTATCAGAGCCATGTAGATCTGTAAACATGATTTTTTACATTAGCAGGAGAAAACACCTGGCTTTGCACTGACCTGACTGCGCTGGGACCCAGCACACTGTGACTCAGCCTGAGCTGGTTGAGGCTTGGTTTGAGAGCTGCACAGGGGTCAGTGGCTGCTGCCTGACCTGTTTTAGCTTGAGTGATGGGACACTATACGTGTCAAAGATGTGAGAGCCCCAGGGAACCAGCGTGCACAAACAAAAATCACTTGGGGTAACAGGGCTGGGAGAGGCTGCAGGCAAATTTTGAACTTCAGCTGTGAAGCTACAAGAAAGAAGCAAACTGTGTTAAGAAAAGGTATAAAAATAACCCCAGGCAGACCTTATAGCCAGGAGGATGAAGCTCCACAACCATGACCTTTATATACCCAGAGAAGGCCCTGGAATGCTTTTGTTTTACTGAAAGAAAATAGAAGAGTCAAGGAAGCAGAAAACTGTAGTAATATAATATTTAATTTTGAAACTCTGCTATAAACTCTTTTCAGTTTCATCCTTTTAGTGAAAAAAAAATAATCCCAATCAAGATGGGGTACATGGGTTAGTTTTCTTAACATCTCTGCATACACAGGTGCAGCAGATTTGACAACACTTGTCACTGATGTCCATCAGGGCTCAACAGCTCAGAGCTGTTATTTAATATCTTCATTAATGACATAGACAAAGGCATTGAGCACGGTCTCAGACACCAAGTAGAGTGGTGCTGTTCGCACACCTGAAGGATGGAACACCATCCAGAGGGACCTGGACAAGCTTGAGAAGAGGGCCCATGGGAATCTCATGAAGTTTAGTAAGAACAATACAAGGTGCTTCACCTGGGTAAGGGCAATCTCTGGTATCAATACAGACGGGGGGATGAACAGATCAAAAGCAGCCCTGCTGAGAAGGACAAGGGGTTGCTGGTGATTGAGAGGCTGGACATGAGCCAGCAATGTGTGCTTGCAGTCCAGAAAGTCAATCATATCCTGGGCTGTATCAAAAGAAAAATGGCCAGCAGGCTGAGGGAGGTGATTCTGCCCCTCTACTTAGCTTTCATGAGACCCCACCTGGAGTGCTGCATCAACAAGAGGAGCTGGAAGCCATCATGCAGCAGGAAAGCTATGATGTAGTCTCCATCACGGAAACGTGGTGGGATGACTCGCATGACTGGAGTGCTAACATGGGTGGCTACAGGCTCTTCAGAAGGGACAGGCAGAGTAGGAGAGGTGGAGGGGTAGCTCTATATGTTAGAGAGTCTCTTGACTCTGTAGAACTTGAAGTCATTAACAATAAGGTTGAGTGCCTGTGGATCAGAATCAGGGGGAAGGCCAACAAGGCTGATATCCTGGTGGGAGTCTGTTACAGACCACCCAACCAGGATGATGAGGGTGATGAATTATTCTACAAGCAGCTGGTGGAGGTCTCAAAATCGCCAGCCCTTGTTCTCGTGGGTGACTTTAATCTGCCGGATATCTGCTGAGAACTCCTCACAGCAGAGAAGAGGCAGCCTAGGAGACTCCTAGAGTGTATAGAGGATAATTTCCTGCTCCAGCTGGTAAATGAGCCTACCAGGGATGGAGCCCCACTAGACCTCCTGTTCACAAACAGAGAGGGGCTGGTGGGAGATGTGGTGGTCGGTGGACATCTGGGACACAGTGATCATGAAATAATAGAGTTTTCAATACTCAGGGATGCAAGGAAGGCCGTCAATAAAACCTCTACATTGGACTTCCAGAGGGCAGATTTCGGCCTATTCAGAAGACTAGTTCAGAGTGTACCCTGGGAAACAGCCCTTGAAAACAAAGGGGTCCAGGAGGGATGGACATACTTCAAGAAGCAAGTTCTGAAAGCACAGGAGCAGGCTGTCCCACTGTGCCAAAAGGCGAGCCAGCGGGGAAGACGATCGGTCTGGCTGAACAGGGAGATTTTGAAAGAAATTAGGGTAAATAAGAGAGCCTACCGATTACGGAAAAAAGGGCCGGCTACTCAGGAAGAACTTAGGAATATAGTTAGGTCATGTAGAAAGAAAATTAGAGGGACGAAGGCACAACTTGAACTGAATCTCGCCACCTCTGTGAAGGATAACAAAAAGTCCTTCTACAGATACATCAATAGCAAAAGGAGGGGCAAGGGAAACGTCCATTCTTTACTGGACATGGGGGGGAACATAGTTATCAAAGATGAGGAAAAGACTGAGATATTTAACACCTTCTCTGTCTCAATTTTCAACAGTAAGACAGGTTGTCCTCAAGATAACTGGCTTCCAGAACTGGTAGAAAGAGACAAGAATCTGAACTGCCCCCCTGTAATCCAGAAGGAAACAGTTAGTGACCTACTGAGCTGCTTGGATCCCCACAAGTCTATGGGACCAGATGGGATCCATCCTAGGGTGATGAGGGAGCTGGCAGAAGAGCTTGCCAAGCCTCTCTCCATCATCTGTCAACACTGGGGAGGTCCCAGATGATTGGAAGTTGGTGAATGTCACGCCAATCCACAAAAAGGGCCGGAAGGAGGATCCGGGAAACTACAGGCCCATCAGCCTGACCTCAGTGTCTGGCAAGGTTATGGAGCAGATCATCCTCAGTGCAATCACACAGTACCTACAGGATGGACAAGAGATCAGACCCAGCCAGCACGGGTTTAGGAAGGGCAGGTCCTGTCTGACCAACCTGATCTCCTTTTATGATCAGGTGACCCACCTGATGGATGAGGGGAAGGCTGTGGATGTGTCTGTCTGGACTTCAGCAAGGCCTTTGACACCATCTCCCACAGCATACTCCTGAAAAAGCTGGCAGCCCACAGCTTGGACAGGGGCACCCTGTGCTGGGTTAGGAACTGGCTGGAGGGTCGGGCCCAGAGAGTGCTGGTGAATGGTGCTGCATCCAGTTGGTGGCTGGTCACTGGCGGTGTCCTCCAGGGATCAATGTTGGGCCCAGTTCTGTTTAATATCTTTATTGATGATTTAGATGAGGGGATTGAGTCCATTATCAGCAAATTTGCAGCTGACACTAAGCTTACCCGAGTGTCGATCAGCTGGAAGGCAGGAGGGCTCTGCAGAGGGATCTGGATAGGTTGGAGAGCTGGGCTGATTCCAAGGGGATGAGGTTCAACAAGGCCAAGTGCCGGGTCCTGCACTTTGGTCACAACAACCCCCTGCAGCGCTACAGGCTGGGGACAGAGTGGCTGGAGAGCAGCCAGGTAGAAAGGGACCTGGGAGTTTGGATTGACAGGAAGCTGAACATGAGCCAGCAGTGTGCCCAGGTGGCCAAGAAGGCCAATGGCATCCTGGCCTGGATCAGGAACAGTGTGGCCAGCAGGACCAAGGAAGTGATTCTTCCCCTGTACTCAGCACTGGTGAGGCCACACGTGGAGTACTGTGTCCAGTTCTGGGCCCCTCAGTTCAGGAATGATATTGAGGTGCTGGAGCAGGTCCAGAGGAGGGTAACAAGGCTGGTGAAGGGACTCAAGCACAAGTCCTATGAGGAGAGGCTGAGGGAGCTGGAGTTGTTCAGCCTGGAGAAGAGGAGGCTCAGGGGAGACCTCCTCACTCTCTACAACTGCCTGAAAGGAGGTTGTAGCCAGGTAGGGGTTGGTCTCTTTTCCCAGGCAACTATCAGCAAGACAAGAGGACATGGTCTCAAGCTGTGCCAGGGTAGGTTTAGGTTAGATATTAGAAAGAATTCCTTTACAGAGAGGGTAATCAGACATTGGAATGGGCTGCCCAGGGAAGCAGTGGATTCTCCATCCCTGGAGATTTTTAAAAACAGACTGGATGTGGCACTTAGTGCCATGGCCTAGCAACCGCAGCGGTAGTGGATCAAGGGTTGGACTTGATGATCTCAGAGGTCCCTTCCAACCCAGCTGATTCTATGATTCTATGATTCTATGATCCAGCTCTGGGGTCTTCAGCTGTCGTGGGATAAAAAGGGTTTTCCCCTGGAGTTGGAAAGTGGTTAATACCAGGGGGTGGTGTTCTTGGTGTTGACCCAATGCAAAATTAAACATATTACAACAGACCAGAAAAGAAGAGATTACGTAGTTGGAAGAGCGGCAGGCATGGTTTGAGACCACGAGAAGAGAGGGACCAGGGAGACCTGCTGGGGGCCAAGGCCCCCCAGCCCTGGCTGGGGCTGCAGAAACCTGGAACAGTATCAAAGCTGGACCAGGTGCTGTGGCCAAAGGCTGAGGGAGTTTCTCCACTGTGAGTGAGCAGCAGAAAGATGCCAGGCAGCAGAAAGATGCGGTGGCAGAGACAGCACTGAGTAGAGAGCTGTGGTTGAAAGCCAAGAAGATAACCAAAAGCAGCAAAGATGGCATGGCGCCAAGCTGAGAGACACAAAGATGTCCGATGGAGAGACAGAGAACCAAGCTCAGTAGAGACTGTTTGGGGTGAGACTGTCTTTATTTCCCCAAACCCTTGAGACCCCTTTTGGAAGGAGGAGGTGGACTTCCACTTGGTGGGAGTCCTGAGATGCAGCAGCAGCTAGAGAGAGAGAGAGGAGCCGAAAGCTCAGAGACGTCCTGGAGCTGGACCAGGACGGCCAGAAGGAATGCAAGGGAAGTGGCCTTCCTTCCCCTTCTTTTTGCCATGTTGGCAGCTGAGACAGAGCAAAGGAGCTCTGGTAGAATGCTTGGGGCAAAAAACTAAACTTAGAGCCCTAAATGTTCTGACTCAGGGAAAGCTTGATTCCCTGAGAAAGTGACTTTCACGAAATGCACTGCATTTTGCGATGTGACCGTGGTAAAGCAAGCTTTGTCCCTGCTTTTGCAGCCCAGGGGAGAGACCTTTGGTCGGAGCTGAAGGGTCGAGAGAGGTGAGAGAAAACCCCTGTGTTGTAATGAAGAGAGAGAGAGAGATTTTTCAGCTACAACAAATCCGGCTATGACTGCTGCCTTGAAGAGGAGAGACACTGCTGCCCTGAAAGTGGAAAGGACCTCTTCTTCTTTCCTTCTGAACTTTTATTGGAGAGAAAGGAGGGATTTGATCTATGTAAATATATTGCTTTACCATAGGAGACATAGTTAGAATTGTTGTATATAAATGTACTATAGTATTTACTGTGTAAGTAATAAATTGTAATATAATTTCCCCATGTAAGTAGATGTGTTATGTCTGAAAACTCTCTCACACTGAAGCAAATTGGGGGAGGGGGGGCTTGGAAATTGGAAATTGGATTTTTGGGGGTCTCAAACCATGACATCAGCACAGGAAGGACATCAACCTGTTAGAGGAAGTCCAGAGTAGGGTTACCAAGATGATTATAGGGATGGAGCACCTCTCCTATGAGAAAAGGCTGAGAGAATTAGGATTGTTCAGCCTGGAAAAGAGAAGGCCTCAGGGTGACCTAATTGTGACCTTCCAGTACCTGAAGGGAGCCTAGTAGAAAGATGGAGAGGGACTTTTAATATGGGCATGTAGTGACAGGATAAGGGAGAATGGCTTCAAACTGAGAGTAGTTTTAGATTACATATTAAGAAGAAATTGTTTACTGTGAGTGATGAGGCACTGAAATAGGTTGCCAAGGGAGATTGTGGACACCTCATGCCCAGAAGTGCTCAAGATCAGGCTAGATGGGGCTCTGAGCAACCTGGTCTTGTGGAAGGTGTCTTTGACCATGGCAACGGGGTTGGAATGAGATGAGCTTTAAGGTCCCTACCAGCCCAAGCCATTCAATGATGCTATGACAAGCTGGACTTATGTGATTTAACGGGTGCTGTTGTCTCCTCATGTAGCTAAAATAAACTTGGTTTTGTTTAATGGTTATGTTGGAAGTCTCTGATGTATATGGAGGAATCATGCTCATTTCAAAAACTGACAGAAGACACAGCTTGAAGGATATTGAGCACAGGAGAACACCCAAAGCTTGCATTGCTCTAACTTGTTACCTCTGTTCCTGGTCAATCACTTTACAGTACAGGAAGACATGAGAGTAACCTTGATGATGCCCCCGGTGTTACGCAGCTATATTGTATCGCTTGCTTTTCTAAAATGAGATATTCAGTACCTGCATCCTGACTGATGCTCTTTGGTGTGAGAAAAAGGGTTTTGAGTAGCAGTTGAGACATTAACATATCTCTAAGAAACAGGTGACTTCACCTCATCTTGTGAAGTCCGCACAGGCAATGGACTGTGAGGACTCCCTCCACTTACTTATATATTTGTTTTAGATTCTTCAAAGTCATGCATGTTCACTTACGTTGCTATGCTATCAGTGTAATATATACGGTTACAAAGGCAACATGTAAAAGCCAGGATGGGCTATAAGGTCTTCCAAACAATTGGGGCTGAAATTCATTATAATCAAAACACCCTTTGCTCACATTTCTGGCAATGGCAATGCCAATGGTAACAGTAATGGCAATTTCTCAAATAACAGAACTTTTTAGAAAATTTGACTGAGTAGTGTGAGCTTTTGAAGTGTTTTGCAAAGCTCAGAAACTAATTTCCCCTTCTTCTCAGGAGTGGAAGTACTTGAACTCACTATGGCACTGGCACGTTCCTGGCTCCTTGGTCTGCCTCCATTAAGGTCAAAATTTCCCCAGTCAACAGAGCTGTAGTGAATTGTACACACCAAGAACACATGGCACACCAGCTGAACTCAGGAGAGAGAGCTGAGAAAAGACTCCAGTTTGGTTGTCAGCATTAATTTATAAAAACAGGGCTTACAGTGAGAACGTGTCTGTGTATCACAAACTGTTTGTCTTTCATTTCTCTGGCTACTGTTGGATTCCAAAATATGATATCTGCAGAGAGAGATTTGAGTGGTCTTTGCAAAAGGCCATGGGCTACAGAAGCTGGGAAAACTCCTCTTCATTGACCTCATCTCTGTGGACTCTTCCTGCCGCCTTCAGCAGGGTGTAAAGAGACGCCTTACATAACGTTATCACATGCCTTTCCCAAGCCAGAGAGTCCACATCCTCATCTTATCAGACCTATGCTGAAGAACCATTGTACCTTATCTCTCCATTTGTGTTCCCTGAATCCTTGCATTTTGTAGACTGGAATACCTGGTCCCCGCCCCCACCCCGTAAAATCCTCTAAAATAAAATTACCCCATGAGGTAATCCTAAAACCCCAAGATTTGTCAACCTGGGTTTTTCCCTATTGCTTCATCCTTGTGAAACCCCCCAATTTTAATAGAATGAATATGTAATCCTCCTGATGAATATGTAAACCCCCTGTTAAGTATGTAAACCCTAAACTGTTTAAAGATGAAGTTGTGAGTCCAATAAAGGATTCCAGTTTCGGCCTCCAAACTGGGATTGTGTTAGTATTACTGACTCGCTGCAGGCTACTATGGACACAGTCACAAGAAATCATAGCAACCACAAACCTAATATAGGGGAAGAAGCTGACAACTTTCTACAATGTCTCAGAGACAAAATGCTTATATGTATGAAACAAATATTCAACAAAAAATGTAAATAATTGAGAATATCAGTACTGAATTAAAATTTATAAGAAAAGTCCTTTCAGATAGGTGCACATCATGACAAGGGAATTCTGGTTGTGGTCAGGGCTTTGTAGTCATATACAGTCTTTTTCTTGTAAGATAAAAATTGGATGTAGCTACGCAGATACTTTTCACATCTACCCAGATAACAAGTTTCACATATTGTCTCTATCACACATACAACCCCATTTAGTATCAAGAATTAAAATAGAGAAAGTGAACAGAATTAAATGAGAACATTGTGTCAAAAGGGGACTGCAGTAAAAGTAAGTAATTTCCTTTGGAATTCACACCTACTTGAATGTGTAATTTTACACAGATGGAAATTTGCTCAAGCTTAGTGAAAAACAGCTCCATAGCAGTGATCTCATGAGGAACAAAAGAAAGCCACCATGATTTACATGTACAGAAATTAAATCACTAAAATACTGAGCAATAAAAATATATATAAGCAGTGGGATAATATGATTATTTTACCATTCCTTAGTCTTCTGCATGCTATTTGCAGTCTTCTGATCTTTCTCATTTAGACAGCCTCATATGGGTGGGACATGCACCAAAAGAACAGTGGCACTGAAGAGCAGAGCACTTGCGCTTAAGTTGTCCTGTCTTTGTCCTTGGTTCATGAAGTGATGTCCCTGTATTTTTAAATTCATATCTATTCTGATCAACATTTAAGAATACATTTAGCTTTAAGTATATCCTTGATTAATACTGAATTTGCAAAATTTATTTTGCATAGTCCTAAACAGAGATGATTTCCCAGCTCTAATCCCAAGTCTCTAAAATACAGACCCACAAAGGTCTATGCATGCCTAAGTGTGTTCATAAAACACACTACAAAGTTCAAGTGCCCAGTATTGTAGACATATAAGTTCATATTCTGTTGGGAGCAGTTTATTTTTCTAGCTATGTTATCACCAGTACCTAAAACTGACTGAAGTTATCTAAGGCTTTGTAAAGTCAGCCTTCTGTGGAATAAACCCCTATGACATAGTTCTCTCTTTTGCCATCCTGATACTGCAGCTTGACTGCTAGGAAACCAGAAGCCATAGATAAAACTGTCAAAAACATGGCTTACTATTACATTTGAATGATTTTTCCATACTGTTTCTTTAGAAAGTGTTCCAGAAATTTTATTTTTTGGTGATGCACTTTCATCCTAGAAGGAAGAGGGGCAGGTCATGAATGAGGAAAAAATTACAATTAAAATATGCAATTCCAACTATGAAATCAACTTAGAAGGCATTTACATGCAGAAAACAAAGCTTCTATTTTTCATAAAATATTTCCTGGAAGGCCAATATTCCATTCTTGTTGTTGCACAAAAAACGTCTTTCCTTTAGACCTGACTCCCTCCACTTACTTTTATATTTGGTTTAGATTCTTCAAAGCCATGCATGTTCCCTTGTGTTGCTATGCTACCAGTGTAATATATATGGTATATACATATGCCATATATATATGTATATATGGTTACAATGGCAACATGTAATAGCACTGTGTGAATGTGTAACATGTTAATAATGTCAACACTCTGAGCACAGTATTAAAATATAAACTATCAATTTACCTGAAAAAAATCTAGTTTTAGACTACTATTCAGTTTTTCAAATGTTAGATGTTTTATGTTCAGGTATTTTGGTAATCCCATGGCACTGAATTATTTAATTCTACAACTTTTTCATTGCTAATTGTCAGTGCCATTTTTGGGCTATCTAGTTCCATGTCTCAGTAAGTGCTGCTCTCAAAAACAGAAAATCAAGTCATTGGTTCACAGTACATTCATGGAAGTGAAATCATAGCAGAGCCGATCTAGGAACAATTTATGGGATTAAACATTTATTTATGGTTTTCCTTGAAGGACTGTTAATCCCTGTAAACCATATTTTGGAGAGAAGAAAGCAAGTGGTGAGAGCTGTTAATCTCACTCATATCTTTGAGTCATTAAAGTGTTCTGAACAAATTCTGTTAAAAAAAACTTCAAACAGGGATGCCAGGTGCCCACTAAAGCTGGTCTATCACCCCTCTCCTCATCCAGACAGGAGAGAAAAAATATAATGAAACGCTCATGGGTCCAGATAAGGGCAGGGAGAGAACTCGCACTGATTACCATCATGGGCAAAACAGACTCAACCTGGGAAAAATTAATTTATTACCAATCAAATCAGAGTAGGATAATGAAAAATAAAACCAAATCTTTAAAACACTTCCCCCTACCCTGTCCTTCTTCCCAGGCTAAACATCACTCCCACCTCCTCTACCTCCTCCCTGTCAGTGGCACAGGGGGATGGGGAAATTACTTTTACTGCAGTCCCTTTTTGACGTAATGTTGTCATCTTGATCATCTAGTCCAAGTCCACTAAACACGTTTTTCCAGGTATAAAAACATGTAATGTACAGTAGCAACCAGCTCTTGTACAATTTTGGCTTGCATTCTTGGAAATATGCAGCTCAAAATAATAGCAAAATTCTGAGCTTTGTACAAGTAGAAATATGGGAGTGACATAACACTGTGAACATGTGGATCTGTACATGCATTTTTATATCCTGTGGAATAATGATTATCTTTGCCCTGGTTGAGAAAAAAAGGTCAACTGTCAACTTTGTACAACTACAAAATGACTGCCAGATTCTCCAGGAAGATTCAGTAAATACAGGACAATCAGGGCTGAGAGAACAGGGTGAAAACACCTTCCATCTCAAGGCAAATACACAAGGAGAGGCTTGTAGAGGCCCATCAATTTGGCAGGCTCTCATTTAAAGAATTTTTAAGGCAATGACTAGGGAATTACTGGCAGATCTTTCAGAACTGCAGAATGAAAAGGGAGGGGAGGAAGAATTTGATGACAGTATGGAAAAATCAAATCTATAAATGTTCTAAACCAGATATTCATTCATTTGCAGAAGGGGTACACTTCCCATTCCCTCAATGAAAGTTTATTTATTACAAGAGGTCTCTTTGGCCATATTTTTGAAAAGAGGAAAGGTATCTGACTTGATCACAAATGTCTTCAAGAAGTTACTTTTATTTGTCACGGCAGATTTGGGTTATTTAAAATTTCATTATATACTGACAATAAAGGATACACTACCAGAACAGAATTGTGGCAGAAATGACTGTTTGGAAAAACAGAAAATTCCAGGGAGAACTATAAATCCCCAAGATATCACTGAATGACGAACTATATATTCAATTCTTAATTATACTGCAAGATGCTTGAAAATTCATCTCACTTGTATCTATTGTAGATAAAAAACTGCCTACAAGAAAATTTTCCCAGGCACCAAAATATTTCTTTTGACATAGGTATGAAATACATCACCATCCATAATTTGATTTTTGATCTATCTGCTCTAGGAACACAGTTTGAGACAGCTGCACTTTCTGCTCATAAAGGCTCTCTTATTTTGGAGACCAGTTTTTACATACCTGAGAAACATGCAGATGTCTAAAGGTTGGTAAAAGTAGCAGATCAACAGAAAAAGGCTCTGACAGAAATTACTCCAAATTTTTAAGACGTGAGACTCTGTGTCTGGCAGAAGCTTAGGTGAGTAGCGTTTCACTCATTAGCACTACATTCATCAGGTAGTTTAAATACCACAGGTGGGCTCAGTGCTTTCCAATGCATATATGAAAGATCAGTAATTCTCCACAGAAAGAAGCAAGCACTAGACTGTGCAATTTTACCCTCTAGATCAATTTTTGGATGTTATATATAAATAGAAGGAAAGGAAGCTCTTTACAATGGTGAAGTAAAGTGATTATTATAATCAACATATCCAGCTGATGTGACATTCACAAGAAAAATATCTTAGAGGGTTTGTTTATAATTTAAATAAATTCAGTGTTGCTTTAAATTAAGCAGGTGGCAATCTTTAAGCTGTGCTGCAGACATGACATCATAGAACTCACAACAAAAACAAGGATGTGTTTCTTGCCTTTGGATCCCATTTCGGTACAGCAGAATGAATTAGCAGTGCCTGCACACCTTCTTTAGTTAAAATAGGAAATTACCAAGAGGACAGAGTTTTAAAAGCTTTATGCAAGTTGACAGTCACTGATGAATTTCTGAAGCCAATTGCTATAATTTCCATGCAGTTTCATTGATGTGCTATTCCATGGCCTTCTGACTCTTACAAACTTTCTCTGCTAAAAAGATACAGGGGTTTAACCACAGTGAGCCCAAAAATGCTTTATCTTGTGGTGAAAGAAATCATTACTTTTTGATCAGTGAGTGAACATATATAAGGCTGTCATTAAGTTAAAAATTCTATAAGTTATGGGATGAACTAGGTGAAAATGAACTTGTGTCCTAAACCTTCCACAGTTTAATTAATTTAAAAGTAAGTGAATGAAAAGATGTAGAACCATTGGGTCCATTTTTGCATTAACATATGTGCACCAAGTTGTAAACTTCCCTTGCCTTACAGCAGTTCCAGGAACATCTCCTGAAATGATAGATGTGTTTCCATCTCTTCCAAGACAGTACATGTCTAGTCTCTACACCAAAGTTTACAATTTGAAATTATTTTTATTTCAATTTACCTAGAAACTATCCTGTTGGGTTTTTTCCAAAATCATCACAGTTGCCATGATGGTCTTCACAATCTAAGCACATCAGCAGGAGCAATCAAATACCGGTAAAGTAGTTCAGCTGCAAAGTCACACTGATACTAGTACCTTTGTAATAGTACATTAAACAGCATCAACATTGGGCCACAATTATCCACATTATTTAATTATTAGCATACTCTTTGATGTAATTTGGTCCATGACAATGCTCACAGACAATACTTGGACATGATTCAAGGGAAAGTAGATGTCTGGTTCTTCCCAACAGGCAATTTGGACTTGTTTATCCTGCTTTGAAGCAGAGAAGAAAAAAAGTGTTCATTACCTGCAGGGCTAAGGAACAGTCTCTCAGCAAAATTAGTTACAAAAAAATATACATGGCTAGAGTTAAAAAGCCAGTCTTCCCTACAGCACAAGTCCCAGAGGACTGAGATTGTTTCTCAGGAGACAATCAAGACAGCAAAAGAATGGCACAACTCACAACATACTGTAGCAGGCTTCAATTCATTCAAAAAATAAAACAGAAAACTGAATCCCTATCACCTAATGAATGGAAAGCCAACATGGGGTGGTCTTTGCATCCTGGAACCACAGCCAGGAGGTCCTGCAGCTCTTGGAGGAAAAAGGACCAACAAGTACAAATGGTTACTTGGCCTTGAGCAGGAACCCTGATTCCCCTCAAACCTCTTAGGAAAATGAGCAAGTCCCTACAGATAATTCAAGTGAAGGAGGTTTTCCTTAAGGCCTTTGTACCACACCAAAGAGAACCCCAAAAAGCCATTTGGAAAAGAAATGTGAATCTGAAACAGAATTATAGTTTTTAGGGCATTCAGCTGGGAGAAAGGAATCAAAAAATTGAGGCTCTGCTGCCTGGACCGCTGATCAGCTATGTTCAAGCTCTTGACTGATGCAAAACTCTGAAGCAGACCCTATCACAGGCACAGGTTTCTGTCACCCACCCCCCAGGTGACACTCGGGAAGTTCCTCCGTTTCCCCAGTCTGGATTACTAATAAGGGTACAATTGCACAGAGTTTCTTTTCTTCTTTATGGTTCTTCATTCAAAATACCATTTCAGGAAAGTGAGACAGTAAACATCAGTTCTGTCAAGCAAAGGAGGAATTAGGCATGAGGCTTGACTCTTCAAGACTACCACCACAGCAGCCTGCCTTGGTGCTCATTTCAAAAAGCACAAAGCCAATCCTCACAACAGTGCTCCAAGTTGCACATACAGCCTTTCTACCCTTACAGCCTAAGTTCCCATAAGAGAGGCACAACTGAGCACAGTGGCACAGCAGCTTGTCTGCCTCATTGGGCTGCCCACCAGCAGGAGACAGCTCCCAAGTGGCACCATGAACAAAATCCAGACTCCTTTCAAAGCCATCCCTTTCTGTCCTTCCTTCATGCTTCTGGTCTGCAGGGATTTGCAGCCTGTTCACCTGATCAATCCATTGCACGGGTTTTGTTTTTCTTTGGGAACAGTATAGGTCTCTTGCCTTGCACCCCTTCCAGTACATCTCTGTTTTTCATCCCCCATTTGGGTAGTCTCCCAAAGCTTATTCCCATGAGACAGGACAGTAGCTGCCCTGGAGTACAATATGGGGGGGTGGGCTCCCTGAGGTGGGTGAAATGGGGGCAGAGCCCCTTGGTACAGTGAAGACCCAAGCTGTGCCTTCAAATTCCTAAAACTGTGGTGCCTGGGTGTCCCTCCTTACTGGCAGTGCTAACCAGGGAGGGAACAGGTGAAACAGCTCCACATTTTCATCACTTGAATGGTCTGTTGAGGCAGTGACAAAAGCTCCCCAGAGGAGGAAGAAAAACCACTTCAGTGCAAAACCACATTTTCAAGGTCAGTCATGAAGTTTAAGAATATTATTTTATGAAAACAAATGAAAAAGAAAGTTGCAGCAATATGCACAATTCACTCTGTGTCAACAAGGACAAAACTCTTTATTGAAATCTCTAACAAGGGGGTTAATAAGCTCTACAAAATGCTAGGTACTTCTGAGTTGAATGCACCATTTAAAAGTTTCAGGGTGAAATAGCATCCTGGAAGATGTGCCTGAAAAATTCCCCTAAGCAAGGAGAAAAAAAATACTCTGATGAGTTATTTGTTGCTTATCTTGGACTGCTGCAATGATGCTGTTCCCTTAAAGATTATCCAAGCAGCAGCCAAGCACAGAACAAACCTTTGTGCTAGTCCTTGTAGTTGTATGGGATACCTAGGCCTAAACCCATTTTGGATCCTCAGTGTAGGAAAAAATTGCAATAAGCCACTTCCACTGTGCTATAGATAAGCTTAGATTAGTTTGCCTGCAGGTAACCAGCATAAATGGCATAACACCAGCTTGACAATGATAAACTAGGCAAATTATGTGTATACATGATGATGGACAATGCGTTGGTTTGGTTATATTTTTCATAGAAAGTTTTTAAGTATCCTAGCTATGATGCTTAAGAGTACAGTATTTTTATTTTGAGGGATTTTTTGTTGTTGTTCAAATTACAAGAATAATCAGAGATTAAACAAGCATTTGGAGATGTTACAGAAGTGCTCCCACCTTCTGAGCCAGAACTATGTAATTTACTTTTCAAAGAACTCTGATCAGATTTCTGAGTTCAGTTCATATGAAACAATAAAGTAAACCAAATTCCATAGCCATTTGCTTTGCTGAAAGGGGTTTTAAGATTACATTAGAGATTGTAAGAAACACAATGAAGAAAAGAAAGAAAATAGTCTGTGTTTTAAAATAAACCAAGAATGGTCACAGAGCAATAAATGGCCCAAAAAGCAAATGTCAAAAAGGCGACTGAAAAAGAAATGCCAACAGAAGCACAGTTACACTAAATGTCCCCTTATCGCAAAGATAAAAAGCAAAGGCTGAACTTGACAAGGCTGAAAATAAGTTTGACAGCCTTAGACAAGAATTATAAGATGACCTTGGCTACACTGATTTGAGTAAGCAGTTGTAGACAGATGGGCACTTTCAAGTATATAATATTCCTGGGTCTGTAGGGACAATCTTGCTGCTTATAAATGAGGTCTGAAGAGTCAAACGAGATGTTGCAGTGTTAAAAATGCCAAACATTATCTTCAGAAACAATCTAAAATATCATAGTCTAAACACAAAAACATCTGGCACTGAGAAGAAGATATCCAACCACAATAATGGAAATTCAGATAAAACAAAAAATAATAGAGCTATTGTTCCTTGTTCACTCTTGGTACAATACCAAAGAGGATATATCTGGATGACAGTGAAAACTTTATCATATATCTCTTTCTGCAATTGAATTAATGCAGAAAAAATCACTTAATAGAATTGGAAGTCATATATTAATTTTTAGGAGAAAATATTGATTCTCAATAAAGTCAATTAATTGCTAGCAATTTACATTGGAGGGGAGAGGTGTGACTCCTAGAGCTCTGTTCTAGGTGTCCTCAGCTACAAGGTACATGAACTATTTTGTGTAATCTCCCCATAAAATATTCTTACACCTTGCCTTGCAATTATTTCACTGGACGGTTTTCTTAAGCAGCTCTATAAGCCATGATCTCTTTTGAAACTCCCAGAAACTCAAGTGTTTCTTCTGTGCATGTTTCTCTGCTACACCAGTAACACACTCATCACCAAGTCTGTTTGGGTTTTAGAGACATTCAGTGACAGAGGCTTTCATGTTCCTCAGGTTTTCTGTAGATAGTTAGATCAGCTTCAAGATGGACGGTACTTCAAGATAGTACAAACACTATTATCACATTGCGCGGAGATGTGCAGACTTCAAATAAACTTGAAACCATGACTTCTGTTTTTCTCCGACCTACCAAGAATTGCAAACAGCTTTTTTGTGCTGGAGAAGTATTTCACTTACAGCTTTCATTTATTAATTAGAAATCTGCAAAAATAAGAGGATCTTACAGCTTTCATTTATTAATTAGAAATCTGCAAAAATAAGAGGATCATTTTAAACATTTTAGTTTGCTGAGTTTCAGTCTATAGTATTGAGCCCTCACAATTAATCATTCGTTAAACTCTGCTCATTCAGAGTCTGTGGATGATGTGTCATTATAGTTTTTTTCCTTAAGAGTGACCTGCATTACTAAAAATATGCAGCAGGGAAACAAAATAAACTAATATTTCATCTTCCATGTGATGCTTGTTCTTTTGAAAAAAAAAGACTGTAGAAGTTGCATATTGTGCAAATATTTAAACTTAATGAAAGCTCAACAACATATCAGAAATAAGTTTGCTTTGTCTTTGAGAAAAACACATGAGAATTTGTTTCAGGTCCCAATAAAAAAATACCAAAGTACTTTTCAGCGGTTTTTAGGTCAACCTCCCTTAGATTTACTTGTAAGGCAACTTCGTATCATTCATATGTATCAAATCAGTCCACTGTTTTATTTGCGCAGTTCTGAATGAAAACTACTTTCAATGTGTTTTCCATTAAAAAAGCTATTTGTTGTGGTCTAAATAAGATTTC
The DNA here is from genome assembly GCF_009829145.1 of Chiroxiphia lanceolata. Lineage (NCBI taxonomy): Eukaryota > Metazoa > Chordata > Aves > Passeriformes > Pipridae > Chiroxiphia > Chiroxiphia lanceolata. Next base: position 33,235,215 of record NC_045640.1, read on the forward strand.
AAATGTATTTTGCATTATAATTCTAGAATTATACATTAATCATAGTTGAAATTATGAAGGCTAAACATAGTGTTCTAAGTGCTGTGAAAATCCATACCCTTCAGATAACTAAAAGAAAATAATGTTTTCAAATGCCAAACTGCTGAAGGGACAACTTTCTTCACAGCCCTACCAGATGGTACGTTTTATCTTCTATTACAGAAAAACATCATTAAGAACATTAAAGCACCTGGATAGGGATTATCAGAATGTAATAATGGCAAAATGGTGCTTTTCCCATAGCTGATCAGACTATGGAAAATGAACAACAGGGGTACACATGCATGCCTGCCCCAGAAACAGTGAGGGTAAGGGTTGGTAGCAGTTTGAACATGAGCAGAGATGTGAAGCATGGATAAATACCAACCACAGAGCATGTTCAAGAAAATAACGAAGTTTACAGAGAAAATTCAATAGTTTGCTACAGGTTTGACGACTTATTCTGGTGGTAAGATCTGTGGTGGTACAATATAACCGTTCTGATACAACTTTTAATTATTAATATTTATCTTATATGTAGGTTCAAAAATAAAAATAAAAATTGTATTTTGCTGTTCTGGCAAACTCTCAAGCTTCTTAGAGCAAAAGCTGTGGAGTTTGGAAGGGGGATGTTCATGCGATTCTTAAGAGAAAATAAAAAGCCATGTTTCTTAGGTCCAAGAGCTCTCTCTAAAACTCTGTTTTCTACACATTTTACATCTACATATTGATGAAAATGTGTGTATTACAAGTTAAATATTCTTGTAATTATTTCAGTGTTATTTTTCATTTGTACCACCCAGGACCAGAACTTCCAAATAAATGTATTTCTGCTTTGAATTCACAAGGTAGAATCTCATTTGGTACTGCTCATTTTGAATCTCTGTTGCTAATACATTTGAAATTGCTTCTGCTCAAGAGAAGGGCCTTTCTACAGATCAAAAACCTGAAAAAATTTGCAAGTTATTTCAACTGTAACAACCTCCTACCCAGATGTCATTCTCACTCTCCCACATTTTTGTTAGCAAACTGAGATCAAAATATATCCAACATTAGCAATTTCTCAAAATACATGCCTTTCATAAAGGCATCTGAATATAAAACTTCAGTGCTGTAATCAATGGCATGATAGTACAGTGAAACTCCCAACCTGCCTATGACTCGCATTTCTGATTGCTGTGTGTCGAGAGGTATGAGCAGTTACTGTCTGCTACACATTTTCATTTAAGAGAAAAAAATATTTTCCTTGTATCCCATAAACTCAATTTTCAAAGCATAAAACTTATTTTGGTCACACTTTTTTTTTTAAGGTCTGCTGTCAGACTTTGATACGATGAATGGTTTTGTCTGGCAAGAAAATTTAAAAAAAAAAAAAGGAAAAAAGAATGATCTGTTAAAACCAATTATTGTTACATAATACAAAACATCACTCTTCAGGGCACGAGTCAAACAAGTCACTTTAAATAGTAATAAATGTTCACTATCAGATTTCTGTTTCCTTCAGCTAAAAGTCCAGATCCTGCTCTTGCTCAAGACAGTGTATCAAATGGAGACATCCCATTTAAATACCCACTTCCTAGGCAAATGTGACAGACAGGATAGTCAAAATTCATTTTTGCTTTAGATTAACTTGTTTCTATCGTAGTTGAGGAAATGAAATCTGAAGTGTAATTAACTTGTGTATTTATGACAATTTATGGTTTAGATTATCACTTCTTTACTGAATTGATCACATATTTTTTACTAGAATGAAAAGGAGGCAAGGATAACTTGATGTATCTCCTTCATATAATTCATACTTTTCAATCAGGATATAGAGCATGACCATCACAATTCCACAAAATCTGCAGGAAACAGTCTGCAAAGTGAGTTGCACTGAATAAAATCCAGCTGCTGGGGAAGGGGATGGTGTTGCAAAAATCATCCCTCTTTTTTCTTCCTGCAGCAAAGGTAGATTTTACACTGAGAATCAACAGCATATATGTCATGTCCTTTGGACTGCATGCAGCAATCATTTAGATATTGGCTTAACCTTAAGCACACAGTTGTTTAACAGAGTGTTTTAGTTCAAGTGTTTTCTCACTGTCCTACTCTTGCATAAACATTCTTAATTACTTGAGGTGAATTATAAGTGCATGTATTGGTATTGGCTGGAATTCCACGTACTTAACTTTTTGGGAACTGTACTTACTACAATCAAACAGGAAAATTACAAAATGAAAAAACTTGCCATTTTTTATTGCCACCTATGAATTATTAAACTTTAATTATAGTTCCTTTAGAGTTTTCAATGACTTACAGTCTTGTTACACATATTTTGAATATTTCAGTTATTGATAGTTCAAATTAGCACTAAGACAAAGTCTTCATTAGCACTTTAAGAATTTTAGAGTATTCTTACCAGAAACAACCTAGAGTGTTAAACGTGTCATCGGTAAATCCTTCATGCCTTGTGCCTATAACTGGGAAACAGCATGATGCTTCTTCATGGGGGAAGTGTCAGTTAATTCTCATGTATGAAAAAGAGGCAGTATCATAAAATTTTCCATTCTTTTCCTCTCTGATGTAGGGATAGAAAAAGTCCCAGCTAGGAAATAATGCATTCTGCCAGTTTTTGTCAGTGCTGGGTTATATACACAGTAAAATGTCACCTTTGGTTTCCTCCCTAATACCCAGGAAGTAGCACTCTGGCCACCTAGGGATCAAACGAAGGAGTTGGGTTTTTTCCAGAAAAGGCAACTAAACCTGGGTTTAGACCATGCAAGGCTTAAAATAATCAGAACAAGAATTTCAAAATCTCAAGCCTAAGGTTTCTTTTGATCCTGGCTTTATGTCAGCTTTGTCTGCTAGACCCTGTCCAATTTTGTCACAAATGCTTCCATTTCCTCTGATCCTCACCTCTCTTTACCGAGCTGGAAGGCAGAGCTCCTTTTGACCTGGTGTTACAGTGAACCACAACAAAGAGAGCCCAGGTAAAGTCCTGAGTAAAAATCCCAGCTCTGGTAGAAGGTAGGATTACTCCTCTAGCATGATTATCTTCTCCTTGTCACCAAAGAAATCCTGTAAATGTTAATGGTTCAATATTTTCAAGTCAATGACTGTCACACCTTAAATCTTTCCTAGTAGTACATCAATTTGTGTACAAACACTTCCTTTATGACCTTTCGTGTAACATTATGTCCAGCTTGTGACCAGCAATCCAGGTGCATTCAGTAGGCAATTTTGCGTTATTTAACATAAATTTTATTAACAGCACACAGTAGCACGGATGTGTCCTCAAAGGTTAGGATTCTTTCTTCTCTATTACAAAGAAAAGAGTGTAGTAGTAAGGAAGAAAACAGAGCATAAAGCTGCTGAAATCAAAGCCTTGGAGAGGAAGTGAGAACAAGTGTTTAATGCAGCAAGGAAAATTTCAGAGATTTTTGCGCTGTGAGCTATGTTGCTCCCAAAGGTCTAAATCTCCTAGATTTAGACTTTGAAACTAAACAGTATGGTCAGTCCTGAAAGCAACTGGATTGAAAAGTGTGAGGTTAGTCCAGACAATTTCACATTTGCTAGGCTGAGTAGCTGAGAGTCTTAGAATTTGTTTTCCCTAAAATCTCCAGGCTATGGCTCCTCACAACTGCTAAAGGAAAAGATGTGGAATTCACTTTTTCCTCTCTTGTGCTTTGCCATGAGAAAAATGAAATCTGCAATGACACAGAATTTGGAGCTCCATCTAAAATCCAAGAAGAGAGTCAATGTAGGTCTTTAGATTCATCTTTCCTCTTCAAAAAAGCTCTACTGTGAAACTAGTGTTTAAAGCCCTTCTCAAAAATGGAGCAGTTCCTTACTCACACTACTGCATTTGCTTATGAAAATGTGTTACTTACTCAGTCCCAACACAGCCAGTCCAAGTGGCAGCTACTTCGCATCCCTGGTATAGCAGTGGAGACAGGCTGAGTCCAGTTGAATACGACAGTAGCTTCTCTGCTCTTAAAAATTCATTTGTGCCTGTGAGGTATGAAATAAATCTGAAGCCATTTCAACAGACTGTGAACAGAATTAGGATTTCCAGGATTAACACAACATTGGTTTTTTACCATAGAGCAAGTGAAAATGCTTATTAAAAAATGAAATGCTTTGTTACTGTTCAAATATTAATTAAAGACTTCAAAAATTACAAAGCTTGAATGCACAATTCCCAGGGAATTGAAATTGGTCATAAAAGAGATTTAAACAGATGACACAGTTTAAGGTAAATGCATCTGTAACCATTACATGCTTGTGAAAAATAGCACCATGTTTCTTACACTTCAGGAAAATACTGGGAAAAACTGAGACTGTTAGAACAAGATTTGCTCAGTTTCATCAGAAGAACTTACCAATTCTACAGATTTAGGTGTTAAATTCCAGTAGTAACGCTTATAAGTTTATTAATACTGAACTAAAAAGCAAGCAGGAACACCATAAGCCATATACACCATAATACAGAAAAAATCTTCCCCTAAATTCCCTCTCTTTTTATTTTTAATACCTCTCTAAGCTTCATTCATTTGAACAGGGCACTTGCACAAAAGCCAATGGGGGATAATGATGCAAACCAAGATCTGAGTGCAGTGTTGTTATCCAAATTCAGAGATAAGAACATAAAAGGCACAGAAGATCAGGCCACAAGCAAGAGCCGTAATCAGGCTTTCCAACTTCTCTCTGTAATATGCTTTTTTTATGTAGCATATGCTTGTGGTAACAGAGATAGCCCTGTTCTGATGATTGTCTAATGATATGGGAGCATTTTCAAGAAGGTCAGATCTCTTCTCCCTGTTCTGTGAAAGGTCAGCAGCTTCTTTCAGCAACTTATCCTTTCGGATCCCCTCTTTAGTTAAAAATGGACAGCATGAAAATGAAACGTATTTGATTCACCAAATAAACTTGCTGTGAAGTTTGACCTGAATAATCTTTTAAATTTGGTTCATCTGCCAAGGGATAAAACCAATTTTTCATACAGCTTTACTGAAAGCAACTGTTGTCACCCTAATGCATGATTAACTTTCCAAAAATAAAAAACCAAGTATTTTTTCCCTCAAACCTGACATAACCTCCACATTTCATGAGAAACATGAGTGCTTTTGAATCTCGAACGGTTCCCAGGATAATAAGATACATCTGTTCTACACAATGACTAAGCACTATAAATAACATAGTTTCAGCCCAGTGAAGCAACCAAAGTAACAGTCAGTTACCAGCAGAACAATCTTCAGACAACAATCACCACTAACGATGAAAGCTCTTGGGCTGAGAAAGACAACTTGTAATGCCACTGAGGAATGAAGAGAGACACCAAGTGAAGCTCCTGTTTTACTTGTGCAGGCAGTGAGGAACGTTCTGCTTTGTAGGCATCCATACAGGGCAATTTAACACCATGAATAAGCACCCCAGTGCTAAATGAGCACAAAAACAAAGGAAAAAGAGCAAGAACTCTGTTGTATCAGGAGTATTCTGAATCCACGCTAATTAGCCTTGCTATTAGCAGAGCTAATTTACTCTGGAAGAACACTAAATTGCTACTGGACCCCACTGGGGCTTTTGCAGCACAATGGGCAGCCCATGGCATCACCTGGATGTGCCGCTCACACAGATCTGGCTCAGGGATCACTTACAGGAACACAGCTCACAGCCCTCTTCTGTGATATAGCAGAGCTTTTATAAGTCATTCTGTTGACACCACCTTACACTCCTGAAGGTAGAATAGAGAAGATATAGGACGATATCTTCAGAGAAAAGCTCTGGCCTTGCTAAAGGGAGAGGTGAACTACTCTCCTACTTGAATAGGGCCAGCATTTCCCTTTCCTTGAAGTGAGTCCCAAGCTGTTCAAATAGCATCAGCTACTTTTATAGTCACAATACTTTACCTCTGAGTTCACTCCAGCTGGAATTTTTTGCTTAATGTGTATGGATCATCTCAGCCACCTCTGAAGGGATCTGACCCTCGAGGTCAAGAGTCCACGACATCCATTTCATTCTTGCAACATTACAGGGCTGGTTTTCAGCCCTGTAAGAAAAGGATAATTCTTCAAAAGAAACTCAAGTAAAAGGTAGATGAGGAGAATGTAAATGCTGTCCTGGCTGAAGTATAGCTGGGACAGTTCAAGCTGGTATCCGTATATTTCAAAAAAGTGCCAGAGTAACCACAAACTGTGGTGATCCTTACTGTGCTTCCACAGACTTTGAAAATCCATCAGTAAAGTATAATTTCTAAAAGCTACTCTTTCATTTTCTTTCTGTATTATATATTTATAAATATTACCTTATAGTGCCGATGGATAGAATAGTCCTTTGTATTTCCTCTGTTTTTAAAGTACTGGTTTTTTCTTGTTTTTATGGAATAAAGTCCAAAAGCTAGGAATACATCATTTTCTCCTCTTGATTGTCTCATTATATATTTGCATGCTTCAACTGCCAAAGTATATTTAGCTGTTCCAGTCTATCCCAGCTCTTTTTTCTCATCAGTAATATTTTTGCATAAGGTCTTCCATCAATCCCTCCCTGAGTCATAAATTTTAGTCTTTTTCTACAGTTTAAAATTACAGTAGAAGGGCCAGCCTTTGAACATGTACTGCTTAGCACCAACGCATCCTCCAAATTCTTTTAACTCCTTCCCTGATGTCAGAGGTCTGCTGACCTCCTGTTTTGTCTTTAACAAACAATTATTACAGCAGATACTTATTTAATCATCTCATGCAAAGATTTTTGCTATGATATTTACTTTTGTTTTAAATGCATACAGTAAGGGGAAAGCAACTTAGCCTTTCTGGTACAAAGAACATTTCTGAAATCACAGAAAAATGGTCTTCGAATTGAGGGTGCTGGTGCCAGGACATGAAGTACTGGTAAATAAATAACCTTTCAATTTTGTATGCTTTTAATGTTATTATTTAGGCTTATTTTCTTACAACTGCATGCAACATATAGTGAAAAGAATCAATCAGAGACCACAATGGCTTAAGAATCCTACTTACCAAATAAAAAGTTGAGAACTGATAGACACACTGAGAATCTGACTTTCCACATACATCACCCAGGTGTGGTGTGAAGGTTTTTTCTTTCTACACAAGTCAGCTGTCAAGAGCATCACCATCTGCACCCTCCTTGCCCTGGGTGAGAGCTGCTCTCAAGCAGGCTGCGAGATAACCAGCAGCTGAAAAGCCTAACCCCATGAATGGCTGGCTGCTCCAAGGTATGACATTCAGAACTTTTTGGCATTTATAACAAACATGCTGTGATTGAAAATTCAGGGCTTCATGTTACTCATTAGAAGACTCATGTGTGTTCCAGATGTGCTCACCTGAGTTTGCTGTGAGAGTGACTTTTTACATGGGTAGATAGTGATCAGAGAAGGAGGAACAGTTTTAACTTAAAATAGAAGAGATATTAAGAAGAAATGCTTTACTCAGAGGGTAGTGAAACACTGGAACAGGTTGCCCAGAGAAGGTGTGGATGTCCCATCCCTGGAATTGGTCAAGACCAGGTTGGATGGGGCTTTGAGTAATGTGAGCTAGTTGAAGGTGCTCCTGCACATGGCAGAGGGATTGGACTAGGTGATCTTTAAGGTCCCTTCCAACTCAAACCATTCTATGATTTTGTGATTACAGATGTAACCAGAAAAATACACCTTCAAGTAATCACGGAAACTTGCCAATGTGGATTTGAAGCAAGATATGGATGGCATTTTGAAAATGTCAAGTATTTCCTATGCTAGAAAATACATAATCAGATGTACCAGAAAATAGTCAGATGCTCCTTTCTTTTTACTTAGAGTCTTTGTACAAGTACCTTTGCATTTAATTATGATAAATGAATAAACGCCATCAAAATTTTCAAAAATATTTTATTTGGTAAAAAAATATGATGTTTTTTCACTGGTTTGATGTCCAGTGGCCTGAAAAAAATAAAACTGAGCTCAAATGTTAGGAAAACCAACCTCATGACAAACTTAATGAAAATGTCACAATCTTCATGAGAAATTTTTTCAGTCTAAAAATAAAGAACATCTGAAAATCCACTTTGCTTTATGCTTATTTACTTCCTGCCTTACTAGCTTAATTGTAGAACACAGAAGCAAAAGCTCTTCAATGCCACACCTGGAAGAGATACCAGGTACACCAATTTGACTAAAATCTCTCTGGGTACTTAATCTTAGAGATTTTTTTTCTTTGAACTCTTCACATGTTAATAAATTTAAAAGGTGGCCTCACAATGAAAACTTGATCTGTAGCTGTTATAAAGTTGTCTGAGCTGAGTCAATCCTACAGATTGCCATAACTCCTTTTGCTGTCTCTACTACACTTAGAAAAGTCTTTATGGGGAATATTTCATGCACTGAACATTAACGAAATCGAAAATGAAATATCCTAAACGGTCAAAAAGGTCGCTTGACAATACACCACAAAGAAGATGCATAAGCAGCACTAAACAAAACAGCAGATCTATTATTTACAAAACTGAGTATAGCATCTGAAACACAACTCCATTATGCATTTCAGCATTATATTTCAATAAAGTGCCAGCAACTAATTTTAATACTGATAGCTTATTGTACATTCTTACCCTCTTTCAAAAAAAAACCAAAAAAAATGGACTAGCTATTTAATTTTCTGAAAAAGAAATCAACATGTGTACATTAAAAACTTGTTCATTTATCCTCTATATTCATCTATTCATCTGTCATTTCCCTCTCATCTACATAGAGATAATTCATTTTACTATAGAATTTCCTTTGTACCATGGTCTAAAAAATGTACTTGCTTCATTTGTTCCTGCAATCTTCCTTAAGGAAATATAATTGCACCTCTATCTGAAACATCATTTTTAACTCATCAAAAGCCCTTCACTGCCCAACGAGCTGGCCTTAAAAAGTTTTCCTATGCTGTAACTAGAGATGAATAAAACAAGAATCAAAATGATTAACAGTCAGTGAAGTGAAGTGAACTCAACTCATGGGGAACCCAAGTCAGACATAGATTCCTTTAAATATGGGGAAATGTCCCCAGTATGGGGTCAAGTCCAACAGATAAGCTTAGTCCCTTTATAATGACTGGTTATCCTGTAAAACTTATTACTACTAGAGAATTTTTGTTACTAACAGCATACTAAATCCTTTCCATTAAGTTCATATGATATTATCTAGACATTTGCTTGAATAAATGAAACATTATGTGCTAGATATTTTATAAAGTAACCTTTTGCACTGCATCAAAACAAACACTCGAAAAGAGGCTGTTTGATGCCACATACAACTGCATGTAATAAGGTTCTGAAAGCAATTCACTGAAAAGTGTCTCACCAGGCAGACATGAGTCGTTTTGCCATGAATATTCCTTATGTTCAAAAAATGCATTTAGAAAACATGAGTTATCCCTCTAAAACCTTGTCTGCCCTAAGTAGATGGTCATCAGAGCATCATAAGTGCACCCATCAAACACTGTAATGAGGAGTCTTTCCATCAACAAAAGCACAGAAATAGCAGCTGAAAATATTTATATCATTTCTGTTGAGGTTTAAGATCAGCTGCAAATTAAGCCCCATGCAGCTGTTCCCCTCTCCCCCAACCCCTCCAGTGAGAAAGAGAGACAAAGGGTAGAGGTTACGGGTTAAGATAACAAGTTACTGGAAACAGCAATGAGATAAGAAAATGAACATCAACAATATTAATAACAAAAGTATATAAAAAGGGGTGGTTTACATGCAAAAAAATGCTCACCAAGTCCAAAGCAATGCAACTGTAGCTGGCACCCCCGCACCGCTCCCTCCACCATGTTTTCTTTTCCCAAGCCCAAGACAATGAAAAAAAAAACCAGTGGGGGACAAACCACCCATGTGGGACCAGTGCCACCCCACTGCTCAGCTCACCACCCACTCCCCCAGAAAAGGACAAAATGGCCACAGATGGTCTGTATGTTCCCTTTTTTCTTGCTCCCTAAGCCACACCCCCTTCCTTCTTGGAAGCGAGAACCCTTACTTCCATTGCCTGGTGGTGATGTGTGTGGTACAGAATAACAACCGAGACACACCCAGCATGGCTCCAAGCTCCTCCCCCTCACAGCTACCATGAGAAGATTAACTCTGTTCTAGCCGAAACTAGGACAATTTCCTAATGATAAAACAGTTGTAGTAGTAGCAGTAATAGTAGTAGTAGTAGTAGTAATGGTATTTAATTCTGAGACTTCCCCCAGTCATACCAGAGCACAGAATTGTAGAGAGGGATCATAAACGGTAGTCTTGAAGTGAAAAAAGAAATAGTCAGCTCTGTCAAATCCCAGTTTCCACTACAAGATTACCCTACCCATCTCTCTTCCAAGTGTGCTTCTCCCAGGGTAATTTTATCTATATCTGTAAGTCTGCATAGTGTTGATACAGTGTTCTCTTCTGGAATGGAAAAGCACTGAGACATGGCATATCACCTGTGGCCTGTCTCCCAAGGTTGCTCTCAAGTTTGGAGTACTTCAGCAGTGTGCATTGACCTTTGAGAACCAATGACAGCGACCTAAATAATTTTTAAAAGTCTGTGCTAGAGATAAAAGGGAATGCAAGAAGTTCAGATCAGATTTGCTGAATTTATGTTCTGGGGGAACATTTGGCCTACATTTTGGTTCAAGAGATTTACTCTTCATCTTGTCTGGAGGTTTACAGTATTGCCAGATCACACATGACAGCTGTGAGTGAGATCTTTGAAAATAATGAAAAAAGCTTTAATATCAGGAGGATTTTTGTTCAGAAAAACTGCTTACAAATACTAATGGGAGCTTGTAAGCCTCTAGGATGGCCATAGGTTACATTTTTCAGCTTATTTCCCTGCTACCACAAGAGACAGAAATGTACTTTCTATGTATAAATGTGACCTTCCTACACAGTCCTATGAACTTTGCAGCTGCAATTTAAAAAGGAATATCAAATACAGAATATTCTGTAGAAAATTAAAAAATAATGAATACTAGCTGAGTATGAAACCTTTTTATGCTGGTACAACTGTACTTAAAAGAGCACTATCAGTTATTTTTTTTACCAATGTTTTCTCATTAGGTAGCCCCTGGAGGCTAAAACCAAGGTGGGCTTCCATTGTATTAAGCAGAGTAATATAAGAGTTCAGAAGCAACAGAAAAAATTGAAAAAGCAATTGTTTTCTTGTTTTCTAATCAACAGACAAAAATACTCCATACTGAAATTCTGCTACTGCCTTGAGATGGTTTTCTACTTTTCCCTTGAATGCCTCCATAACACAAATCTTCATAACACAAATTTCCATAACACAAATCCCCATTTGGTTTAAGTCCCACTGAAAAAAATCTTCTTTTGGCCAAAGGGAATGCACTACATATGCATGTTCAAAATGTACTGCCAGTCCAGCTAGTATTTTAATAGCTTAATAATCCATATTGTCCAATTAACACAGAAATGCTTCATTAATAACACAGAAATGCTTCATTAATAATACAGGAAAAATTGCTATAGAAAGAAAATAGCACTTCCTACCACATACCTCTTTTCTCTGGTATGTGCTTCCCCTTCCCATGTTCTCTTGTGTCCAAAGGTCAATGGTTTCAGGCTTCCTTGAGAGGCTTTTGGATGATGGAGGGGTGTTGTATGTACAACAACCATCAAAACCTTCAGGTCCTTCACCTGAGTATGATGTTGATGCTGGGTATCCCAAAGATCCACTTAAAATCCTCTTTTTATGCTTTTTATCGTGGTGTGTTTCTCATTGCTCCCTAGTCAAGTTTGAACAATGTCCCACCAGCCCTGATGCTCCAGGGGACTGTTGTTCATTGCCCAGTGGTTCTCTTTGGCCTTTACCACACATAGGTTCCCATTACTCAAGCTAAAAACAGGTCATGCAGCAGTCACTGACCACTGCACAGCTGTTAAACGAAGCCCAACCAGCTCAGGCTGAGTCACAGACAAGTGTGTGTCCCTGCACAACCAGGTCAGTGCAAAGCCTGGTGTTTTCTCCTGCTAATGGCAAAAATCACATTGAACAGTCCAGCACAATTAACTTATGTCTTATTATTATGTCTTATATTAGTCATGTTCAGGCTTATTTTATTTTCTCATTTGTCTTTATTCCTTTCGTTTTATTATGATTTTAAATAAACTTGAACCTTCTAAATAAAAATAATTTCTATTGAAGCAAGGAAAAAAATAAGTCCATAATAAAAAATTCTGTTGTTTGCAGGAGAATAAAAGGAATGAACCAGCTAAAGAATGGGCAAGCAAAACAAACAAACAAACAAATATTCAAAAAGACATATGTATTTAAAGAAAACACCTAAAACTGTGATTTTGTACTGGTGTTGGTAACCATAAGGCAGCATCTGGAAGGTCCAGTGCAACCACTGGTTACACTGCAGTGTAACTTAGCCCTAAATATTTCCAGTGATGGAAGTTCCACAATATTACCAACTGCCCCCTACCTACTACTTCACTCTCTTTACCCCTAACAGTTTTCCGTAGCATCCTTCTTGCTGCTTCTTAAAGTCATTAGTTCTTTAATCCACAAATATATCTAAATCTTTGGTGTGTTCACGGATGCACATAAAGAACATATCTTTCTCCTTGCCTGACTGGTCCAAGTTTTACAAAGATCAACAGATGCTTTGAAATTATAGAGTTGTAGTAAAACATCAAGATATTGTTTACTCTTCTGCTTCTCAAGAACTTGTAGTATCTGTGACATCATTCTGGATGGTTTCCTTTGGTTGTGTGCAGAGCTAATGCTGGAGACTAACAATTCAGATTATCATCTCTTCCCAATCTTGAGCAATTTATCCTTTTCAGACAATCTCACTACAGGTTTTCCCAGATATGAAAATCTGACAAAGGAATTTTTAAAACTGATGGGTATGGTTTTGGCGGTGAGAACAAGTCATATATTATTAAAGTACAGCCTAAATTGGTTTTAAGCTTATAAGATGCAGTAATGCGTGAGGGCCAGGCCCACACACAACTCCCCAAACTGAGGTTTCGCCCAATTCTGTCTCCCCCAGCTCCCTAATTCAGGTCCAGACAACAACACTGTTTCCAAGCTGGCCTCAAGACAAGCCCTCCAGAGAGAGAGCAGATGTGCTTAGAGTCCTCAGTGTGTCTTCCAATGGTTTTATGTCTATTTATTAACGTGTGAAACACTTTGATGTTCCACAGGCAGGGAGTCGAGGGCAAACGGCTTTTGCTTAGCTTGATTTTGTCAGCTTTCATATCCTACTGTCTCTTATCCCTGTGCTGTGCAGAAATGTGGAGCTAAACACATTTAGCCTTTTTTAATTCTCCAAGTTCTACAAATGAAGATGCTAATTTAATTATTTACTATTACTTATCAGCTTTAGGAATGAAAATATTCTTTTAGATGTTCATTTTCTCACCATAGCCATTAAGCACAAGACAAATTAGAGCTAAAGCGCCACCTAGTGACAAGCTATTGAAAGTTATTTTAGAATCCACGAAAATGGTTCTCTTTTTCGCTGAAAATTTAATGAATGTAAAAGAAATCAGAGTTTTACCGAGAGTCATACAAACCTTTCTGCTGATAAGCACAATATATTTACTGGAAAGAAATATACAACCTCTTTATTCCATTTATTTTTCATGCTAATAGTAATTCCAGTGTTCCCACCAACCCATTCTGCCCATCTTGAAGTTTTGAACTCTTTGAAGTCCAAAGTTTTGGATTATGTGGACTCATTCCACATTAATCATGTGTCTTATTAACCGTTCACCCCAGTTCTTCCAACAACAGAGTTCAGAAAATTAGTTGCATTCAGTGAGTTTTATTTCATCAAGTCATCTGTCAAAACAACCAAATCTGAGGAAGCCCAGAAGAGAGAAGCAGCTTTAAAGCTGTCATTCCTTTGTCCTTCCCCTTCTACACTTTCACCCCGACACCCATGGGATGTCACCACTCCTCCCTCTTTCACTAGTCACATTGGGTGACGTGTCGAGTATATTTTGTTTCCTACTCAACATGCTGGGCACAAGTTCAAAACCAAAACACTCATGCCTGAAGTTCTTAATAGCGAACCATGCACAGGAAAGGGGAATCAGAGCATAGGAACACAGAAGCTTCACAAATGTTATGGATGGTGTTTCCTTAAGAAGCACCTTTCCATGAGCAGCACTCAACCAACAGGAATCATTTAAGAAGTGATGCTGCACTGGGGACATGCAATGCAGTAAACTTCAGAGAGGCTATATCACCATTAATACCCCAGAACAGAGATTTCTTCAGATTCCTATGATAATTAAAATAATACCATTCTTCAAACCACTGCACATGACTTTTGAGTACAAAAATGAGCAAAGAGAGAGAGAGAGAGAAAATCTACCAGATGGTAAAGTCAGTGGAAATAGAAATGGAAGTACAGATATGAGGCTGAAAATTCAATCTGATACATCAACATAGAGCAGCAAATCATAGCAGAGTTGTGTGGCAATAAACTCAGGTCTGAACAGAGGACAGTCATGTTAGGGTAGCCTGAATTTCAGACAACTCTACAACTTCCTAGCACAGAAGAACTTCCTACACCATACCACATTAAGTTTCAGGTCCTGGGGTATGGTCTAGGTGCTCCATCATGTTTTCAGTCCCAGATGCCCAGATGAGTATCTACTGTTTAGGCTGGTCTTTCTTCAACTTGCACTGATTCTTATTTTGTTTGTTCCAACTCACTTTAACTTCACACTTTAACTGGTAGTTCCTACCAGCTCCCTTTAATCTCTTCTTGCATGCTCTGTGCATATAGTCCCCTTCCTCTATCATTCTCACTCCCCGTCCGCACTTCTCTAACTTTTACAAATAAGCCAGTCAACAAAATGTGGGAACTGACAACATTGGAAACATCACATTGTGATGGGATGAGTATCAGAAACATTAAGGGTAACTACAGAAAATTTAAAACAAACAAACAAACAAACAAAAACAAACAAAAAACCCCAACCAACACCACCAACAACAAAACAACTCCCCCCTCCTTGTTTTTTATTTTCATGGCAAGTAGTACAGGAAATACTAAAATTATAATGCAGGAAAGATTCTTTAAGTCAGTGATAAGGAAAAATTTTGTGATGATACAGATCTTTGAGCACTAAAATAGCTTGTACATGGTGATTGTAGAACCTCTGTTCCCAGAGGCTAGAGAAACTCTCGTCATGAATGATATAGGCATTCTTGACTGTGCACAAGGGTAGGATGGTGCACTAGTTAATCTCTAAACATCTTCTCAAGATGCTATGATCCTATGAAAATTAAGAAACAGTAAAAAGATGCAAAACAACTGTTTTACATCTCTGCTGCATAACTAATGAAAAATTTCTTGTAATATGCAACACTGCACAGTAATTCTAATACATCTATACATATCTATAATGTGATTTACAACACAAGGATCACAGGAAAAACAATCAATTTGCTACTTCAGGAAATGCTTCACTATAAATAAGTAGTATTTTATATTTGCTATTATCGTTCAGAGGCAAAATAATGTTGCCTTCTGTTTGAAGTGGAAATGCAATTTTAATGAATTATAATGTAGATATTTAATTTTGAAAAAATGATCTAGAAATAGTTTTCCAAATAATCCTTTATATATACTGGAAATTAGGCAGAGAATAAGAATTCATAGTTCTCCTACTATGAGGAATGCCACCATGAATTATTTTAATTCCATCCAGTTTCTTATTTTTCAGCACCTGAGATGCATTTCTCATCACAGCAGAATAATAATTTGTCACTAAATAAATAAGACTTACACTAAAAGCTTATACCAAATTGTTCCACTCCCCTCCAATTCCCAACAGTTGTACTTGGAGATCTCTGTACATCTTCATGGTAAGAATTTTTAATTCTCCCAGCAAGAAGTAATGAGACACCTCATGTCTTCTCATTCACAGCTCAGGTCACTTTCAAGAAGGGATACTTCAGCCTCAGATATTAGGTAAAGTACCAGCAGCGGTAGGAAACACTGCATTGCCAGTTTAATGGGAAACTGGTTTTGTTTGGTTTACAATTTTATTAAAAATTACTACAGAGAAGGCTATTACAAGTTAAAGAGTCCACTTGAGTAGCAACACAGTATGCCTTCCTTTATGACGAACTAATTGCTTTCCAGACTGTCACAGCACATATAAAGTGTTTCATTTGTGCCTGAACGAGACTGCAAACTTCTGGGATCAGGGATCTTAATTGCACAAAAAATCAGGGCACTCTAATGCTGCCATTCACTACATCAATAGTAGCACTTGCCCCTTACAAGATTTCTGCCTATCAATTGTAAGTAAGATTATGAGCTTTATTGACTTTCAGCACCACCAGAAAATCAAAATAACAACTAAAGCACTGATGTTTATGTTCTGTCCCAGCATAAACGGAAGCAGATGTAAAGTATAAGTCCAGGCGTTTCTTTAATGAGATTGAGATAGGTTTTGTGCTTGTTGGCTTTTTAAAAATTATTTTTCCCCAGGGAAGTAGAGGAGAAGGGAGAATAAATAAAGGTCATAAACAGCCTCTCATTTAGTGCAAGTTACCAGTTATGGCTGCCAGAAAGCCCAAGCAACATAATACTTAATAATACCAATGCATTTCTATCTGTGAGTCTAAAGGTCTCAATGAATGACATATTATGCAGGTATATAAATTCACAGAAAGGTCAGACATTCCCCCATGTAGTTTATCTTCAGTAAAGTTAAAAGGACTTCATATAGCCACCAGGAACTCCCACATTCTCTATATCTCTATTCTAGTACTCACTTTTAGCTATCAGGAATTTGTTACAGATGGACAGACAACTAATGCAAAATGTCATTGAAGAATATCTGCTCTTGGTGAAAATATATAGCGATAAGATATTTTATCAGATCAACAGCTGCTCATCAAGGATGTATGCAGTCGTTGAGATCCCTCATCCTTTCCACAGAAAAAGTGAAGTTTCCTTTGGCACATTGCCATCACCTGGAATACCTCTCAGAAAGAAAACATGGAGCTCTAGAGGTCTACAGAGGACTGCTGAGCTACCATTCCTCTTTTTTACTTCAATAGTTACAACCTGGAAAATTGTTCTGGAAAACAAACAGATAAACAAACAAAAATAAAAAAGAAAAGCACAGGGGTTTTTTGTGCATTTGAAAAAGAAGTTGATAATAGCATTATTATGAGAAAGTATTAAGGGTTATCAGATTGACATTGCATATCCTCTTTAGCAAATACACAGTTTGAGTATGGCAGACAAGTATTTCAGTCTTCTGATGATTCTTCTTTAGAGAGTTTCAGCCTCTGTTTTCCTACTGAAGCAATTCCTTTTTTAATTCAGCAACTCTTTTCCAGCTGTCTTCACTCCTTCCCCTTGAGGACAGAACTATACTTGAATGCCAGGAATCTTTCTTTTTTTTCCCGTTTTCTGTTTTTTCCTACTCTTTCTCAGTCTGTTACTACAGTCTCTAGTTTTTTGACAGCGTGTCTGAGGTTTGCTGATATTTTAAACCATCTGTGGATTAAACACAGCATGAAAAGGACATCAGCCCCCACCTTTATCTCCTGCTCTGTTTCTGCAATGTTGGCAAAAACCCCAGCACAGTGATATGCCTCCCCTCTCACCCTTGATCCAATTCCCCCAACACATACCAGACTTTGCCTGTTGGCACTCTGAACATCTACATCCTGCACAGGGACATCCAAAGCATGAGACCTTGAGAACTGTGCAACCCCAGCAACACAAGCCTCTGTCACCAGGAGTCCACTGTGGGTCAGAGGGAAGGCAGCACCTTTCTTTTCTCAGATGTGCCTGCAGCAGCATCATTCCCTCTCCCCTTGTTTTAAATCTGGACTGGTTTTATCCCTTCTTTGAATTCTAATTCTTTAAAAGTAAACAAACTAAATCATCTCCTCAGCCTTTGAATACAGCTTTGGGATTTCAGGTTTGTTGACTGTAGTCAGCTTAGCACTGCACACCCTGAGAAGTACTCTGACTTTAGGGCCTCTTTGGATGCTCAAGCACAGAGTATAAGCTTGTAGTTGTGCAATTACATTATTTTTCTCAGTATTATTTACAAATAAAGCATAAAAAATTAAACATAAAAGTAATTTTCAGCAGCTTAATTGTTTTCTCCCATAAATATTATGTTTAATTTCTAATTTTCATGACCTCATTTACTTGCAAAGACACTCCTGCTGTTTACCTCCCAGTGTGGTGTCTGGAACATATTTTCAGCAATTAAGGTAATGTAGATTATTAGGAAACAAGCTCATAAAGTTTGCAAATACAGTGCTATGTTCTCCGCTCTCCTTCCTGATGCAGGGTGAAATGGTGCCTCTTACTATGAGAAAGTAATAGATTTCACTGCTGTCTCTCACACTAGTGTTAATTTTAGCCATTAAACATATCTGCTACCTGACATGGAGTAACAAGAAATGATAAAAGAGAAAAAAAAAAGGAGATATGATAAAATGATAAAGTCATTTCTGTAATCAAGGAGAGCTAGGGATTTGGAAAATAAAAATATATTGTGCTAATGATGTCTCTAAAGGGGGGGGGATTCTTTTACTGATTTTCTGAATACTCTGGCTCAAAAGAAAGAGACTCACATTATCATTCTTATCACAAAATTTTCCACAGAAACTAGAGTAAGGTAAGTGAAAGACAGAGCATTGGGAGGAATGGGTTAAAAGCAGAAGACTGTTGAGTAGGATTGTAAGTACAACCAAGAGACCTTTCAGCTGGGAATGCAAAAATTCTGGAAAGTAGTAATGTAGAAAAACATATATATTATGTCTACTCCTGTTTACTTTCTGAGGGCCTTGAGAACATCTGTGTATAGATAACACAGGTGTTTGGTAGACTTGGAGGGACCCTAAGGGACATGCTTAAGTTCCTTGCCTTGGTCCAGAGAAGATCAAAGTACAGTGAAGATCACAGTACGATGGCAAATCACACACGCATGAACCCTTGGTAGACCACTGGGAACAGCAGGATGGGGATCTTGTAGCATGAACTGGCTTAATGGCATCCGCGGCCACCCAGATACGTCTGCCCAGGTACTGCTTTGGGGATCCTCTGGTTAACAAGGTAATGGGAATAAGTTTACTCTTTGCATTTTAGCCATGGATCTATGATTGTTCCCTCTGCCTGACTGTGCTGACTCACACACAGCACTAATACCTTATTTACAAAACCATTACTGAAGAGCTTGCCAAGACCTCTGGTTTTGTTTTCTTGGTTAGTACTGCTACTTTTTTGGCTAATTCCCTAAGGAAACAAGTATGCAAAAGTATAGGCATCTCTCTGTCTCAGCTTCACTTCTCTCAGTCCCTTAGTAAGTTGTTTGCCCATTTTAGACACGTTCAGACAACGGAGGGAAATCCCCATTGCTGTGTTCAAACCTCTTAAGTTAGTAGTTCCCAGCTCCCAGGTCCATATATGTCCTACAACCTCATCCACTCCTCTTTTAAGCTAGCAAGGACAGAAGAAATCCATGGTTCAACCATATTATTTTTCTGACAAATAAGTGACCACAGAGTTTATTTTTATTACTGGTTTTTATTTAGTAATAGGAAAATTCATTCAATCCTGCTTTTCTGCTTTTTAAATCAATCCTTTTACACTCCGGGCTAACAAGAAACACCATTTAAAAAACGCTGATATGCTTCATCATGTTGCTCTTAGGGTTGTTATTCCACAGCATCACTTTGAGCGAGTCAGTAATGCTCATGCTATGTAGTTTTTCCTAGAATCCAGTCTGAATATTCAGCAACTTTGGTGTAGACTCCCGGCTGCCAGGGGCGAGCACATCCTTCACCCCAGCTGGTGATGCCCACCAGATACCACACCTCCTCATGCCTGCATGACAGTGGCCCTCCCGAATCTCCCTGTGTCACAGGAGAAAAAGAAAGAGCATGCAAGGAAGAGCCCTCATTAGTATTTCAACCTCAAAGAAAGCCTCGAATAAAATCAGCATCATTTAGTGTTAACACCAGCATAACTGCCTAGATTTCAATCCCTTTCACTTAATGTATGTAGCAGGTTTTCTGATTTTTTTGTAAACTGATTTCTAAATACTTTCTAGTCATTACAAATAATTTCTACTTACCATGAAAGTTCAAAACTACTAGCTTTCTTCCCCCTTTACTTGTCTGCATGCAGTGATTTAAAACCCAATGAAGACTATGTGTGCAAGTAAGAAAAACAGTAAATTTGGCAATGTTTTCTCTTATGGCTTTTTTTTAGTATGCAAATCTCAGTTCTCTACATGGTTTATCTTGTTTGAGTGACTTTCCCCATCAGGATAAAACACTTCTCTGTTTTCTTTTCCTATTCCTAAACCATCTTTCTGAACATAAGGTCTTTCGGTGTGGTTGTTGTAAGTTGTTAAGACAATAGCAAGCGTGTTATTTTTATAAAACAGCATCTCCATCTTCTGGTACACTGTATCAGATAAAGAAAACATAATTGGTATAGGGGAAATTTTTATTCCTAATTACTCAATATCAATAATAGTAATAGTAATAGTAACATTTTAACACAAAAATATTAACTGTTAAATGTTTACAGTGAAAACTATTTGGTAGAGAATTTAATCTTAATAATCAGAATACTTTCTTCTTGCATAAATTAGCTCAGAATATTTAAACTGATGGAAGTGCATGAGTTTACACTTGAGGGGAGAATTTGGCTCACTGAACTCACACTGTTGTGACATTTCCAATTCTAATAACAAACAGAGCAGTTTGCACAGGTTGTTTTTAGCCTTCTATTGGCCATGCATTTTAATAGCATTGCTAGCACCCTCCCTTCTGGTTTGTACAGGTGGATGCTTTAAAATAAGCTTTCAAGTACTGTATTTCATGTCTAGAAATAAAACACTACATAGGAAATCTGCTTTTATTGGAGAAATGCTTTGAGATGCTATATTTGCTCTCTTTGCATTTCTGATAGTCTGAAGGAATACTGTTTTATTCCACAAATGGTTGAGGTATCTATATATCCACACTCAGAGTTTCCTAGAATCTATCTCTAAAGGTTTCAGTGTGACATAAGAAATATTTTCCACATACCTTGATTTTCAGTGCTTCTGATAAGGAAAAGTGACAAGTTAATCAACAGCTCTACTGATAACCACGCTTTTCAAATAGCAATTAAAAATAATTACAGTATTCAATTATATATTTGAAAAAATGGTTAGAATATATAGCTATTGTTTTTCATTACCTTACAAGCATCCCTTCCACCTTCATCATAGCCAGCACAGATGACTTTGTCACCTATTCTGCGCTTCCGGTACCTTGCCTGGCATTCCTCTGTTGACATGAGGGGAATGGGAGCCTTCTGAAGAATATCTTGTACTCGACCTATGTAAAAGGCAATATGAGCAGAGAAAAGTTAAAATTAAACCTCCCCATAAACTGATACTACAAAGTGGGAGGTCACTGCTTCTAGTGTTGATAGATGACACCAATTTTCCTTTCTTTGTGTTACAAGCAATGTGAATTGTCTTCTAATTTGAATGCTTTTATAATGCCATTTTCTTTCTTATGACTGGACAAGCTTCAAAAATTCCTTGTGATTTGCAAGGAATCCTCATATGTGTATGGCTCTCAGGATATTGGTCCTTGCAGCACTGCCATTAGTATGCTTTTAGTAACTGTTATTTCCTGGTAAAGTGTTGCAGTAACATCGGAATCTCCCAGTTGCCAAATCTGTGCTCTTCTATGTCCTAGTACAGGATGGAGAAACTTGCACATAGAATAAATAAGACTATTTGAAAGCAGCCTTTTCTTAGAAATTAACAGAAGAAATTTGTCTATACAATATTTGCCTAAATTTGTTAGATTTCACATTGAACTCTAACCTTCAAATAGCTGTATAAAGGAAAAGATACTCTTTAAATAGGTATTTATCCACATAAACATATAAAGATGACATATAAAAATATAAATAAGTATATAGATGTAAAACCATACTTTGATAATAAGGAGCTTTTTGGCCTATCTCCATATAAAATCAGAGGAGCTCAAACCTCATCACTATCAAAACTCAAGTAATTGGCATTGTTTATAATTAATCTTGAGAATAATAAAAGCAACATACTTCAATCTCCGATTTCTAAAGTCATATGAATACAATCACATCAAAAAAAAGCATGGACTATGTGCAGGCTGTAATTCAAAACAGTTCAATGATAAGTTTGCTGTCTTTTTTCAGCTAGGACCATGAAAAGGGGTGTGCATTCCAGATATATACTGGATTTTACCAGTAGATTAATCTAGAATATAAGGAAAAATATTTGAGAGCTCGACAGGATATATTTAAAGTTGAATTCTCACATAGTTCAAATTAATGAATTGAACAATTTATAAAATTAATTCTTGTGTCAGAGTATGGAGTTATTTAATGATAATTTCTTATGTCTTTATGTTTTATGATGTCTTAATAGAAATAGATTCCAATTAAGAATAATATTACAATGCTCGTTTCTAATTAAGAATTATATTACAGTGCAACAATGGTACCTAAGAATAGAGCAGATTTTTTTTTTTTAAAAAGGGGGGTTGGGTTTTCTTCAAATACATGAATTTTACAAATACAAGAACTCACTGTTTAAAAATACTTTTCTGTACCTTTTTCCTTTCTGTAACCCCATCCAATTACCCAACAGTCAGTATAAAATACGTTAGCGTCTTCTTTTGATGGCAGGCAAATAGGTAGTTGAAGATCTAAAATACAATTAAAAGTATTAGTTTGACCAGCAGAGACAACTACAACAATAAGGCAAATAGGGTCAAATATGACCCCTGATGATAGACTCCAGGTTATGCTTTGTCCCTTATACTATATATCATTCCCATCACATAAATAAAAGCCACCCATTTTCTTTTCAAAGTCAACAAAATGAGATCCTCCTCAAACCCCTCTAACTGCATATTAAAGGAAGCCAGCCCAGGTGTCATGCACTGCCATAGCAATGCCAGCCCTGTGTCATCCTGCACATTTTCAGACTTCCTCTGCAATACACTACATACCAGTAAAATTCATAGGCTTAGCAAGTTTCATTAAAGCAATGTCATATCCAGCCTGTGCGTATTTATACTGAGGGTGAACAATAATCTCTTCCACTTTGAAGAAAGGTGTATCCTCATTTATTTCTGATTGTTTTAAAATACCAGCATAAACACGCCAACTGTTGGGATTCGCAAGACTGAGGGAAAAAGACAAACAGTCAGCCTGTGGCTAAAAATCTAACACAAGCCCTGAAGTAGTTAATGTGATTTTTTCAATTCATTCCAACACAATTTTTCTAGTAATGAAAATAGGGTTGGTAATATAAATTCAAGTAGTCTATTCTGACATTTATTAGTTGGGAAAATGACACTAGCCATGTAAATATAGATTAGAAAGTGTAATACCATAGACATATATGAAAGGTTTCAGCTAATCTTTATTATTCTAAGTTTATTTTCAGTAAGTTTAAGGGATATCTCATTGTGACATTCTACCTGCCATTAAGGCAACCTAGAAGTTTTGGTACATGCAATGAAGAAGATGCAAAAAGTGTCTTAAATAAACTCCAATATTTTTGAAGATTTTATATATGAATTCATAAATATTAGTTGGGCTTTAAAAATTCCAATTTAAAAAGTCTATTTTTATTGCTATTTTGCAAGTATATATTCTCCCTTTGCCTTTTACTATAATGGTAACTTCTACACTGGATAGTAGGTAAAGGATATTTTTATAGAGAGTTTTTTAGAAAGTTTACCCACTTTATAAAAGTTTGCCACTGGAGGCAAAATAATGGTAATATTATTCCATGAGGGAAAAAGTAATGAGAAACATACTACACTGCATCAGTAAAAATGCCTGATTTTGGATCATGATGCTGGGTCAACATTCTCTTCTTTCAATCCTTTTATCCATTACCTGTACTTTTTCTCCCATCAGACTGCATTGTAGACTTCCATTTCATTTTGTAAATGGCAGGATAATCTATTTTACAGGTGCTGACAATCTAACAAAGGAAATGGATCAACTACATGACAATTAAATCAGCCCTTCACAATGTAAACAACTTCACAACCCATATCTGATGGCAATTTGATTAACAATAGATCAGTTTATGCAAAATATCAGTCTTAGGTCTGACTGCTTTAAATCTGAAAATCTCCATTAAAAATAGGGTATTAATTCACTGGTTTATAAAATTTGGGGGATTAAAAACTGTTAAAATAAACCAAGACAATTGTGTTCTTGATGCTTCATGTAATGATCAGGTACCAGCAGCAGCCTAACTGGACTCAGAGATTTATGGTGTGTCCTGGTCAAAAAGGTTACACTGCTGAGAACCCTGCTGCTGAAACTATCAGATTAGTGGTACAGAAAAATCTCTGAGATAACTTATTTGAAATTTATGAAATGTAATAACCCAGCTACAGACTTTTCTTGATAGATTATATGGTATTACAATAAGAAAAAGCTCATATCTCATTAGAGTGCTTAAGGTTCTGTAAACATCTGCTGTCTGCTTTACAATTTTATCTTCTAGATTCATTAAAATAATTTAGCATCAGCGGTACAATACTATGTTACAAAGGGACAAAGTATGGAGTTCCAGCTACTTTAAGAAGATGAACTGTCTACCTGAAAAGTTCACCTTTTGGTTACATTAAAACCATTTGTTTTATTCTAGTTATCATTGTTATTATCTTGAAAGGTAGATCTCAATTTCTCTCACATGCGACTAAATTTTCGGGTTTATCTGTACGTTTACATTTAGGTCTCACCTCGTGACACAGTGAGCAGCTGTGAGAATCCACTGGTTGCTGATGATAGAGCCCCCGCACAGGTGTCTCTGACGAGACAACTTCACATGCAAGCTGACCTGCCATGGCCATTCCCCAGGGGAAGAGTCTGTCCCTCCGACAATCCTAATAGTTCTTGCAGAATGCTGCATACACACTACAGAAACAATTCAAAACTGAGCTTAGGGACAACTTGCACTCACCAAAGAAAAATGACGATGAGATTACTGCTGATCACTGAATAAGGACCATCTATTGAGAAGAAGGTGATACATGATACATTCTAATCCCTTTATGATTTACGATCATAAAGCCTATTTAAACCAAATTCACAGTGCTACTGCTGGTGTTTACAATGTGCAGACCTGGCTGACTTCACTTTTTCAGGACACTCCAACTTCACAAGGTGACCCATTGGGACAGTGCAACCAATTCAGTGCAACCACTTTAAAAAAAAAAAAAATTGTTTGGCCCCCTATACTGAAATCAGTGAAGCACTGGCTTTCTTGCATGAAAGAAGTTTTACTTACCAGTACTGGCTTTTTTTTTACATAATCTTAGTGAATATCCAGAGATCCTTCCTGGCCCATGCACTATTTTGACTGGAGATCCATTTGAGGACATTCTTAGGTGACACTCACACTTTCTGTCAATGAATTAATGCAAAGACTTAGTTTGTACTTTTTTAACGCAGAACACTTCCATTACCCTCTCACCACCTCTGCAGAATGATTATCTCAGCAATCTTTGAACATTTTAAAAAATATATCTCACCTTTCGTCATTGCATGAATCTTGGAGGGGAAAGTAGGTAAAAAATTGGCAGCGGATCATGTCTGTGCAAACCTGCTGACAAGCTCTGTGTCCTTTAGTATAAGTGACATTAAGTTCATCTCCAAAAAAATCCATATGCGTGTAAGTGCGAGAATTGCAGGCTGTAAGAATGAGTGGAGTCCAAGCATCAGAATTAATTAATTTAATTCAAAATTAGTATTTTTATTGTAATTTATTGTTTACCAGGAAAAGATCTTCTGCAATTTAGGAGACCAAAGCCTGATGCAGCATTTTCTCGTGATATAAGTGCCTCTGGTATCCCACTTGTTGATGTCTTCAGAAGGCAAAGATTTCTAAAATGAAATATTTTTTACAATAACTAAATCTGTTATCACATCTTAAAAATAATTGTTTAGGTACTGGTAAGAGAAGTTTCTTTCTTAAATATGCTTTTTTCTCACAAGTCTCAATCTGTAAAAGTATTTAACATGAAAATGCATTCACTAAGTTCACTAGTTCACACTTAATTGAGGCAGGTTTCATAGTACTGTGAAATGGCATATAACTGTGCTACTAAAGGTTATACAGTATTTATACATATGTAGAAGAGTGAGTTTAGGTGATGCACGCCATCTCAGCTTTGCTTCTCACCGGAATTCCTTTGAAACTTTATTCTTCTAGTTTGTGTATGAAAGAAGGAAGACAAATAGAGATATTTCTAAATTTCACTGAAAAATTTTTTCAGGTAAATAAATTTATCCTGCCTGGAAACCATATGACTCTTTTAACAATGTCATAAAATTCAGCTTTAAGTCATTAAAGCAGTCTGGAGGCTCACAGTATTTTTGATGACCTTTTGGGATTAAGACCAGATATGCAACCACAATACAAAAGCCCTTATCGTATTGGAAAAGAGATGAAATGCGCACAGGAAATTATAAACTTATGAAAAAAAAACCATAAAAAGCTGTGTTTTACTGCAAATAGCCTTTTAACATAAAATTTCTCAAATTTCAGAAATTAGTGTTTAAAAAAGAGACTTTCTTTTTAAAAAATAAATTTTAAAAAATCTACATAGATAATTACATTTGATTGTCATATTCACCTTTGGGATTCTATTTCCCATTTCCTGGTAAAGAATGTAAAGAACAAGCACTTTGGAAAATATGTGCAAATAGTTTGGCAGACAGAAATATCAGGAGTGAAAAAACTTGTAATATTAATTCCTGAAAACTCTTGATCATCAAAAATGTCCATTTGACAATCTGTATAAAACAAGAACAAAATATAAAAAATCCAAAGACTTTGTTATGTCATCAGAATACTGAGATTTACAAATTATTCATTTCTATCTTTATTCCCATTTCCCTTCCATGATTGATAAGATGGAAAGATAACACAACATTTTAACCAAAAACTGTTTCTCAAGAACATTTTTGAATATGTAAACTCATAGAGAGTACTACTGAGGAGGCATAATGTTCATACAGAAAAAAAGAGAAATTATGTGATACAGTACAGATTTGCTAATCTAATAGGGAAAGCTTTAAATTAATTTTAAACGGGTATATCTAACAGGATCATGGGAAAACTAGAGGAAAAATAATAGAATGATCCTCTTCATACTTTAGCTTTTACTGTTTGAAAAGCAGGCAGAATAAGTAGGACTTCTGTATATTCTGCCCTCTGACATGACCAAAATAGCACAACAGAGGCTTGGCAGGATAATTCACATAACTAGACTGTGGATATAGAAGTTACAGGAAGTACTAGCATGTTTAGAAAGAAATTAATTAGTTGCCTTCTCCAGAGACATACTTCCAGTCCTAGTTAGAATCCTAATGCAACAATAAAAAGAGAAAAAAAGGAAGCACCAGCACAGTGGACGTTTCTTGAACCAATTAAGCTGTAAAGATGGTAAAAATAGTGAAAAGATCCAAAAGACAGGACTTGGTGGCAGCAGAAAACTTCAGCTGTTGAGAAAGTACAGCAACCAAGTCAACACTACCCAGTTTGTTATAGATATACATACTGGAACATCTTACCAGAAAATAAAAAAAAAAGAAAGGGAGAGGTAGAGCTTAATGTGACTTCTATTAATTTCATGAGGTTTTCAGAAAACATAAGCATGAAGGGACAACAATACTGGGTAGTAATTACACAATAAGAACAGTAAGAAAATAAAACCAGCAATCCATAAAATAAGTCAATTAACTCTGACAATTAGTGGATAAGACCCCTTGTTAAGTGGAAATGGCGTTCAAGAAATGGACAGTTTCTAAAGAAAATTATATTTAAAGCACAACTGTGTATCTGAAAGTTTGGGAAGCTAACTCATGATCTAAAGGATCACGTTCAGTGATCATTTGTTCAATATGAAATGACCTCAAGGAAGGCACCTTGCAAAGGGCAGAAATACAGAACTATTGCTATAATAGTATGTGTGTGCAAGGACAAAGTCGGAAAGGCAAAGGCATAAAATGAATGGCCACACAGGAAGGAATAAACTAAATAAAGTCAGAAAAATACTAGAACAAATATTCAAATAAACCCATTTCAGATATTTACAAAACAACAAGGCAGAAGATGGTACTGAGTTTTTATGACTACATTTGACAAATCTCCATCTGGACAGGTACAGTTGATCTGTCTTGGATTAGGACAGTTGACCTCCTTAGATGACCTCTTGATCCAACAGCACTATCTAGGCTTCTATGACCACATAATTTATTTCTTCTCTCTCTCTGCTCTTGCTTCACTCACAAAACACAGAGAGTAAGGAAAGACATGTAGGAACAAGATTGACTTTCACATGCTGTTGTAGTTTAACCCCAGAGAGCAATCAAGCCCCACACAGCCACTCGCTCACTCCCGCACCAGTAAGACTGGGGGGAGAATCGGAAGGGTAAAAGCTAGAAAACTCGTGATTTGAGATAAAGACAGTATAATAGGGAAAAGCCACACTGGGTGCCAAAAAAGAACTGCGGTGGGTTGACCTTGGTTGGATGCCCACCAACTTACTTTATTACTCCCCCTTCACAGCTGGACAGGGGAGAGAAAATAAGATGGAAAATGACTCGTAGGTTTAGACAAGGTGGTTTACTAAAGCAGAAGGAAAAGTTTGTGCGTGCACAAGCAAGAGAAAAAACCCAGTAATTTTATTCTCTTCTTCCTACCAGCGAGGGATGTTCAGCCGCTTCCCAGGAAGCAGGGCTTCAGCACATGTAGCGGCTGCTCAGAAAGGCAAACATTGTAAATAACAAATGTCCCTCCCTTTCTCCCCCTTTTCTTAGCTTTTTTATTTCAGCGGACACCATATGGTATGAAATATCCATTTGGTTAATTTGGGTCAGCTGGCCTGGTTGTGTCCTCTCCCAGGATCTCACCCACGTCCAGTCCCTTGATGGGGAGGTGGAGAATGCTGGAGAGACAGTGCTGATGCTGTGCCAGCCTTGCCCAGCAGTAGCCAAAACACTGGTGTGTTATCAACATCTTTCTAGCTACCAGTGCAAAGCACAGCACTGTGAGGGCTGTTGTGGGAAAACGAACTCCATCTCAGCCAGACACAATACGCATGCTTTGAGAAATTCAGATTATTTGTGATGGATCATTACAACCATGTAATCACTGTCATAAACCATAAATGTCTTTGATGAAGTCTCATATAGCTTTTGATTTACTTTTTTTACTTAAAATTCTATTGTTTGCAGATATGCTACAGTCCCCCCATTCTTCTCAAAGTTTGTGAGTAGGACCCTCCTGAGTACTGTGATTTTTCTTCTAATCATGAATGACTGTCTTTCTAGTATATCTTAAAGCAAGAGTTTGGCAAAAATAAAAAATATTGCCTCTATTCTATCCCATACTCCTAGGGAGGGAATAGCTACATTGTTTTCTTCTCTTTGCAAAACTTTTTCTTCCTTTTTTTATTCTTTACAGTTAATTTTTTATGAACTGTCTTAATTGCTAAGATCTGAACAAAACTGATTTTTTTCAGTAGCTTCCAAAGATTATTCCTACAGTAGGATTAGCAGAGTCTGAAGAAAATGCATTGGTATAGAAAAAAAATATATTGATATAGTCTCTACAAAATGTGATTTATATGGGAAAACTAGATTATGTGTGAGCTAAAGAAGGTATAATTCACACTGTTTGATTTTAGACTCTTGAGACTTTTGCCTTGGTAATGATTGCAGGAAAAAGCACAGACTTTGTGTTTTCATACAAATCACCCACAAAATGCATAATATATCCCTTCATATTAGCCAGCTGTATTAGAAAGCTGCAGGTTTTCATTTAAAATTTTCAAGTGCATACAGAGTATAGAAACAGAATTTAGAAAGCTTTATATTCCTTTCTGATTTTGACTTTGATATACCTGATACAAAAATAACATACAATTTCATCAAGCTAATTGTATGAAAGAATTCTTTAGACCTTTAAAACAGGCTACTGTTTCTGTAAGATAAATGATTATATGGAAAAATTAAAAAGAGATGAACCTCCTTTGTGCCTTACAAACTACATTTGTAAGGATAAGACTATATCAGAATTATTCTACACAATGAAACATTTATACATGTCAGTGATAGACTGCATTTCGTCATCCATAACCCTTAAAACTAAACTGAATCAGAGATTTTAAATAGTTACCTAATTCAGAAAGCTGGCACGGCTTTAAAGAGAATCCAGACACAACCTCATCAAGCACCTTTATGTTGGTTGGAGTTCCAACACTGGTATGTTTCAAGAAGCATTTTTTACTGAGTGATAAGGAATAAAGAAAGTGGTAAGAAAACAGGCCTTCTTCCTTGGACTAAATCATCCTCCTGGATCTATAATTCCTATCATGGTGCATGGTCCAACCCCCAGAACAGGCTTCAAATTATGAATGTTTAACTTGCAAATTCGAGCAGATCAAGAGCTCAAAAATAAGCTTGATAAAAATTAAATAATTTCTCTGGCTGCTCTGATGATGCTGTTTTCAGAACAATAAGCAGAGCAAGATTTAACAGAGCAATAATGTTGCACACGTAACAATATAATTTGCATTTCAGTATCTCCAGACAATTTTAAATTTTTTCAGTGCAATAATAATCAAGTTTGTCTTTCTCACCAATGAACAAATGAAAGCTAACTGACTAAAGATATTTTCCTACCTGTAAGTGTGAATAAACATTGCAAGGAGGAATAAAATTAATATCCTTGAGTAATTCTTGCACCATAGACTGCTCTGAGATTTACTCTACTAAAGCACAGTGCTGTCCAAGGAAATGGATCCAACCTGTATTTACCAAAAGCTTGCATTGTGAAATGTTTCTGAGGCATATGTAAAAAAATGGCAATGCTTGTCATTGGTACATCTTTTTTGACACTCTTGATAGCTATCAGCCGTAGCAATATCATAAATCTTCCCTTCCATATCCAGTCCTACATGGACATCTGGGCTGCAGGCTGTGAAGAAAGAGAGACCAAGTTCTGAAAATGTACTTCTATTCTTTACCCCATCCCGTACCTCAAATTGCCCAAAAGATAGTTTGTGTACAAACACAGCCCTCATAATCCACATTCTACATCCCACACTCACTTCAGTTACATCACACTTCATACATACTTCTAGTATTAAATTAGAAACATAGGTTTAGCATAGTATCACATGGCAAACTGTCAGACTTTGACAGTGCCTCTGCCTACATGAGAGAGGGGCTCTAACCAATGTGGTTGACTGAGAGCAAATTGATATTCAGCAAAGTAAGAACTTGAGATTAATACTAAAACATACTTTCCCAGTTCCAAATTCACAGAGCAGTTTAAATGGCAAATTCTGTCCTTATAAGCAACAAACATCTCCAATTTGAGCCAGAATATTTAATTTACACTTCACAGAGGGAGAATTGGGACTGTGGAGTTTGAAATGCAGGTCATTGAGTTCTCTTCAAAGAACATAAGTCAGCCAAAGATTGGAGCCATTTTTAAATAAATATGGAAAGATTTTCACTGTAGTGACATTAGTCTGATTCTAGAGTAACTACAGCGATATTAATTAGTCTAAATAGCATAAAGAATAACATCTCACTGAAATCTCTTCTTCTGGGTCAAAGCTACTCAGAAATATAAGCACGACAGGATATTGGCAGGAAAGGGCTTTTAAAAGACCTGACTGCTCTGAAAGGCAAGTGGCAAACTAAAGCAAGCACAACTTATTTTATAATAGCTGCAATGGAGAACTCACATAAAAACCCATTTAGTCCTGCCTGCCACATTGAGGCACTATACCAACAAAACTAAAGAACTAGCCTGACATCCATAAGACACTATTTGTCCTCATAGACAGGAAGTGAATATTCTTCCTTATTCTCTTTTTCTAAAATACCATGCTATGCTTAAAGCTCCTTTTGATGACATCATTATTACAGCGCAAGTTTAAAGCCTATCTAAACCAAGAAATTTATTAGGCTTTAAATATGCTTGGGGATAACTCAAAGACACGGCATGCTGAAACCAAGACTTCATGTACAGCACACATACACTAAAAGATGCAGCTGCTAATAAATTACTACACAGAATCATGAAGGTACAAACATCACATTGTGACAATGCACTTCTGCTTTCCTGGGCATCTGCACCTCAGAGTTATAAAACAGGGCCACACATGTCATATGAGCAGCTTTCAGGAGTGGAATTGTAGTAGTAAAATAGTCTTTAGAACTGGAGTCAGCAGCTAAAGCCTGCATTCCCATCTGCCTCTAGCAAATGAAACAGTCACGTCATCTGGGGAGCCTCAGTGGTAGATAGTTGGGCCTGAAGGCTAAAACCAGTGGAGTTTTTTGACATTTGTGTTTGAAAGCAATCTGGCAAAGACCATACAAATCACTGCTTGGCTGCTTCCCTGATTCTATTACTCTTTACAAAATGCTAATTTTTTAACAGCTGCCACCCAATACACAGCATAAAGTACATGCATGTGAATAACCATATCTTACCACTAATTTGGATGCTACACTGTTTTAAGGAATGTCCAGAGATAGCTCCTTCCATATCCACTTTCGGCAGCATTTCTGTATCACTGTCTTTTAAATAGCAGGAAAACCTGTGTTTTAAAATGCAGCAATTAATGGCTTTTATAGTACAACACAGACTTTCATAATTGTTTCTCAGGTGAAATGCAGGCTCTCCAACATCCCCCTATATTAAAACATTGACATGTATAATTGGAAGAAAAATAGGGTAGAGACACATATGCTTTCTTGGTACTGGTGGCAGACGACAATACTTCGTGTATGTGGGAGCTCCAAAAGGTCTCAATAAGGCGAGAAGCAGAGCCCAGGGTTTGGAGGACAGAAGTGCACTGGGCATAGAGAGGAAGGACAACCTCATTCTCTCAGGCTAAAGAAGTTCTTATTTGTGAGAAAAATATGCTAAATAGAGAGGGTGGGGAACAGTAGAGGGGACCACTGGAGATGTGAAATTACTCACACTGTCTCTGAATAATAAATCTGTGGCACAAAGGAGGGAGTGCAGAGTCACTTCTGTTTCCTTGAAAGGGTCGGTATGTGAGTGTGAAAAATTGGGTATTGTCAAATTTAACCTTCTGAATTCAAGCAATTAGTCTAAGATCTCAGTTTTAGAGATACATGACACAGTGTTCCATGGCAACCCTGTATCTTTCCCTGCGTGCCTGTGTTCTGTCAAAATGTTACCAAGTTTCTAAATTATCACAGGAGGCCAGCAAAATAGACATGTACATGAACATCCTACCTTTTTGCAGGATCTTTAGTCCATGTTGCTGGCAAATAGGTGAAGAACAGACAAGTAGGATGGTAAGTACACACTATTTGGCAGTAATTGGCACTCGGTGTAAAAAACGTAGTGAGGTCTCCACCTTGGAAGTATGTATTTTCATAGATCTGAGTCACACATTCTGATGCAGAATAACAAAACGTGTCAATTATTAGAGATGGGAGCATGCAGTTCAGCAGTAGAGGATGAAGCCACTGCTCCTCTTTGTCATGGACCTGGCTTTTAAGAAAGTCTTTTGGCAGGAAAAGTGGGTAAGGGGGGTGAGTAGTACAGTTCCTCTGAGAATATCATCTTTGCTCCCCAGCAGAAATAAAACTCCCTGGGGTGTCTCCCCCCATTCCCTGCCTCATACCCAATGCTGGAGCAGGGCAGCTTGAGCCAAGGCAGAAACCCAAGCAGCAGGATAGGCCATATCTGCATGGCAGATAGGGAAAGTACCATCGCATGGCAGATCTCAGGAGTAGCAGAAGCCTCTTCTGAGAGAGACCACCATTACGAGGAAAACGAGGAGGAGGAAATGTAGAGACCAAAAAGATTTAGGAACTTTTATGTAAAGACAGTCCTATTTTGTTCAGTGATGCTCTGAGGCCAGAGTCCCAGGCGGTGCCACTGTACACAGCCTCAATGACTCAGAGCATTTCATAAACCTTCTGCTCCCTCACACTTCACCTTGAACCCCCTAACTTGCTTTACAATGAAGAAAATACTGTTTCAGGAGTAGCATCTCAGAATGGTCCAGAATAAAAATGAGCTCAACTATGACCATGCATCTGCAGGAATATTGAACTCTGAATGACCTACTGAACTCTGTAATGACAACCACTCACACTCCAGAGCCATGCAACAAAGGTACCTAAGCAGCAACCCGCTCCCATCTTTCAAAATGAAGGCACTTGTAAGATCTCCATGTTAAAACACATAAGAAAACTGTCTTTGCACAGGAAACCACTCTCTTCTCAAATTTGCCCTCCAAAAGAAGTAGCAAACCAGCAAATATGCCAATTTTTATTCCTGTATCTACAAAAGTGCTTTTTCTCAGCTAAAAGATAAAGAAAAAATAATGTAATTTTACAGACTGGGAGGAAAACCTAACCGAAGACATTTTATCTACTGGTTTAATCTGTTACTACAGAGCAATCATAATGTATCAAACACTATTTAAAATGAAAATAAACAGAACTATCATATTGGACTTTATAGTTTTAAAATATTACAAGTGGATTTTATTTGTTAATGTGATTATAAACTATACATAGGCAATTCTATGTTTCCTGCACATAAGTAAAATATACACTTTAAAAAAAAAGGAAAAAGCAAGGAATTACTAGACAATGTGCTAGATATCCTAATATTTTTCAAAGCTGAATTTCTTATTAATAAAAATTTATACTTTATAAATATCCATATTTTTCTGGTATGTATACTTCCAAGATATTTCTCTAAAAATTGGTAATTGTTGTTCTCAGTAGAATTTCTTTGCCCAACTTCATCATTAACAGAAAAGCATTTTCTACTCCAAGAATACTCTAACTGCATTCTATTTGCTGTATCAGATATTTTGGATCTTATTTATCTTCTTCTAGTGTAAATTAACACACAAAAATTTTATTTATGCTGTAAAACTATGCACCATGTAGAACTATGCCAGTTCTGAACACGCTAATTTAATAAAAATGTTTTCTAGCCCTCAGAAATTTTCCAAGATTTTAGTTTTGCTGAGATTTAAAGCCAGGAAAAATATTTTCTTAAATAATACTACATTTATCAAAGAGATTTTGCTAAAAAGCTGTTACCTAATTGTTGTCTGAGAAAACGGGTAATACATTACTGAACTTAACTTGTGTCAGGCCTTAGTTATAATTTATCAGCAAAAGGAATTTCAGAGAAATATAATGCAATTTTTGTAGTTTAACTTTTGCTAACTGGACAAAGTAAATCATTAACACAGACTGAAAAAAATGTACAATTATCAATTTTCCAGAGTACCAAGAGAATTCTAAAAACCATTTACAACAAAACAACTGGTTTTGGAGTTATTCACTGTTATTGCAATAGTCTTTCAAGCACAATGGTACATAGGTGTTACATAGATACTTTTTACATGAGTAATTTCACACAAAGGCAACATGTGAGTATCACTGAAGTTGGTGGGGTTTGCTTATTCAAAAAAAATAAAAAAGGATGTTAGTTCTGAAGCTCAGCTGGTGTCTCACAGTGAGGCTGCCCATCAGTCCTGCCTCCTACCTGAGGGTAGCATCTGGGGAAAGGTCTGAGGCTCCTTTGCAGCCAGGAAGCGGCAGATAGTGAGAGCTAACCCAGCACTGCCACACTGAGCCTACAGCAGCCAGCACACATTACTGCAATGGGGGTGGCAGGACAGGATCGGTAAAGCCCCATTAGAAAGTTCCATGTCAGATAACAGGGTTATGCGAGTTACCCAAAGTTAACTAAGCACAACCCAGCAGAATCAAAACAGCTCTCTCAGGACCAGACTGTAGTTATCATCTCCCCACCTATAAGAGTTGTGTTACCCTGTGTGTCAATCTCAGAAATTATAGATTCACTTACCACTGTAAACAGAAGCAAGTAAGAAAATGAAATTAAAAGTCCGATAAATCCAAATCATCCTAAAAAACACAAAATTATTATTTAGGATGTGTTAAATAAAGGGTGTATAACTAGTTTTATAAGGCACCCCAAAGCGTAACACTGATTTACAATTGTACTGTTTCACCATTAATTCAATATTACTTTGAAATTTACAAATTACAGCTGTGATATACAGTTTTGGTATATCTAAAGTAGTAAGAGTAACAAAAGTTATCCCTTTACTTATGCTTATAAGCAACAAAGCTTATAAGCACTTCAAGAATTTCAACTTTTTTTAACAGCAGAATATTTATTCTTGCTTAGACTGGGAGCAATATTACATTGAAATGATATTACTAATCCTGACTCTCCTGATAGTTTAGTAGACACTGTTATCCCCATAGCAAACAAATTACTCACACTCACTTCTTCTGGTATATGCTATATGAATTCTAAACCCTTTCTTTTCACATGCAACAACTTAAGCTATGAAATAGTCAAATAAATTAACCACACAAGTCATAAATATTTCAACATACACTGTCTTGTTGCTATGAAAACCTTTCACTGAATACCAGTTTCAATAACAATTACATACCTGACCATACAGTAGGTCTGGATGCATGGGTAAAGTTTATGCTCTACTAAAAAAAAAAAAGAAGAAGTCCACACTTCGTGTTAAATATTACTGTGCCTGCAATGGTGACTTATCTTTAATATTTACTTTGAACGGGTACCTTACCTTTTCTGTCGATAGTTACTGAACTTGGGACCCATTTTCAGAACATCCATCATCCACACTGCACTGAAATAGATGTTCTGGTTTTACAACAGCTGAGCATCTGCCTCTTTCATAGCATTTTAAATAAAAGGCAAATCTCTGATTCAGAACAGTCAGAGTATCTGCTGCTAGCACAGGAACCCACATAAACAAGGAACCAGATCTGTCTCAAGAGTAAATCCTGACCTGGGGGAGCTGGAGTGGGGGAATCTACATGAAATTAGTCAGACTAGTAACTCAGACCCAAGTAAACAACACCATTATGAAACTACAGCAGCTGAGGACAGAATCATCACCTATATTTTCTTATTAGTACATCATTTTCTTGAGGTACTCCCTCGACAAACACAGATATATACTTCAACTATGTGCTCTTAACATCATTTCAAGTTCTCATTCCTCCTTTTCAATTCCTCCTCCACAGAAATTATCCTGTCTACATCTTCCAAGTAATTTCACTGTCGGCCTTTCCACACTCCTGTTTTTGCTGCTAAATTCAACAAAGAGTGTCTTCAGTTTGCCAGAAAGCAGAAAAAACACAAGCCTCTTTGCAGATATATGAAATATAAATACAAGTAGTCAAACTTAATTTCTAGCTTATCTGAATCACTTGTTTTGATTTCTATTATTCTTTTTAATACGTGTTAAAAGCCAAAAAAAAAATCTTTCAAATCTGAGAAAAAAAAAAAAAGAAAAAAAGGTGGTTTTTTTCACAGTGAAACTGCCTAAGGAATGGCTCTTCCTTTCTCCCCAGTCTTTTTTAGTCTTTTCTTTTAAATCGAATATGGAAAAGACAGACATATATACTCAACTCAGAAAGTATCAAGATCAAAACATTCCACCCAACTATGACCCTTTTGAGCATCCTGATGATTGAAATCACTTCTCCATGATTCAAGGGCCAGCAAGGTCTACAACTCCTCCTTATAGAAGAACTGTCTCAGATAAAGTCTTCATACTCTCCCACGTATGAATTTGCTTTGCCCTGACAGGCTTGTAGGAGAGGACTCAACTGTTTTCAGTAAGCAGCTTTCATTTTTATGTGCTCTATTCTGTTTTACGTGTGCAAAAGTGAGAGTGCTAGAAGTCTTTACTGAAAAACACATCGATAGTTTAGTCCTGTGACATGAAATGTTTTGAGACTAAGATGTCTGTACACTGACCTTTAACTCAGAAAAGCAGATTTTTATATCGGTCACCGGATGGATGGGTATCATGGGAACACAGCTCTGGAAAAATACACCACACCATTGCCAGGCAACACCACTGAAGCCTTCCTGTATAACCACAAATATGCAATTCTTTTCTCATCCAAAAAGTGATGATAATCTTTCACACCCCTGGAAAAATTTTCACCTTTACTTCACATTACGAAGTTTTCATCACCATGAAAGTAATCACAAAACCTACCACTTATCAGAATATTTATAAAAAAACCAAGCTGAACTTACAACTTTTTGTGTTGCTCAACCTGTATACTAATAATTATTTTGCCTTTGTGTGTGTTTGTGTGCATGTCTGCATGCATTTCACTTGGTGGCACAAAAGGATTAGAACTTTTCTCCAAGGACTTAATTTCTTCACGTTTTATTTCTCATCTGGGCTTTCCAGGTCAGATATTGGGCAGTTATTCCAGTTCACTACTATCTTATTAAAACACAAGCAAACAAACAAAAACCCCAAAAAACTCCAACTCCACACTTTTGGAAAAATAAGGTATACAGTTCAAATAAACAGAAAAACAGGGCAGACTGATGATAAATTGAGTGTTTTAGCTGCTTGAAGAGGAGGAGATAATATGTTAGATCACACATGGCAAAATTATCTGTTTGCAGCAGTGTACTAAAATCTACATATGAAGTTTTGTCTTTTACAGCATGAGGATTAAATTCAGGAAGGCAGGTGGATGTCTAGAAAGCACCATTAGTCCATCTCTTGCATGAGTCCAAACATGCAGCTTTCAGATGCCAAAAGGCAGTTTGTGTCAAGCTGGCTGGAAACTTCTAGTTCCTCTGAGGTATCTGCAGGAGCTCTCAAGCAGAACCTCACAAGATGTTACACAGGGTTTATTCTCAGTGTTCTCCATAACAGCTGTAAACCATTAACCAGAAACACTCATATGCTCCATTTCTGCTATCCCAGTAGAAAGTTCAGTACCTTCAGTATTTTTTTTCCTCAATATTTATTTCCTTAGCAGCCTCAGACTGCTTTAAAACCAAATTTCACAACTGAAGATGAGAGGTCACCACCATTTCAGAGCAGCTTCAAACACAAAGATTACAGGATTAAATCAGTGCTTATCTTGGCAAAGATACTATGTGCATCACTAAATAGGGATTTTCCCCTTTGGCAACATGGGCCAGTATTTGAGCCCATGCACTTTTAATAATGAGCTTCTCATTACAGTTTTATCTAGTTTTTGTCTCAATTATTTTCTTGTTCACATCAGAGATCATAAAGAAATTATAATTTACTTGAGATCTCATTATATGAGAAGAGTATGATACAAAAACAAGGCGCAAGAAAAAATATTGGCCAGAATAGCTAGAAGTAAAAAAAATTATCTTATGGAAAGAATTGCTATAATTTGGTCTATCTTACAAACTGTTTCTACATAATAAATCCCACAGAAGAAAAGGAAGTCTTGAAAGTCTTCAGCTTTAAGGACATAGTTTAGGAAAACATGAGGTACCTCTCCAGGTTTCAACTACATACCAAAAGTCATGAGAAAACATATCTTGGATGCAAATCTTGTATACCTTGAAAGCTCACACTGCTGAGCACCTGAAAGTATGAAATAATTCCTTAAGAAAACACTTGTCATTTGTATTCTGTGTATTAACATATGAAGGTTAAGTTATCTCATTATAAAGAAAACAATGTTTACATTCAGCCCTGGAAACTTAAGTTCTTGTTATTATACAGAAATGAAGCCAATTTGAAAAAGAAGGCTGAAGAATGCAGCCATATTACCATTGCTACATGACTTTTTTTTTTCTTAAGGGCAAAATAAAGGTAGCAATTACAAACTCTTTGTCAAGGTCTGTAATTTCATTTATGTAAACCAGCAATTAAATACTTTCTTTTTATAAGATCCTCAGAAAATGGTAAAATCTAGGTTCATCAGAATATAAAGAATTTGGCAGGTTCAAGGAAACCTTTAATTTACTTGGAAAACATAGAAATTATTTTCTCTTTATTATGACATTCTACAAAGTACGGAAGTATCCAGGTGCTAAACCACAAAGTGTTGTTAAAAGGGCACACGGAAACAGACAAAAGATCAACAAAACCAGTAAAGACCGATTACTCCTTTGTTACTTTGGAACATATTAGACTGGACCAAGCCATATTGGCTGCATCAGCTCTGACCTCCAGCTTCTCATCCAGCTCCCCTCTGCAGGGTGCCCAAAGCCCCAGAACAACCTAAAGGCAACAGCACACCAAAAACCCTCACTGCCAACCATAGGGCAAGAGCAACAGCTGCATCAGCACCGAAAGACAGAAGTGTGGTTATCGGCGGGCTCCCTTCTTTGTATGGCCCCAAGCACCATGCCAGAGCAACATACACCAGCCAAAAGAAGTCCCAAAGCATAGGGCACAAGTAAAGGGCAGATCAGCTAGAAGACCTGAGCTTGCTCTAGCCATCAGCTTTTTCAGAGCTTCCAAAAAGCTGTGTGGCCTGTAACAGGTTTTGACCTGTCCTGAAGGTACCAACAGTCAGAAACTTTTCACAGGCACTTTATTCCATCACTGTGATTCATCTTTAACTTCAATTAGCAAAAAACTGTGTATATTGCCTTCATGGCCTGTGAGAGAGTGGAGAAAATGATTACTGCCTCAAAACAACTAAAAGCGGGGGGGGGGGGGGGCTGCAAGGGGGAGCAGGGTAAATTCAGCCAAGAAGGGATGGTGCACTGCTCCACACCCCTCACCCCTCAAGATCTAGTCCAGCCCAGAATGGCTATTAGCCACTGGCACACTGAATGCCCCACCTAGGAGAAGAGAGACCAGAGCCAATAAAAGCAATTGCACAGGAATACACAGGGTTGTGGCCCATTTGCAATTTATAGGAGCTGAGGTCGTGCTGGAATTCAAGCAGTGATTATTAGTCTTTCTTTCTCCCCTTTCTTTCTCTTTCTTCTTCAAATTTCCCTGTCTTGAAATCTGGGTAACTTGGGAGTTGGATGGGCTAGAGTTTGCTAAGTCAATGCTCTGTGAAATGCTTTATTTTGACTGAATGTTGCTTTAAGGAAACTTGCCAAGTACCCTTATTCTCTGAAGTTTGCCAGTAAAAGTTTGTTGTTTAACCCCCTGAAAACACTACAGTGTTCTCCCTTATGCCTGTCTCAGGGAATTGAAGTACCTAAGCCCCCTTTAAGAAACTTGCCAAGCAAGCTCAGGGTTTTACAAGACCCTAGAAGGTAAGAGCACACTGGCTCATTGTTTGAGCTTTGAGCAACACAGTAAAATCTGGTTGACTGATCACCCCAGAGGAACTGATGCTAAGAAATAATTATGCATCGCTACTTTACCTGCACACAGGCATGCAATTTCTACAGATGCAATTTCATTCCATATTGAGGCACAGTAGAAGTTTATTTGCAAATACAGTGGTTCTGTCATTGCGACATCCAGTGTGTAATTTGCACACTATCTGCTTTCTGGTATGGTTATACAGATTAATGCTTATGGTATGCTTTGCTAAAAAATAATTCAGAGCACTCACTATTTAAGAACTACTGTAAATGTTTACAGAGGAGGAGAGAAATCATCAGAGATTTTTGCTTCGTCTTCACAGATACAGTCATTATCAAAAAGGAAAAATATTGCCTGAGAGGAAGAATTATGATACTGTATATTTCAGAAACCCGAAAACTGTACAAATATTTGAGACTATCAGTTACCTGGCAAATGCTACGGCATGTAACCAAATCACTTAATCACAGGCATTGCTGTTGTTACTACCATAACTTAAGGTTTTGTGGCACTGTTGCAATAGAATAGTTTCATCTGAGCAGATAAGGCATTAAAAGTTAATATTTAA
The DNA here is from genome assembly GCF_009829145.1 of Chiroxiphia lanceolata. Lineage (NCBI taxonomy): Eukaryota > Metazoa > Chordata > Aves > Passeriformes > Pipridae > Chiroxiphia > Chiroxiphia lanceolata. The sequence goes on from NC_045640.1 coordinate 33,277,031, forward strand.
AGACTTGCAGTTCAAAGATTAACATGAAGTTCACAAGTACTAGAAAAGCAGAGCAATTTAGGACTATTACAACATCTTTAATGAAACAGTAACAACCAGTTTTAACAAACTGCTGGACTGACATAAAAATATCTGATTTTAAAACATATTTCAGCCTAAATAGCTTGAAAATTTTTGGAAGGAAACCCTTGAAATGGGTTTCATTCTGATCCAGCATTTGGTCTCCTCTTCAGCTTAATCCAGATGCCGTTATTTGGACGAAGAATCAATTCTCCAGCTATACGAAGCTCTTCTGGCTTTTGACATGACTCCACCCAAAAGCGCCGCAGGATGAGGGCTAGAAGAGTTTTCTCCTCCATTTGTGCAAAGCGCTGACCTACAAGTTACAGGGCAGGAAGAAAAGTTATTGTAAGGTTGCATCAATGGCTGCTGCACTTGCATGTTCACATTGATACTCCCAGGAACAGGAGAGAGCAAGGACTGTGCATCTGCCTTGAGAACAGAACTAGCCTTAGGCCAAAATCGAGTTTACATGGATACTAACAATACTAGCACTTTTCTCTGCATAAAAGCTCTGGCCTTCCTGGGACAATCCACATTGTGTCTTCCTTCCCATAGTACACAGAATTCAAACAGCAAAGCGGAAACAGTCAACGCTTTTTATGGAACTTCTACAAAACACAGCCTTGTCATATCTGTTGGATGGACTAGGCAGGGGGAACAGACAGCAGACCAGAGCAGAAGATGCCATACAGGGACTGTGGAGAGTGAAAAATCTCATTGGTCCATATATGTGGAGAGGAGTAAAGGAGGTATGACTGCAACGGAATGACAGACGGACCTTCCTTCAGTGATCATTAAACCTCACACTGATGATTTGGTAGCACAGATGGCAAAGTTCAATTTACACTTCAGAGAAAGGTGAAGAAGGAAAGGGGAGAAACATGAGGGAAATCAAACCAAGCGCCACAATACTGGCAGTTCACACAAACTAAACTGAAAAATGGGCACAGGACACAAAGCCAGGGCTCAGAACTTTTTCTGTTCTCCCCTCTGTATAATATGCTTAGACGGATGTCCATACACATGAACACAGTGATGCATTTCTGCAATGATATTAATGAACCATCTCTCCTGCACATGTTCCTTCACACTCAGGAACTAGCTAGACATGTTAGATTAGATTTCTCTTTGGAACATGGAAAGACCTAGTTTACTGTTCTTATGGGAAGGGCACCTACTACCAATGTGACAAATCAAAACAAATCAACACCATCCCCCCAAAAAAAGAAATCAAACCAAATCAACAAACCCAAAAAACCCAGAAGAAGTTATATTTCCTGTTCTTGTAAATGGCATGACATTTTCTGGATATTCCCCACCTGCAGTTAAAATCAGTGCAGGGAACAGTCTTTTCACATGTTCTCCAATAAAACCAACAATGCCTCTATTCTGAGCACAGATGAACGCCAAGCATCTCAGTGGCATCAGAAGAGCTAACAAGTTCTGGGATAACAGTGAAAAGACCAAACCAATTACAGTGTCGGAAAAGAGGGAAAAAATACATCGGTTGCAGACTGCATGTCTAGGACACTCAGCTCAGATCATGAGAGAGACAGAGGAGATGTTTCCAGAGCAAAACAGGTGCAGGGCATTTGTCTTCTCTCACTCTGTCTTGCTAACACTGAGAATCAGAAATTTGGAAGGAATCCTGTCCTAACACAAGAGCCAAATAACATGCTGTCAGGCTGCACAGGCATTGAGGCGGAAACATCAGCGTGATAGACACTGATGTTCTAGGTCTCTAGGAAGAAACAAATGTGGCAGCTTAAGAAGAAACTTGGGAAGAAACAAATGTGGTAGCTCAAGCACTAGGCTTGCAGGGCCCACAGTGCCCAGAATTCAGGGGCTGGGTGCGGTGGGGGCAGGAAGGACAGTACACAATTAGCAGGCACATCAAGACTTAAATTTCTGATACGCTCGTTGCTGTCTCAGTTACTACACCAAAAGCCAAACTGTCACATTACAAAGGCTTCTTCAGATACCTACCAATACAGTTCCTGGGACCAGCTGAGAAGGGCACGTAAGCATATGGGTGCCTTCCCTTAGAATTTTCAGAGAAGAATCTTTCAGGCCTGAACTCCTCTGGGTCCGGGAAGATCTCCGGGTCTCTGTGCAGGGCATAAGTTAAAACAAGAACAGTTGCGCCTTTTGGTATCTGATATCCACCTAAAGAGAAAAGGGAAAGGAAGAAAAAGGGTCAAAACAACAGCAAATAAGTGACTTTCTATACACAACAGCACAGTAAAAAATAAAACAATGCTGCCATTTACTTGGGAAACATTTCTGATGAAGACATGCTAACAGGACAGAAAGTGGCAAACACAGCTTACTTACTAATACAGCAGTCCTCTCTCAAGGTACGGGCAAACATGGGAACCGAAGGGAAGAGCCGAAGGGCTTCTTTCACAACACACTCAAGGTATCGAAGCTGTTTCAAGTCGTCTGTTGTAACAGGACGCTCAGTGTTGTCTGTCCAAAAACAAACAGGGGAATGAGCAAGATCAAAACTCCCCATTTCTGGCTAAACAAACTCACCCTAGATCCCTCCAGGAATTCCTATCATGCACCAAGACTACATACAAGAACCTGTTACACATATATTGAACACGTATATCTTGCCCCCAAGACGTAAGGTTGGTTGAACACCCCTACAGATCTTGCCACACACATCCCAATCACTTCTAGCTGCTGAAAGCTCCAAAAGGGCCAGAAGGCATGTTCCTAACTCCCCTTCTACATCTCAGCTTCTAACACATCTACACTCTCAAATGCATCAACTACCACCAAAGCCCCAGTGAAGGGGGGAATGGAAACTTACCAAACACCTCGTCCAATTCTTTGTGAACCTTCTTCTGAACTTCAGGATTATGTCCAAGCAAGTAAAGGACCCAGTTCATAGCAGCTGCTGTTGTATCATGGCCCTAGAGGTTCAGATTAACAAAGACATTCACTTCAACTCTATTCCTGTGCACCACCGGGCTTTGCAAATACTTAGGTATGCAGGTAATATGGAAAGTGACACTTATTAGTCCCATGACTATGAGAAAAACAAGAATCAAGAGTGAAACACTCTATTCAACACACTAATTATCAAGGTATAAGATGACCCACGATTCTGTCAGGTGCTGAAAACTGACCAAAAGGGAAAAGTATTGAAATAACACAAGCAAAATCTCTCCTGATTCTCAGAAGCTGTGTGAAGTATCAGTCCCTACACAATGAAACAGATGTATTTTCATATTTTTGGTTACTGTCCAGTCAACAACGTAACATCTGGGGGGCCAATGACTACTCCAGGAGAGATAAAATGGACACAACATGTAACCTTTACAAAACTATCTAAAAATGGTCTAATAAGACACATTACAGTAGCCAAAGGAGAAAATACTTCTTGGCTTCCTATGAAAAGGGGATCAACTACCAGTTCTCAGCACTTAGGAAGGCAATGAGAAGTAAGGAAAGGGGAGAGGAAAGGGGAACCAAAGAAGTAAACAAAAAGGAGAGGGAAAAAAAGGGGAGAACAGAAAAGGGAAAAGTTGACCAAAAAAGGATTTCGGTACTGAAAAAGTGCACCTGTAGTGAAGTTCAGGATGCTGATGTAGTACAGAAATAGTAATAATGGGAGGAGAACTTCTCTAGGTTACAATAGCAGTAACATGATTCTATGACATGAGCTCTTCTGAGACAGAATTCACGTCCACCTAATGGAAGCGTGTGGGAAACTTGTTAAAATCTTGTTTAGATCCTTCATTAGACAGAGAACTAGACATGAAGAAGAGCCATGAAAATGATCAGAGGGTTTGGAGAGAATGGTTTTAAACTAAAAGAGAAGAGATTTAAATTAGATGTTAGGAAGAAATTCTTTACTCACAGACTGGTGAGGAATATGTTGTCCAGAGAAGTTGTGAATGTCCTGTCTCTCAAGATGTCCAAGGCCAAGTGGAATGGGGCCCTGGGCAACCTAATCTAATGGGTGACATCCTTGACCATGGCAGGAGGGTTGGAACCAGATGATCTTTAAGGTCCCTTCCAACCCAAACCACTCTGTATAAGATTCTATGAGAAGACAACACACTAATACACAGCTGACAACAGAACCAGGAACAGCCAACATGGCAGTGGACAAAATGTGAGGAGAGATGACAAAATGCAAGTCAAAACACCGAAACCATTCAGAGCTCTGTTCAGTGTTAATGAGGTTTGCAACATAAGCCAAGAGCTCACGGTCCGCGTCAGTCATTATGCTTGTATTACTCACCTGCTTTCATGAGTAGAGCCTGCTCATATAGGCAGGGCCTACCACACAGGTATTGCCCAACATTTTGCCAGGGCACATCAACGTTTCTATCCTACCTTTGTAGGGTAGAAAGATTGATATTTCCTCTTAGGCTTCCAGGGCTAAAATAACTCCATACTAAAAGCAAGCTTCTGAATTAAGACAAGAGTCACTACCCTCAAATTCTGAATCTCAGGTTCTGGGAAAAAAAAAGCATCCAAAATAAACAAATAGAAACAACATCAACAACAAAACAAAACAAGAAACAAAACCAGAAAAATCAAACCAAACCAAAACAAAAAAAACCACGAACAAACCAGTGGCTTCCTTGGTTACCTCAAACATGAAAGTATCCACTTCCTCACGAATGTCCCTGTAGCTCAGTTTGTTCCCTTCATCATCTGTTGCACTCAGCAGCATGTCCAGGAATGCTTTTCTCTTTTTGGAGACACTTTCTTCACAGTTGCCATCATTATCATGTTTTTTTTGCTTAGTGTTTTCAAGTTCTGCAGCTTTTTCTGCAATGACCTGAGATTAGAACCATTATATCAGATATGATGCATTCAGCACAGGCCCATAGTCTACATCATACAGTTTTGTCCCAACTTATCAAAACAACAACATCCATCTATAACAGTCCACATGATCTAGTTAGCATAGCTATCAGCATTAGATCATGAACTTTGACTGACCTTTTGTGTTAGTAGGTGAAATACAACCAACACCTCTTGTCCCATGCAACAGAATGAACCTTTGTGTGATCAAGAAATAGACAGCCAAACTACATAAACAACTTGTTGATCATCAAGAAGTGTAAACATATCCAGAGTATCTGGAACCAGCCAATCATGAATGTCAACAATGGCAACAGCAAATCAAAAAAATCATCACAATGTCAACAGACTAACCACTAATAAGATCTTCTCTATGCTATCCTGTAAACTAAGGAAAATATCTCACCTCCAACCTTGAGGAACCCAGGAGACTGAAGAGAAGACAAGACATACCACAATCCTGCATCAACGCTACACATAGCATCGTTGAACCACCAGATTAAAGATTCCCAAATTTTCTTCAGTATGAGAGCAATGGTTGAACTTCCCTTTTCTAGGTCAAAGTAAAGCCCCAGTAACAGACAGATTTCTTGCTGTTACCACTGTTGTTGCAACAACAAAACAGAACCCTTCAATAAACTGCCATTGCTTTTAAAAACAGAATAATTAAAAAGAAAGGCTGTAGACCATGCAATTCTGTTCAGAGGAAGCACTGAATGGCAGAAAAAATACAGATTCATGCACACACATTGCTTGCCTCACTGAACATGCCTGTATGTCACATATTGAACTATCTTTCACAGAATCACAGAATATACTGAGTTGGAAGGGACCCACAAGGATCATTGAGTCCAACTCCTGGTTCTGCACAGGCCCATCCCCAAGAGTCACACCATGTGACTGAGAGTATTGTCCAAATGCTTCTTGAACTCTGTCAGGCCTGGTGCTCTGACCACTTCCCTGGGGAGCCCATTCCAGTATCCAACCACAATCCGGGTGAAGAACCTTTTTCTAATATCCAACCTAAACCTCCCCTGACACAACTTCAGACCATTCCCTTGGGTCCTGTCCTGTCCTGTCCTGGTCACCACAAAGAAGAGAACAACACCTACCCCTCCTCTTCCCCTCATGAGGAAGTTGTAGACGGAGGTCTCCCCTCAGTCTCCTCCATGCTGAACAGATCAAGTGACCTCAGATGCTCCTCATACGGCTTCCCCTCAAGGCCCTTCACCATCTTTGTTGCCCTCCTTTGGACACTCTCTAATAGCTTAAATATCTTTCCTATATTGTGGTGCCCAAAACTGCACACAATATTCAAGGTGAGGCCTCCCCAGTGCAGAGCAGAGTGGGACAATCCCCTCCCTCGACCGGCCGGCAATTCTTTGCCTGATGCCCCCCAGGACACGGTTGGCCCTCCTGGCTGCCAGGGCACCGTTGACTCATATTCAACTTGCCATCAACCAGGACCCCCAGGTCCCTTTCCATGGCACTGCTTTCGAGCATCTCATTCCCTAGTCTGTACGAATATCTGGGGTTACCCCATCCTAGGTGCAGAATCCAGTACTTTCCTTTGTTGAACTTAATATAGTTGGTGATTGCCCAGTCCTCTAATTTGTCAAGGTGACAGGTCACCGGTCTGATGTTCCCCCATTCGCTATTACCCTCTGTGCTCAATCTGTGAGCCAATTGCTCACCCACCACGAGACGTGTTTATCCAGATGGACATTTTGTCCAGAAGGGTCCTGTGAGAGACAGTACTGAAAGCTTTACTGAAATCCAAAAAGATTACATCAGCTGGCTTCCCTTGATCAACTAGATGGATTACCTTGTCATAAAAGGAAATCAGGGTTGATAAGCAGGACTTTCCTCTCATGAAGCTGTGCTGGCTCAGTTCTTTCTGTCAGCACCTACACTAGGTGACATTATTATTTACTGTTTCTTTGTCACCTTCTAAGATTTGGCTTTTTATATTCAGCTGCAGCATAGGAAGAGAGCAAGTGTTATCTTACATCCTCTTAAGAGCCTCTCCCATGTCTCACTGCTGCAATTCCCAATCAAAGGAAGCAAAACATGACGTACTTAAAAAAACACAATGTGGTTCATTATATGTAATCGAAGTTGAGATTATTTTCTTTGTCATAGACATTGATGTCATGACATCATACATGCATAGGAAAAGCAGCCTGAAAACATCCTCAAAGTAGATTTGGAAGGCAAACATTAGCAAGAGTAGCGTGGGAATTATTTGATGAGTGAAAGGGCTGTTATTTTCAGTCTAACGTAGTGAGAGAACACTGCATTTTATGTCAAGTCAATGACGCATGCTTAATGGTTTCTGTGTCAAAAGTGTCTTTCTGCTGATGTGGAGACCTGTATCTGTTTGCTTATCTGAGCAGTTCTGCTTTGAATAGGGAAAAATGAATATAGCCTTCAATTTCTGAGGGCTGGACCAAATGGCATCACCATGCAGAGCCCTACGCTTACTGCTCCAAACTTGGCAGTGAGCTCTTGCAAGTGCTTCAGATGCTTCTCCTTCTGGAGCAGAACAAGAGTTCAATGAATTCCTGCTGTAAGTCCTGACACTCCCTTGGATTTGTATACTTCCTATTGTTTAAATCTGACAGAACTCCAGAAAGGGAAGTCAACTATTGTCTTCTTTTCGGGGAATTTCTCAGCATCCCAATTGAGAGTGAGCTCTTCTCTTAGTACATGCATATCAAGGAGGCTGAACCTCATCCCATTTGGAAGCTCTCTACTGAGTGCAAGACTTGGCTCCAATAACTAAAATTATCATTATAAATAACAAACAAACAAACAAAAGAATTATACTCTATCTGTAAAATTGTGAAGGATTTTGAGGTTCCTCTTGTGCTCTCTTCCTTCCTTGAATAGCATGTATAAAAGATCAGGCCAAAGCCAAGGGCTCTTCTGTCTCTGTTGGATTAGATCACTCATCCTAGGGGCAAAACAATTACATCATGGAACATTTATTGACAAAAAAATAAACTACAACACACTTTCAAAAACCAAAAAAAGTGTTCTATGTACCCTAATGAAGTAGAATTTAGCAGACTGTGTGAGTTTAAACTCATTCATCTGAAAGGAAGGCTGTTCACATTTGTTTCCTGATCTTACACCATCTCAAAATTTCTGTTACCTGTCCCAGCATCACCATGTTTTATATCTTTAAGCACTGTTCTCTGAGAAGGAGAGCATATTCTCATTTAGTTGGAATCTTCTTGAAACAGACCTATTAAGTCATCCAGTTCAGTCCCATGTGACTTCAGTAAGGCACTGGCCATGTCGAAAAGACTACTCATGACAGGCTTCCAAAATATCTGCCCTGAGAACTCAGTCATCTGACATCACTGCATTCCTACTTGATTGTCCAGATCCCATATACACCAGGCACCATATAAAAGTATTTAAAACAAAGAACATGAGACTTCAAGTATCCTTATGCTCAAACACAACTGGAGTACAATTCCAGATACCCTATACGCCAGATAACATGTAAAAGTATTTGAAACAAAGAATATGAGACTTCAAGTATGCTCAAACAAACTGGAGTACATTTGGAAGGGCTGACTGTCATTGCTATGCAGCTCTTGCACATGCTTTGGCTGCAGAGACTTCAAGAAATAGTTACTACATTTAGGCCAACTTCATGCACACCTGTGGTACAATTTGGGAAAGGCCAAGGAATCGATGAGAATCAAACTCTAGAAGTCCACCCCTTCTTTCGTAACGTACCTGTAATCAACAAGCACCATCGAAAGCTTGGAGTGAGATCACAGAATCACAGAATCATTTAGGTTGAAAGAAACCTTTTAGATCATTGAGTTCAACTAGTTAACCCTAGTGTTAACTGACTGCTGAATCGTGACCCTAAGTGCCATATCTACAAGTCTTTCAAATACCTCCAGGGTATTTAGTGACTCAGGGTTGGTCTGCTCCAGTGCTTTACATCCCTCCATCTCTGCCCCCCTGGCCTTCCCTCCTGACACCAGCAGCATCAACTCCAGCTCTACACAGTAGCTAAGGAAAATGTCTGTTTACCTGTAGATAGCAGAAACATAGTCAGAATTCTTATTCTTCTGAGCACCTACATTTTTGCCCATTGCTGTTTCTAGAAGGAGAAAAATATCAACATTTCACATGTGCAAAGTGAAATGCAAAGTCTATGTACACAGTAAGCTACTACTGCTCCCAGCTGACTGTCACCACACCATCCCTTTGACAGGTAAATACAAACATCCCTTTCCAGGTGATGAGCTTGTTTTGTGTTTCCATGCCCAGAAATCTTGCTCTTCAACACATCCTCACTTCAGATGCTATCTCTGTCGTGCCAATCCCACAAACTCACCTGCTCAGATGCACATAATAAACCCTAGGAGAAAGGATGGCCTTGGGAGGATAGAAATGCATTCACACAATATGCAGGGACGTTCCTCTTCAATCACCTCCTCACACAAACTGGCACAGCTGTACTCATGAGTATCCATATCATTTACAGTCCCACCACAATAATTGAAGAGGACTTACCACAGATGATATCAAGGGCACACAGAGTGATGTCCAGAAAGACATCAAATGGTTCCTTGTCAACATGCTTTTCAAGTTTCTTAACCAAAATACTTCCTTGTTCATTCATAACCTCTAGAAAATCATTCAATATTGCAAAGTGGAAAGTGGGAGTTATCATCTTCCTCCGCGACCGCCACTTGTCTCCAGTGCTGTAAAATTAATGGGGTGAAGGAAGGGTTAAAAACTCCCAAGTCAAAAATAAAAACCTCACCATCACAGGAAGTATACAGTAAATACTGCAGCCTGGAAGAGGTGGACACTGTAGATGTCTCTTCAAGCTGTTCATAGCACTCCCCAGAAGCAGCAAATGGCAATATTTCTTGCTCCAGATCTCTCAGAAGCAGAAGCCACCATTTCTCTAGCTGCTCTCAACAAACAGAGATGCCAACAAGCCTCCAGGCAATACAGCCTTGTTGGTCAGTGCACAGGCTCAGAGGGACCAAGCAGAAGCCTCCTATAGGACAAAACAGCTATTCAGCATCAAGGCCTCAACCCACCACACTGTCTCTCTGAATCACTAGTCATGCTTGCCTTCATCTGCTGACTGCGAAATGAGGATTGTGGAGAACTAGGGCCTAGGGACATTACCAAAATGACTGCCTCAAGGCCTGGCTTCCAAGTATTCCCTTGGAGACAGGCAACCAGTTCCCTCATGCCAGTGAACAAGCAGAGAGCCACAGAGAATGGAAATATCTTCCAGGGGGTTCTTGTTTGCTTTTTCTGAATCACATGTGCCACAGGTACACAGTTGGCACCTCTGCTTAGAAGGCAAAACCATCACACCACTACTCCTGTTAACTTGCTATTGGGGCACTCCTCAGGCCAGCTTATCTGCTTGCTGTCTACCAGTGCTGCCCTTAATCAGTAGAGATTGGAACATTTGCCTCCATTATTTTTTTGTAAGCACAAAGAAGTCAAAATACCTCTGTAAGTCTATGGGAGACAAAACAACCAACAAGGAAGAAGACTTAACAGTAAAGATGTCTGATGCCTATGGACCTCAACTTTCTACACACTGTTACTGCTTCCTAACTGGCTTCTTAAGGGCCATGAACAAAATTCAGGATAAAAGGCATTCCTCATTCTCTCACATAAACTTGCACTTCTCACACCACATGATCACAGTTGGCTTTTACACCACCATGGTCCCATCATAAAGCACAAGGAGTTCATCTCTGAGGGCTCCAAACAAGCAGCAAAGCCTGCAGAAGAGAAACAAACTAACAGGCGAACCTCGACCTTCTTGCAAAAACTCAAAAGAGGCTCAAAGACATCAAAGCCACTCTACCCTTGCCTTGTTCTCACTCTTGAATATCTGCATCATCCAGACTAAACCTTCCTTTACCCTCCCAAGACTGGAGGACACCAAACCCTTACATCATTGCTCTTCCCTCTCTCGACTCCTGACCTATGCTCTTACCTGAGCTCACTTCTTATGATCCTCCACTTAATGAAGGAAATGAAGGGCAAAGTGCAGATACTCTCCCATCCTACCCCAAAGCATCACCAACCTCACGCCAATCCTACTGGTTTGCAGCATCACCTGCTGAGATAAGCAATGCACACAACCTCTCCGTTCAGAGATATACACAGCATTCCTGCCACCAAGATCTCTTTCTATCATATCCCCTGAGAATTTCAAAAAGACAGGAATGCACCTGCATTTCATTATACCTTGTCAGAAGTCCAGTGCCCAGCCATGGATGCAGGAAGTTGTACAGGTATGATTTTTCTATATGTTTTGAACTGTTCAAAATAACCTGTCAAAAAAATTAATAGCAAGGAAAAAAAATATCATTTGTTAGATAGAGAGAGATTTCTTCACTCTTTCTTCAATTAACACTCCAACAGAGAGAAAACCCTGTCTTCTCAGTTGTAAAGTAAAATATGCAGGTATCCCCAGAAATGCCAACGCAGTGGAAAGAATTCAAAGTTTATTTAGAAGACCAAAGCACGAGAAACTTACAAATACCTGACAGTGCTATTCAAGCACCAGGGACAAAAAAGGCAAGTTCATGCCTGTACAGCACCATTTTATCCCCTCCGTTTCTCCCCCACCTTCCCAAGGCCTCTCTGCATGTCTGTTAGAGTTATCTCTCTCCAGCATAGCAGAGAAAGAGAGAGAACACAGCTCTCTGCAACCCCCGTTCTCTGCAACCCCCTCTGGACTGCAGAAGGGAAGAAAAAACATCTAACCCTCTTGAGAAGACACTCTGCAGGCTTCCTAAGTGAAAATGAGTTTCTAGCTTTCCCATTACAAATTCTTCTGAAAGCACAACTATTCCTACATCAGTTCAAGGACAATCACTGGCAGTAGCAAAACTAATGACTACATTTCACGGCACCATGACAGACCCACCAAGTTCTAATGCAGTCAGAGACAAGCACTGAAATCGGTATTTCATAATGTTCCATCCTTATTTCAGTGGTCTCACCTTCCCTGCTGTCTGCTTATCTGTTCTGATCTTGGGAGCAGAAGCTTTCACACATGTGAAAAAAAAAAGCTAAAGGAGATGCTTCTTCGTATAAAACATATTGTGTTGGTGCTTTCATTTGCTGGTCATCTTCAGTATCCCCCCCTCCCAGCTCTCCCCCCTCCTCACCCAGACTAGGTTTTTTTATATTCTTTTGCTTTAAGCCTTTCTTTAGAACTGGGTCAGAGGACAATTCCAAGGAAAATCAGCCCAAGTCCTTTTTAACAAAAAGTACATTGAGATAATACAAACTAATAGGAGGGACACCACTCTTCATGACAGTAGAATAGGCAGGAGACCAGCATACTCACCTCCACACTGTCAGGGTGATACAAAACTACGACAGGCAATGGTCCTAACCAAAGATTGAACAATGACCACTTCCTGAACTCTTCAGAATAAAATTTTAGTTGATTAAAAAAACCTGGAATAAGAAGGCAGATTAGAACTTTTCAAAAAGGGGGGTTTATTAAATAAGACTTAAGAAAAACTTCTGTAATGAACTCTTTTACACCATATGCCCTGCAATTTTGATTTTGTTGAAGCTTTATGATCAAGCAGCATATTTTGCACCTGTGGATTTTACAATTCAGATGTCCTAATCTCTAAGGGCACAGACTCATAAGATCATTTATGCCACACAACACCCGAGAGATACCACTTCTGTCCAGCTGTCAACTGGACTTCATACCAGTGAGCTCAGCAATTCAGCCAATCCTCCTCCCACATTATTATACACTCATCCAATCCATATATTGTCAGTTTAGTTATACAGAAAGCAAGGGAGATAGCTGGACCTGTGAGCAAGGGAGGAGCAGTACATGGTGTTTAGTTTGATTCAAAAAGGTCTCTGATGCTATCTCATCGCAGACAGCATTCAGGTTCATTCTGCAATACTACATGTGGTGGCCATTATCAGGATATTCAAAGAATACCCTTTCAGAAGCCAGCTTAAACAATAAAAGACACCCTATCAAGCCTCTGCAGAGTTGAAAACTCAAAGGTCCCCAATCAGAGGAAAAAAAAAAGAAAAATAATCATTTCCTAATCAATGTGCAAATACAGCCTTCCCTAGTCTGAGTTCTAATGACACCTCATTCAACAGGCTTAAGAGTGTCAGATTATTTTGCTATTTTTAAAATATTTTTCCTAGCATTGCCATGATTAAAATATCATGTTTTCCAGCATTTGTCTACCAATACCAATAAACCAAATCACCATCATATGAAAAGCCCTTCCTTTTTCTGCTATAAAACTTTACCATTTTTTATAAAAGTTATCTTTTTTTCACTGTCACATTTTAAATGAAAAGTATTATAAACCACAAACTTCACTCATTTTTACATAAATAAACAAGAACAAAGACACTAACTTAACTAAAGCATGGAAACTATGTGACTCCTGCTAACAAATGAGATTAAAGACTCCAAAGAACATCAGGTCTCCAGCAAACTGCTTTCTGGAGATAGAAACAATGTTCTGTTTTGTTCTGGTTTTTAAAGAAAATTTAAAAAGAAGAGGAGGGAGGGGGGGAAGAAAAAAAAAAGAAGAAGATTCATCTCTCAGTCAGGGTCATATAAACATCCTGACTATGATCCTCCTACTGCTTCCCCAAAGCCAGCTTCCTGGAAAGCTGCTTGCCCTCACATCCACCAAAGATCTCTCATATCTGTATTTAGATATGGGGTTCAATGCAGGGGAAAGATACGACAGTGTACCCTTGTGAACAGAGGCACCATGTCTCAGCATGGGTCAGCACTGAGCAATTTGTGTTCCAATGCTGTATTCGTCCTTGACTTTACCATGCTTGCATAGTCTCTCTTCTGGCAGCATACCAGGCAGCACAGCCAGGAACACATGTGCACAGAGCAGAACCAGCATACAGAGGCATCACAAACACACACAGAAGCGTCTGGGCCACTGACAGCACAGCCATCAATGCTTTCACACCACAAACCCCTTAAGAAATATGCTCCTGTTAAAAAACAGGTACCAAATGGAAAGGGAACATCTAGCACATTAGTGCTCTTTCGAGAACCTGGCAAAAAAGAAGGTCCCATTAATGAGTGCAAGAATAGAAAGGTTTGCTTTTGAGGGATGTACTGTAAATACTCAGCAAGTTCTTTTGCATCTAATACATGTAAGTCACAGCTAATTCTGTGATTGCTGAAAGTGACCCAGCAACTCAACATGATAAAGTCCCTTGCACATGCTTACTTGAGGGAAGAGAATTGTTTAAAGTTTTGTTTGGATCACAGCTAACAGTCACGAGAACACAGTGCTCTGCTTTGTGAAATAGCACTTCCTGCAAGAGCCCTCAGCATGCCTCCCCGTTGGAAAAACACATTAGATAGCATTCATCCTCCACCCTACCAACAACTGTAACCATCTGAGTCCAGCAGCAGCATCTGGAAGCTGCTGTCAGATTGAATTTCCAGTTAATCTCTAACTGATAATAATGCTACATTTATGCAGTTCCTCTCCTTTCCCCTTCACTGCCCACTCCTCACACAGTTCCCCTCTGCAGATTGTCCACAGCCCCAGACAGACCTAAAGGCATCAGCACACCTTTGATCTCCCATTCCCCTTCCCCAGCCAGTCACAGCTCAAACACACAAGCACCTCCCCAGCACTGGCTCCTCCAGCAAACCCCACAGTGCAGGGACCTCACAGCCGGGCTACAGCGTGAGTTGGCCTTACCTTCTCCACCCCGTTCTAAGAGTAGAGCATTTCCCAGCACAGGATAGCAGGGGCTGATACCCGGGATTGACTTCATCATCCACCATCGCCTCCAGTAACTCATCAGGGAGGGCAGGGAGCATAAAGCCACAACTGTCAACAACAGAGTTATGACCCCAGCCCCCAAGGACAGCAGCTCAAGTCTTCCTGTGGATCCTTGCATAACCTCCATCATCACCTCTCAGCCTCCTGCTGCAAGCCTTGATCCCTGCTGCAGAACTGGCACTGCCTGTACCTGCCAACGCTGTTGCACCAAGTTGAGTGTGTGAGGAATTTGGCCAGGAGAGCAGGAGGCGGAGCTGTCACAAAGACCGCAGGTGCACCTTCTTGCCAGGAAAATAAACAGATTTAAAAAACACGCACATGGAGAGACTGCCTGTAAGCATTTCCTAATGGCAGAGAATTTAGAGGGAACAGTGCTCCTTCCCTGCCCTCACTTCATTCCTCTGACTCAAGTGAAGAGTGAGAAAGTTCTTTGCAGGCCCATGCAATACCTCAGCAGGAAACGACATAACGCACTGTCAAGAGTAAAAACACATTTTTGATGATTTGGGAAGGATGAGTTTTCTCAGTATCATCTTTCTCCACCTGTTTTCAGGTGCTCAGGGAACACTATTTTGCCAAACAGAACTGAACTGCTCCAGTGCTGTCCAACACTATGACTGAAGGGTGAGATGGGGAATATCTTTAAGCTTCAGTTGGGTTGATGGTTTCAGGGAGTTACCCAAACCAGATCCCATACAGACCCATGATCAAGAGCAGCACTGCAAAGCACATTGATGCTTCTCAGCTCAAATGGCCTTTACTCATGTCACTGTTGAATGCTCAGGCACAGGCTAAAGGGTGCCAATAACACAACTGACAGTAGCAGCATCTGTGCCACAACTTGCAAAGTGCTCGCACAGAGGCGGTACCATATCCACCATATACACTACTGCCGCTCCCGCCTCAGGAGGACCCAGGCTCTCTTCTCACTGCTGCAGGGCTAACTGAGCATTTGTGCCTCAAAGCAAGCGCTCAGAAACTTTGTGGTAAAACAGAAGTTTGGTAAAGAGACAGCATAGCTCACAGCCAATTCACAAAACTTCACCCTCTGAATACAGCACAAAAGCTACTTATAGCCACAGTCACACTCAGACTGTTTGCTTTGTGCCAAAAATGATTGCACTGACTGCACCAGCATTTTAGTAAATAAACAAACAGCATAAACACAACAACTAAGACATAAAACAAAAACAGAAGACTCAG
Organism: Chiroxiphia lanceolata; assembly: GCF_009829145.1. Taxonomy (NCBI): domain Eukaryota; kingdom Metazoa; phylum Chordata; class Aves; order Passeriformes; family Pipridae; genus Chiroxiphia; species Chiroxiphia lanceolata. Next base: position 33,292,972 of record NC_045640.1, read on the forward strand.
AATATCAGAAATTAAATAAGATTTTGATGACCCTTGGCAGCAGAGGGGATTAAATTTTGGTACTTTGTTCCTGCAATCTCCCAGCAAAAACTTTATCATAAATGCTGACTGTTGTATCTTTATGCACAGTAAACAGCTGGAAATGAACTTTGCTACTCTTGCTGTTGTTTGTAATGCTTTGTGACAGAGAGCAGCAGATACATACCCTGTCTTGCCAACACACAAGGCAAGCTACACAATCATCAGTTCCCTCTTTTGTCCAGGTGACATCCTAGGAAGGAAGTAAGGATGCAGGATGAAGAGGCTCTTCATCTTTGTCTTTTTAACATGAAGATCAGTTGAGTAATTATGCTCTCATCTTTAGAAAAAACCTTGCAGTTTGAAGTGGCTAACTATGATTCTGAGTCAAAAATCCATGTTTCTAACTCCTGATAACTCCTTCTGCAGGGAAAAAAAAAAAAAAAAAAAAAGAGAAACAGTGAAACAGCAGGGAGAAGGTGAAAAGCCACAGGGAAAGCAAAATCCTGCCAGCAGCTGGCAATGGTGATGCTGCTAACAAAAGGTAGCAGCAACACTGGAATGAGATGTAAAAGAAAGAAATTAGAGTTTTGGTATCTTTGAGGCCTAATTATGTCACTGAGACTTGCAAACCTTGGAAGATGTCCCACAGGAGAGGAGTTCCAGAGAGCTATTTGCTCAGTGTTGGATTTCTGTGAGCACTCCACTGGTTAGTGAATCTTTGATTTCATAAATGCACATAAGAGTGCAAACCTGCTTTTATTCAGCCTCTTACCTAAGTGGAAGCTTATCTGCCCACGTTGACAGAAGGTATGCATCCTGTTAGGCAGCTGTGTAAGCCCAGAGGCACAAATGACAACACAGGCTTCTGCTGGTCCCTAGAACGCAGCCTGGATTCTTCAATAAAGAAAGCAATAAAATCATCATTAACAACAAGAAAAACAAAAACCCAAAGCAAAGCAAAGCTAAAATGAGTCTGATACAACAGAAGAAAAAAAGAGAAGTACACTACTCATTCTGAAAAACTGGTTTTTTTTCTTAAGAAAGGTTTTTCTTAGTAAGACCTTCTCTCTTTCTCAACATACACCATCACAACATGATTAACCTTCATAGAGAAATCTAGTCTAAAAAAGCCCAGGCTATTTGTAGTCCCCAACAGTCATTACCCACACAAAAAAATATAACACAGCACGTCTCCGTTTCAAAATATATCATCAGTGCTGGACAACTCAGAGATCTCCCCCAGTCCTCAGAGAAGCATTTTAGGGCCTGATGCTAAATTTCATGTCACTGTAGACTAAAAATCTACAGCTTCAAATCCTTCTGTGGATCCTTTCTCACAGAGGTAGAGGAGATGAACAGCATTTGAGAAACAGAGACCACAGCTATGTTTTTCAGAGACAGACTGATTGCTGTGATGCCCAGCTCCACCAAGCATACCTTGCTTGGTTTCTGCAACCTGGTGTTCACTGTACAGCAACAACTGTTCTGTAGCCATCATATTGGGATCCTTCACTTGAGACATTTTGCATGAATGAATTATCCCCAACAGAATACAAAAGTTTGCCTCCTCTTTAAGAAACCAAAATCTTCCTTACAAGGATAATGACGTGTCTTACAACAAAGCAGACCACCACTGGTCCCCCCAGAACACAGCCTACTGTTGTAAAGCAATTCTGATAAGGTATCAACGATGTTGTCATAATTAATAGACAACAAGGCTAAGTAGCTACCAAAGAACCACACCTATATTTACGCATCCACGTGCCAAGGAAAATGCACACTGCCAAGTTGGATGATCATAACTCATGCAAGGTCACAAGTGGAGATTCCGCCCGCTGTTTTGTTGTTTGTCTAGATCCTACAGGGCCTCCTCCTTGCTAAACTCCAGCAAGTTTAAACAAAGCATTTAGCAGCATGCTACACATTACATGAAGAAAGCTAGAGGTCATGGAGAATGAATAAATGGGGCAGGTTAAGATTGGGAAAAACTTGTGATGTGGGTCACAGAAACACACAGCACTAAAAATCTGCTACCTGCATTCCTGCAATACAGAAGATTTGGTGTCAACATTTTCTCTAGGAAATCCCTTGTCCACATTTGATGTGCCTGCCTATAACAGAGTCACGGCTGTACAGCCTGTTATAAGCTGTGGTACATTAGCCTAGTCCAGCAGCCAGACACCCATTCATTCACTCCCCACCCTCAAAAGGATGCAAAACCTCATGGGTCAAGATAAAGACTGGAAGATTGCTTATTAGTTACCATCAAAACAGACTCAACTTGGTAATTTTTATTTAATTTATAGACAATTAAAAATAGGAAGTTAGAAACAAAGACAAAAATTCCTCTCTGCTGCTCCCTCCTCACCCTTTTCTCCTGCTCCAGCATAGGCCCCCTCCATGGGCTGCAGGTCTTGTGGATAAACCTGCTCCAGCATGCTCCACAGGCTGCTGGGGAATCACTGCTCTGGTGCCTGGAATACTTCCTCCTCCTCCTTCACTGACCTTGGTGTTTGCACTGCTGCTTTACTATCTTTCCCCTCTCCATCCTCCTCTGCCTGTTCAGCATTTTTTTTTACACTTTTATAAATACATTTTCACAGAGATGTCACTGGTTTGGCTGCTGGGCTCAGCTGTGGCCTGCAGCGGGTCCATCACAGAGCCAGCAGGAACAGTGTGTGTTCTCTTCTCAGGTCTTTTCTCACAGAGGCCATCCCAGTAGCAGCCCCGCTGCTGACACCTTGACACCTACACTCAGCTGAAAAGCCTACCATGAAACCATTGCAAGACTGAAGGGGAAAATGGGGGTGAAAATTCCTCCACATCACCCCCTAGTGAGATCAGAAATGTCAGTACAAAGTCATGGATGCATGCAAACTATCAACAACACTACATATTTGGAAAGCATACAGGTGCTCATCCTTACAATTTGAAGGGAAGAATCGCTCAGGCCTGAACTCTTCTATGTCACAGAAGATCTTGGGGTTTCTGTGTACGGCATAAATTATGATCTGAATATTTGTGCCATTCAATACTTGATATCCTTCTAAGGAAAAAAGCAAAAGGGAGAAGGGTCAAAACAACAGCAAATTAGTGACTATCTATAACTACAAAAGAGAAAAACCCTACCCTTTACTTGGTAAACTTTCTCAATACTCTCTCATGCACCTTCTAGTCCCAACTACTTCTATCTACTTAAAGCTTCTTGAATGGCCACATGGCATATCCCATTTCTTCAATCTTGACAAAGGAGGAATGGAAATCTTACCAAACATCTCATCCAGTTCTCTATGAACCTTCTTTTGGGCTTCAGAATTATGCCCAAGTAATTGGGCATTGCAGGGTGTGCAGAGATGCAGTTAGAAAAACAAAAGCTCAGCTCAAATTGAAATTAGTCAGAGATGTCGAAACCTGCAAGAACAGAATCTTCAGATACTATCATGGCCTCAGAGTACAGCTAAGTACCATGCAGACACCCCACTCCAATGGCATGGAGAAGAGTATCAGAACAAAGATAAAACCATCAGTTAAGAACAGTTTAATGATTGAAATACAGTAAAATAAAAATAGGAAAAAGAGAGGAATAAAACTCAAGAAACACAAGTGATACATAATCACTCACCACCTATTGATCGATCAATCCCCAGTCTGCCCCCGAGCAGCGATGGGCCCCTCCCAGTCAACTCCCACTAGTTCATATACTGTGCACGTCATTCTGTGGTACGGAAAATCCCTTTGGGCAGTCAGGGTTAGCTGTCCTGGCCATGCTCCCTCACAGCTTCTTGTGGATCTCCTCACTGGCAGAGCATGGGACACTGAAATGTCCTTGATGTAGGACAAACACAACTTAACAACAACCAAAACATCAGCGTTATCAACATTATTCGCATACCAAATTCAAAATAGAGCACTGTGACAGCTACTAGGAAGAAAATAAACTCTATGCCAGCTGAAACCAGGACAGGTACATAAACAACGAGCAGAGACAGACAAAAAATATTTGCCTGCTGTTAAACAGGAGAGATGAATTAGTCACCATTAAGGCTGAAAAGGCGGAGGTACTTTCTTCACCTATGTCCTTTCCAGCACCAGGCCTTAGGAACAAAAATCCTGGCTGATGCAAACACAGACCCACCACAGGTGAAGGAAGGGTTGGTATGTGAACTATTAAAGGAGCTTGACCCCTACAGATTGATGGGCTCTGACAGTACCCAACAAGGGTGTTAAGAGAGCTGACTGACATGGCGCAAGGCCACTCTCCATAATCTTCGAGAAGTTGTGGAGTTTGGGAGACGTCCGAGAAGACTAAAAGGCAGCTAATGTCAATCCCATCTACAAGAAAGACTTAAAGGAGGATGCAGAAAATGGCAGGTCCATCAGTCTTACTCTGGTCCCTGGCAAACTTACAGAACAAATTCTCCTGGGAGTTGTCACAAGCCTAATGAAGCATGTGATTAGGAAAAGACAGCATGGATTCATGAAGAACAAAGTGCATTTGACAATCATTGCCTTTTACAACAAAGTATTGCATTTTACAACAAAGTAACCTGCTCAGTTGATACAGGGCAAGCAGTGGACATTGTCTACCTGGGTATCTCCAAGGCTCTGATATGACTTCCCACAGCCTCCTCCTACAGAAACTGATGTGTGATGGCCTGGACAAGTGGTCCATGTGGTGGGTGGGGAATTGGCTGACCGGCCACAGCCATAGGGTGGTGTAAATAGTTCCCTTTCAAACTGGCAACTGTCACAAGTGAGTCCCTCAGAGATCGATATTAGTACAAAACTGTTTAATATTTTCATCAGTGATTTCAATGATGGGATCAAGTGTACCCTAGTGAAGTTCACCAACAATACCAACCTGAGTGGGGAAGTGGACACTTTGGAAGGGAGAGTCACCCTGCAGGAAGACCTGGATAGGTTGGAAGAGTAGGCTAACAACCTGATGAAGTTCAACAAGGACATGCTAAGGTCATGCATTTGGAAAAATATACTATAGGAAGAGCAGCACAAGATGTGACCTACCTGGCTGGGGAGCAGCTCTATGGAAAGGGACTTGGGGGTACTGGTGGAGTATGAGTACAGCTCAGTACGAGTGAAGAGTTTGCTGCTGCAGCAAAGAAAGCCAACACAGTGCTGGGTTGCATCAACAAGGACATCATCAGTAGAGATAAAGAAATCACTACCCCACTTTACACAGTGCTGGTCAGGCCACACCTAGAATAGTGTTTAGTTTTGGTCCCTGCTATACAAGAAAGATGTGGACAGGCTGGAAAAGGTGAAGGGCCACAAAGATGAACAAAGGACTGAGAAACCTGCCATGGGAGGAAAGTCTGAGAGAACTGTGTTTGTCCAGCCTGGAGAAAAGAAGTTTAGAGGACACCTTATCATCATGTCCCTTTATTTAAAGAGTACATCCAAAGAAGATGGAGACTCCCTTTTCATAAGGGATCATATGGAAAAAAGTAAGGGGTGATGGGTGCAAGTCATACTTAGGGAGATTCTGATCGGATACAAGAAGAAAATTTTTCATTATGAGAACAATCAGCCATTGAAATGATCCCGTTATGTGGGAAGTTGTGGATTTCCCAACACTGGACACTTCAAATTCAGCTGGGACGGGTGCTGGGCCATCTCATCTAGACTGTTATAGCCACAGTCAGGAGTTTTGCCAATAAAGATTGGACCAGATGATCCTTGAGGTCCCTTCCAACATGGAATGAGTCAACGATATGATGACTATCAGGATGTAAGATGACTGTGATTCTGTCAGGTGCCCAAAAACTGACCAAAGGGGAAAAGTGTTAAAATACTTCTGGTAGACAGCAAACGTTCCTCTTCCCTCTCTCCTGCCAGCTGAGAGCATTCCATTGCTGCTCCAGTAATTAGCAGACTGTTTGTTGTTCTGCTCTTCTCTCCATATAGAAATCAACTGACTGAGCTCCATTGCTTCACAGATGTCATCAATCTTCTCTCTTTTGCAAAGCACCAGATGATGAACCACTCCTCAGTGATTCACTGGTTACCACTTCTGTTGTTACAGAATCGACCAGTGCATGTTCATCTTTTCATTTAGTTCACAACATAAGATCTGCATTGCTACGAAATGCAAAGTACAAGATGAAAAGGGACACATTTTGCCATCGCTTCTCAGCATTCTTGTCAAGGTCTGTACAATAGAGGAGGCAGCACTCACAAGAGCAAAAGTATATTTTGGACATGTTGCTGAAGGCATTAATTCTGGAATTTTGGAAAGTGAATTTTGGAAGTTAAGTCATCTTTGACGTGAAATTTCTGAAGAAACTTCATCAAATTGACCTGCAACTGTACGAAATTGCTCTGCAACTCCGAAGTTCAAGCATTCTGCTTTCTCAGATACTATAACATACCATCACCAGTGAGTGAACTTAGTGTAGTCAAAGACAAATACTAAGCCAGTATTCAAAAGAATACAGTGCTTACAAACCATTTACAAAAAAAAGAAATCTGACTAACAGTATAGATATAAAACATACATTACAAATGCTCTGGGCCTTGGATTATCAGTCCTTGAACATTCATAAAAAGTGAGGAGAACTGGTATTAGTTCCGAAGTAGAAGAAAAAACTGTTACTAGTCTTAACTGCACAATTTGGGCAAGTAACTTTTTCTCATCCTTCCTTTACACTTCAACAGCACTTACACATTTGCTTCAACTACTGGCTCTCTGATGGAAGGAGGAACTCCTGACTGCGAATGCTCACAGCACTAATAGCCAGGGATCTGATCAGTGCTTTGTTTGCTGGACAGAACACAATTCCAAGTCTCCTCTTTGATCTTCCCATTTAGGTCTACACAAAGAGGTATGAAATGATGCTTTCATCAGTTAAGTACATATTTTCTTGTTTAAGGCTCACATATTTCAAAAGATGCTTAATTTGTACAATAACACACATTATTTTATAAGAAATCTCAAGAAGTGGGAACAATCTTACAGACTTGTCAGCATGCTGGTTCAATTGCTCGGCATCTACAAACACGTTCGGACTGGCAGGGAAAAAATTATTTCCTGTAAACAAAGTTTATCCCAGCAGTTCCCATAGTTATTGATGATCAGAACAGTGTAAGTAAAAGCAATGAATGAATTCCGTTACAAAAGAATTAAATGACAAAGAAAAAGTAGGGATAGACAATATTTGTAAGAAACCAACTGCTATAAGCAGAAAAACAGAGAAATGCTGAAACAGTGATTAAGGAGGAAGTACTGCAAACTCCTGCTTAAAAATATAAATTTTATATATGACTGATGTTTACATAGACTAGAACATCCTTAACACTGAGCAAACAAAAAAGTGGGAGCAGGACTTTACAGCCTCAACATAACTTATTCACTTCTACACACAGAATAACAATTCCCTATGAAAGACAGAAAAAGGAGGAATGCCTGAGAAGAAAGTGCAACAGCAACATCTCGACGCTGCAAACAGTGCAGACACCTCAACCATTTATTTCATTTTGCTCTAATTTTTAATCTAACCTCTGGTCAGACAATTTTAAAAGAAGGCAATGCAGACACCCTGAAGATCGCAAGGCTCAGTAAGCACCAGCATACTGCACACCTTCTTTATTACACACAGGTACTAGGTGGCAAATATAGTGCTTCACTCAGTCAGTCAGTGAAGAGAGTTTCTGCTTCTTTCTAAAATGGATTAAGAAGCAATTTGAAATCTCTTTCTTGAGGTTGAAGGATTTCTCTGAACAGATCTGTAGTGATGCTGTGAGCCTGGAAAATATAAAACACTGTTAATTGTCATAATTCCTGAAACACACTCCAAGTTTATATGTAAGTTACTTCCACTAGTCTGCTCAGATCAATGTTTGCTAACCTACCCTTATTTTTACATCATCTTTTATATAATTATGTCAATTATATAATTGTTTAAACTCAAGGAACTTCCAAACAAGTAAGGGTTATATACAAAGACTCAAACTATGTCAGGAGCTAGCTAGTCAGCTTTATTGTAAAAATGAAACAAAATGAGCCACACAGGGTTGCTCTCTTTTCGGTATTATAGCTGAAAGAGACAGCTGCAAGGCAATATTGATTTTTTCTTTTAATTTAAGAGAGCTTTATACTTCTATTAAAAATGCATATTTTAAACTTTTTTTTCACATAAAAAGTTTACTAATTTGGGGGCTAAAGTAAAATTTGTCATGAATAGCTCACAAGCATGAATCTGTGTTACTACTCTAGCAGCTGCAAAAATATCTAGCCTCTACATGTGTACACCACTTACTCTTGCCATAATTGTAAACATGCTGAAATACTAAAAAAAAAAAAAAAAAAGAGAGAGAGAGATACATGTCATAACAACAAAAAGAAGCTTTACAGGATTCCTACCAATCAGTTAGGACTAACTCAGACCAAGTGAGAAGAAACTGCAAAACCAAACTCAAAAGATCCTGCCAAGCACACCTGTTCTTTTATGCCAAGATAGCTCCTCCTGAGCACTTCACTTTTTGACTGTATGATGGCTTCATAGATTTTTCTGGCCTTTTACTTTCTAAGTAATTCTTACTTTGCCTACCTGTTATCAAAAATCCTTGACCCATCCCTCTGTGGTTAGCAATATCCATGGGAGTCAGTGATCTCTTCTGAGATGTGTCTCTCTGTAAAAAGGGAAGATATACTACTAGCTAGTGCGATACACTTATCTACTGAAACGTTTTATGATGTTTTTTATGATCTAATCCAGTAGACTGAATCCTACCAAAGCGCAAAGCTCCAAGCAGCACTAAAACTGTACACCTCTAGCATACAGACTCCCTCAAAGGAAGACTGCACACCTCTAACACACATACAACCCTCAAAGGAACAGTCTGATGCATTAAACCTGAAAAAAAATTCTTCTTCATACAATAGTCCCACACCCTCCCCAAGACTTTTAACATCCTCCTCTCTACAGGTAGCAAGAACCCCTGTACATCAGAAGTCAGGAGAGAAATGAGATCTTCTGTACATCAACACTGGGCATGACTGAAAGCTTCTTCCCCTTGACATGTCTCTACTTATATTGTAACATACCCTGAATGTATGAGTTGTGTTGGGCCTTGAAAATTGATTAACAGTAACAGTTCTTTCTCTGAGTGCCGGTTGCTCTATCCTGCGAGGCACTGCACTTGACACTCTGCTAAGAGCATATCGTCCTTGACGCTGAGAGAATTAAAAAAAGCATTAAGAGAATGCAGCAATTGAATCAGTTAAAATATTTTTTTCTGTTGCCACACAAAAGTACACAAGGAGAAAAGAAAAATATGTTTTCTCTGACCAAAAGCACCAATTTAAGGGTTCTCATGTTTTTCAAACAGATGTGAGACTGTTCCTAATACTAGTCTATAATTCCCAAAGGCTTACATTAATTAAAATAATAAAAGATTTTACATTTATCTCAATTCAAAATATTATTCAGAAGAAGAATAATATCAACATGCCAATCTACTTTCATTCTGACTTCCCCAACCTTCAGAAATAGGCTGGTATAAGAAGAGCTGTTTTGTTCAGTTGGTATCCTTTTCTGCTTCAGTCAGCATAATTTTCTACTTCTTATAACTTAACATTAATGAATAAAACACTGAAAGGAGCCTTTTAAATCCAGATGCATAAATGTGCAAGGTTACTATCTTGTTGATTTGCTGTTTTTCTATTTTTTTAAACCAGATTTTTCTGTTGTCAGAGAAGTCTTTCCACCGTGATCTGTTTGTGACCTGACGTTTTAAACTGACTTCTCTTGTATTGTAATGATACCCCAGTGTAATTCACATTAGCATGTTAGAACCATCTATGAAATACAAACCAAAACAAACTGTAAAATTGGTCCTTTCAACCAGTGACACAGAGCAGGTTATTTCTAAATAGCTTGAAGTTCTTCACCAATACAAAAATGAACACAACTTACAGAGCTCTGTTGCAGTCGAGGTACTGAAAGATATTGTTCAAGAGCCTCAGAATTTATTGGTGGTAACTTGTTCCGTGTTGCAGGTGTACGAGCAGAAAACAAACGATCTGAGCTGGCAACCCTACAGAATTTTAAGTGTTCCTCTTTTAGGAAAATTCATGTTACAGACTTCTTCGCTGAAGCGGTATGAAATTATAAAGTAGTACATTTCTTTATAGAGCTTGGCTACAAAACATAACAGCAACTAATACAGCAATAAAAAAAATAAAACAAATGCCTTTCCTCAAAAAAGCATGGTTCAGCTTGCTTTCTTTTCCTCTCTGAATTCTACAATTAATAACAAATTATGGCTTAGTTTTCAAGTATTTTGCAAAACCTTTCACTGGTGAAATTTCAGTAAAGTTCTGAGAAAACCAGAGAATAAAATTAAAAACTCACAATTTCGTCCGTCTTAGGATTTCCTCATTGTACATATTAGGAACTTTTGAGCAGAGTTGGTCAGAGGTGAGAGAAGGTAACCTCCGATGGTTTGGTAGTTTCCTAGAAGATGCCAGCAGTGCCTGAGATGATGACAGAACACTATTATCAGAAATTCTCCCCAGCCTAGAATATGCTGAATTTGGAGCACTGGAGGCAGTGCTTTGCTGTTTGTCTTCTTGCTCATTCCTAGGGAAAGAGAAAGAAATTATGAATTAGGATCAAGAATCCTTTTATCCTTAACAGCATATCATTTCAACCTCTGCAAATCACTATCACATCAGTGATACATACAAACAAAATCACTGCCTTTTTATTACCTTTTTCTAATTGAAAAACATTTTTTATGCAGTGTGAATTATGTCACATTTTGAAAATGTCAATATCCAAACCTACTGTATTTTTTCTACTCTGGTAACATGCCTCTGTTGGAGTGGTTTTGCTTGAATTGTCATCACACCATTCAAATCACTACAGAAGTTGCTGGAGAAACGCTGAACCTATTAAAAAGCAATAACTATGCGTTAACCTTTATATTTTTGAAGGAAGACCTCAAAAAGCACATAGTTAAGAGATATTTTACTTGTATTTTAGAAAAGTTTCTATTAAAACAGTTTAATAGAATTCTCAGTAGTAGATGGTGCAACTATGTAATTTCACTTATTTTAAACAGATTTTTACAAATATGACTTCCATAATTTTGTTATTGAAGTGCAATTCAATTTAAAATACTCTTTCAGTTGAAGACAGAGTTTGATTCTCCAAAGCTTCCATTTTCACTCAGCACAGGGCATAGAGTCTAGGAATTATTTATCTACGCATTTTACTTCTGGCTGCTGGGAGCACTAGAGAGCAAAGCACACCAAAGAAGAGAAGCAAGACCCCTGTAACTATCTTTTCCATGGTCCTTATCTCACTGCTTAACAAGCATGGAAAAAGAGTAGATGGAAGAGAATGAAGTTGCTTGAACTCGACAGAGAGAGAAAAGAAACAGAAGTGGTGGTTGAAAAAGCAAAGCAGGTGACAGAGGGAGAAGGCAGCAAGCAGGACAAAACAGAACATTTTATCAATATAAACATGAGCTTCCACAGACAGGTAAGGCCTAGTGCCAACGTGCTGGTGGATGTACTGCAGAGAAAAAGAAGTTGCAACTTCACACCTCTGCAGTCCAGGGAAAAGTCCACTTTGTTTTCTTAATTATATCAAGAAGAAATTACTAGACCACAATAAAGCAAAATTAAGAACAGAATACAGTCTAGGGCAAAATACAGTCTAACAAGACTCTCTTGGTAAAGCAACTGCAGCAATATCTTAGGGATAAATGGCATCTTTAAGAACCACCAAAGAAAAACAAGTGACAACAAATAAAAAATGCACATTTAATTAACCCGCATTTTAAATCAGATGACTTCAAGCACACCTAATTGTTATAAAAAACCAAAACAAAATGGGCGGAAAAAAGAGCCTTTTCAAGTTTCAACCAAGACTGTCCAAGGTTTGCAGAGAAAAAGAACACCATTTGATAGAAAGTTATTTTTTATTTTTACCTGTGAGGAAACAGAATGAGGTCCAAAAGATACACTTCGTGCTTCAGAGCCTCTGGAAAGAGGAATGCTCCCAGTATCTGTTATAATATGAATGGCTGGCAAATGTGGCAGTTTTGCTGTAACAGCTTTCAGGTTTTCCAATTTTTTGTCACACTCTGCACAACAGCAAAAAAGGTAGATGTAATAAGAGGAATTTTCTGTTTACTGGCCATCCTTTGTTGGGGTTCAAAAAATATTACACTTCACAGTAAATAAAGACTTTCATATCTTTTTAAGTTTCCATATTATTTAAAAATCTACCATAAATTATGTTTTCCTAAAAGCTTTCCCATTTGTTTATGCTTTCTCTGACACTGACATACAAGTTTGTCTATACAGTTAGAGTTGGAGGTGGGTGTTTAAGGAAATATTGCTAAGACTTTGAAATGTTATTTAAAAATCCCCAAAGATTTTTCTTTTTAAGCAGCAAAAAAACTTAAAAATATATATAAAACAAAAAGTCTATTGATAGCGTCCTTGTCTGACAGCAGCTACATGGTGTTTCATTTTGGATGTAAACTACTATCTTATTTCTATTATAAATACAAACTCTTTTCCTTCCTAGTTGAGATACTTTGGTAACTAGCTATTTGTCATAAGTTCATGACCTTCAAAAAGATAGAAAAGCAAACCTATCATAACACCGCTAAGCTATCCTCCCTAAACTATAATATTGAGAGCTAAACAATCTGCCTGTGATGTGAAAGGGACTTTTATATTTCAGTAACACCTGAAGTGCTAAATTCTGATACTGCAAGCATTCTGAGAAATTTTGCCATTTCTTACTTTGTTGTACTCTTATATTTGAGGTTGAGTGTACCTCATACTTGAGGTAACTTCCAAAACGCCCTCAAGTATTCTTCTATTACCATCCTTTGAAAATACATTGAAAGGACGCGAATTTCCCTCAGCCTCCAAAGACAATATATGCACAATAAATAGATTTTCATTTCTAGTTAATTTTCCTTGCTACGGTCCAATAGAATATGAAAACATAAAATAAAATTACATGTGTCACCATTTCTTCATCCTGTACTCATGAACTCCTAACATCAGCAAGACTGTCTATCTCCTACCTAAAGGGTTTTTTATTAACAAAGTTCAAACAGTGAGGACTAGGAGACTTTGATTCCTAGGTTCCAGATTCACATCACATCATCAGTGATCCCCTGCTAACAGCATCAATCTGCATCTCAAGCCAATGATTTTTATTTTTTTAAACATGCTCTCCCAAAATGAAGTTATTTCAGTAAGTATTTTTCCCTTTTTTCCCACCTCTCATAAAAAACTCCCTAAAAATTAATAAAGTTTTTATTTTAGGTGCATGTGTGTACTGTGTGTGTGCGCACACTCATGGCAAGGCATTACATATCTTACAGTGCTCCAGCACTGGTTATCTTAAATAAAGCTTGGAAAATTTGGTTATTTTAAGGGGTAGGGGAGAATCACTTTTCTGAGTTAGATTTAATAAACACCATATTTGAAAATATCAGATACCTGGGATACTAGTTTCCCAATTTTTTTTAATCAGTTCCTCCAATATTCCAATGACACTGCTCCAAACATGATCAAACACTTCAGAAGCCACAGCATCTTTGATACAGGCATTGGGAGAAACAGGGGGAATGCCACGCTTACTCCTCTTCTCAGAGAGACACATCTTCTTTTGTTCCCAACTCTCATCATCACTAAAAAAGGAAACAAATTCAAAAGAACTCTTATGGATTTTGCCTTTTTTTTTCCTTTCCTTCCAGTACAGAAACATAAATACAGAAGAAAAGGCAGTCAGCTGTAGATCGCCAAAAAATTCAAATTCAAATGCACCTATGGGAACAGAACCTATCATACACATATAAGGATTTCTTTTATTTTTTTGTTTGCAGTTGAAAAATTAAAGAATCCCACCAGGGCATTACAACAGAAAGATCTGCAGCTCTAGGAAAAACCTTTATACATGGCACTTAGTCATTTGAGACTAAATCCTATACTCTTTACAGTAACATAAATGAACTATTATCTGTTGTATTTGTCAGGAGGACCATAACATAGAATATTTTTTTTTATCATGCCCTGTGCACCTGCACACATCTGCAGCACTCCACCATCGATCAAAGACAAAACAACTTTAAAGGATTTCTGTAGTCTGACAAGAATAGCAGAGCCTATAGCCTTACACATACCTTCTTCCTTTCCACTGCTGTGAGGAGAGTTATGGTTTTTGGGGGTTTTTTTGTTTCCTCCCTACTTAGGGCAGCACATTGCAGCAACATTTCTTAACTTGGTCTTCTAATACACCTCTCAGGAAGGAATTTTTCACCTTTTTCTTTTTTTAATGCCATCATATTTCTTTCTAAGGAATTCATTTTTTTGAGATCATAAAGATGACTCCAAATTCATACTGGTTTCTACTATCTCCCTTTCTCAGTCACTTCTTCACTTCTTCCTCAAACTTAACTGCATAATTCTTAACTATAACTGAAACGTGGCTGAGCAGTCCAAATCACAATATGACCAAGCTATTTTCATATCAGGTTTTTTAATGCCTAATGTTTTAGTTACGGAGAACAAGGTATTTCAGAGTTGAAGAAAACAAGAGGCATGCGAAGGAGGCACAAAGGAGAAAACACACCTTCAGACAAGTGCCCCTCCCAAATTAAATTTGCTTACTCAGCAAAATGAGGAGAGAAGAATACTAAGAGTATTCTCAAAGGCAGTAACCCCAGCCCTCTCTTTCAGAAACAGGACTGAAAGGGTGTCAGTCTGGTTCCTCAGGTTTTCAGAACAACCATGTCTTTGTCCTGAATGTGCATAAAAAAGCATAAAAAGCTATGCTTTGTGCCCAACTAGTATTACCAAAGTTTTCCCCTCATAGAGGCCTTTTAGGAAACAGTACATTATAATCTTTCATCCACCCAGTAGCCTAGTTGCTGGAACATTCAACCGGCTCATAGGAAACCTCGGTTGACTGTCAAGAAAATAACTGACTCCTGCCCCTCACAAAAATGCTCTGAATGCAGGCTGCAACCAGCAGCTCTCCTCACAAAGCTGTAATACACTGCACTGAAAGAATTTAAGATTCTTTATCAGGGCAGACAATAAGAGAATGTACAGTATAATGACCCTAAACAACCTGCTGCTCAAGGCACTCACCTGGGAAGAAGGGATGCCTTCATTCTACCCTATCTCAAAATTAAATATTCTTTTTACTGAATCTCCATGCACCAAACACCTCAAAACAACTAGTGGTTAAGACACATCCCTCTGACATGGAAGATGTGAGTTTTGAACCACTAGAAAGACAACATACCTAATCTTCCACATGCTCAGTGAGTGCTCTGACCACTGTGCTACCAAACACAGGGACAGAAGGAACTGTATCTTACAGAAGAGAAACACAATTTATGAACCCTGACAGGGTTCACTGATAATTTTTCATTATATTCTTCAAAAATACATATATCTGTTATTTACAGTTCCTTGCTGTCAAAGGCAAGATATTCTTCTATTTTTCCATCCATATCATAGATTTCTTCTTCCAGGAAGGAATACATGGCTGAGTCAGAAATCCTAGTGGAACTTGAATCCAGTGATTTATGTATTGGAGATGCTGTTGGGATCAGTTTAGAGCCCGAAATGCAGAGCCTGAAAAAAAAAATCAACAAAACGAAAATTAAACATTCAAAGAAAGAAGAAAGTCCATATTTAATTATACTGATATGTTTCAGTAATACAAAAATAGTATTTGTACATACTTCTGAAGGGGGGAAGACAAAAACGAAAACTTGAAAAAAAATCAACATACTCTTTTGTATTACTAGTATATTCACAGAGGCCAGGCAGACACTTAGTATCCACATAGGTATCATTTCTGCTCTGAAAATGCTGAAAGCCTTCATCCTTTGGCACTAGAAGCTGCTTTCCTAGAACCCTGAATAAAAGGAGAGAACAAGCAACTTCTTAGATGGAAGCCTATGCCATATGCAAAGATCCAGAATACAAACAGCTGCAAAGAGTAGGTAATGTAAAAGCACACCTTACATATGCTTTCAAAAGCAACTCATGGAGGGCTCAGAGCCCTGTGTAATACATCAACATCGCCCAGTTTTTAAGTCCTTAAAGTTAAGCTGATTTACACTAGATGAGTTTCTAGTTTATAAATTTTAAGAGCAAATAGTGAAACTTGTTAGATTTTTTTAAAGCCATTCTTCCTTTCTTACCAAAACTCTGTAAGAAACATTTAAAAATGGATGTAGAAGACAAATAATATCTGCTGTGCCTTTACTTATCTAATTTCAGTATCCATCAGTGTGAGCAAAAGTGCTAAGCAATAATGTTTACATGGAAAATTAAGGCTAAAATTAATGTTCAGAAAATGCAGGAACTCCAAAATGCATAATGTAGAGGAATAGACAGAAAAGGTAAAAGCAACTCTAATAAATATACACAAAATTATGCTATAAAATAATTTCTGAACACAGTATAGTTAAATAATCGTTCCTTACTGAATTATTTTTCACTAGAATTTACAAGGGATCTCAATAGAATTTACCAGTCAAATCTGAAGTGCAAGTAGCAATGTTCAGACTCACCTGAACATGTTTTCTTGAGACTACCTTTTACAGAACAACACTTTATGCCACATGAAGCTCTAAGCAATGGCCTTTTTCACTCTTTATTTTGTAAGCCAAGAACAAAAAGCTTTCTCTTTAATAGATCTGATCTTTCTCTTATTGATGACAGTTCTTGAGTATATTTATTCGCACATGTTGAGCCACATATTCATATATCAAAACAGCTGTTTTATAAATTAAAAAAAAGACAGCCAGCAAGCAATTTTAAGCACAACTCAGAAATAAATCTGGCATCCCAGAAGCTATTCTTCTGAGTAACTAGTCAACACACACCAAGTTTAAAGGTTTCATCTTAATAAATGAAAATAAGTTTTGTTTTCTTTTTAAACCACAGGAGGTACCACATCCCTTAGTAGCAAATGATGCAGAAGCTCCCAGATTTCTTCAGTTTACTTTCAACCTCTTGGACTTGGTTGGTATTGCCAGCATTAGATCTGAATCAAAAAATACTACATACAGGGAATCACTTAAAATAAATTCTACCCAGTGAAAATACCCTAAATAACATAGAGAAATTACTTAATATTTTGATTGAATTACACAGCACAAAAATCTGTCTCCATTTTATGCATGCTCTATTAACTTTCACAGTATGTAAACAAGGCAAAATATGGCTTGATGCTAGTGAAAACTGCCTCAGTTATTTGACAATTCTGCCTTTTTCATGACAAAGAAATTGTTAGTTGATTTTAGTTTATATTTACAAGCAAATTACCTAAAAGCACTGAAAGCATACCACAGTTATTGAAAGCATTCTTTTTAATGGTGCTAACAAACTATTGACTAGAAGACAGTCATTACACATGCAGGCCCATGTTTAGAATAAGAGAAACCACATCTCATAAAGAATGTCATGCCACCATTTATGAAGGCAAGACAGTATAATGCAGAGCAACACTGACTTGTCCCCTGTGTTACAAGAAGCAGTCATCAGGCTGCCTAGAAATTCTGCACATCTATGCAAAGCAATTCTTATTAATCATGTGTGCATCCTCATATCTATTCATTGGTTATTGCTGGGTTAATATAACACATTGTTTTACATGCTTAGGAGGATGTTGTGGTTGTGCAGTATATGTGAGGCATGTGGTCGTCCTTCATATTTCACTAATTTTTAGAAGAATCAATTACAGAATTACTGAATTTCTTGGAATTTCACAGTATGTTTTCACTTAAAATAAAATCAAATATTTATTTACAAGATGTATTGTTTATTTAGGAAAAGTCATTATGAAAATGGTGTGTTATTATTTTCTCATTACATCCTGCTAAATTACCTTTGCCAGCAATCATTATACTAAGCACCACTTTCCAGACTTACTGTGCAACTATGGCACAGCTCAGTCCCAGAGATACAGATTTGAACACATAAGTGTTGCTGATCATAGAATCATAGAATCAGCTGGGTTGGAAGGGACCTTCGAGATCATCAAGTCCAACCCTTGATCCACTACAACTGTGGCTACTAGATCATGGCACTAAGTGCCACATCCAGTGCCATACATTAAGAGCAATCCATAAGAGGGTACCCCAAAAATTCAAATTAGAATGATAACTGATGAAAACTAGTACTAGCAAAACGTTTCTTTACCTTAGGTGAGGAAATTGTTCAACCCAATCGGCACATTCGACCTGCAAGCTCTGCGTTTGGGTGGTCACTTTTCCTTCAAACAGCATTTCATCAATCTCCAAAAATAACTGATGCACTCTTTGTGTGTTGGCTTTATCAAATTCCTACATATTATAAAGTTAATAGTTGTTAGCAAATTGGCGTCTAAATTAAAATTACCACAATATATAAAGAACAAAACAACTTGAATCAGTTTAGCTGGGCATGTCAGAATGCATGTTCAGACCATTTATTTGAGACACACAATTTATATACCACAATGCAAAAAAAAAAAAAAAAAAAATCCCATATATCTGACTTGAGCAAGTTGATTCAGCAAAAAGGAACTAAAAGCCTACATTTCTAGGATGTTAACAGATAACTGGCAGCTGCCCAGGATTAGCCAACAGTAAAAAAAAAAAAGCTATAATGTGTCTGGACTACCAGCCTGTTCCCTGCTCCAATATGAAGCATCACACTGCATCTCTGGGACCCATGGCATCAAAGCTCCCTGCTCTTTCTCACTAAAAAAGCTAAGAGGGCAAAGAGGGGGCACCTTCCATCTGCATGACCTAGTCTGGTGGTTAGGAAACAGTCTCAGTGTGAGAAATGCCCTTCCACACCTCTTCACTGAACCCACAAATCAGTGCAACCAGAGACAGGTGAGCACAGAGGCATATGAAAATAGCAGGGAAGTGCCTAATTTTATCCAGTGATGTGGAGACAAGCACTTGGCTGAGGGTTCCTCGGCTGGGGCACTGTTCATAATGACATTTGCCACTTACATTAGATACTTTGATATACTAAAAAAAGTGGTAATACTCAGGGCCCAAATCACATTTGTTCGCTTCCAGCTGAATGCTTCAAAGCATTTTGGGCTACAGAAGGGATCACACCGAGAAGGAATGAGAAAATAACTCTCATACAGGTTATTGTATAACCCGGAGTGAGGCTTTCTCCTGAAGGGCTGGCAGTGACAGATAGGGTCAGTACCCTAAAGGTTAGGACATTATGCAAGAATAATGGCAGAACTACCACTACGAGCCATGGAAGGCTTTTTAAAATGAAAGTGGCAGCAACTGCAATGCTTTTGGATTTATTCAACACTGCCAGCCTGCACCAGGTCAGCCTCCATAAAAGGTACGACCTCTCTCTGCATCATCTACAAAACGGAACTGAGCTTATGTAAGAGCTAAATATTTACCAAGACTGGGAAAATTATACACATGTTCATGAATGTACTTTATAACTGAAAACACTGAGAATAATTCAGATTAGACATCACCTGCACTATGCAGTATTTGAAAACACATATTTAATCATTCTGATGGACTCAGAAACCTAAGCCTACCTTCTTCAGTAAAATAGGTTTGTTTTCCTCAAACTTCATCATTTCATATTTTTATCCCATTTTTCTTTGTTACACATTAGCAGCACTGATACCAACTTGCAAACAAAACTATTTTTTTAAAAATTCAATTAATTCAATTTATTCAATCACTAGGCCATTATGGATGAGGTGCTGCATGTCCATTTTCAGCAAATATTAATCTTTTCTACAATATTTAAAGAAAGAGAACTGTAAAAGTTTCTGTGACGCACATCATCCCTCCAGGAGTAAACCGAACTTCTTTCAGTAGACAAACCAGTAGTATAGCTGTTTATTCCAGACCAAGAATTATTCAACTCCGTGGGTGTCGTACAGCCACTAGATGAAAGTGATGAAAGTGTTTCACTGAAAATATGACAAATTAAAACGAAAAACATGATTATTTTCTGTATAAACATTTTTAAAATAAAGCAACCTATCACGTAAATGGACAGCAACACGTATTCCTGTTGAGCTGAAGAGGTGCAAGCATACATTTTCAAGTAGAGTGCAATGAATACCTGCTCCTATTAGTACCATTTACTGCCTTAAAGGCAACTCTTCCTACACTATTATACTTTTGTATGTATATATATCATTGCAACTGTATGGGTCCTCTAAAATATGCATATATGTGTGTGTATGTATTTAAATATATCTGTACCCATGCACCTATATTTCCAGCTCTAACAATTATTTGGTTTCCCCTGTTCAGCTAGTGACCCTATGAAATACCACACGTTATAAATAACATAAGCCTTCTTTAACTCTATTAGAAGCTATCACAAGAAAACATTTGCAAAACTAAGCACAAGATCTCTACAAATGTTTCAAATACTATTGAATTATATATCTGTATGCAGTGCCTTCTATGTTGTTAAACTTGGTGTACTTTAAATCTTGAGCTCTGGCATTAAAGTCCTCGAAGCCCTACCTGGTCCCTGCCAGCTACCACCCACACTGGGATGCAGGGAAAGTAATGGCAATCAAATGTGCAGGTCAGGCAAATTCTAACCAGTGTCATCTGAAATGAAACTTCTTGAAAGTTAATTAACCTGCAACATTGGCAAGCATGATTTCAACTGAATCATGAAGTGACTCTCCTTCCAGACTTAATCAGTGACCTTTACTATGGTCTCAAAATACTCAAATCCACAATGCAAACCGGGAGTAAAGTTCAAACCCTCTAAAAAATGAGTTAGTTCAATTTATATCCTGAATTAGGTTGTGCAACAGTTATCATCCATGAGAATAACTAGAAGCATGACAAGTGAAAATTGATCCCAATCTTGAAATGTCTAAATCAAAAGTGCATTAATGAAGTACTGTTACAGAAGTACATGCATACCAAGTATAATTGTCGATGGCTTCCTGCACATTTTTGGCAAAAACTGATGGAAGAGACTCTCCACTTTTTCCAGAGATACACCGACTTGTGGAACCTCTGGACAGTCCCTTCCTATAAACACAGAAACACATCATTTCATAATTTTAAATAAAATTAATTTGCACCTCGAATGGAGGGGAGGGAGGAGAGAAAGACAACTACTCCGTTGAATTTTTCGATCCTATCCATCAACACAAACATTTGCTTGAAACAAACTACCTTGTTTTAAAATAGACTTGTTTAACTCCACAGGCATCCTCCTTCAATTGTGCAGTTTAAACTTTGCACAAAGCACACACAAATGTAGCAGCACCTCACAATTGCAGCAACAGAGCAAAGGCACAAACCGGTAACTGCCTATACAGTAATTTATTTACCTGTGTGTTTCTGTTCAATCATTAACATAAGTCAACCTTCTCAGCTGTCTCTCCACATAAAAAGAAGTTACAGATAAGCTGCCAAGCAAACAGTGGTCTTTACTAAAACTAGTTTAGTATATGTTTTAATGAAGGAATGTTTGGGGTTTTTGTTTGTTTTTAGCTTTTCTTAATGGAAACTGTTTATAACCACATCTTTCTATAATCCCACTAAGTTTTGTCATCAATAAACTAAGCCCACCTCTTCAGAACACACACAGATGTGTCAAAGTGTTCCTCCGAAACACTTTTATAACAACGGAGTGCTTTACCTGTGAAAGTTCCTGTTTTCATCCCATAAAATCCTCAGGTCAGAACTGTGAACAGTAGCATGATTGCATCAAAGTACATTTGTGAATGAGTAACTATAAGGAAAGAGCTAACAGTTCAAGAATTTTCTTCATTTCTTTAGACAAGAACTGTAGCTTTGTCCTGCAATAGTTAGGACTGCTGTCTTCTTTCTATCCTGGTATTTATCTTGCCATTACACATATTACAAAGATACATGTCAAATTCTAACTCCCCACTCAAATGGACTACGTAACAAATGCTACTCCTATATCTTAGCGAATAAGACACCAAAAACCTATGAGAAGTTGAACTTCTCATCAGGGAAGACCTTCAATTGCAAATTCTTGGAGGCTAGTACAAAAGCAGTGGAAAACATCTCTATGTGTTTGCTCAAAATATCCTAGCTCTTCCCTAGGTATCCGCTTTTGGCCAGTCAGCAGCAGGAGGCTCTATGAAAATTCATGCAGTCCTGTTCCATGACTGGACTCTCATGTTGTCCTAACACCAAAATCTAGCTCCCAGGCAGTAACAATGAGCTCACAGTCCATCTTCTACATAGAATACTGTTTCCTTCTGTTCCTGTACATATCTCTCTGTAATTTCATTTGCCAGGTTATTGCTCAGGCAGCCTTATAAGGTCTTTCAGTATTATCATAGCTGATCTTCATTCTTAGTACTTTTCTAAAGCTTAATATCACCACCAAGATTTCACACTTCACTGTTCATGTCTTTACCTGGTCAACTAGCTCAAACTGCCCTGGACAGATTCCCATGTAACATCACTGGATAAGGAAACCATTTACTGTTACCTTCTGCTTCATACTGTAGTAATTTGCCTGTACAAGAATCCTTTCCTCTTGAATTCCAGCTGCTTTATTTACTTGACAGACTCTTGGGTCTCCTGTATCTGTAAGACTTTCTGACTTCCTAAAGAACCCGGTGAGCGGGGGGTAAGGGGGGGAGGGGGGGGGGGAGTTGTTGCAGGAAACCTGACCCTACAAACACGAAAAACCCAGAAATGCCACCAGTAATATTTCATGGACCTTCTCTTGGAAACTACATATAAGCATTATACTTAATAACATAACACAGAGAATCAAAGAATCATCAAGGTTGGAAAAGACCTCTAAGATCAGCGAGTACGAACATTTGCTTAACACTGCCGGGTTCACCACTAAACTGTTTCTAAGTGCCTCATCTACATGTTTTTTGAACCCTTCCAGGGATTCCACCACTTCCCTGAGCTGCCTGTTCCAATGCCTGATCACCCTTTCAGTGAAGAATTTTTTCCCAAAATCAAATCTAAACCCTCCCGGCGCAACTTGAGGCTGTTCCCTCTTGTCTTGATGCGAGATGGAGCAAAATAGCGTTTCTGCCACATTGTTCCACTGCATGTTGTAGTGCTACGTCTCCTGATTCCTTGGATCACATGCCATTAGAAGCTGTGCCAGGAAATTATTGCAATAATATAAGACGAAAGGAAAAACCCCTCCCAGCACATCCACAGCATCACTTCCCCTGCGCTGGCAAGCAAACACCAGGAGTTGCCGCAGCTCCCGACTACTCCCAGCCGTCGCCGAAGGCTCTGCAGTTGCGGACATTAAATGGTGACGGTACAAAACAATCACGCCATCCGCCTACGCCGCGCCAGCGCTCCCACCGCCACGGCCCGCAGCCCCGGCCTCGCACTCACCCCACGACGAGCAGCCCCCGGCCGCTGCCGTAGCTGCCCGGCGGGACGGGGCCCCGCGCCCCGCGCATGTGGGAGCTCCGCGCGGCCCTCGCAGCGCCCCGGCGCGGCACGGCCGGGGGCGGCCCGCCCGCTGCACCCGCGGGGCACCCGCGCCGCGACACACCCCGGGGCAAGGCCTCTCCCCCAAAAAGGGGCGCCGGCAAAGTTAAAGCCTCAGCCTGAACGGGGGCGGTGTACATCGCCCCCGCCTCTCGCCTCTCAACGCGCAGCCAAAAGAGGCCCAGTTTATGGTCTTCTGCCCAGAGGGGGTTTCTCCCACCTTCATAGATGAACAAAAATTATGCGGTGCTGGACAATTGAATAAAGAATTTTCCTTGTTAATTAACTGAGTTCTCCTCCAAACTATCCCTGTGCACATCACTTATCTTCCACATCACATGTGCCAGAGCAGAGCATAGGTTGTCAGCTGCAAATTTACAGCAGCTCCAGTAATCCACTAGCTCCATTCATCTCTAGCTCCCGTGCATAAATTCTGGCATCTGACGAAAGCTTCTCTTGGAAGAGGAAGCACATCTGCTTATAAACAAGAAGAAAATATAAATATTCAACTACAGTGCGGCATGCTGGAATATTTTTACTTCGGAAAATACTACATTCATAGGAAATGCACACATCCTTTTCCCTCTAGGTCAGGTAGTTATCTGTCCAACTTGACTGCAATCAACCATGGTACACTCTCACTGTATTTCTTGACAAAACACACACCTTTTTTTCCGCATACTAAGAGCACTTTTACTCCCTTCCAACAACTTCAGTGACCACAAACTGCTAAGTATGGCAGACAGTACTGAACATCATTGCAGATCCTAGAAGAGGTCATATCTAAAGACACTACTGTAACAGTGCTCAGGGTTGAGCATACTTACATGTAGTTAATACAGCAGCACTGAATTCTTCCTTCAGAGGTTTGGACCTTTTATGAGACAGATCCAGTGACTTTTACTGCTGTTGAAAGAAGTGGCTTTGGCTCAGCCTTTAATCACAATACAAATAAATACAGTAATACAAAGAAAATCACCTGTTCCTGCTTCCAGTCCCTGTGCCTCAGCTTTCTCAAAGTCAAGACAACTGTGGAATATCTTGAAAAGACATTCCTGAAATAGTTTAGCTGAGGTAATTCCAGTAGGTGCACAGTAAATGGCCAGAACCAGGACAGCCACCATGATCTGTGTTAAATTCTGTTCCTACCTTTACAAAACAAAGTAACAATAAACCGTTCCAATTTTCAAGACAGGTTTATTTGTACATAGCAATTTTATTCTTCTGCAAATTTTGAATGCATTTCAAAAGTATAAAGCCTTTAAGATGGCATGAACTTGCGGAGTATTATATATATCATTTTAAACCTATTTCTAATCTTGGTTCATTGTAAAAATATGAATGCAAGTACAATACTTGGTTCTAGGCAATATAAACAAATTCTGAGAGCAAGATATTGTAGAAGTAAATCTGACTTTTTCATATAAATTATGAATCAACAGTAAGGCAAATACTATCATCTTAATTAACTGCAATAATAAAGAATGCTAATTAGAGTCTTCAAGAAGGTGTTTTATTTCTTTAGATCTGATAGGAGGCATTTACTGCTGCAGGATCAAGTGTCTGAACACAGAGAGAAGGAGTAGCACCCTAACAAAACACTTGGAAGTGATCCACAACTTTCCCAATATATATTGTTACTGATGTACATTTGGAAATTCAGTTAGTATCTTTTTAAAATAGATTTCTCTCATCAGCAGAGAGATCAGAACATTTTTTCCATTATGTTTCTACATCTCTGAAGAAAATTTGACATATAATAAATCACTAAGAACAGGTGCAGAACTTCATCCTCTCTGAACAGTGAATTAAAAAAAAATTAATCTGAAATGTTGTGTGGCAACAGCTCTACAGTATCTAGAATACAGAGTGAAGCAATGCAAGCATGGGGAGACCTTAGTCTGCATATGTTCAGGTATACTAAATACCTTTCTCTGTCCTCTAGAACCACAAACACACCTGGCTTGAGATGTCAAAATGTCACATCATACTGCTAAAAGCTTCTGTAGCCCAAGAGACTTGAGAACCTGAAATTTCTCTTCTGTCCTTTCTATAGTGTGACTTCCATGGTGTTGGATTGGAAGAAAGACAATACTGAAAAACAAAGTAACAACCCTTCACCCATCCCACAAACTCAACTCCTCTTGGTTTAAAAACAAAACAAAACAAAACAAAAACAAACCAATCAAACAAACAAAAAAAAAAGAAAAACAAGCAATCGCACAACACAATACAATCACTCATCACCAATGACCAATTCCCAGTCCATCCCTGAGCAGCAATGGGCCCCACAGAGACAACACCAATTTGTATACTGAGCATGACATTCTACAGTATGGACACCAAAAAGTCCTTGACTTGGGGTAAATGCTACTTAGCAACAATCAACAATTGTTGTGTTATCAATTTATTGTCATACTGAATCCAAAACATAGCACTGTGCCAGCTACTAAGGGGAACATTATCCCAGCCAAAACCCTGACAGAGGAATATCAGCCGAGCAGAGGCATTACACACTGATGATGGACAGAATTTAATTAGGTAATCTCCTGCTGCACATCCATGAGAAACCCCTCATGCACACTGCCACTTTCTAATGATTAAGAAGAGAAATCAAGTTGCTGTGCTAATCCTGTATTTCTTGCTGGCTGCAGCCTGTATGACACAATGCCACTACGTGACCTAGCAGCTAGCCACCTTTCACCTCACATTAGAACAATGAACTGAATAAACATGCACAGCAGCATCTGAGCTGTGTGTCCATACATACAGGAAGAAAAAAAAATTATGTACACTACGATGTACACTTTAATTTCACATCATAGGAAGATCATAAAGAAATCAAAATTAAACTCAGGGGGTTGAACAATAATTAAAACTTCTGGTGAGAGTTGAGATAGGAGGGTGTTTTTTAGATAGGAGACAGAAAGACAGTAACCAGTCCATCCCAAGGAGTTCACTTGGCCAACAGAGGATGTATTTTGAAGACTATTAATAGAGTTCAGCACACCTAGTTAGGAGAGGGAAGAGTAAGGATGTAAAAACTTTCATGCATTCAGAAAATGTTGTGAAAGGCAGTGAGCTGGAGGAAGAGAGGGAATAACATGAAAAGGAGAGATCATGAAACCCATTAAAAATACAGTGTAAAATAGAAAGCAAGACAAAAGGTTTGGATTCTTAAAGTCATGTAATAACCTATAATAAAAAATCCACAGGGATTTACATTTTGGTGCAGAAAAGTTCCCAATATGCGCTTTGTAAAGAACTGCAACATGGTTATGTCACTAAAAATATCTAGCAGTCAGTACGACTTCAGGCAACTGGTCACATTAAATATTTTTATTGGACTGTGTCTCCCTTGGTTACAAATCAGACATACTTTGTAAATGTATATTTGTAAATACTCCAAACGTATTCTCTAAAACAGTACACATGGTTTGCTGGTACTCCATCTCATCAGCTATGCATAGGTAATGTTTTACCTCTGCACTGCTTGGAAAGTTGAGAGATGTTTTAGCAAGTGACAAGTTACTGTAGCCGTACTGATGATTTAAGATAAAACTTGTTCAACCTTGACATATGTAATCCCATATTTTTAACTGACTAAAACTGTGAAACATTTTTATGTGTGCTTCTGTTTTATTTATCAACGGACAGTTATTTGCTGACCATAAAACTGAATGCTGTGTTTTGTTTTGCCTCACTACTATGAAGATTTATATCTCAAAGAAAACACTGTAACAATATTCTTAGAGATTGTTAAACCACCTCATTGCAACATAACACATACCACTGCTTAAAGCATACTATTTAGGATTTATCCCTTATGATTTATAGAATTAAAAAAAAATACCAAAAACATTCCAAACTCTCTGATTGGAGCATAAAATGTGTATGTCTGTATATGTATTTAGCAAAAATGCTAAAAGGCTTTATGTGTTAATCCTCACATACTTTCAGAGCTTTTAGGAACTAATTAGAATATGCTTTTGTAAAAAATACAGGGGTAAGAGGAAAAAAAGAAAAACAATAAAAACCCAGAGATTTTTACCAATTGCTTCCTGTATTGGTTACTTAAGTTTTCCATTTTAGAGAAAATTATCATGTAAAAAATCAGGTAAAAATAGTTTGTGCTAACACACAGTCTGTGTGCACATGTATTGCACAGTATGAACATGTTTTCAAGGGAAGGAGCCAAAACAGCACAGAAATCCCCACACTTATTTTCCATATAGTGTACACACATGCACAAGTACACATTCACATCACTTCAAAACTTTTTCAACAAAATTATAGCAACAGCAAGAATAAACTGACTCATTCAGCATTCAGTCCCAAGTTCAGTAATTTGTCAAGAAGAGAAATCTCTAATTCCTTTAGATCTTGATCAAGCTGACAGGAATGATCTCATCACTGAAAAGACCAGAAACTTCCACCAAACTACTGCAGGATCCAAGAATCTTCTCCATTACCAAAAATATTGGTGAAGAAAAAAAGTTGATCTGGTGCCACTATGGGCCAAATCTAAACTAAAAAGTGTCATACCCCACAAACAATTGCACACTGAACTCTACATTGACAAATGACTAAAAATATATAAAGTCGAATCCATTTCTAGTCCCCCAACTCACAAGACTGTGTTCACGATGACAGTTAAGTGTAACAACATGGGCCAAGGGCCTTTCCTCTTCTCCTTTCCATGGCTGACCTAGTAACCAACTTATTGAGCGCTTCATCAGAAATATGCCTGGCTGTAAACACGCCATCTCAGTTTCCTATAAACAACACAGGCTAATATTCAATGTACACAAGAATAAGTTTTCAGCATCTGAAAACAATCAAAAGACTTAGAGCAAAAATGAGATCCTCTGGTTTTAGGGTCTAGGCTTTTTTTGACATTTATTCTCTAGCTGATTAGCTAGTACTGCCTCTAGCTCTGGGGGCCCCAGCATAAGAAGAACGTGGACCTGCTGGAGGAGGTCCAGAGGAGGGCCATGAAGATGGATTAGAGGGCTGGAGCACCCCTCCTATAGGATGAGAGAGCTGGAGAAGTTTCTGGGGAGACCTCAGAGTAGCCTTCTATTACCTAAAGGGGGCCTGCAGTAAAGCTAGAGAAGGACTTTTACAAGGACATGTAGTGATAGGACAAAGGGGAATGGTTTAAAACTGAAAGAGGGTAGGTTTAGATTCCATATTGGGAAGAAATTCTTTACTGTGAGGATGGTGAGACACTGGAACAGGTTGCCCAGAGAAGTTCTGGATGTCCCATCCCTGCAAGTGTTCAAGACCAGGTTGGACAGGACTTTGAGCAACCTGGTCTAGTGGAAAATGTCCCTGCCCATGTCATGGGGAATGGAACTGAAGGATCTTTAAGGTCCCTTCCAACCCAAACCATTCTATGACTCTGTGACTTGCTGGAAAATTCATAAGATTTTCCAAAAACCTCATGTTACATATAATATTTCAATACGTTAGGAATTATTTTTAGTTCTATCCACTTAGAAAACGTAGATGAATGTGTAGTACCATATAAAATTAAAACTTATTTTTCCACTCTTTTAGAGTTATTTGCAATGAAAAAAATGGACCATGGCAAACCACCACATTACTATATTTACTCTTTTAGATCAGTATAAAAATGGAAATGACCAGCTAAGTAACACTGCAATGCTCTGTTAGTATGCATTACATATGTGAAAGAGATCTATTGCTTTTAGTGCTTAAAACAGGAGACAGGGAATCAGTTTCCATCCTCTTCTGCAGCTCATCAAGTTACTTATACCCATATTTTCAAAGTTCATAATTTTGAAGGCCAAAGCTTGAGCTGCTGAGAAATAAAAGTTGACAGAAGACCATGACATTTGTACCTCACAGATAAAGCTTCTTGCACCAAGTTCACAAACATGTTTTCCCTGTGTTAGGGGATCAGTAGGATTAGTTTCTACAAAATATTACCCACTCCTAAGAAATATAACTTAAGCCTTGCCCAATTTACTTTAGACCAGGTAAGGGCTCTTATCTTGCTAGCTATTGCAATATGTTAGGATAGCAATAATAATATTTCTTAAAAAGCAATCAATGTATCTTGGTGCCATCAGCATATTGTGTAAGTATACCATAAAGCATCTTACTATCTTCCAAAGAAATTTCATTTTTATAGCAGAACATTTTTTTTAAATAAAAGTTTAAAAAGTGGATTTTTTTCTCCATTATGAAGAAAAAAAGATTTATTCATTAATGCTCCCTCAATGTAATTAAGAGGATATGAAATCACTATGTAAATAAATAATAAATGTAAAATCTCACAATGTGCTGCTATAGTTTAGCCCTATACAGTATCAGGACCAGTTGTTGGTAGTTGAGGAGCTCAGAAAATTCAGAATACTTGGAAAAGTTAAGAAGAAACAAGTGCCAGATTTTCATTATTTTGCATTCTTACAGTATTTTGTTTGCTATCAACTTGTCAGTACCCAAGAAAAAAATACTAAGACATAAAATTTATCTCTTCATCTATTAACCAATTACTTCTAGTTACATTGCTATTAATGAAAGTACACTGGCCATTGATGTCTTCTAAAACATTTTAAACAGCAAGAAAACAGCAATAAAACTTGTTATGGAGGAACTTTCTTTGGAAGGAAAGCAAAAGCTTCTAACATGTACCTATCAATAATGTATTCTGTAACTCACAAATTCAAATCTCAACTGTAGGCAAGGAATACTAAAGTTGTCAATATTTAATTAGGATGCTTCTTATAAAAGCTTAAGTGGAACCATCTAATTAAAAAAATGCTAATGTGGAGGTATAGACTTTCCTTGTCAAAGTGATATATCTTATTCCTTCTTCTACATCTTTCTGGTTTGGTTTTGTTTTTTTTTAAGACAGACAATACCTTATCAGAACGATCTTAACTTCTATGAGTAAAATATTTGAAATGTCACCATGCATACAAAAGTAAAACGGGAATAATTAGGTGGTATCGGTTAGAAATGTTTCAATAGCAAGTCGAAATAAGCATTTAGCTGCACACAAACAGTTTTAATGTAGTAGGATTTATTCTTCGTTCCAATACAATCATTTGTTTTAAGAGTGAATTTCATCCTTTTCTAGGAATAAAAGTCATCAGCATTTCAACAGGAATACCAACTTGTGCAGCACTTCACTTGGCTTTATTTTTGGTACTAAAAAAAGAAGCAACTAGGGGAAAATTATGGGCACATGACACTGTTTTGTTCTGGTATTATTTATATAAAGCATCAAATACCTTCTAAACAGAACTCTTGTCAATCCACTTCAAACCAAATTAACCTCCCTATTAGCAAAAGGTTGCTATTTTACACAAATGCAGTAAAAGTTTAAGCCTGAAAGAGCTTACAATTTATTCTGGACAAAAACAAAATGCTCTTGATCGGAGGAGGGGAAAATAAAAGAATTACATTAGTGAGGTTTTGTGCTTTGACTTTAAATGTTATGCTACATGGAAACCAAACTAAAAGTAGAGGTTCTAAATTCCAACTGAAAGAGTAACAGCGTACTGAAGAGATTATAGGCCAGAAGAGTTAAAAACTTAACTCTCAAAAATATATTCACTCCTATCAATGCCCAATAAAATAGTAATATCAAAGATTAGCATAGTTTAGTACTACAGAGAAAGCGATTATAGATGTTTGTGTACTAATATTACATACACGCAGCTTTTTTTTGTAAGAGTACACAAAAATTCATCAATATAATAATACAATTATTGCTGATTTTAGTAAGCTATTCAGTTTTAAATATGCTAAGAAACCACTTTTTTTTGCTGTAGTAAAATATCACCAGCCAGATCCTAAAGCACACATACTTAAGAGGCTTCTTTTATGAGCAGGTAAAACCTAAACATTTTCAGGGTGTAGTTTTTAGATTAAACACAGAAGCATCCAAACTAAATTTTACACCTGTTATTGACACTTTACAAGACAGTGACTGAAATGTCTGTTTTGATGCGCAGCTGCAACTTCGGGACAGAGTTTGATACGACTCACCCACCTATATGCGGTATCTTTACCTGCGGTATCCCTGCTCAAGCTGAGCACCCCCTCCGCTCCCTCTGGCCAGGGTATGCTCTCCCTGCGCATCCCGAGGCGTTGTTCCCCTCGGAACGGGCAGTTTTCCTCCGCCCGTGCGGGGCCGGGCTCTGACTCCCATCCCTTTCAGGCGGGCCCCCTGGGCCGCTCCAGCGCTTCCCTTCTTAATAGCCCCGCACGAACCACGGCTCCTGCCCAGACAGGTGCGCTTCCTCCGGCATACACCCGGGGGAAGGGAATTCCTGCGCAAGGAGACGCACCTTGCGTCTCCCTTAGGGAGGGCACCCATGGGCAGAAAAGGCCAGGTGCGGGGAACCCCCAGGAGCGAGGGGCGCACACCTCACCCGCTCCCCTCAGGTGTGGGGGGCGCGCACTCACGCGGGGCGCCGCGGGATGCCGGCCGCCTCCTCGCCCTCTGCCGCCGCCTCCTCCCCGATGTCGGGCAGGGTGATGAGCAGCCCCTTGGCGCCCGCTCGCCCCCCGGGCTCCTTGTCAGCCGCGCCTGGAGCCGGGCGCGGGGGGCGGCCGCCTCTGCCCGCTGCGCGGCCCCCGCCGGACTTGGGGCGCGGGCTGGAGGGCGGCGGGGCGCGGCACAGCCTGGCCGGGAGGGCACCCGGACCCGGCTCCGCCACCTTCATGGCGGCGGGCGGGAGCCCCTTCCCGGCGCCGCAAGCTCGGCTGGGGGGGCCCGGCGGCCTCCGGCGGGAGCTGCCGCCGCCTGCGGCCCGGCAGGCGTTGCTAAGCGAAACAAACCCCGGCGGGCACGCACCGCCCTGGGCGGGGAGCACCGCGCCGGCCAAAGGCCCGAGAGCCGCCCCCACCGGCCCCCGCACCTGCGAGCGCAGCGCAGCAACCTGCTGCAGCCTGCGAGCCGACAAAATAAAGAGGGGGCTTTCCTCTCCGATTAGCATCCCACCTAGTATTAAGGAGCAGAAACGAAGACCATCTGCCAGGACAGCAGGACCCCGCTTCACACATCTGTGAGCAGAGAGGGTTTAACAGAAGGGGGGAGCCAGAGTGACCCAACCCAGCACACCTGTATCACCGCACCAGGCAGACACCGAAGGGAGCAGCTGGGGACCAACGCATGCCTTTAAAGATGCTCCCAATCATCCCATGCAGTTTGGAGAGCAGTAGAGGGTAATCAGATGAGCGACTCTCGTGCTAAAAACCCCCACAGCAGTGACACAAGCCAGGCAGCTGGAGGCACACAAGTGGGGACGGGGCAAATCTTTCCAACTTTGCCCTAGCTTTCCAACATTGGATTCTTGCCTGGATGAAGTGTGACCACTCCAACAGCAGTTTGGGAACACTGTAATGGTTGGTATTATAGACAGGGCGGACATTTTGCCAGCTCAGAATATGAACATGTAGAATGGCCCATGGCAGTGTCCAAAAGAACAGCAGAGGCTGAAAGTTGGCACAGCTGCTTTATAGGTAGGATCCTCAGGATCACACATCAAGCAACTAGTTACACTATCAATTTAAGGTTGGCATCTACTGGTACACAAAAACCAAGGTATAAAGTGGGGGATTTTATCCCTGTCTTGTCTTCCTAGCACATCAGGGAGTGCAATAAGCTGACAGAGAGAGCACATGGAACACTAAGCAGAGGACTGAGATTTGAAATTGGGATGTTCTTGGCCTTTTTCTTACAAACTGGAATAAATATGCACAATCTGCATTTATTCCTACCATGCCAAAAAGCCCTGACTGAGCTGCAGTGAAAGTAGCATAATTGAGGTCACTGGTGTGTAGTATATTTATCTCAGCTGCAGCCCCTGCATGAAGACCTGGAATAGATCCTATTATGAACAGCACTGTAACTTGTTCATTACTCCCTGTGTCCTGGTTCTGGCCAGGATGGGGCTAATTTTTCCAGTAGCCAGGAGGAGCATGGCTAGGACCCCGAGATAATTCTATACCACCTCCTGTCATGTGTAGGGAGCAAAGGGGATTTGGGACAGGGGGAAAAGGAGTCCCTTCCAGTTGGGTAGTGTGAAGCAACCAGTTCGGGTAACATTGTGTTCTGCATGGTAAGCATTTGCATGTGAATCAATCGCCTCTCTTGTACGCTCTGTTATTAATATTGTTCCTGTTACTGTTAGTTTTTTATTTCATTGCTGTTTGCAGTAAATTGTCTTTATCTCAACCCATGATCTTTACCTTTTGTGCCTCCAATTCTCCTCTCCAGCCCACCACAGGGGGGCGGGGAGCAAGCGGTGTGGAGTGTTTCAGTGGGGACACTAAACTGGGGACCATTCCTAAACCATGACTCCCTGTCATTCAAGATCTGCAGAAACAGTCAGGTTCCACTCCAAATCTCCAGACCTGACCATTCTGTCTCGCTCAAGACCTTTACATATTCTGCGTTCAATACAAATGATTCCTCTTTAGTCCTAGGTACTATCTTTGTCATTACAAGTTTGGAACTACTTTTCGTGTATTTGGTGTTCAACTCCTCAGCAAATCAGCATAATATAGTCTGATGCTGCCCACTGCAAAGAAACTAGACAGTTCAGATATGAACTGTGAATCCTGAAAGCACTTACAGATCTTAGCCATGCAAAGCCCATTTATGGAGTCTCAATAATATTGTCAAACAAATGTACAGGAGCAGAGCAGGAGTAGGTAACTTCTAGACAAACAGGGAAAATTTATGTGAAAATTTTGTCTGGTACAACTGATAACCACTGGCCCTGTCTTTATTGCCCTTGTGCTTTTTTTTTTTTTTTTAAACATTAGTCTAATTCTCATTGTGAGCCTTAATGTCTTTATCTGCGGGAAATCATTTTAAACTGAATCTACATATTAAAATAACTATTTAGAAATCATAATCATATTTTTATCATTTAAAATTATTTTACACTCAGTAGCAAGTACTTTTAATTTGTATTCTTATCTATATTACAAAACTAAGCATTAATAATTTTTTTTTTTTATGTTCTGAAACCAATTTTGAGGACATTTGTACTGAAGAGAAAAATCTTTATAGAATTTACACGTTGTCATTTGTCAGGCTTTAAGGGTCAGAAAAAAACATTTGATCATATATTTAATTGTATAGTCTGACCTCTTTTATCACATTTCACCTCAGCATTTCTCCATGCATTCTCTGCATTTTTATGTCATTTTTAATATCCACGTGAACTGCTAACATTTTCGAAACAATTTATATTGATGTGGAAAGAGAAATTCTGCTGCTATGTGTCATTACAGATTTAGGAAACATAGGAACCCTTTCACATGTTAGTCTTTAAATAAGAGAAAGAACAATTGACATGATGCATACCTGGCAAGCCATCCTTACCAGCTTGCCTCCTCAATTTTCATGGCCTAAGCATAAAGAAAGAATTTGTCACTTGCCTGAAAAGGTCAGAAAGACGAGATGAAAGCATCACAAAGGGGATAATCCTATTACTGTAATTACAGAATCATCATCTATCACTTCAGCTGTAAACAGAGCCTTTTTGTCTTCACTCAGGACTTGTAAGCAAGTGAAGACATCTACACCTTCTTCACTATTCCAGTGCACGCAAAACCTATTTTATTAATTATTTGTCTCGGTTAGGTTTTTATCATCATGGGACATAAGAAACCTACTAAAACCCCATGTTTTTCATCTATGCATATAACAAATCAGGAGAGAAGCTGTTTCAAACGTTAAGTACAGAACTATATGCAGGCTGTCTTCTAAAGTAGTAAAACAACATTCTTGTAGTAATGGTGGTATTGAAATTGATGAGGAATGTGCTAGGGGGAAAATTTTAAAAATATTTTAAAATATTCCTGAGCTATTGAAGGATCACACACTCACCAAAAGTTGACATAGTTT
Organism: Chiroxiphia lanceolata; assembly: GCF_009829145.1. Taxonomy (NCBI): domain Eukaryota; kingdom Metazoa; phylum Chordata; class Aves; order Passeriformes; family Pipridae; genus Chiroxiphia; species Chiroxiphia lanceolata. The sequence goes on from NC_045640.1 coordinate 33,328,388, forward strand.
TATAAAGTCCTTATAGCAACAATTAAATATTAACAAAAATATACAAATGACTATCTAGTGTCTAATTTACAATAAATTGTGCTTAGACACACTATAACATTTTGACCAGTCTTAAACATTACAAACATCCTTTGAGAGCACATTTTGCTCAGTCTCAGCTCTCTCCAGATCAAGCTGGTAGTTCATATGTTTGAACCTTAATGCCCTGGTGACTGCCAGCTAGCCCATGTTTCTGTAAAGTATGTTAAAGAAAAAACTAAACTAGATTAATATACAAGAAATTAATTTTTTTAGCTATCGAAGGCAAAACTACGTAAAGTCATAAAGAAAAAGGAAACAAAAAATTTGAAATTCATCTACTTTTGACATTTTCTCCCACTCTACCTGTAACTGTTCAGAAAAAATTAAAAACTATTTCTTTGAGGAGGAGGGTGTGGCTTTTTTGTTGTTTCACCAGTAACGAAATTTTTGGTAATGAAATTACAGTAGCACCACTTTCTCCACAAAGTTGTCTTCTGGTTTTACTATACAAATATGCACGCCTTTACTCATTTTTTACAGGTGCAGCAGCTGTGCCTTGGCTACCTTTCACATCAATTTCAATTTACAGGCCCGCATACAAGTTTATGTGCCTTCACACGATCAAAGTGACATCTCTAAGTACAAATGTCCTTCTGCCAGCTCTCTGAATTTCAGCAGGGAAGAGCAAAAAATTTTTTTGCATGATACCAAATTGATTAAATCAGTTGCCTCATCAGCCTGAAAATCAATTTTCATAATCACCAGTACTAGCCCCACCCAGAAGGCATAAGCAAATCCTTCACTGCAAGTTCTGAACAGCCTGTTCACAGGGCCCAGTGACTTTCTCTTAAAACTTTTAAAACTCACTTTGAAACTGCTGTTTCTTGGTTTGAACTACAGAAGTAATTTTCCATGTTACTTACTGTGTTTCACAAGGAAAGCTTTCCAGTTTTAGTTTCACTGAATCTCCCCTTGTGTTACAAAAGCAAGAAGCAGTGTCCACTCTACCTTCTACACAGAATTTGCTGGTTTTATCATTAATGTATTCTCTTTTGCATATCCCCTTAGAGTCTGTGTCTTTTCTATCCTACATCAGATGGGCATTTTACCTAGAATATTAGTCATTCTCACTGCATTTCAGAATTTCTACCTCATTTTTAATACACTGACTGAAATGACTATTAATCATGATTCATTTTAACATCAGTGCAGCTGAATTAAAATATCAGCAAAAACATGTACATAGATAAGTAAATTTAAATTACAGCGACTCTTATGTATCTTTCCAGCACAACAAATTTTTTCAGATGTTCATGAAGGCTTGCTAGTTTTCCAGTGATAGAAAATATACAACAAAATGACCCCATAATTCAAATCTGTACTTTCAAAAATCAGTGTGCTTTACTATTAGATTTAAGTGCCATCACTAATTGCTGATGAAATGCACTGACTCGTTCTCTCTGGGCTGGCCAGTTCAAGATGCAGCAAGATCTGAACATTCCTCTTCTCAGGTGAAGTGCATGATACAACTTGAAATCTTGGATATCATGAAGAAAGATCAGTATGATGGAGTCCCGACTTTGCTCAATAGCTTGCTGAAGCGCATGATACACTTTGAATCTGAAGCAAAAACAAGACAAAAATAAATGTTTTTTTTCACATGGGGAAAAAAAAGACAAACAGTTCTTAACAGGGGTCTTAATGTCTATTTTGTGATGTAGAATGGTCATTACTTTTCTTAAATTAGTTGCCTTCTAACTAAAAAAAAAAATTATCCTCTAAAAATATAACCTAAGTCTACTGTCTTGATATACCCTTATTTAGCAAAATTCCTTTCTTTAAAAGATCACTACATAAGAAAGGTGAAAAGACTCATTTAAAGGCAAACAAAAATCAGCATTTTTCAAAACTGTAATTTTAAGGAAAGCAATCTCCACAGGTGGCAGCTTAACTTTTTGAGAAAAAAAACAAAACAAAACAAATGCCTAAAACACTGACTGAGATGTTCAAATGTCCAATAGTGTATGTACACGCAGAGCAATTAACTTTACTAACTCAGGAATTATTCTGAAGTTATAATATATTAAGAAAATTTATTAAAGCAAATTTTGCATGGTGGGCTTTTTAATTAAATGTTATTTTTTATTAAATCACACATAAAAAATTATCTAGTTAAAAAGATCTCTTAAGAGCTTTTCCCCCTTACAGATAAAATTTTATATCCTACTCACTTTTTACACCAGGGATCCTGTAAGAGGTGTTCAGTCACAACAAAAATAATCTTCCTGCTCATTTTTATACTGTTAATTGTGGCTTCAAATTCAGATAAGCCTGCTTCAAAGTCTCGTTCTTCTAAACAAAACCTAATTTCAAAGTGGTTATTTTTTTCCAGAGAAATGAAATTTTTAGACACCCAGTTCTTGTCCTCTCTTGCATGAATAACGTAGGCATCATAATAAAACTCTTCCTGTTGTCTGTCAAATTCTTTAAAACCAAGAATTCGATTTACTAAAATATTCCAGTAGAAAGCTATTCTCCACCCTTCAAAATGGATGGTTAGGACAATAAAAATGAGTAGCATCACAGTAGTGGTAGAGATCACAAAAAGAAGTTTAAATGGAGCACTGTCTTTGCAGGCCGAGCTATCAAAATACAAAACCAGACTACCATGATATTTAGGTGGGGTGTTGCAAATGTATTGAGACCGTAGTCCAGGTATATCTACTTGGGTCATATTAAGCCAATCAGCAAACCAAGCGATGCTTTCACAGGTACAATCAAAGGGATTGGAATCCATCTCTAGTTTTCTCAAGCTCTTGAAAGGTGGGCCAAATACTTCTTCTTCAACTGAGGTTATCAGATTTTTCTGAAGGTTCAATGAATTCAGAGAGGCTTGGTCATCAAACAGAGTTGCTGGAAGCAAATTCAAATTATTCGATCCTAAATCCAAGTGTTTTAATTGAAACAGACCCTTGAAAACCTGAACTGGAATTTCATCAAGCCCATTTGATTTTAAATTAAGAATCTGCAAATTGGGAAGATTTTTTAAAAAAAGAACAGGGCCATCTGGATTTGCATGTTTCCAAAGTCGAGCTAAATTATTGTGCTGCAAATCCAGTATGTCAAGTTTGTCAAGTCCAGCAAACAAATCTTCTTTTATGTTTGCTATGTTGTTATTGCTGATGTCCAGGACAGTCAGGTTTTGTAGAGGATGAAAAGGCGAAGGAGAAAGTGCCAGATTACTGCAACCTACCTTCCTTAGCATCAGTTTCCTAAGGCTCGGGACAAAAATGAATGATTCACTTCGCAAAGTCAAGTTTTTATTATAGGAGAGATAAATATCTTGTATATTATAGAGACCTTTAAACTCATGACCTGTGAGCTGTTGATTAATTTCATTGAGACCAAGATCAAGAATTTTCAGATGTCCCAAGGAAGAAAATGCCCCACTTTCTATTGTAGAGATTCTGGTTTTTGTGAGGTTGAGAACCTGCAAACTGGAATTACTAAGTGATGAAAATGTTTTATTAGTTATTCTTTGTAAGTTTACATTGCAGTTACAGAGACTCAGGTATTTCAGGTTGTTCAGACCTGTAAACATATTAGCAGTAATTCCTGGAAAATTGTTATTATCCATTATAAGGTACTCCAGGTGGTATAACCAATGAAAGGAAAAATCTTCTATTTTCTCAGTAAGTGAATTCATGAGATTGAGATATTTAAGGCTAGATAATCCATAAAATGAACGTGAAGATACATGAATATTATTATGCTTCAGGTTTAAGTATTGTAAACTTGAAAGCCACTGAAATGAGTCATCTTCTATCACAGACAGAGAATTTTGGGAAAGGTTTAAAATTGTCAGATTTGTTCCTTGCAGTCCCCGGAAAGTTGACTTGCGAATGTATGAAAGTTTCACATAGCTGAGTGAGAGGTTCTGAATCGCTGTGTTTGATAATTCTGTACAAAGTTTCTTTGTGCGATTTTCACCAAGTTCAACATTGTTCAGTGTGAGGCCAAACAGATTTCCAATTGCATGTAAACATCCCATATGAAACTGAAAGGAAACAGAAAAAAAAGTCTTGACCTAAACAAGGGGATTATGTAAGAAAGCTGACCAATAAAGCCAAAACTTGGAAAGGTTTTCAAATGAGATTTTCAAGCAGAATAGAACTACTACACTCAGATTGTTTCACAGCCAAGTTCAGACAAACACTTCTTGGAGTTTACACTTCTTGTGATAATACTTCTATAATTTATAACATGATTATCATACATCTAAGTAGTATTTTTTTAAAAGAAGATAGGAAGTTGCTTAGTGAGATGCAAGTTAATTACAATTTTCTATCCAACTATTGACACTCTTTCTCTAGAAGTATCCTAAAAATTGTGATAATATCTTTCTTCAGCTTTCTTTTGTTGGTATCTGTTAGGGATACCAATATCCTACTGCAAAACCAGATATACTGTAAAAAAGTTATTAGGTCTTCAGACAGCCAAGAAGAAACCTAGTTTCTCTGTGCAAGCAGAAGCTACTATGAAATGTAATACTCACACCTGCTTCCACAATGTGAATCACAAGCTTCTATCATAGCACTGGCCCCTCATCTTGATTAAGGTATCAGCCGAGTGATTAAATACTCTATTTGTCAAAATTATTCAAATGCACAAGGCTGTGACAGTAAATCTGCATTATATGGGAAAACTGTTGTTTAAACATGTCTTAAAATGGCTTTTGGTGGTCTCTTTGCAAACACATGCTTCTTCTTCCCAACACCCCCCACAGTAATGTTATCTCAGGAATGTCCTGGGAAGGTGTCCTGAGGTGTTTCTTATTGGTTCTTGTTAACCCCTTCCTGTGACTGGGTTTCCTGTAAGCCCCTTGAGACTTCTAATTGGTTACTCTGTGAATCCTCCTGAACCCTATAAAATGTAACCCCCCCAACAATAAACTCTCTCTTGCCTCCTCTCCGCGCCCGGTGTGCTGTCTCTGTGCCTGCCATGGGACCACGTGTGTGGGGGGAGGGGAGGGCACCTCTCCCCTCCAGCCTCAGAGACAGAAGAAACCCCTGAGAAAACCCCTGGAGTTCCCTTTCCCCATCCTTCAAGACGTCGGAATGGTTCCTCAGATGGAAATGGAACTAGAACTGGGCCGCCCCACGCCGTGGGTGAGGAAAGGGATCCAGACAAGGCTGCTTTCAGATAGCAGTACTGTAAAATCTGAGTAGCTGAAACTAGCATTCAGTAGCACTGCCCAAGAAAGGAGCAGTCCTATCTACTTATCCACACACTGTACCCCTGTGCCAGTATGGCCATACATGCAGTCACATAGTGAACCAGATAGGGAACTAGTGTAATTACAAGCTAACCAAGCCAAAAAAATCTGTAGAGTTTCCCCAATGATCCAAAGCATAGCCTCATTAAAGCTGGTATCAGAAAGAGGGAGGGATGAAGTGCCCAAGCAAAAGATAGTGGTGGGATTACCTCTTAGCAGTGGTACAAGCTTATGCCACTTTAAAATATTCTTGTAATTTCAATGTAAAAGTTCTTTAGAGATCAATCAATTGGGAAACAAAACAAACAAAAAACCAAACCAAACAAACCAAGGAAATCCAATGCGTATTCAGTATGCATATGCTGAGGGTCAACTAATTTAGAACTGCCACACCATCACTCCTGAAAGAATCATAACAGTGAGAAGCAGGTCAGAGAGCACAGTCAGGTAGGTGAAACAGATGCACACCCACTTTTTTTTTTTTAAAGGAGTGAGTATAGTTTTCTGCAATGATTATTTCTCTGGGGTACCCCATAGGCACAAGTGAACGTTCTCTTTTATTAACTAGGAAGTAACGCCTGGATTGTGTAATTAGCCTTGTGTAATATCAACTTTTTCCCTGCTTAGAAAGTATGTCAAAAAAAATCTGCATAGAAAATACCAGGTAAGGGTTCTCAGAGCATCTCGATCCAGCTTTTGCCTGAGACCTCTGACCAACATGGAACCAGCCTGTGCCAATTTCAGTGCGAGGAAAATAATCATGTGTACCACTACTAGAGGTCAGGAGTAATGCTCTATACAACAGAATGGTTTTATCTTTGACCTCAGTGGATCAAAATTGTAAAGTAAATGCCATATAACCATAAAGGATAAATCAGGGTAGTTCCATTTTATACTCACACCCATTGAATTTCTGTTCAAATTCTTCTTACCTCTTTCAGTGGATTTGATGACAAATCAAGGCTATTCAATGAGGTGTTGCTAAGAAAACCAAAGTCATCTTTTTTTAATTCAGTGATTTGGTTACTACCCAACATGAGCTCATGAAGGTTCTTCAACTGTTGCTCCAATCCTAAATTGGCCGACTTCAAAGAATTATGAGATAGGTCCAAAATATTCAAGTTCTGGAGAGAAGATATATAACACACACAAAAAAAAAATTAGAAATATTTCATTAGAGTCTGATTAGAATTAGTTGCAATGCTATAATTAAAATAAATTTGTATTAGGGAAATGGCAGCTTTCAAGCTCCTGCAGGAAGAAGCCTTCTGTATCTTTCAGACCTGTTACTTTCACAGTGTTCATGGTCTTAATCCGCTAAAGTATCTACTGCAAACCAAAGAAATACTTTAGCTAAAATTCCTTAATTCACTGAAAGCCCTCCTGCTCCAGATAAAGTGACAAAAGCCTAGAGGTGGCTGCAGTTACAACTACCACAGTATTAAATATTGCATTCCACTCTCTTTATTGTGGTCCAGCCCCATAAATGGGATGTGAGGACGGGGAAGAGGAGTGCAGTAGCAGCCTAAAAAGATCAGTACTGTACACTTTGCAATACTTCAGCTCATGCCCAGGTGCTCAGATTCCTCCTGCACCTGCAGAGGACAATATGCTGCCCTAAAGACAAGTCTACAGAATGTGTATGGAGGTGTCCCAAGCCTGGTCTTCATCAGTAACGTGGCAGCAGCAAAGTGAAGAAGGCTAAAACTTCAGTTCTGTTCCCAGCATGGAAGCTGGCTGCAGTCCTACAGTGCAAACAAGTACATTTTATATAACTGAACTGGAATACTGTGTTTAGCAGAAAAGTACAGACTTGTTCAAAACAACATGCACACTCATTAGAACACTGAAAAACAATTAGTATCCACACAGTGTCTCTACTTTCCTGTGTTCTTAGGCTCTTCCTTTTGCATGATTCTCTGCCTGGTGCAAAGACAGTGGAATAGTCCTTTCCTGCCTCCTGTGCTGATCCCCCAACCTCTGCTACAGAGAATAGTGTTTAACCACATGTAAACTATCAGGAAAAACAAAGGTAGAATAGAACCCCTTTTACTCTTTGTCAGTTCCTAAAGTCCTAAGAGACATTACATTCAACCTAAGCACTGGCCTTCAAGGTCTGAATAATTACACCTCAACCTTGAGAACTTAGGCCAGCTACCACTTTTAGACCCCAGGCAACTCAGATTCCATACCATCTACTTTGCCCAGTACATCAGCTGCTGCTGCTGTTCTCTCAGCACATATCCTGTATGGAGAGGTGCCTCAAAGGGATGCAACAGGGAAAAAGGAATGGAGAGCATTGATTCATAAGGATGGCTGAAACTCCTGTGTGCTTTAAAAGAAAAAGCCACTAGGCCTCTTCTTTAGAAAAACTGTGGATTTTATGTTGGGTATTTTCAGATGCAAAGGCAGCTGTTACGCACACACCCTGCAAAAATACAGTAATTTCCCTATTTATACTTTATTTATATCAAAATGTGCATTTCTAAAGCTTACCTCCAGGGTTTTGAAAGGATAATTTTTTATATTTAGTCTGTTGTATCCTAGGTTGAGTTCAGTCAGGTTGGTGCAGGAAGCGAAGACTCTGTCAGGGAGCTTAAACAATTCATTATGTTCTAACTTCAGAATCTGCAACAGGGGCACATTTTGGCACAATTCTGGTTGCAGTTTAGAGATGCTGTTGTAGCCTGCATTCAGGTAAACCAGTTGGCTGTACTTGGTCAGATTTGCAGGACCTAGCTGTCTTAGCTGATTATGAGAAATGTCCAAACTTGTTATATTGTCTGGAAGATCCAAGGGAATTTGAGTCAGCTTTAGGTGACTGCAGTCAGCCATTTCATTTCGGATCTGACATTGCTTTCCAACTGATGCACACAGCCAGCAGACAAACAAGAGTCTGACAGATAAGCCGCTCCACCAAAGAATAGCACTTCCCATTATTTTATCTGCAAAGGCAAAATGCAAATTACAATCATTTTGACTCAACTTGCATCTTAAACTGAAGGCTACGCCAGCCAGGCTCAAAAAGTATGTTTTACACTGAGAAAACACTCAGTGTTTTTAACCCATAAAGTAGCATTGATTTCTGCAGAAGAGTTATGTCTAATCATCTCTCTAAATAAAGAGTTTTATTTAAAAGCAATAATATTGTCTAACATAAAAGTAGGTATGTTCAAAAAGCTACCAACTTTATCTACTATCAATGAAAATTTCCAACCATTTTCCCTTTTCTGATTAATTTTGCATTGCTTTAACATGCATAAAATACCATAAATATAATAAATTGTACACAGGCCCCTTAATGTTACTCATTGAGCTCTGAGCTTAACTACATATAAAATATTTATAGTTATATGCAGTAAGAATACATAATATACCACTTCATTTTACAGTTCTTGCCAGTTTTTATTTTACAGGCTAGTCACAAAATTCTAACCACCTTTCCATCTCATAGCAAAAGAAGGAATACCAAGCTATAGAAAAGTGTATGAGAAAGTAAGAGTAGACAAAATAAATCTGTACCAACCTAATCAGAGAAATGGAGAAGAGCCAAAGTGTAGGCACTACTCATAGATTCAATACCTTTATCCAAATACTTCCAGGAAAACTTATACATTTAAGAATTTTTATACCCCACCCCGAACCATTTGAACATTTCCATAACAGTATCAACCTCTTTCCATTCTATGGCTCTTCCTGTTTAGTCATTACATTTCTAATGAATCTCAGGCTTTTTCACATTTTGTTCATTTTCATATAGCATCCATTAGATTTAAATTCACCTGGTGATCTTGTAATGCAGCTTTACTGGATAAGGAAGAAAATTAATTCCACATAAATTCTGACGAGAATAGAGCTGTAAGAACTCAGAAGGGTTTGACCAGCCTGCTGAGTCATAGAGCTTGACTAATAAATAGCCTTTCTGCTAATCAAGAGTTCTCTGTACCTTCCATATTATTCTCTACAGAATTAATCTTTAGTAGAGGGAGAACAAATACTTTGTGAGTGCTTGCCAGAATGTTTTTTCCATGCTTTAGCAGAGAACAGTAAGCTTAGGTTCCTTTCTTCAATTTTTTCTTTTTTAAAAAACAGTAAGCTTATACTTTCAGCCCTGAAGCTAAAAGTGTCTCCACAATCTCAACACACACATATCTGTATTGCCTTCTGCCAATAAATTTGGAACCTACCTGCCAACCTCACTTTACCAGTGAGTTAAATTCTCAGTATGATGGGCTCCCAGCTAGAGAATGGTATTAGTGCCCTACTACAAAACATAGTTGGTAATTTAACCTTCCTAGACTTAACAGGAAGAGCTTCTCAAAAGACTAAATCCCAGGAATATGAGCTTTCTTAGTTCTACAGTTCCCCTTTTCTTTTTCTTAGAACCTGTGTTTAATTAACATGATCAAGCTTTGAGCACCTCAGAGTATTGCACAATAGCAAACAATAAAGCAAGAAATGAGACAAGAAATTAAACCAGCACATTTGTACAAAAAAAGAAGAATCCTTCCGAACTGATGTTTTCTAAAGAGACAAGTTTCCACTAGAATAACAAGACACTCTAAAGAACTGACACTGCAACCTGCAGCCAGGCAGGAGTTTAGAAGGTCAGACCCCAGCAGAATTTGGCTCCATAGCTGACCTGCCTTTTCAGAGGGCACACTTTAGGACTGCTCCAATGACAAAAAGTCACATTATAGTGGCCAGAGGGGAACCTTGTGAGTGCCACTGTGGCACTGACCATCTAAGGATAGACATTAGTAAAATCCCATGGGAGTGAGGATACAAGCGAGGGATAGACAGACCTAAAGCACTGCAAAGGCTTACACAAAGGACTGCAAAAGATGACTTAAAATAAACCTTAATGAAAAACAATTCCCTGCTGGTTACTGCATGTCGGCCTGACCCACGTCCTGCAGCTCACACAGCCTAGCTCTCCACTCGCTCACCACTGGCAAACAGGGAAGGGGTGGGGACAGCAACTGAATCTGTTGGTCCTGCAGGCAGCCTGGCCTGCTACAGCTGCTGCCAGACACGGCACTCGTGTCCCTATAGCTGAGGAAAATAAAGGCCCACTTGTCCTACCTCATTCCTCTGCACCCTAGCTGCTGGAAACGCTAAGGAAAACAAAAGGGAAGCTTGTCTGTGACAGAAGCTTGCATCCTGGTCTGCATCCGTCTCAGGGTTTGTTTTAGGGTGATCAGATAGCTGCCAGGCTTTGCAGCAGTTGTTGCCAGCTCCTCTCCAAGTTTGAAAGGCACAAGAAATGTACTGCACAATCACAAAAAGGGAATTCTTGGCTGACTTCCAGCAAGGCCCGATGGGCTGCCTTTTTCTGTTTTTTTCTTGCAGGAAATCTGGAGTCAGTTTTACGTGTTTTAGCTTTGACGGGGGTCTAGTGAAGAAAGCACACAGCCATTATCAGACTTAAAGGACACTTTTACAGATAGTCAAAAGACAGAACTACAGTTTTAACGTTATGAGCAAGAACTTTAAAAACTGGAGAATTTAGCTAGAAAGCATTTAGCATCTCCCAGGGAGGGACTTTCCCACTGCACCTATATTGCTTTTTCTTTAAAAACACAAAAATATGTTCTGCTAGCTGGGGACCCATATCCGGGCACAAGCACCAAAGCACAGTCAGTGGCACCGACTTGGCTTTTAAGAGAAATCCAAGAGCAAAGAAATCATCTAAACTCCTGAGCAGCACTTTGCCTTTGCACCTCGATATCCACATTTATTACTATGAAGTAAAGAATTTTACTCACTCACCTGGGGCTTTATCCCCTTTAGTCTGGAAGCATCCTGCCACTGCACGAGTTCCTGAGCCCACGAAAACCATGAGGAAACACTCTGCCCAGAGCCGGAAGAAGTGAAACCGAAATTGGGGGCAGGCGCTGCGTGGGAAGCAGGACGAGCGGCCGGGCCGGCTCCGGGACGGGGAGAGGCGGCGGCCCCGACAGCCGCGGGACGTGCGGCCCCGGAGCTCCGCAGCCCCTGTCCCCCCTGCCGCACCCAGCTGCCCGGGGCTGAAAGGTTTCGGAGGTGCCAAAGGTGGAGGTGGCTCAGAGTTGCGCTGCCACTAGTGATGGCTGACAGAAACCGATTTAAGCGCACAGACGTGTCACAGATGAGCACCAGCAGCACACGCAATCCTGCTTAAAACTCGATTACAATTTATTCCTAGCTGTTTCCAGTGTCTCTGAAAATCCTCCTGGACATACCCCGAAAGCAGATACCCTGAACAACAGATTACTGATAGAGGAATATTACTTTTTTAATGTAGAAACTAATCACCAATGGTACCTAGACAGCCATGTAAAATATTCCTTTTTAAAAGAGAATTTGTTTATGTGAGAGAGTAATATATTTCATTTTTGAGAGAGATAATAAAATATTTTTTATCTTTAAAAAATGTTTTTAAAAGTCCAAGTAAAAGTTTCAGTTACAGCTTTTCATACTGTCCTTTTTATACTGTTTATGAATTCCTGTATTCCTGCTTTCCTAAAGGCCTGTCCATCAGTTTTCCTGGAGAGGATTTCCTCAGTATAGGCCTGTGGATGTGACAAGAAGTGCTACTGCTTTGGCTACATTGGCACTGATGAATCCTCTGCAGGGCTCATCCAGCTGTACTTAAGGCACATCAACACCTCAGTTTGCCTTACATATTTAAGTAGTTGTGCTGTTCCCTCTTCAGTGAAGACTGGGTAGCTGCAGACTAACGCAGGAAAGAATAAATTGGGATCTATTTATTCACTGAAAGTGTTTGAAAGCCTGCAGCAGTGTGTTAAGTGCCTGCCCATCAGGAGCTCTGGGGAGGGAGAGAACTTGTGCTGGTTTCTACCCTATATCACATTAAATCTGGGACTATTGAGAGATTTGCTGTGGAGCCCAGGAGGTAGGCTGGGTAACAAAGAGGTTAGGGCCCTTACTTCCAGCTTCTGTTCTCTGAATTCTTTCAGCAACTGCTGAATATAAATTAGTATTTTTTCTTGGAGTTGAGACACAAACTGAGACCAGAACCAAGTTCCTTTGGAGCTGAAAGGCTCTAAAGCCCCTTTCATTCCCATTTCACAGTTAAACCTTGATAGATTCATAGAATCATAGAATCAACTGGGTTGGAAAAGACCTCTGAGATCATCAAGTCCAACCCTTGATCCAACACTGCCATGGTTATTAGACCATGGCACTAAATGCCACATCCGGTCTCATCTTAAAACCCTCCAGGGACGGTGAATCCACCACCTCCCTGGGCAGCCCATTCCAATGTCTGATTACTCCCCACCCGGAGGTGTTTTTAGCCACAGGACAGACATGCTTTCCCTGCCTGCAGAAGTAGGACATGCTGCAGGGGAGTTACTCCTCCAGCAGAAGGCAGCAGCTTTCTGCTCCATACCACACATCCCGTGCCTTTTGCCTAATGCCCACGGATGGTTCTGAGGATCACAGTGCTCTATGTCGGTGACAACAGGCAGCTGCTGCAGTGACAGAGGAGAAAAGGGAATCTGTGCCCCCACTGCTACCTGCCCCTCCTGTGGGCGCGGCCTTGGCTTCAAAACACTTGGCTGCTCTAAGGGAGGCTTGTAAGTTGAATTAAGTTTACAGGGTACCCAAAAAAGCTTACATGTGCAGCTATCAAACTACACTTTACTCAAGATGCTGGTTCAAACCACCATCAACTACTCAAATGAATCAAAGCAATTGAAAATCTCAAAGTTGTGGGCCCTGATCTTTCTTAAACCACTGACAGAATAATTACTGGAGGAGAACCTTGCCTAGGAGCTGAGAACTGCAGTTTGGCTGGCTTAAGAACAGAGTCATACGCAGCAGAGGTATCATTTGTTTCATTCTCAACATTGTCTGAAGCAGTCCTTTACAAAGGTGGATTTGCTGGTGGTTTTTCTTGCTGAAGGCTTAAGCATAGGCAAGGCTGATAGTTGGTACAGGATTTTTTACTTAAGATGGCCATGTCTTGTATGTATTCATATTTCTTTCAGTGTGCCATTCACATACAGCTGTTGGACTTCAATGTCTGTCAGACATGGAGGTAGCAGGTCTCAGTGCTTCCACCAACTTTTGTCTTCAGCTTAACAAATTGCCTTCAGCCATTTCCTGCCTAGACAGCTTTTCCAGGTGTTTCAGGTGTCTTTGTTAAAGAAAACTGGTTTTCTCTGCCTCTATAATTTCGTGAAAGGTGACCCTACTTTGGTCTTCAGTTTAAGCCGAATCACTCTTGCTGAGTTCTCGGATTTAGTCACTATGAAGTGTGCATATGATACCAGGCCCTGCCTTTGTAATGGTGTATCAAAAGCTGAATGTAAGAACCATAATGTTCCTTATTCATTGCAAACAAAGGTCACATTTTCCTCATGAAACATGATGCAATGAGCACAAGTTTCTCTCTTAAGCAGTTTGCCAAAAGAGTTCACATTAACTTTTCATCTCCACTCTTCCTCATCCTGGCAGTTAATGTTGCTGTATCTTAATCTGAGCTAGCATGAAAAAAACCCAAAAGCAACTGCATAAGCATTGCTGTCAAAGTACCTACAATTGTGCAGGTATCAGGTGGTAACGTGTCTTTGAGCCCTATGCTACTTCTTACTTCTTCAGTTTTGACCTTCTTGTTCCCCTCAAAGTTCTTAATGAAAGAATTTCTACACCTTTAAACGTAAAGGCTGGAGACACGTTCTTTGCCAATACACATAAGGGGATATTAAGGTTTTCCAGGCAGATTCTTGAATGCTCAATGAAGCCATTTTGCTGGGACACCATTTCTTACTGCATTATTACAGTTTAGTCACTGTAGCTTTTTTTAAGGTGCACAGAAAATGCAACTCTAATGCTAAACCATCACAAGTGAAACATCATTGATAACCTGAGATAGAGAAGACTATGCATGTCACTAAAACTTCCACTTTACCCTACAGTTGGGATCAGCTCCTGAAGACACAAAAATAAGCAGGAGCCTCATACAGGAATGGGCTGTGCCTGCAGTGACTCAGTCCCAAATGTCAAATTCACAGCAACACACACATTGCCTACACGTACTGCAGCACTGCACAGAGACAGTTCCATCAATTACTCTGTTTACTCATCTATTGTACTAGTTAAGAAATTAATTTAATGTCCTATGAAATTCCAGTAATGCTAAAAAAAGTAATGCAAAACCATGGATCAAATCCTCACTTCTGTTTTCTTTTTGGACTCACAACAATTTATTTGATACTAAGGGTCCTGTTGCAGTAATCCCTATTTGCGAGATTGAAAGTAAAGCAACCTATTCTCTGACTACTCGCGTATTTAATCTAAATTTGTTACATTGCATAGCTGTGGTCTCTATTTCTATCCACTATTCAGATGGAATGCTTTATTACAAGAAGCTCGTAATCCAAGTCCTATCTCCTTGAATGTTAGTGACCAAAGCCCTCTCATTCCATCCCCCATTTCCTTCCCTCCCCACCCCAAGTTATTTTTGTCAAAATTGGATTCAAAACATGAAATAGCTGAAACTAAGAGCAGCTGTGCAAAAACCTGTGACAGCTCTCTCAGTATAAAATTTCAGTTTCTTCTGTCTCTTCAAGTGTTTTTAATATTGTGGTGTTGGATTAAATGGATGTGGACAACCGAGAGCCCTGCTGTGATATTTGAAATTCTCTCTGTGAAGTTCATTTGATGCTTCAGAATATCCTGTGCTAACACAGAATCTGCACCTTTTTCACCCCATATCTGTCTTGCCCCCACCTCCCCTCCGACTGAGCATTTTGGTTGGCATTACTGGCCACACCAGGGTGACACCACCATGACTTTATTCAGATTTCAAGCTCCTGCCACCCACTTTCCTTACTGAGGCTGAAGGTTTTACTCTAGCAGCTCTGGCCCTCACACAAACCCCTGTACCACATCAAGAAGAAGCTGCTACAGCATCCAGCTACAGACACTGTGCAAATGCTGCTTATCAGTGCCTTTTGGTGGGATGAGACACTGAGGGACCTAAACTTAGGTTCTGGAAGGCCCAGATATTCCCCCCTCCCCACTGAGATCTAAAGCAAAAATAGGTCAGTGAGCTGCACTGCATTTTAATTGCACCAATACAGTTAAATATTAAATGGAGAAAGCAACTCTACATAGCAAATGGAAAACAAGTATTTACATAGTAAAGCTGTAAGATGTAGAGACTATTAAAGTTTTACTCCAGTTGTCTATACATGACTATCCCACTGCAGTTTTTGGTGTTAAAATTTTAATTGTAAAACAAAATTAACATTTTCATGTTCATATAGAATTAGCAAGTTATTGAGAAACCAAGTTTCCTTGCTCATAAGCCAGCACTGATGGGGGAGCAGGGCAGGACACCCTATGTTTTTTCATACCATCACTCCATCTACTAGCATGAGTAGAAGAGAGCAACACTCTTCTGAATACACTTGATTTTCCCCATACACACATCACAAAGGGGCATATGTTACCCAACGGGAGTTAACACTACCAAGCTAAACACTGATCAGCTGGGAAAAGAGTTCACTAGCAAAGCTATTGTCCCACACATGGTCAGTGCCAAGTGGAGAGGACATGTCACTGAAGGGCAACAGGCATCCTTCATACCCAGAGTCATTACAGGCATCCAACAAGTAGTTTGAGGCTTCAAGGCTAGGATGAGAAGAAAGCAAATGAGAAATGCCCAGTTCAGGCATGAAGCTGTCTACAGGGTCTTCCTTCACAGATGCTGGGTCCTCAGGGATGGCCTTGTCTTCAGATGAAGAGAGAGATTCTTTTCACTAGCATATTGGTTTGGTTGCTTGCTTCAACAGGAATCTCCAGTATTAGGGGCTTTGTATATACATGATCAAACCTTATCAATTCATTAATGGACTCCAGCTTAGTTGATGGGGACCCCAAAGGAGGAGAGATGGAGGTTGATATAGAATTTGTTTCTCCGAAGATCTCTTTCTCCAGCTTTTCCGGGCATGTTGACTCTGAATCAGCACATCTGAGAAACATCTCTGAGTCCAGACTGTCCAGAAAGCCCAACAAGAGATCAGGCTCAGAGTTGACACAAATGTGGAAAAGGGCACCTGAGGGCTGGCAGGCAGACTGTGTTCATTAGCATTCTCCCAAACCTCAAAGACAGGAGAATTTGTTTCCATGCACTTCTTTTATATTCGTTTTGTGGAGTTAAAAAAATGTTTGTGAATAAAAGCTGCGAACAGGACCTGAGCACGTAGCTGGGAACTCCAGACATTGTTTGAGATTTAAGCTACCTAGTAGCCAGCCATGAGCAGTGGCTCTGGCTAAGTGTTTGTTACCTGAAGATAACATGCAAAATGCCAGTGAACATGCACAGATAAACTACAACATTTGCTCATCAGCTTTGACACCATGGTGTACGCTTTTCTGATGTGTTGCACTGACTGTAAAGATCAACTGCACCTGCAGATTAAGTGACATTATCAGAGCAGAACAGATCACATCTGAAAAATTCTGGCCCAATTTTTGAGAGCTCATTTCAATACAATTAGGTTGCTTTACTTAGCCTAGCCAGGAGGCGAGTTAGAGAACTAAGATTTCAGCTCTAGGATGGATTCCTGTTCAAAACCACCTCCTCTCTTTTTTGTGACAGTTACAAAGGCAGCCTTTGCAACCTTTTTCTCTGCATGTTCCACTGCTCCAACAAGGATGCATCACTACTCATACATGTACTGTGTTCGTGTCTTTACTTTCCATCCAGGGAATTCTAATCCCAAAGAGAGAACTGTGGAGCCAGAGAAATAAGAAGTTAGTTACTTTTAAGTTAACCTTTTAGACAGGGTTAGAAGGTCAAAACATTTCACTCCATTATGTCAACATTTTTTAAAAGAGATATCTCGATGTTTGATGTTTGCAGCACTGGATTTATGTATATATTTTTTTTCCTATTAAATGTTTTAGCTTTTTTTCATACTGACGTAATAGAGAAGTTAGGATTTAGGAATTGGATACCCTTGTATTGTGGAAATATTTTTCTACCTCTAAGAACTCTCCCCAAAAGGTGACAGTCTTCTTAAAATCTTGTTCTTTTCCAGTTTTCTCAATTAAGCATGCATATTTTGATGTGCAGTAGTTTCTATTTAACAGCATCTCCCCGCAGAATTTAATTGTCTGGTTTCAGAATCACTTCCTTTTTTTGATGTTCCCCCTTTTTTTGGCAAATTTTCATTTATGTTTTTATGATATATTTTGAACAGGAAATCTATATCCTAGTGCAGATCATATACAGTGTCTCCCATGCTAAATGGTTTCACTGTGAGTATAGCAAACTTTAATAATAAAGAAGACATTCCATCATTTGATTTACATTCATGCTTGCAACACAGGTAACAAACACTAGGACAAGCCTACCACTTTAGGAATATTTTCCCACCAAAGGCTATGCCTTTGATGGCAGTGTAGCCTCTAGCTTCTGAAGATAAGCTGTATTTAAAAGAGCCACTACTGCATTTTATCTTTCCATTTACTAAAATATCTATTCAGTTATACCCAGTATCTTTTTGCATAAATTTTTTTTCCTGAGTAGTCACTGTGACCTCAAAGCCCTAAATGCTCAGATTCACTTGGAGCTCACAGAAGGTAAGATGCACAGTAGTGAATAAATATGCAAACACACCTAGATAAACCACCCTTTTTACTTCCCTACCCCAAAGAAATATTTGGCTGTGCTGACAGCTAACTTCAAATCCAAAATTACTTCTTTACAATGGCCCCAGTACATGTCTTGTTCACACCTATTTTCTATTGTCTGTCATAAAAATATGGAAACAATAGCAATAAGTTATTCTTTAGGTTATTTTTTTCCTCACCAAAATAAATATATTTTCAACCCTACCTGACTTCAGTGGTACGAAAGGAGACACTGTCAACTGCCAGGTATTAAAAAGTTTCTTGGGTGTATCACAGCAGCCACATATATAAATTGCTGCATCTAATTTCACTTACTAGGTAGCAGTAAAATCATGAACATGCTTTTAAAAGTAGTGAATATTCCTTGTGAGTCTTACAGAAATATCACTGTTTACGTGGTGCTAGTGGACTTCAGACAGATGATCTTGCTTCTGTATGTTCTGTTAATTGTGTGTGATTTTTGGCAATGCTTTGTTTTATTGTGAAGGATTCAAGGATAGTTGCACATTGCTCCCAACAAGATTTTTTTTTTAATTTGTCTTAGATTAGCTACTAAAAGCAACAAAATATGATTTTAGTTATAGTTTTTGATTTGTTGAGCAGGACAGTCAAAGCAATTGTAACAGTCCTTAGAAAAAGAGTTGTTTTAAGGGAACAAATATTTGGACAAAGTTTTTGAAGAAGAAATACCAAATCATTTCAACTTTCTAATTAAATTTTGATATCTAGAAGTAGTTTATTTTAGTAATGGTAAATGGGACCTGTGTGTTTTAAATGTAACAAATATAAGACAAAATTATGAACTGAGTAAATGTATACGATGAAGTAACATGATTCAATGTTCTTAAAATAAAACTTCTACAGGTGTCTAAAATTAAAATTTTTCATTCTGAATCAAAGTGAACACACAGCTATTTGAATCCAATCAACAGCTCTTTTAGGTCCATTGCCAACAGCACCATTGTAGCCCATTCTTTGCAAGAGGAACAGAGAAAGTTAGGAAATCGTTCACAGAGAAGAAAAAAAAGAAAAGTCGATCATAACTGCTAGAAAAACTAACAGGCTTTGACTGTAATCTTGTTAGATTAAAATCTGAGGACAGAATCCCAACACTTGTGCATTAGATTATTATTAAATTCATCTGCAGAGTTGAAGCATCTGTTGCTTTTCTAAGATTAAGATTGTGAAAGCTTTTATCTATAAATAAAGCATGGAACAATATCTTTCAATTCCTTTTCCTAGCCAGAACAAAGGAACAAAAAATAGAGAAGTATGTCTTATTGTAACTGGCTAAAAAAATACTAGGTTTAACAGTTGATACGCATTTACAATTCCATTGAATTTGTAAGACAAGTTTTATGTATTGAAAATATGACTGTTTTGAACAGCAATGTATCTACAAAAGCTGAGGTCCAAGAAAACATTTTAAAACCAAAATGTAAAGCACCGGGCCTGAGTCAATGTCTAGAAATTAGAGACTATTACCATTTTTTTCTATATTGCACAAAATGCATTCATTGGGATCAGTTTCTTTTTGCCTAGAGCTTAATGCTTTGAGCATACAAAATAAATTTGGAAATATTTGTTTGCAAATACAGGTAGATATTTGCATATAAATATGGTCCCATGCATGGTAATGTCTCTGTTGTTCTCCATTAGCCAATACTGATAAGGGAATTTAATTACCTAATGCCTCAGTAACTTGGCTATAATTTTGATCCAGTGGGGAATTTAACAAAATAACAGCATAACATTCAGACTAATTTGCGTTAGGAAAAGTTAAAACTGAAGAACAATGTTAAGGAAGTATGAGTCACCTCTCTGTTTAGCACAACTAAAACAGCATGTCTGTAACATTGGAAACTGATTATCTGTTGGGTTTCCATTTTCTCAAATATTAGGGGGTATTTGATGATAATATAAATGGGCAGTGAAGGCAAAAAGAAATCTTCCAGTGTATTGTGCATCTATGCAAAGAATGGAAAATGAGATGTAGAAATTATACACTTAAAATATGGGTCCCTGCTGCAGTAATGAGACTTCATCCCAGGCAGACAGAAACTTAGGAATCATAAGGATCAAGAAGATCAGAAAAGAACATATAATAAAATTCCATCTAAGATTGACGTTTTGCCCCCGGGAGGTTCCATTGAGTGGATTCTGACCTAATTTACCAGAAGGAAGTAAGGATTTACCATTCACTGCTAGGAAATAAGCAAGATGACAATGAAGGTCACCACAGAGATCTGTCTAATGACTTGTTAATATCCATTTGAAACTTTGTGTTGTGCATCCAATTGCTGATCACTGTTAATTAAAAAAGATATTGAGAGCTAGAGCTGGTATTACATTCTGCAGAGAATCTTGCCAAATAAAACCTGGAAGTGACAGTCCATGTCATTGAGACCTGCTTCCTGCTTTTACAAACTGTTCAAAAACAATCTAGATCAGAAGGATCCACAGAACAGCAGCACAGACCACTGTCCCAGACCACAAAACATTACCTACAATGTAATGAACCTAATACCTGCAGTAAAAATCGAAAAGCAAACAGAATATTACACAGGAAAAGTACAGGAGTGAGAACATTGACATTGCAATAAGAAAATTTGTTATGGGACTGTCTATAACATGTACAGGGCAAAGAATGGCATCTTTGCCTTAATAATGGTCAGTCAAATAAACAAAACTAGTCAGGAATTTATTAATTGCCAAAGATTAAGTCTACAATTATAATTCTGCCATCATATGCATCTGTCTAGCTAATAGCTCCAACTGTTTGGACATCCATGAATTTTGGTAAGAAATGAAGTTTCAGTGTATCTAAGTAACCTACTTCAGCCCAGCATGCATGGCTATGTCAAGCATAAGGTCTAATTCATATTGGGGAAGTACATATGCTGGGTTCCCTAAAAATGACTTCACCTTGACTTTTCCTTTTAATTCCAGCACACGTTAGGTGTTGTATGATGTTTTTCATACTGGGCTGCTCCTGATAACTCTGGGAAACACTTTGTAAGATGACGATCATCTATCTACATAAACATGAGCATAAGTCAAATTAATTTCCCTTCAATTGAGGTTCAGCATCTTTATATACCTAATATCTGTACCTATAATGAAAACAGTTGTATGTGTATACAGATAAATGTCTCAAAACAGTTATTTGTATCCCCCAAACTCTAGAACTGCAATTTCTACAGCTTGTAAGAATCTACTTTGGAAGTGATCTTCCTTATGGTACTTTGTAAACAGACAGTGGATACTATGTATCTTTTCTGTTTTGAATTCCTTGTGTTAACAGTACTGGGAAAAAAACAAACCTTCAGCTAAAAGCACTGAAACAAAAAACAAACTTTTCATTTGGAGAAACGATAGGAGGCAGGAAAGACAGTAGATTTGATCCTATATAGTACTACATGGCTAAATACATAAGTAAATACTGAATAGGTTCATTGAAATTCCTTGAGGTTTTGGGACTTGAAACTATTAGTCACTGCTTCATTATGGCTAATAGTTGAAATACAAATAGATTGATAAAAAAATAATCCAGAATACTTTTTAAATGTTTTTGCACTGTGCTGTTTAGCAACTGAACTAATAACAGAATGATGAGAAATATTATATTTTAGGTATTTTAATTATAAGAAAATTAGAAGTGCATTAAATCACCTTTTCTGTGTGACAGTAAAATCATTTGAAAACCATAAGGTTGCTATTTGTACTATACCCCCACTCCTCTGTCTCACCCCCCAAACTCCCCCCCCACCCCTCAAAGAAAGCTGTTTACAACAGGAAATGGCACATTTTATTAGATTTTGAGAAGTGAGCAAAGTATCAGGTTAGCAGTTGCACTTGCTCATGAAGCAGTCAAATTTTTCAGGTTTTTGTCCTCTCAAAGAACACCACTAGATGCCAGCAGTAACTTTCTGCAAAAGACAAATGAACCGGTTGGTTTCTATTTAGAAATCGGTACATACTCATAAAGGAGCTCATGAAGCCCAAAGGTCCTTATAGGAAACCTGTAACCTAAAGACTGATCCTGTAACTGGTTCAGAATCAGGGCTATGTGGCTGGCACAACTCAATTTGTTGAACTAAATTTTGAATTACAAGAAAATCCACACCCATATCCTTAAAACTGAACATTTAATACACATGGAATAAATCATTTTATTCAGCTGCAAAAAAAAAAAAAAAAAAAAGAAGCCAAGACCACAGCCTTATAGAATCTGGTATGTGTTTTGCAATCATTGCTCATAAGCCACCTGCTGCTACTGAATTTACCAGAATTTTATCCAAATAACATAAGGAGTAACATATGGCCAGAACTGCATTTTAACAGCTTTATAACAGACTAAGTCCCACAAAAATCAGAGATGCGTCATCATGACAGTGCTGAGATACCTAAAAAAACATGGCTATTCTTCCTAAGATACAAGCCTTAACCTTCCTCAAGAATGCCCACAAACTATGTTATCGTATGATTTTCTGGCAGCTGATTATTTGCAATTATGAAAAAAAACCAAACAAACCACCAAAAACCAACCCAACAAACAAAAAACAAACCAGAAATTTGCAAGCACTTGAGAGCCTTTTTTTTTTGGCAACAGACGAAGTATCTGAGAATTTCTTTTGTGATTCAGCTAAGTGTCTCTTTTATCTGCCTGCATTGCTTACTGCCATGAGGATATATGCCTTACTAAAATGCCTTTGACCTGTTTTTCCTTTCTGAATACTTGTGCTAATTTGTAGAAGCAGGCAGGTCTGAACACCAAAAATGAAAGTTCACAATGTAGGAACACTGGTATTGGAGTCTATGCCTTTACACTCTTCATCAAAGCCAGCTATGAAATTTATTCATACATGGTAATGATAAGTTGTTTTGAATTGGCAGTATAGGTAGTGTAATATTTTTACCCTTAAATTTCAATAC
Source organism: Chiroxiphia lanceolata (assembly GCF_009829145.1). NCBI lineage: Eukaryota > Metazoa > Chordata > Aves > Passeriformes > Pipridae > Chiroxiphia > Chiroxiphia lanceolata. The sequence continues at coordinate 33,351,273 of NC_045640.1, forward strand.
AGGTTTCTGCATTTAAGAAGACATGAATGGAAGGTAGAAGTGATGAATAATTTTTATTTAATACTTTTGTCCCAAACAATGTCAGTAGGAAGTCACGTTATTAGTTTGGTTACAGATGACAGTAAGAGCAAATTGTATTGCAAATAGTATGCAGATGATAAGGAATTCTATTCTGTGATGTTCTCCTACAGTATAAGCCTGGGCTGTCTATTTTACTATTTTTTATCATTTTCCCTATCCTACAGGTAGAGGTGAAATTTCTTTTTCATTTTTTGAGAAAACTTAGGCATCTGCAGATAGAATATACTACATATTATTAGCTGCATTTGTGCATGCATTCAGGAATCAACAGCCTAGAATCTCCTTAGTTCTCCAAATCAGTTCCTCCTATGAAATTTTTCCCACTTGTATCAAAAGTGAACTGATCATGAAACTTGAGGCCTTAACAGCTTCTGTAAGCAGATTTTTGTATTGTTATTTTCTCCATCCTCTCTCCTTCCATTGAAGTGACTGTGACAGGCAGTTGAGTGTTGTGTAAATTAGGTTTTAAGTCCTTTAGCACAGACAGTATCTGAAGTTATGTAGCACCTGACAACCTTAGGTCTGGACATTACCATAGTGTTAGTCCTTGTTAAAAGATCCAAATTGGAAATTTCAAAAAATATGCAAAAGATCCAGAGGGCACGTTCTATGGTCCTTGCAAGTTCTATAGTCCAGGAACACTTAAAGGTGTGCAACAGCATTGAGCTGGCTTACCTAAGTCACAGCAATGGAGTATCTAAGCATGTAGCAAAACTATATCTGAATCAAATGGTGCTTCCTTGAGCTACACTGCTTAACTTCCAGATCATTTCTGCTACCAAGGCTATTACAGTAGATACTCAGGAAACAATAGGTAAGAGACAACAAATCCTTTGAAGTGCCAATAAAATCACTTCTATCAAGAAGAAGACAGTTCAAAGTACAATCTTGTAACTTGTCTACCTTGTAAGACAAGGTCAAAGGTAAATTGCAAAAAAAGAATTTTAAAAAAAATGAGTGAGACAGACAAACTATCTACAGACTTAAAAATAAATGTGTTCAAATCTTATTTGCATTTTCTATTAAGGTACCTGGATGATTTTTTGCTACAAATAGTTATCAGGAAAAAAAATAAAAGGATAATTTCACAGAATCTAGGGTTTTAAACCTAAAATGAGTGTTATGCCTTGAAATAATGTCTTTTCAGTAGGCATTATTTACTTTAAGGTAAACAAGTACAAAAAGGAATCTACTGCAGAGCAGCACATCTCACCAGTATTGCTGACTGCAACCATGAAACACACATGATTTGGATTCCCAGAAAAACTGAACTGGGCTTTAGATTGACCTTACATCAGGAGTAAAACTTTGGGCTAAGAAAGCCTTATTTTGCATGTAAGTCCAATTAATTTGACAACTGGAAGCTCTTACATAAATATGACAGCTAATGAATGACCTTCCCTCCAAACTAGCTGAGATTGTTTTTTTTTTAAAAAGAATGATTCTTAAAGCTATAACTTTAAACACAAAACAGTGAGATAAGCAAGAAAGCTGTGGATCAGGAACACCAATTGCACAGAAAATTTTTGTATGTTCTTCCTATGCTTTAAAACTTCTCAAGTATTTTTAAATTATTTCACACCTCCCTTTACAGACATGCTTATTTGTACATTCTCGGAGCAACCACTCAAAAGCAATTTCTCTCCATCTGAAGCCATGCCCCTGACAATATTGACAAGGTCAGTGAGGTCCACAGGAAGTCATTTGCTGAGTAAGTGCTAGTCATGCAATTTACAGCTGCTTGGATGAGCTGTTTTAATTTACAGCACACTTTTTCAAGTTGTCAACCTGTTTTAAAAAAAATGCCTGAATTATTCCCATCAATGTTGTTGCATTCTCTCCTCAAGTGAGAATATTATCCAGATTTTTAATCCAGATGTAAGTAGTGTTGTGGTTTTATGTATCCCATGAACTAAAATGGATAGTAGTGCCCACTTTTTTTTATAGCCACTTTTCATTCCTGTCACATTTAATATGAGATGAAGAAATAAGATATCAGAGCTCTTAAAGCAGTTCAGGGACATAATTGAAGGAATGATTAATGCTGTTGCATAAACAGGATCTGTTTTAATCATTTGGATACAGAATAGATCATGACTTTTTAAGAATACTTATAGTAGACATTAGAACGCTGTTCTCTGTGAGTTACCCTGCTCTGTTTCACAGAAGTTTTACATCAAAAACTTTGAAAAATTGAAAAGGAGGGGAAAAAGTTCAAAGGATATCAGAAAAATGATTTGTTCTCTTAAGCAAATAAAGCACTCTGTGCATAAATACATTCCTGAGCAGTGCCTGGAAACACATCACAGAAGAGTTCTCTAATAAAGTGATCATATTATTCATTAACATTTAAAAACTATTCCAGCATACTGCTCTGTGGTATGTTCTCAGCCTGCTTTGCTGCAGTTAAGAAAAAGGTCCAGGGTTCATAGGGGAGGGCTTGTAAGCAGCTCACAAACAACGTGCTTGAAATTCCTTCCTTTTGTAGCAGGAGTGCAAAACTACAGTTGAATAATCAAGCTATTGAACTAGGATTTATGCCAAAAAGACTAATTTGTAAGCTGTGTCCAAAGTGTCTGGGTTTGAAGTGATTTGCATATTTCTTCCTCTGTTATTCTAGGAATGCTATGGGAAACTTGCTACCCCAGGTCTCAGCAGTAGGTTTCTCATGCATACCTTTCCAAACTTGTCTTTGGAAACATGAAAGCAATGTGTGTGACAAGCATCAATGTTATACTCGTGTAGCTTATGAATATAGGTATTCATGAAACAGGAACCTAACTTGAAATTTCTTACTATGTACAGTGAGATTCTGTTTATCTAGGTTATGCAAAATCATAAGGCCTGTGATAAACATGAGTAATGAAAGCCAGCCAAATGTTTATGTGCAAGATAAAAGGTAGACTTATAGCTGTGAAATAGGAAATAGCGATGACACTGTACTGAATGCAGGGCAGCCCTGGGCGTTCCCCAGCACACAGTTTTTATTCAGTACTGTGATACAAAACCTGCTCTTGTAACTGGAACTGAGCAAATGTACAATTTGACTGTGACACTCTGGTATTCACATTATATTCCTTATTTCACTGCATAATAAATTCATTAATTTAGTCATGGGAAGTCATTAAGCTAACGACTTAAATCACTCCCTATGAAATTACTTTCAAATGCTAGTTTAAGGAGCGCACAAAAGTTATGGCAGAAGTGCTCACTTAGATGAAGTCCAATGATATTGAATGGGAAAGCTAATGCAATGCAGTGGCTATTCAAGTTCAGTAAAAGAGACAAGCAAACGAGCTGGGCACTAAAGGCACAGTTGGATATAACTCTTTTTTTTTACCGCAATGTACACATACAGATGTATCTTTTTCCAGGGTTTGACATTTTATAAGGATGTTTTGCTTTTGAAGTACTTTTCTTCTTGTGTGAGCCATTATGTTTGTATCCCTTATGCAGCCTGAAGCAGAATCCTTTGGAAAGAGAGTAGAAGATAGGCTCCTTTGCTGAGGGGCAACTGAGCATGCCTAATGGAAAGAAGGTTCAGGACGCTGCAGAGTGTATCAAAAAAGGCATTCAGTGCTGCCTGACTGCACTGGCCTGCCAAGCAGCAGGAGCAGTGAGTCTTTCTACTACCCACGAGTGTGGTGGGGAATGCATTCAGCTGTCTTTGGTGAGCCCCTGAGACATGCTAAAAGACAACCCTGTCATCACCCCTTCTCATATCCACCTTGTTGAGCTGTAAAAAAACTCTTCTACAACCGCAGATCATCAAGAGGGGTGGAGGTACATACACTTAACTTAAAAGTGTAGCAACTTTAAGTTAGTCCTCTTTGGAAAATCATCATTAAGCCTTATGCTGTAAATGGGCTTATAACTTAAGTCAACATAGCCCATTAACTGGTTGAAAATCCAAAAGCTTTTTACTTTGCATCTAAACCACTGCTTGAACATTTAAATTTTCTTGGTACCATTGTTGTTTTTTTACTTCAGAATGTCTCAAAAAGATGCTTTCACAGAGGCTTGAGACCCTGTTTGCCTGCAGATGACAGAGCCATACAACGATCAAATTCTTTGCAGCTTGTACAGTGTTTTGTTTTACACATTTTTGTTGGAGTGCATTTTTTTATTGATCATTGAGTTTTTCCACAGGAATAGCTGCTTAACCAAACTTATCATGCTTTTGTCAATGTGAAATGCATTGAAAAGAATTTAGGACCCTAGATAAGAACAGCAATCTCGTCTCATTTCTTGATAGCAATTAAGGCATATTAAGTCTTCCCCAGCTGCTCAAGATCTCTGTGCAAATCTGTCAGTGCAACAAATACATATGTTGTGGCAAACATAACCTGCTTAACTTTCATTTTGATACTACAAATGCTCTTGCAATGACATACAGCAAAGAATGCTTTCTCTTATGACTATTATACTACCCTGTATCAAGCATTAGTAAAAGATGCATGTACACAAGTAAAAATGCAGCCAGTGACATTCCAGCTAATAATTCAGACTGGAAGCATAGCCTAACCTTGTGACCAGCAGCTGCATGAAAAAAAATAAGCTGTTCCAAAGGAAAAAGTCTAAATACACTTTGCTATCAGCTTGGAAAGAAAACATGATGATACAAAAGTCTGAGGAAATTTTTCATAAAGTTACGTAATTTCATACATATATAACTCTAACCTCTGCAGTCAACCATAACAGGAAAGAGTACTTGGGGCATACCCAGCCAGTATATTTCTAGCTGTTACAAGCTTTCTCTGTTTGGTAGCAGACACACAATGTGAGAAGCTGATTTTAGATATCCTAAAGAGGACATTTGGGGTTTGGGGGATGGAATTTTAAGGGTGGTTTTGAACAAACATAACCTTTACAGAAGCCAAAAGCCCATCATGTGATTTGGAAAGAAGTAGTCAAAGATCATTGCTTGAATGGATTTTGTCAGGGTCAAGGCAAGAATCCAGCAGTACATACCACCAATGCCACCCACTTACAGCACTGCACAAATAGTTTTAGAAAATAAATTCCGGAAGAGGCACTTTGTACAAAACTACCAGCTCTCAAGTGAAAACTGCGTTTTCTAGGAAGTAATAGGGAAATACGTGGCAAAATTAGGACAAAGTGACTAAGTCCACAGAAACTCATGTTACATCTGTACTTACCCACAAGCTTTGATTTAAGGTTGCAGTATTTAGAGTTGGCAAGGTCATGATTTGGTTTTCTGATTCTCTTAATTCTGCCCAAATCCAAACCATTTTGCCATTGAAGCTTAAAGTAATCTCAAAGTAAAACACAGGTTTTCAGTAGAAGTACTTTTGAAGGCTAATCCTGATATTCCAAGCGATGTGCAGAAATGCTTACCCTGAGGAGGAATAACCCCAAGTACCCAAGCACACAGAGTCCATTTAAATGGAAAGTGGCATGACAGGGGAAAACCTGAAAATCTTCATGGAAGACAAGTTGAACCCAACCTGTGCAGCAAACCATGATGACATCTTGAGTTGCATTAGCCAGCAGGCACTGGAGGTGGTTCTTTCCCTACATTAATCACTACTGAGAGCACATCTGTACCACTGTGTACAATTCTGGGCTCCCTGGGTACTAAACAGATATAGATATACCAGAGCAAAACCAGTAAAAGCAGTTAAAGGATTGGAGTGGTTTTCGTGTTAGAGACTGACAGTTCTATGATTATTCAGCCTGAAGAAGTATCTAATGAGAGGATGTAGAGTCTGAGCCGGACTCCTTTCAGTAGTACCCAGTGAAAGGATGAGGCAATGGACACAAACAGAAATACTGGAAATTGTTTAAACAAAAAAGGTTTTACTTAGGGTGATGAAACACTGGGACATGTTTCAGAGGTTGTAAAGCCTCCATCCTTGGAGATATTCAAGAGCAGATGAGACACAGCTAATACCAGCTTGCTCTATGTGACCCTTCTTTGTGTAGAGGCTTGACTAAGCAGTCTTCATAGGTCCTTCTTCCATCCTCAACTATTTTATGATTCTACAAAGAATCCATGAGACTTTACATCATCCACTTCGAAGAGCCCAGGCCAACCTAGCTTCCGTTTAATGGGTTTCACTTGGTCACATCTGAGTCTGATTAAAAGAAAGCACCAAATGTTCCACTTACAATGAAAGCCAAATTCACTGGTAATATTGTTAGAAAGCCATGAGTCTTAGCAGAGATCTTTACACAGTGCTAATAAGAAATGGAAACAGCCTATGTCAATGCATTTATTTATACATTTGAGCATCATCAAGCATGCATTTAAACAGAGATAGTGTAGACTATGCAATACTGTAGCAGACTCGAATCAGTGCAGGGGGTAATCTACCTCAGTATATTCAAATTTAGACTTTAAATGTAGTTGGTCATATTCCAGCAGGAGCAAGGTAGAGTTCATTTGAAACCAAGAGTTAACACTTGCTCCAAAGGAACCTGACTTTTTGCTGTAACCCATTTGTATTGTACTGGTAGCCTAGAGTAGAGAAATAAATACTCTTTTCAGTGTCTGGCAGTAGGTAAGAATTAGAAATGTGACCTAAAGCGTGGTATTGTCTACTCTGCAGAGCTCTATATGAACTAGAAGAGGGAATAAGTTATATAGTGCTAGAATTTAATTAGCCAAAGTTGTTAATACAACCTGAAGTGAGGGCTTTGGTTGACTATTCTTTTCATCAGATTTCATCCTAGATTACTTTGCCTAGAACAGCTTCTGATCAATGGACATAGCTCTGAGTACAAATGCCCAAATTCATTAAGTTCTTTGTCTTATAGTGGCCATCATGTAGAGCTTTTCAAAGTCATCAGTAAAGAAACTAAATTAAATTTGTTAAGAACTTACAAGTTCACATCAGTAAAAGAAAACATCTACTGCCATTTTTTTGCTGTAAATGCTTTTTTGCACTAGAAAAAGGTGAGGAAGCAAGATTTCCTCCGCTGTCATTTTTCTTGATGTTTTTCTCATCAATTTGACTTTCAACTAAAATACAGGAAACATGATACTATATATAGTAAAACCATGAAATTAATATATGTAAATCAATGTTATAGGATTAGAAGTCTCTTGGATTTTTATTACTTTTATGTACATAAAAATAAAATAGAAATAAAAAATGCAAATATATTCAAATAAATTATGAGTGACACCTTTATTTTGATACTCCTCTGAATATACTTATTACACAACTGAAATGATGCACATATGGAAAAAGTAGGATCGTGTAACTGAATAAAATTCTGTATATTGGCAAAGCCAAAAAAATTACAGAACTTTAAACACCTCATATTTCAATAGAAGCAACCACATTTAGTATAAAATTTTCTTGACATCCAAATGCTTTTATTCCTTCTGAAGACAGTGATAAAGTGAGTCATTCACAAGCAACAGTAATATGGTATCTTCCTTATCAACACCATTTTTAGCTCTGACCAGTCTACCACACAGCACTAAGCAGCCAACACAGGCATAAGAAATCTAACACTTGTTTTCTCTTCAGTCCTCGAGCTGGACGTACCCTGCTCCATCTTTTCTGAGCTGATATGAACTGCTGACTCTGCATGCTGGACCTGGGAATAAAAGTATAGGAAATAGAGCTTTCCTCGGGGTTCTGGTGATCAAAAACTTCATGAATGCTTCAGTAAATTAAGAACCTCATTTCAAATGACTGTAGGTGCAGTACTGCAGTACTGACCAGGCTGACAATACTTACTGAGCAGAAGAAAATTTAAAAAAATTTCATTTGTTCAGCATCTGAAGCCTGATGAAAGCAGTGCTATACAGTCATTTAAGAGAAAATATTGCAAGACTCCTTTTCAACATAAACTGAAAATGGCGTGGTAACAGTTCCCTACCCAGTATGTTATTGTACCGCAAAGGCTCAACACAACCCTATTGGAATCAATGGAGGTTATACCCATTTGCATCAGTAAAGGATCTGGCTGCAACTCTTTAGTGGTCAACAGCAGTTCAAGTATATTCTAAAGAACTTGTTTGTGTTGCATTCTCCCAACTTTGAAAACTGTTCAGTTAATGTATAAAAACTTGCACTGTTCTGGAACATGGATCTATTTGAAAGAGGTGACTCATTCTTTTGCTGAGGACAGCATTAAAAGTACAACAAACTGAACTTAAGTTAGAAAGGAAATAAATACACTGGCAGACAGAACTAAAAGGCTCACTGGTGTCACGCTATTAAGTCCTAGAAAATTACTCTATCGTTCTGCTGCCCGAGCCTAAGATTCTTTCCTTTCTTCTTAATCTCACTTTCTGGACATTATCCAGCTTACTTGATTCACCTCTCTACTTGTAGCCTCTGTCAATCTTTAGAAAAATAAGCCCTGTGAATTTTTTTTTCTTTCTTCTTGTTGCCAAGGATTCTGTTTAAAAAGCATGCTTGCTTGACTTTCAGGAATTTGCACCAATATAGAATAGTGATGAGTTACAGCATGTTCAGGAAATGCACACACTTCCAAGCACAGAAAGAGCTGATGACCAACAAGGCAGCTATAGTATTATGCTGCACATATTTCACCATTTCCTTTTTATCAGCAAGAAGCTTTATAAATATTTACTTGTATTTGTTTGAAACTAACCAACCAAGATCCTAATAAGCCTGACAAACACTTCAGTATGCGTTATCAAGTAAAATATTACAAGCCAGGTGGATATGAAAAGCATGTCTGGAAAAATTAGCAAATTCCTGCTTAAAAACAATACTGCAAGGGTTTTCAGTAGAAGTAAATTTTCATGCTAATCCTCACAGTAATTTGGGATACTGTCAAACATTAACTTTCAAGGTCATGTCTATGTATTTCATATTCCAAAACTTCTCATTAGTCTCAAGCGTAAATCAGACTTCCAGTCTTTTGTGGAAAGGAGGTCTAAACCAGAAGAGATGGAGAGAGAAGGAGCCTTCTTCAATTTTTTGCATCACCTAGGACAGCAACCTGTGCCTATCACAAAGGGGGATGATCCTATGCACATCACTTGTCAAGGGCTTCTCCACATGTCTTGTCCTGGAACTATTCTTCTCTGTGCAAATTACTAAACATTTCCAGCAGAAATTACATGATCCTGGACATCCCAGAACCCTGGACACAGCTTGAAGTTAGATTAATATCCTCATCAGCCATTATTTTATTTCTGACTGTAGTACTACCATGGCTCTCAGACTTTCTTTCTTGACACTCAAAGACTCCCTGAAGAATATAATCTTTTGAAAAAGCCCTTCCTTTTTTTTCAATTAGCATTTTCTGCTGAAAATTCCCACTGAACACCTCACCAGCTTCATATTTTAGACACCTCCATGCCATGAGAAAAAATGCTGCTACAATGTATCACATTAAGTTTGTTTTTCAATGTACTTCAGTCACTCCAATCTATGAACAACATCACCCAGTGTAAATTTCACTAACACCCTTGTGGTTTAGTGCTCCCTGCTGTCTGGCCTTGAGCCTCTAGATAGGTCCAATAGAACATGCTAGGCACTTGGACTTAGTTGAAAGGCAGTGGCAGCTTCCTTGGCCTTAAAGCTTCTTCTCATCTTTATTAAGCATCTATCTTGCCCTGGCATCTATCTTCTTGTAATCCAGATTAAGAATAGTGCTTCAAGTTTATAGTGCAATTCAGACACTGGTACTCAAATGGATTTCTGTTGCGTTAGAAGCAGATTAAAAGTCTGGTTCAGAATAACACTCTAGTCTAAATAGAGAATTTTTAATGTTGATTACAACACTGTCAGGTGTGCATAAATTCCCCACTCCCTCTCCACCTTAGGAATTTTGTGTGGGTACATTCTCTTAGTGTGAACACAATTTCAATGTAATAGAAGAGTTCTATCAGAGCATCTGCCTTCCTGCTAATTTTGCCAATTGTGGAGATAAGATTAATATACCTCAGTTTGTCTCTGTCCTACTTACAGGGGCTGGGACCAGTTTATCACTACGTGGGTATAACCAAAACTGTGTATTCTACACAGTCTATGTCATTTCTGATGGATGGTTGATAATGGATCATTTGCAGCAGCTGCCCAGGGCACACCTGACACCTCAGGCTACAAGATGGGTGTTAAAGAAACCCTGCGAGGGGCGTTTCTTTGTCTTCATGCTAATAACTGTAATAACAGCTGTGATAACTCCCCTCAGGGGAGGCATTAGCACATTCATACTCAGCCTGAGGGGTCATCTCTGCTAATGGGCCATACTGAACTGGCATAATAGGCAGCTGCAATGACCTAGACCATAGAAGATACCAAAAATATCCCATGACTGGCAGAGTTAAATCACCCATTGTGAAACTCCACCCTGGAGGAGGTATTGGACATTCCCACCTGAACCTGAGCATATATAATCTTGGGGGTTTGGGACTTCTGGTACCACTTGTTGGCTCCAGAGGAGATCCAGAAGTCCAACAGGAGTGTGGTTACCACTCTTGACAGGACTGCAATCATTACTTCAACAGGACTGCGACCATCATCTGGACCATCAGATTTCCTTTCCTTTTACTTTGCCCCCAGGGGGACCACGTGGTGCTCAGCACGGGGGGGTAACAAACACCGTTCTGTCCTTGTTCCAGGGTGCAGGGTTATACATCTGTCTTTATAGGTTAAAAAGCAGTTTTTCTGTTTACTAAATTGTGACTGACTTGTAATTTCTCTTGAGTTGGGTTCATTTCTCCTGATGGTTTACTTTTAAACCAGCACAGTCTCCCATCATGACACAAACTACTAGGAAGGTACAGTAGATGTAAAACTTTCGAGAAGAAATACACTTACTGCAGAGATCACAAAACTCTTCCCTACTTCCTTTTGGTCTTTGGCAGGAAGAGAAAGCCAACAGTATCTCAAATATTCAGCTACCATCAGAATATGGATTTGGACTGTGGCTCATTCCTTTTTCAGGCCAAGAAATTCTTGGATGGTTAAAAGCAGGACGCAGGCCAGGTGAACCACCTTGGCAGCCTGGGATGTGGCCCACAGACTATTACTATATTTATCTAAATGTAATGTTATGCAGGGAGTACAAGCAAACATCTCTGCATAGATAAAGCCTGCTAAAAGCTAACAAGATCTTTCCTTTTTGCTGTACTTGAGGCTTTCATATTTTTCCATTGTCCAAACTATTTGAAATAGTCCAGATTTTAGTACTACTGCTTATGAAAAACTTTTTGTTTTCCACTACTCTTAAGGCACTTTAATTTTTCCTTCTAAAATAATATCTACTAAACTAAGTGTTATGTAGAAAAAAAAAATCAAAAATACTTTCCTATCCAAAAGACATGAACATGAATTTACTGCATTGTCATATTTCACCTGCTGTTTCTATCCTTGCAGATAACTACACTTCATTCAGAATTTCATTCAGACGGCTTGATGTCAGATCAAATCTTGCCCAGCAAGAGTTTCATGGTAACAAATTGCTTACACATAAAGTTATACATTACAGAGTATCTCAGTCTGCCAGAATTTTACACATTTGCTCTGAGATTCAAGGTATTAAATTACATCCAGAAGAAAGTCCTAAGAACTGTTTCATTTTATGGGTGACAAAATGGTTCAGTTCCTTTCAGGTGAGCAGGTGTGTGCATTTGGTTGCTGGCTGGGGTTATACCACACATTTGGCTTTGAAAACAAGACACAAGAATTTAAAAAAATCAAAACAACTTTGAAGCAACCCGTTGTGAACAATACTTAATCTTGTTTTGTTCTGTGCCAACAATCATTCTGGAAAATATTTTGTGAATAATATACCCTGCTGTGAGTTAGATAATAATTTAAAATACTGTTCTCAAATGATATTGTGAGTTATACCTGAGGACATGCTTCGAAGAATTGGAGGAGTCAAATATGGAAGCCACAGTAGGTTTTCCAAAGAAAGAAAATGAAGCTGAAAAATTGAGTCAAGATGGTAAAATTATAACGTAACTATTCACAATAAACTGAATCTGCAATTCAGAAACTAGATCTACAAACCCAGCAGAGCTGAGTAACAGCATAGCTGAGAGAAGTCTTCAAAATAGTGCTGTTAAGAGAACACTGAAACTTTAAGTGGGTGCAACAGGTGACAGATCCCATCCTTATCTATTGCTGCAGCAAGCTTTTGTAATTACATCTAAAAGAATTTTAAATAGCCATGAAAAATAACAATGTAAAACAATATTATCTTTAAGGGGACTGCTATAGCAGCATACACAGTATCTTTCAAAACCAATAAATCTATACAGTTATGAATTTCAACATTCAGCATGAAGACACTTTATAATAATTACTCTTGGTAGGTTTTCAGAAGGATGACCCTGTAACCTACATCTCAAGTAAAGAGTATTGAGTTGTTAGAGTACCATACTCACTTGTCAGATTTTCCTTCTTCTCTTCCTTTCAACTTTTGCCCACCACCTCCTTCCACCGCAAACAAAAATTTGGACATTATCAGTCACCTTTGCCCTGACTCTGAATACTCCAAGAATAACAGTGTGCTTGGCGCAGCCGACAATATTTGGAATGAAAGTAGTTTCATACCAATCAAGTTAAATTATAACCCATACTAACCTCAGTTCAAATTCTAAAAAGACCACCAGCAGTAGACAGATCAAAGTCAGGGATTCCTAAACTGGGAATTATAGCCAGCTGTAGCATACCAGTAGAGCCTTCCAGGCACCACAAGTACTTGCAGCTTCAGAGAATCAGCTTGCAAAATCCTAACTGGACAAGCTCATCCTCCAGGTTCCATCTGGATTGTGGCATAAATACAAAAGAGAACAGAAATCCCTGCTGAGTTCAAGTAACTGCAAACAGGTAGGTACTGGGAGGGTATATGAGCTGTCTGGGGAATGTGTAGTTTGTGCCTCTGCTGGACAATAATAAAGTAGAGAAGGATGGGAAAGAGAAATGACAAATCAAAGTGTAATAGTCCTAAAAACGTGTTCTAAAGTAGGGAGTAAGAAGAGAATAGTCAGAATAGAAGCTGAAGTCTGAGGTGGGCTTCAGCAGTTTTCTGTGAACTTATTTTAAAGAGTATCTCAAGTGGGTGGAAGACTCCAGAGAAAGCTGCCTCCGTTTAAGCATCTAAGAGGCAGCTAAGAAAAGCAACACTGGAAAAGTCCACAGAGGGTAAGATAACACACGATGTTAACTGTTTCTGAGGTTGTTTTTTGCTTTACTTCTCCCTGTAACTAAACCTAAAATGCGGGAAAGGGAGGTGGATAGTTAACTAAGAAGGTCATGCATGGCAGTTCAAGTCATCACTCCTGCAGCTTATGCCATTGTTGCAGGCATCTGCCACTCACAGGCCAGGGTCCGCCCACCACCCATCCCCACTTGGTAGAATGGCCTTTTTTCATGATGAAATCCTCTCAAACATAAATCACTGCACTCATCACACTGCTATTGCCTACAAGGCCCACACAGCAAATAGAAATTGTACAAAGGCAATGGTCACTCCAGGACAAGGCTTTCTCCTTACCTCGCAGAACATGCCTAGCAGGCTTCACTTTGTTCATGATGCCATGACCATAGCAAGCTCTTGCCCAGCAAATGTTGCCTCAGAATCCCCTATCACCCCTAGACAAAGCTCCTTCCAACACATCCCCATTCTTCAGGGCTTCTGCCTCACTTAGGGACAGCTACTGCCTTCCAAAGGACTGCTTTTCACAAGATTAGAAAGCTGCTCGAAACACAAGGCGGTCAACTCATGAGTAAGGACTCCCCAGATAACAAGTCCTCTCTTGGAGGACAAGCCCACCGAAACATGAGGCACTCAGCTCATGAATAGCATCACTGCACTCTCCTGCCACCCTCACCACCTTCATACCATATGGAAGCTGCACACACGGATGTGCAAGTCGTACTGAAGGCTGCCATTCCTCCAACAACTCACTTCTCACAAGAGAAAAGCTTGCCTGAATCCCTTAACCTATGGACCCATGCTGCCACAGCACACTTCACCCTACCACCGTCAAAAGCATCTGCTCCTTGTGGGCAAGTCTGTGCCTCCTTTCTCCATCCTTTTTCCAGAAACTTCAAGCCCTCCCAAATGCCTCTCATATAAGGCACTTTGCAGGTAAACACCATCACAACTGCACATTCCTGCCAGCTCTGCTGCCCTCACAGACCTTGTAAACCTCATCTAGGCACCTGCCCCTCCTCAGGGAAGCTAATCTTTCCTGCAGTGGACGCTTTTACAATACAAGCCCATACAAACACTGTTTAGTTCAAAATCATCATCGCAGCAAAACTCCTGCCAACTTTCACAAATGGCAGTAGCCCACCAGTCTCTCTGCCTACCACCCCAGCTAAAGCTCCAACCCTTGTGACGGGTCCCTTCTGCAAACATGAGACATTCAGCCTGCAAACTCAATCACATGCTGCTGTTTACGCCATCACCCTCACAGCACACAGGAGACACACAGGCATCTGCCATTCCAGGGAAAGGCTTTCCCCATCCCTGAAGCAGTTCCTGAATTAGGAGATTAGGCTCATCCAAACACCTGTCAAACTTGAGGAACTTCTCTTGGAAACACACCATCATACCCTCTGCTCCACACTACCACCATTTATTCCCCCCTCCTACCCCCCATCCCAGGAAGGGTGGAATATGTGGAAGGCATATGCCAGTGTGCATCTTTCCTGTGGAAAGCTTTCCCACCATCCTGCAGTGAATACTTTCTGCTTCCAACAGAGGAGACCCTGCCTCTGAACACTACTGCAGCTGCACTTCTAGTCCCACACCAACTGGAAACTGCTCACAAGTGTGCAACTGCCCAAAAGCTAGCCCCTTACTCTGTGAATACCACCATAGGCTTTTTCCAATGTGACACTGCACAAGCCTCTGTCAGTCCTTGAGGATTCCGCCCATCCCCACTTGACATCACTTTTCCCTAGACTGTAAACTCCCCTCAAAGACGAGGTTGTTAAGTTCATAAAAGTAATCGTTAGCACACACTTCTCCTTTTCATGTCATCTTCACAGCTTACAAAACTGCACACAGGCACTGTCTCTCCCTGAGGAGACTACACCCTACCCAGGAGCATTCTTTTTAAAAAGGCCATGAATCCTTTAGGACCAAAGGGATTTAGACACTCCTGACACTGCTACAGCAAACTATTTCCATATCAGGCACCTGCTTCTGTCCAGCAAGACACTGCTTGCCCACAAGTTCCTTTTCACTAGACTATATGCCCCATCTGACTTGAAGCACTTAATTTATAATGCCATTGCATAACCCTGCACCTTTTACAGCGCATGAAAACTGCACAGTTGTGCACCACTGCTTACAGAGATTTTCCCCACCTTTCCTTCTACAGCCTCAACGCTTTACAAGCTGTTGCCACCACTACACACTCCTGCCTCTTGTATCACCTTCACATGGTCACCACTCCTGCACAAGGCTCTCTCTCTCTGTTCCCTTTTCTTATTTCTCTGACTCCACAGTTTACTTCAATTTAAACACCATCATACCCTCCTGCCACCCCATAGGAAACTCAAGTCACACACAGGTAACATCTTCCACCTTTAGGGTTCCCTTCTCCCTTAACACATGCCCACACCAATGCCTCCTAACAAGAGGATGCTAGCTCAAGAACACAGGCCTTGTAGCACACTGTTTCTGCAGCATCACTTTCAAGTTGATTACCACTCCTGGGAAAGGGCCCCCTATCACAGGACCTTTTTTACAAGGATCCTAGCTGCCAAGATGCATCCCAAAACAAGACACACTCTTTGTGAACACCACTCCTACGGTCCCTCTACCGCATCACCTTCACAGCGTACAGGACACACAGGAGATGCCCAGATGCATCTACCCCTTCCTAAGGAGACCTCCCCTCGTACCACCCCTCTCCTGGTCCCTTCATAAACCTAACTGCATGCTTCACAAGGAACCATGCACCCAGCTTGTGCTCACCTAAATACAGTCCTGCTGCTTCCCCAGCAAACAGAGGTAGAACTGTAAGGCACCTACCAAGCCTGGGCACAGCTCCTCTCCACAAGAAGTTACTTTTTTTGCAAGACCTTCTGAATGTACTTCATTTAGCTAGACAAGACTCTCCCACTCTCCCACCACCCCCCAGCAAACAGTATCAAGCACCAGTGCCCACCACTACCAAGGATAGCTCATCATAGAGCCACAAGCCCACACCAACAGCTCCCACACAAGGACCTTTGTTCAGGCACACCACCCCTGTTGCATACTCTTTCTGTCAACGCCACTCATAAAGTCACCTGCCACTTCAATGAAGGCTCCTCATGCCTTAAGGCACTTTCCAGAAGGCTCTGAGCCACTCAGACTGTTGCCATACACAACAAATTCCAGTTTCAAACAGCATCACATCCAGAGGGCTTCCTCATGGTTGCCTGGGCCTCCGGAACGTTTTACTGGTATGTGATGTGGTTTTAATTGTGTAGGACATTTTATGTTCAGTACAGTGTGGAGAGATGCTTCTTATAGCTACCTTCTTACAAACCTATGACTGTGGCTTTGATCTAATTTAAAATCCTAATTTAAAAAAAAAAAAAGAAAAGAAAAAACCGCAGATTGTTGGCTTCAATGGACAATTATTTTTCATGGGTTTTTTTTCATGATTGGTTGCAAACCTTAATGTCTAACTTTTTGAAGACATTGAGGAACTGCTTGAATGCAAAATAGTTACATAGTGCTTTTTGTTGTTTCTTTCTATGTGTGCAGTTGCAAAATAATCGTAGTTACAAAAAGCACAAGAAGTGATGCAACTGTTTATTCTTGGCTCTTCTTAGGGTGCTAATGATTAATTCCTAATGTTTCACACTTCCCCCTTAGAAACTTTTAATATAGACCTGATAACCAGAGTGGAATGAGTAGCTCCTTGATGACTCTTACTAAGCTGTTATTTACTAGGTATGATAATAGCTATAAGAAAACAAGATAGACAGTAAGGGCTTGGTTTGGAGAGTATTTTAACTTACTTCCTAGAAAGGTTCCAACACTGCTTTACTTTATATCCTTTTTCCTCTTGTCAACCTTTTGACAGTTTCTTTAGCAGTAATGTGCCAAAGTAAAAACACTGACTTCTGTTAGAAAGCATTAATTTTTTAGTTTTTTATCTCTTTTTGAAAAGTTTGAATCTATTAATGAGATGATGGGCTAAGATAATGAAAGACTTAAATATGGAGAAAGATAGCACACAGATATTGTTTGAGATAAAGAGCCACACAAATTTCTATAATCTAACTGTATCCTTTACTTCCTGCAAAATGAGGAAAGCGAGCTTTTGGTATCTTTACGGAAAGGTTGAACAGCTTAAACCCTAGAAAGACTGAATTTCACCGTGAGAACTTGCTGGGTGTTGCTATAGTGTCAAAATACAGCACCTCTTACAGTCTGCCATAAAGCAGAGCATTTAACTTGGCAATATTTGTTCCTTCTGGAAATTAGTCCAACTGTTTGCTGCAATATCTACCCAATAGCCCACAAGTTTGTGAGCACTAATAGCTACGAAATCTTGTTTTCAAACCACAAAAGGTCTGGACCTTGTGACTGAATTGTAGGCGTGACTAAAAATCTTACTGTTCCTAAAACTTAATTCTCTGGTGTGAATGAGGCAGGCTTGTTTCTGCCCAGTTTTCTCCTATTTCAAGATTTTGTGAATTATGTAGATGTGTGATTTTTTTACCTTGTTTTTTTACCACACCTTCCTAGTTACATTGCTGATGAGATTGAATGCAGTCTTATTTTTTCTTAGGAGGAGAAAAGCTTTATGAATGACATTCAGATGTGTATCATATTAAGCTTTTAATTTGCTGGCCCCGGTAGCTTGTCACGCACTTAACTTTCAAATGTTTCATTTAAGTCAGTCATTAAGAAATTATTTCTGTGAGTTTTCATTTCAGTACTGAATTGAATTAGTGATAGAATATTTGAGTTGGGTTGGGAACATAGTCAAGATGTCTTTTCTTTAACCCCCACCTCCAAAACAAACAAATGTTGTATGCTTACTTCTAAGGACAAGAACTGCTTCAGTAAGTCTTCTACACTTTTTCCAAGCCTTTTATTGCTTTCATAATATTGGATTAAGGAAAGCTGAGTCAACTAAAATACCACCAATTGGATGCTTACCAAAATACATTAATTCTGCTGAGGAAAAATATGTTGCACAGAGCAAGACTAGGCTTCACCCTAATAAGAACTTAGTATAGATAAAATCACTGTAATGTGTCAAGAAATAGTCAATGTTATAGTAAGAACTACAGTTGACTTCACTGTGGATAAGCATCTGGAGATGGAGTTTAGTTTTACCACCATGACTTAGTCAGATATTCTGTGGCAAATGTGCTTCAAAAACTAGCTGATTATTGCTGGTAAAGTGCTCTTGGTGTCTGTGGCTCCTGAGCTGTTGAGAGAATGTTTTATGCATTTGTGGTGCTTATGATAAAAGTGTGGGAAAACTACCAGAGCACAAACTTTTTTTATTGTGGCAAATTAGTGAAAATGCAAGCTATGCTTGGCTCATAAATTAAGGCAGAAGTTAGCCACCTGATTGATCTCAATGTAATGCCTCTGCCTAGTGCTGCTGGGCAAAGCACAAGAGTTAGAGTATAGCCCATTTATTATGAAGCAGCTGAATCCTAGTGGAGTGGAATATGAGCTGGAGTTATTTGCACAGTTTTATTGGCACAAGGCTAGAGGGGAGTTTGCTTTTCACGGAAACTGTATCAACTTTGGCAGAGGTACAGAATTTGAATTTCTTCAGAGACTCTTACATCTTTAATATTTTCATTTTTGAGGAAACAGTGAAGTGTTTCAGTTCAGATTTTGAAGCGTAGTGTATGTGTAAAAATATCAAGCCAATCAAATACCAACCGGATGCCAAACTAAACTATAGTTACAACTTCATTTACTGCAAGAAATATAAAAGTGACCTTTCAAAAACCAACCAATAAGTAAAAAGCCTCTGTAGTAGCACTCAGAGTAGGTATTTTCGGATATTTCTGCATACATGTAGCTTAATTGAAGATTCTCTAACTCTTCACTGGGAATACTGATTCAGTCATACTGCTGTAACAAAGTTAGTTAGCTGCTTGTTTTGCATTTCTTGGGAATACAGTCTTGGAGTTACAATTGCCTTGGTGCCATCCACAGTGAGGATTGGAGGCAACGAGTTTTAAAACTACAATGGAAAGATAATTCCTAATTAAATATGATAGGATAAAAAGTTACTCTTGAGTCTTCCATAATATCTGCTGACAGGTTAAGATGAAGACAAAAGCAGACTTTGCAGTCCTGGTAGCCTTAGGTAGTCTGTTTCTGTTTAATAGTATTAAACTGAATATTTTAAATAATTATGTCTAATATACTACTGTCATTTATGCCTTTTGAACATCCCCTGTCTCCTAGGGACTTCCAATTTAAGACGCTGGGGAGAGAAGAGATGGAACAATGTAGTTTCTCTTAAGTTAGGAAATGCAGTTTTGTGTGAAAGAAATACCAAGTGTCTACTGTACTAAAAATGATATTTCAACACAACTGACCACAAACTTCAGTTGATCCCATAGGTATTCTTAACTAGGATGAAGTGCTACTAGTAGTCTTATCTGTTGTTCTTGTAATTGCCCACTCTGCAATTACATTCCTTGTTAACTCCAGGGCATTTTTATCTAGAGAGATCCAAAGCTTCTTAATGATAAAGGAAAACTGATGTAGCAGAAGCAAAGGTGGGAGGAGAGAAACTGTCAGGTCTGGTCGCTCTGCCCCATGCATTGTGAATTGAGAGGTAAAGGTATTTCTGAGGCAGGACACAGTTTTACTATTATGTAACTTTCTGTTCCAGACTCTTTTCTCCTCTTTCTCTCAGAGGCAAGAAGGGTTTCCGAGTGCTTCCAAGGCTCTGTTAAGTTGGAAGTAGGCGGTGAAGACTTTAGTGCTTTTTCTGCCCTAAACAGCTGCTTGCTTTATGCCTTACAGTAGTCAGCTGTGACTAATAGTAAGTGGGGGAGTACCATGAAGAACTGGAAGTTTGCACAATAATGTTATTCAAAGCAATGTGCTATTGTCAATATAAACTCAAATATATTTAATGCCATCATAATTCCCTAGCAGCCTTCTGAATTGGCTGGTAGACTCTGAAAGCTCTCTTAATTGTGACTTTGTAAAACCCTGGCATATTAGGTTAAATAAATGAATGTTGTGCTCTTAAGCTTTTCTAATGGAGATTAAAATCTGTCAGTTTTGCTTTCTACAGTGTAACTTTACATAGGCCCATATGTTGTACTTGAAGGGCTAATGAGGCTCTCTGAGATGGGAGAAAATGGCAGTACCCTGAGGGTATGAGCACCTCTTAGGTTTTTTCTTTAATCATAAAGTTGTACTTTTTATTCATTCTTTGAAGCAGCTGCTGGTTTTTTGTGACATTTTTCATTTTGACATACAGGATACTAACACAGACTTCTGCTCAAGGCTTCGCATTCCAGCAGTGTCAAAAATGTCATGTATTTTGAGGCTGAGTCCTGTGGATAATGTACAGAAACACTGTATTTAGTAGAAGGATGCTAGTTTCGTAGCTATTTACCTTTTTGAAAGTTAGGTGCTGTGAAAATAACTGAGAATTGTTTAGAAGAGCTTTCCATTTAAGAACTACACAACTCAGTATTTGGTAGCCTAAAGGTACACGACAAATTTGTGGTGGCTAGAGCAGAGAAAAGAAGCAACATTACAATCTCCATTACAAATGTCTTGCCTATGCTTTATTAAAGCTCAACTATCTCTCTCCCTCCTAGCTCTGGTAGTGCCCCAGGTCTGCAAACAGGGGTAGTTCCAATGCAGAATTGAGTCTGCTGTAGGACCGATGCCTCAGATAGCAACAGCATGTCAGTGCCACTAGCTCTTAGCCTGCTAACATCCTAACTGGTATTTTTCAAATGCCCTTCAAGTAGCATGTAATATTTTTAAAGGAAAAAAGAATAGAGCCCACAAAAAATAGTGGAATCAGAAAAATTAACTCATTTTTATGCTGTTAAATATTTGTAACATTTACTTGATCAATGCTTGTTTCAAGCAGTAACCTTCTAACTTATGATACATCTTACTTTAACTTGAAGCGATTGGATTTTTTTAACAGCCAGAGCTTCTAGAATCATATGACACTTGTCAGTCTTCTTTCTATCTTAAAAAGGAATTTCTAGTTCATGAAAACATGAACTAAAGTGCTCTGTAAAGGTGGTGCAAAGAGTGGGGATATTGCACACTAGTTATTAACCTGACCTATTTGGTAAAGGGAAGTAGCAGATCTTTGTTTTTAATGTTGATATTTTGATTTAATAATGACAGAAAATTTAATTGCGGCACATGCTTTTTCTTGTTTCTGGAATGCTTTTGTTGTGACTTGAGAGAAGTTTCCTATTTGCTTCCAGGATCTCTTATGAGTACAGGCTCTTCTTCATTTCTTCCTGCTGTCCTTCAAAATATTGCTAACCCTCCCCAAAACAAACCAACCAACCAAACAAACAGAACACCGTCACCACCACCACCAAAACACTTTACATCAAACCTTTTTAATTCCTTTTTTATAAGGAATTATATGATTTATAAGGTAGGTTTAAGAAAATATATTGTTCTTCTTTAAGGGAACTTCATGAGGAAGT
The DNA here is from genome assembly GCF_009829145.1 of Chiroxiphia lanceolata. Classification (NCBI taxonomy): domain Eukaryota; kingdom Metazoa; phylum Chordata; class Aves; order Passeriformes; family Pipridae; genus Chiroxiphia; species Chiroxiphia lanceolata. The sequence goes on from NC_045640.1 coordinate 33,372,965, forward strand.
CTGGCATAGCTCATCAGAAGTCACCAGTCAGTTTAGGCTATTTGCAAACTGGTATATATTTGTCATGCCTAAAAAATGCCTGTGCCACAACTTCTACCATGTATGAACCTGCTTGAAAAACACCTTTAACTAGAATAGTGAAAAGTAACACTATACTGACATTAATATATTAGTTCTTTCCATATTAAAGTTTGTGGTAGGGTTTTATAGGTGAAGGTCTTCTTTTGTCTTGATGTTTGATTTCTGTAATGAACCTGTAAGTCTAACTTCTTCTTCTGGTTCTATAGATGTTGATGTTATCTGAGCTATCTGCATTTTAATTTCACTTAATATACTTGCTTTGGCATTATGTGTTTTATTGCTTGTGAAGATTCCACTTCATATTCTGCACCGCAACTTTCTCTATTGAGTAGAAATGAAAGTGTATATGTGACCTACCAAACAAGATTTAGAATGCTAATTCTAATCCCCCTTCCTTCTGAGTGCTGCTTGAATTTAGTCTTAGTGAATTGTACTGCTGTTATATTTCAGTTCAGTTACTTTTAGTCCTGGTGGATGGTTAGAATACGCTCAGCTGTTGTCAGTGCTCTGCAGTTGGGCAAATGTAGCTGAATATTTCAATAGGTGATGGTTGACCTAGTGCAGCTCTAGTGCAGTACATAAATGCACAAGGAAAACTTCAATAATGGAGGTTTCTTTAAACAGCCATATGTAATTTATAGCTGAATAAAATGCTTTGCTTAATATTACAAAGGCAATGAAGTAAACAAGTTGATTCCTGGTCATTTTTGCATTTTCTAGTGCAGCAAAAGTGGTAAAGATGTCAAAATTATTTGCAAATTGTACACTAAAAATAGGTGTTGGGTCATTTAATTTCAAAAATAGAGACATGGAAGAATTTTGAAAGCCTCGGTTTCACTTTCAAAACTTAAGGTTTACAAGGCCAGAACTTTAGCTATTAGGTGCTCCCACTGGATTAAACTGTCTGTGTACCTTTCACCTTGATGTTGGAAATCCTTGAAAATAATTTCCAAGTTGGTTGCAAAATGGGATTTATTTCAGTATGGGCATCTAAATTCAGAAAAGTGAGTCTGGGAGCCAGAGCTGTTACTTGCTCTTCAGTTAACCTTGGGAACTGGGATTTGTTAATCTGGGAATTATAAAGTGGAGGGCAGAATGGTTAAAAAAGGATATCATATGGCTTTTGTACATAATGACATAGCATTGTAGCTTTGGCAAGTCTCAGCATGTGAGAGTGAGGTTATTATTACTTGTGAGTTGAGGTTATTCTCCCTCTGATGTGAGTAGGCTCTTAACCATGTTTACCACTTGATTTGTATATAACTCTAACAGGCTATAAGATGGTTTAGCTGCTTGTTGACAACTCCACTGAGCTGAAAATTTTTTCACAGGACGAAAACAGGGTATTGCTACATTAGTGGAGGCTTGAGGCCAGGTTCCTACTACTCCACTTGTGTATGTCAACCAATGAGGTATCACAGACATTTTTATTATAGTTACTGTGGCAAAAACAAGCTCTTAAAAGACATGCAATAACTGTTGCATGTATGAAGATGAGATTGTGAGATTGTTAGATTACACTTTGCACAGCTGACAATATCAAATATCAACATCAATATCAAATATCAAGTATCAATATCAAAGAAAGCTTTGAAGGGCTTGGAGTTTTTGGGCTTTCGTTTAGAGGAACCTCTGAGAAGTCTATACTTCTAATACTTAAGGTTTTAGTGGTAGAATTCTCATTCTCTATAAATAGATACAATATGCTGATTTTTAACATGCTGGTGAGCATTCACTATGTACTGCAACATTAGGAGAATATCATCTTTATTGTTAAAAGATCTGTATGAATGCCATTTAATATCAAGAAACATTCTATTTGTTCTCTCAAAAACCAAGACTAGTAAGTACGCATTATGTGCATGCCATTGGTTAGGTTGTATTGGTAATTTTATTTAGTCCTTTAAAATCTAAAATAGATACAAGAATGCTATTCTTGTGTAAGTGATGCAATTCATAATACCCTTCTAAGATGGATTAAGTAACCTTATTTAACTCTATCCTTTAGAGGTCTTTAATAACCTTAACATATCTGCATTCCCATCTGTTTTAATTTAAGGCTGATTATGCTAACATGCTTTAAAAGTGCAAACCACCTGACCATTCAATATTGTTTTAAGCAGATACAGCTTATAGTATTTTCAGAATATAAACACAAAGCTTGCTATTGTGAAGCAATTAATTTTATTAGGCTTGTCCTTGTTTAGTCTACATGTAAGCTTGGAAAGCTATTAACCTTTTTTGAGAAGCTTTTCTTGGTTTGGAATTTCCCCTCCCCCAAACGAGCTCTTGCTAACCTGCCACTGTTCTTGTAACTGTCAGTTTTCTGAATGTGTCCCCTGTGAAATAAATGAGCCCAGCTGAAGGTTAAGGTGGGAGTAGTGAGCTCACCAGTCATCCTGTCAGATTGGCAGGGAGGTAAAGGTTTGATGCTTCCCAACAAGTAATAGATTTGATTATGCTTCTTCATTGTGCATGAATGCAACACATGTGTTGCAAATGGGGTAGTAAAGGCTGCCATGCAGATCACAGAAGAAAGGGCTACACTGGAGGGGTGCAGGCATATGCTGTATTGTAACCCTGTACAGTATCTGGCAAGCAGACTGCAACGTTTTTGTGCTGGAGTGTTCTCATTTCAAGGTATTCATATTTTCATTATAATTGAATGTTTTGTTCAGAATTGGGGTTGGGACTGCTATAGTGTAGATGCATTAGGTTAAGTGATATATTTCAAGGAAGCGCTTTTGTAACGTAAACTATTATTTTAAGTGGCTCGTATTATGTCATCTTTTGTCTTCTGTCTGTAGCATCCATCTACCAGTGTAATGTACTTGAATAAGTACAGTACTTTTAAACTGAGGCTGGCATTTCTTGTTCAGATAGTTTTGTTGCTGCAATACTGGAAAGTAGTGACAACTGTGTTTAAGTCAGTTTGTAAGTGATTATAAGTAAAATGTGATATATGGTTGTGTTGTGTCAGTCCATATGTGCCACAGCATGGGATTGTGGGTGGTGTGCGTAAGTGTAATACAGAAAATGATGTCGTATTCTGAATTTATAGGGACAAATCAGAGTTCTGACCTTCGCTAACTTGCTAGGATTGTGTCTTCAAAGCTCATTTAAGTTTGTATCCTGATATGATATGCAGGAATAAATTGGTTAACTGCATGTGTCTCTAGTTTTCTCAACTTTAATGACTCCGTATTCTTACCAAAGCACTGGCATCTCTGAAGTTCAGTCGATACAGATTATACCTTATGTTATTTTTCAAAACAGCTTTTATGTGAAAAGTTCACCAATCATTATGATAGATTTCCAGTTCCAGATGCCATATTTTCTTTTAAAGGCTTCCAAACAAGCTAAAGTATTCTCTCTAAAATACAGCCATACAGTCTACAAATAACATGTTCTCAGCTGAACTGCTAAACACAGACAATTTTATTTATTTCCCAGTCAATTCTCTGATCGCACCTTTTTGTTACCTTGCTTTATTTTTGCTACCTATCTATTTCCTCATGTTCGAAAACTTTCTGCTTTGTACATGTTTTGACTTTTGGATCCTCTACAGAAAAAAAAAATAAATTAACTTCTCAATATAATAATAAAAAGGTATGAAAAGTTACATATAGACAGGGCATCAAATAGCTTATATCTAAGAATTAAGTTATCTAGATAGTGAAACTTGGGTGTTCAATTCCTTGCCTTCAGATGTCTCTAAGTGGAAAACAGAATGTTTCAATATTGTGGAGTATTTCAATTTCACACATATATATATATATATATATATATATATATTCAGATAACAGAAGAACTGGGCAAGTACTTGGCTTTTTTTTGGTAACAAATTAAAAAAGTTATCAATGATTTACAGTTCATAAAAGCAGTACTTTGAGGGAATTTCTTGAGCTTAAGTAACTTTGAGCTCCATATTTATATGAAAGAAAAGCATTTTCTTTGAATAAATCCTTGATACTTTTTTTGAATGTTCAACTTTTTCTAAGGCCTGAGTGCCTTTGACACTGTGCAAAAGGGAGAACCTGATCTTAAGTAAACAGTAGGCAAAGGTGTGCATGAACCTGGAAACTGATTCGATGGGGTAAGGGTGATGATGAGTTCTTTAAAAGAACAAACAGAAGAAAATAAACAGAAGTACCAGTACCACTTAGAAAAGTTAATGCACTTAATTGTGTAGTTTTATTTATCTTCAAATATTTTTTCTTGTCAAGGGGACGAGGTTCATAGGAAGTTACTACCAGGAAAGTTGAGAAGACTCATGGACTGTAAGTGAGCTTAGGCACTAAGTTTTACTAGTTTTATGGAGGAGACTCCGTCTTACGGACGTGTCTTTCTAGATAGAGCTTCTTCAGTTCATAGGCTGTTCCTGTATGGTTGGGATTCCACAAAATACTTTCCTGGGTGATTGTCTTGACTAAATTTTTTTTGAACCTGCCCCTTATAGTGAGGATGCATCTTCATCAGGCAATCATCTCCTTTCATTCTCTGAGATTTGTTAAACTCCCTTTTGTGGCTATACTCCTTCAGGCACTTGTTTTGGGCCCTGTAAAAAATAGTGGGATGAATTTTTTAATTTTTACTCTTTTCTTTCCATCTCTGCCAGTTCTCAAGAATCACTTCCTTGGGATAGCTTCATATGTTAAGCTTTCATTCATATCCTATGGCACATGCTGTAAAGTGACTGTGGCCTTGTAAGATATCTGTCTTCTGAAATTACAGTCTCCTGCCTATACACGAGCTGCTGATCAGGTCTTAATGTACTACAGTGGGATTTTTTTAGATGTCTGGCATAGCAAAGCTTTTTCTGGATTTAAAATGCTAGCTTTCCTTTAAATTTAATGCCATGGGCATTCTCATTATGCTACGTACTTTTTCTGACTGTGCATATATACTATAAAACATCCTGCAGTAATAGCTCAGACTAGGCATACCTACTCATTTAGGGGGGGAATTCCAAAAATTCTGGTTCTGTTCAAATATGGCAAAAATTCATCCTTTTTTGGGATGAATTCTTCTCACAAATGGCTCCTTCTGGGCAGCCTTCTTCTGAGGACAATCAAAAAAAAAAAAAAAGCCACACAAAACCCCAAACAAACAAACAAAACCAAAATACAAAAACAAAGCACAGCAGTTGCTGGAGTTCCTGCAAACCAGAATGTCTAACTGGTATCCAGCTTTGATTCAGTCTTAAACTGAACTTTCTATTTTTAAGGATTCATGTGTAAGCTACTAATTTTCTTGCCTTTTGCTTTTTTACTAGATTTTTATTTTCAATTTATCTTTTAAATGGAACTAGGTGAATCCATTTTTGATCAATTTCTCATTTGTCTTATCTCTGCCTTTCACCTTTACTATGGTCTTACCTTTCAACCTTTAACAATTACTGCATGATGCATTAATTGTGTCTGTAGTAGTGTATAACTGCATTTGACACAATGGCACAATATTCTACCATTAATGTATATTTAGTTCAATGTGATAACTGGGCACAAAAAGAGCCTCCTTTTCCTATAGATCTACAAGAAGATAGAGAACCATAACACTTCAGTCATGGAGTGAGAGGGAGGAAGCATGGGAGTATCTTTATTAAAGCCTTATCAACAGACACAATTAGAAAAGAAAGTCAAGGCAGCTGTTCCTACTGCATCTGTAAAGTAAATACTAAGATCAACAATGTTCTTTATAGCTCTAGTGAATACCAATACAAATTTAAGGTCCCTCTATTAATGGTACATTAAAAATAATTTATAGAGGAACTCTGGTTGTTTCCATTAACAAGCAATGCAGCTAGACGAGATGGATCTGTAAAATACATGATGCCATAGACCTGTTATCCACACTGCACTTAAATACAATGGAAATACTTCACAGGATCATGCTAGAACTAGCCTAAGGTGAGTGAACCAAGATGGTATATCTACCTCCAAAAAAATGTGTAATTGTTGTTCTTGAGGGATACACATTAGCTGATAAATAGATAAAATTCAGACTTGAGAGCATATCACACACTAGGTAGTCATAGTTCTGGAATGCTAGACTTTTTAGATTCCCAGAAGTTTTCTTGCTTGTGTAGACCTTCAAATTTATTATTACTTGTATCTTTATATTTACACATCTAAGCTGATGCATCAGAGACTCAAGTCAGTTTATAATGTCAAATACTTAAAATTAATAAACTAGAATACTACCTAAAAGAAATATTAGCAAGTCCCCGTTTAATCAAATTAAAAATAGCTAATTGCTGATTTCAGTTTAGTTGTAGTAGCTATATTGTTTGAGAGGAGATACTAAAAGGGAGGTATAGAAATAAATGAACAAAATAACTACTTTATCAGGTAGTTCTTAATATTTAGTGGATTTTAGCTGTGTGAGTAGCCAGCTATTGGATATAGTGTTTCTATTAAATGCCTTGCTTGAAAAAATATGCAGTCTAGATAATTTGGACTATTACTACTTGAGAGAAAGGCTAATGTTAGGAGGGGAAGATCAATCTTTGACAGAGCAGTGAAGGATCAATTGACATAATCACCAGTGCCTCATGGCTATCACAGAAATACATTGCCCCAGTTAAAATGAAACCAGATTTTTTATAAAATTTTCATTTTAATTTCTTGTGCTTTCTAGACTTAAAAACAGGCAGTGTTTTTTTTATAGACACATATGTGTTTTGTATATCCTTATTTGGATATTGAACGCATGTTCTCTTTCTGTAGAAATGTGTTTCCTTGCAAGCCTGACTGTTATGGCACACAAGATGTGCCAAGCTGGTTTTATATGTAGGTGATGCTTACAACTGTGCTATAAAAGCTTGAAAACTGGGCCCTGTGTTTCACAGCAACAGACATGGGGAAGCAGAGGTTTGTAGCCCTTGCCAGAAAGTCCGTGAAACACATCAAATACTCCATAAAACTATGTGAATAATATTTATATAGACCTAGAGTTCTAGTGCTTCAGGGAGCCCTTTCATAAAGTCCTGTTTGCCTTTGGTAGTAGTGACTCTGTAGTGCTGTAGGTGTCAAAACAGCATTTAAATATCAAGGAATTCATCATCAGGAATATTTTATTGTATAACTATTAGGAATAACGTAGAAATATTAATATCACTATCCACTGTACAGATGAAAACTTACATGCATCATGAAAATTTAGATATAATAATCTAGAGTCTAGAAAAACAAATCTCTTTAGTAGTCCATGCAATTGCTGTGTTCTACTTGAGGTAAAACTATGAGGAATATTGCCAGAATTTCTGACCAGTATTGGTCAGAAAATTATCTGTGTCTAGGAATTTTAAAAATATTTCTCAATTGTTGGATCAGTTTGATCTATTGGAGTAGCTAGATAAAAATGTATTTTGGAGGAGCAGTGAACAAATTAATTAATGGTGTTGTAGTCCTTTAAATTTTTCCATGTGAAAATTGATGAGTTTATTCTGAACTATAAGTAATGTGGAGAATGACTCAAGTTATGTTGCCATAACCTGATGAAAAAGAAAAGTTGCTTATACTAGATTGCAATGATTGTGGGGGAAGGAGATGGTGGAGGAGAAGGCGTGTATTCCTTCAATATATACCTCAATCCTCTGCAACAAGAAAGTTCTAGCTAATCTCCACTAAAATGAGGAGATCTCATTTGAGTTAACTTACTTTATTAGCTCACACTCTTGAAGTAACTAAAATACGTTTTACTGAAGTAGTCACAATCTTTGCAGTATTGCTGAGAAAAGCTGAAACAGACTGAACCTGTATCATATATTTTACTTGCTGTACAATGAATATAATCACATCTTGTCAAATTAATATAAAATGCTTTTCTGCAGTATCCTAATAATCAGGTTGTTTATTGTTTATTTTATATTTCCCCAGGAGATATTGTTTATTTTTCATTTCTCCAGAAGATATTTTTTCCTTATGCTATTTTCAAAAATATCCAAATCTTGTGTGGCTGAGGGCTATCGCTAGCAGTTGCTGTGAAGTAAAGACTGACAAACTTAAGAAGTAATGTCATGTCTTCCAAACCATATTGTTAGATGGTTCAGACCACATCAAAGTGAAGCAGTATGGTATCCATAAATACGGAGTTCAGCCACATACATTTTCTGTAGCGTGCACCAGCCACACGCAGCCTGTGCACAGGCACTGAAGTTTTAAGTTCTTGCCCTTCCATAATGCCACCATTCCTTTTGGCACTATCTTATGTTTGACATATTTCAGGATAATGCTTGCATGTCTTCAGTGAAGCATTTGGCTAAGATGCTAAATCAGAAAATAAAGGAAATAGAATGCACTATGTACTTGTACAATGATTTGTCTAGAGTTTGGAAGTTTTGTTTATAAAAACTTTGTATATCATTAAAAACAAATTCATGTGGATGTAAATCTCAGGTTTTCTGATGGAGTAAGACATGCATGTTAGCCTGTTACCCTAAACTACCTACACAAGGATCGCATTAGATAGCTTTGATTAGAATAACGTGACAGAATGTAGAAGAACACAGAGCTCAGTTCTGCATCTACCATAGAATTTTGGACCTAAAACCATCTAGGATTAAAATTTCACAATGGACTTTGTTACTTAGAACTAAACACCCTGGTATTTACTCTAATGCTATTACATTTAGTGCTTGGTCTTACTTGACAGTGTATAAGGGAGACTTTGGGTCCTTAGAAGTAGATCTAAAATTAAACAACACATTGAGTTGGTGCCTAGAACTATTAGTTAAGTGTTTCTTAGGATGATAGGAGGGTATATTGACCCATGAACTAAAGTATGCCCCAAAAAAAGCTGGTTTACAATTGTGATAACTAAACGGGAAGGAGAAGGGCCTTTTTTGAAGGCCTAATAGAAATGGTTTTATCTAAAATAAATAACCTTGGCATCCTGCCAGTAAGTTGAAGTGGTGTAAACACATCCTAAATGTCAGTAAGTTGAAGTGATGTAAACACATCCTAAATGTCATGTAAAACTGATTAGGATTATTGACCAGAAATGTAGAAATGTACAAATGGCTGAAGCTCAAGGGTATCAGTGATTAGGAATGCAAAAAATGTCCATTAATATGTACCTACTGGGTTGTAATTCTTAGTATTTTAAACAGTTCTCAGTAGCTCAATTTTGCTTTTTAAAAAAGAAAGTATTATTTTTAGAACTTAGGCTTTAACACAGCTGGTGCTCTTTTAAATTAGAATAGCTGTAATTTTCTAGGTGTTTCACCTTAAAAGTCTGGACAGAAATAATATTTTGCAGTCTCCTACTGAATGACAAAGGTCGCATTGGAAAGCTGAGGCTGAGAAGAATTTGTTGCTTTCAATTCATTGTGAATTGGTGGATTCAGATTACTTTAAGTAGCTATGTAATATGTTGCAAAGGTGGAGTGCTAATGAATACACAGATAGATACTGTGTGCTGAAGTAAACTGATATTCTTGAGCTTCTATTAAACTATTCCCCTGAAAAGACCTAAGCTAACATCAGAAATTGTGGGAACTGGCTTGCATTCAGGATTTTGTTTGGTCTATTCATATTTTGTGAAAAGGGATAGATTGAGAGAAACTCTTTCATACGCAGTGTAATGGTTTACCCAGAAGGTACGAAAACATGAATAAAGATTTATTGAATTGAGATGATTGAGTGAAAATACACATGCTTTTGAGACTGATGGTAATAAGCATCTTCTAGCCTTCAGTTAGCATTCAGGTGCACTCAAAGAACTGACCTAGCTTCACACAAGCTAACACAGAACTAGAAGCATTTAAATAGAATATATGCTCTATCTTTGCTAGACCAATTAATCTTGCATCATTAGACTGCATCCAGTCTCTCAATATGTGACCTCTGAGAACCAGATAATTATGCTTTGAGTATTTCTAATGATATTTTTCTGCATGGCTGTTTTTAATGCAACATTCTTAAGACAGGATATGAAATTATTTCAATACTGAGAATAATTCACTTACAGTAAGGCCAATGGCATCCTGGCTTGTATCAGAAACAGTGTGGCCAGCAGGACCAAGGGAGTGATTGTCCCCCTGTATTGGGCAATGGTGAAGCCACACCTCCAGTACTGTTTCCTCTTCTGGGCCCCTCAGTATGAGGAAGACATTGAGGTGCTGGAGCATGTCCAGAGAAGGGCAATGGAGATGGTGAAGGGTCTAGAGAGTAAATCATATGAGAAACAGCTGAGGGAGCTGGGGTTGTTTGGCCTGGAGAAAAGGAGGCTGAAGTTATTGCTGTCTACAAGTATCTGGAAGGAGGTTGTACTAATTAGAGGGAATAGGCTTTAAAGAAAGCTGAAATCAGTGGTGTCATGAGACTTATTTCTCCCAAATGTTCTCTCCAGAAGGGTTACTGCATTGTGATGATGATCCCTAAAATGCACTACTTGGAAAATGCATCTATCAAAGATAGAGTGACTTTTAGTATCATTAGTAACTTATTCTCGATCAGGATTATGTTGGCTCCAGGTAATGAAAATACAGCAGAATCTGTGAAAACAGACAGAGGCATTGACAGCCACCTCTATGGCCTTTCCCCTCTCAGTTAATTTTCGTGCAGTGATTTCAATATAAGGTAAATTCCTAGTGAAAATCGAGCAACTTGTTACTTTAACAAAAGTTGGCAGGCAAATGGTTGAAAGTCAGTTCCCCAGTTCAGATGTTTCCTAATTAGTTGAAATGTTCCCCTTTTTTATAGTGTGAACATGTTCCAGAAGACAAAAGTCTGGGAGAGTTCAGAACATGGACCTGTTAAGAAAGGGAGGGAAGGAGTTATATTTTCTTGTATAACTTGCACTTTTTCAACAAATTTATGATTTCTTGTGTATCTTATATAGCACAGAGCAAACTAGGATCCACAAATATTCAGAAAATAGAATGTATCATCCATAGTACATTATTTTAGGCATTAACTAGCTGCTAATTAACGAGAAAGAGGTGTCCTCTTGAATCTTCAAATTTATCACCAACCTCAATTACATGTTTTCTGTTGGTTTTCATTACTATGTTCCATCTTGGCTGTCTGTCCTCTGTGACCTTGGTTATCCTTGAATGAACTTAATGTTTATGACCCAGTCTTGCTTAACAAGGAGCATGTCTTTTATGTCTGCTGGTTTTCTTTGACCTAATCTTGGTATTGTCTGAAAGATTTTTCTACTGTATTTTTGCACAACTGTCATAAAGCAACCTCAATTGGTTCTGCTATTGCTAATTCATTTGCAGCTTTTCCTGCCAGCATCAGTGTACCCTTAGGAGAAAAGTCTGTCCTACCTTTAATGTGACTTACCTTTCCTGAAATGTATATTCTCTGCTTGTTATATGACTGTCCTAATCTTGATTGAGACTCTGTTTACATTTGACTAAAGAATTTTAAGTATTTTCAGTTCAAAACAAAGGGCTAAATTCACATTGTCCTCAAAAAGGATAATATTATATTTTGTAAATATTTTATCTTAAAGTATAGTCAGGAGAGCAAGAGGAATCAAAACTCTTCTTTCCCCCTCTCATGGACAGAGCAATGAACTGTATTGGGACTTGTAAAACAGAATAACAAGAAACTCTAAATAATGAAAAGCTAGAAACCCCAAAAAGTCAGCTCCCAAGTTACCAGGTTCTCAGCTGTATGTGGTTAGGAATCTAAATGTTCATCTGGAGCTTCTTAACCAACAGATGGGAGGAATGTAAGCTCTCATGCTGGCTGGAGCTGCTGGTAAGGACCTAGGCAGATTTCTGCTGGGATCTCCCTTTGATCTGAGAAAGCTCGTCAAAATATTATTGTCAAATATTGAGGCATCTATTTTTTTTTGAGTACGAAACTATGTTGGAAAACTTTCAGCCACTCAAGCTTCATACAACCTGTTTATAAACAGTTATTTGAGGAGATTCTTGGATGCCAGCGTGTTGTGTTTATATACTGATACAGGTATTTCTAGGAGTTTGCATGCTGCTTTATGCAGTACTTACTCTGAAAAGCTCTCCTACTTAATCCTGAGTTGGATAACTGTCAGACAACTGGTAGTTGCCCGTCTTTGTGAATTAGTTCCCCTCTAGTGAACTCAAAACAAGTATTATTCTTGCATTCTCTTTAATGTACATCTCCTGTAAGGACTCTTAACTTTTTGGAATTTCTCCAGAATTTAGTTTCATGTTGATAATCCTGTCAGACTTTTACTGTAACTACATTTGCTTTTTGTAAAAAAACAGCATTGGACTTGCTGCTGTAATTTTCACTACTTATTCAAATGAGCTTAATTTCAGTACAACAGGATGCATCTGAAATTAGAACTCAGTTGTATATTGACAAAAAACTTATTTTTTCCTTGTTGCTCTAAGAAATTAAGTTAGTCAGTCATAAGGTCTTGATGACTTTGTAGGTGAAATGAAATCTTACTATAAGAAGGTATTTCTGCCTGCATTATCCCATGAGTTAATATGTTATCCTTTAATAGAAATTTAATATATGATTACATTCTAGATTTCAAAAGCTACCTAGTAGTTCAGAGTTGTATGTAAAGCATGTAAAAGACAGTCCAAACAGTCTAAACCATAGCAACTGCTAGTGCAGCTGGTCCACTTGATTATTTTTGTTTGTGTGTTTTTCAGTCTCCACCACCACCCCTAAAGTGATCATTATATTTATAGATGTAGGTAAACTTCTGGGACTAAAAATCTTGCATTGATGGAACATTTCAGGGCTTTTTGTAGAAACTTTAAAAATGCTTTTATTAAACCATGGAATTTTTTTTTAATTATTGTTATTATTAAAAACTAAATATTTGCAGTTAGAGAAGTTTTGACACATAGAAATAGTAGGAGCTTTCAGTAGCTGTGGTTTTAGGGCACATTTAGTTTATACTAAAGTATGAAGCTGAAAGGACAATTTGCCAGCTCCAGTTAAATTGTTTGTTTCCTTCATATGCGCTGAACTTGGCAGCTGTTCTTATAATCAGTGGGTCAAAGTATGTTCCTGGCTATGTTGACCCAGCTGTGTATTGTTACATCTTGTGTGGAAACTGGAAGGAAGAAAATAATCCTATCAAGTAGCTTATGGAAACAGTTCATTTCAAGCAAGATGACTAAATTGCAAATGCATCCATCTTTACCAGGTAGATCACAGCTATCAGTGTGGGTAGAAGGAACAGGGTTACAGAAGGAAAACCCCTGCTGAGGGGCATAAATGCCCGCTATGACTACCACTGCTAATTGCCTGGATTTTTCTTCTGAGCAGTTAGCTTTTTGTGAAGCATGTGGTAAGTGGTTTTATTTTCAGTATACTTGGGGAATTGTTTTCCTTAATGAATGAAAAAAAAACAAACAAACAAACCACTTTTGCTCACTTAGGAGTAGTGATTTGGTTAATGAAAGTAAATAAAAATAAAAATGTGTCAAGGAAGCAGTTACACCAGCCTAGGCCTGTTCACCAAGTGTTGATGTGTGAATTTGGTACAAAGAGCTTTTTAGAGTCTGGGAGGAAGAAAGGATCACTAAGGCTAATAAAAAAAATTGCCATGTAGGCAAGGAGTTTCATGTGGAAGAGGGGCTGATTAACCAGATTAAAAGGTTGATGCGTTTTCCCTTTCTGCATTTGAATACTAAATCAAGTGAGGACAGATGCATAAAACAGCTAGTAGAGCTTCTTCATATTCTAGTTCAACAGTGCTGAAACAATTCTGTAGTACTTTTAAGTAACTTTACAGTGTTTTCATGTGTTAATTTTTATTTTCATGCAATGAAATTCTGAAATTCATAGGTCTGAATTAAAAACCCATGAAAGTGTGTCCTGAAAAGAATCTAAATCATAATAACTTTGTTGTAAGAGTGGAAATAATGTATCATGAGTTCATTGGTTTGTATTTTCTATAGCTGTAAGAAAACAATGGGTCACATTAGTAGCTTAACAGAGATACTTAACAGCAAAACAGAAGTACAAAATGTCACATAATGTTATAGGTATTATTGTCTCTACCCAGAAGCACCATATGTCCATGAATACTGCCATTTTTCCTTTGCCTTTACCTTTCATTCTTCCTATTGAATGGGATACCAAAGTCACTATTGTGTAGCTTAGTCTGTTGTAGAGTGAGGTCCAAAATTTTTGTAGGAAAAGCATTCTGGAATCTTCAGGGTCTGGAGTTTTTATTTCCAAAGTGCTGTTTGGTTGGGTTTTTTTGTTTTGGTTGGTTTGTTGGGGTTTGTTTGTTTGCTTTGATGGGGGGTTTCTCTGATCTGGAAGGTAAATATAGGATATAATTATAGAAAGGCTAACGTTGGAAGGGGTATCTGGAGATCTTCTGGTCCAACTTTCCTGCTCTCAAAGTACATACAGCTAATGCAACTTGCCCAGGACTATGTTAAGATGGGTTTCAAATATCTTCAAGCCTAGTGACTCCAAGATATTTCTAGGAAGCCTGTGCCAGTTTCTGGTCATTTTTTGAATGAAGTGTGCAGTTTTCATCTTACATTTAAATTGAATTTCCTGTGTTTCTGTTTGAGCCCTTTGTCTCTTGCCCTATCCCTTGATACCATGGAGAAGAATATCAGTGTTTAATTTTACCCCATTAGGGACATATATATACATAAGTTTCATGTTGGTGATCTTATCTCTAGGCTGATCAGTCCCAACTCACTCTCATATGAAAAATGCTCCCGTTCCTTTATCATTTTCCTGGCCCCTTGCAGGACTTGTTCTAGTAAATTTCTAACTTCTATGAAACTGAGGAGCCCAGAACTGGGCCCAGTACTCCAGATGTTGCCTGACCAGTGCTGAAGGGAAAGATCATCTCCCTTATCCCATTGACTGGGCTCCTTCTCATGCAGTCAAGAATGCTGTTGGTCTTATTTGCAAAGGTGACTTGCTAGTTTCTGTTCAGCATGTTCAGTATCACAAGGTGGTTCTCTGCAGAGCTGCTTTCCAGCTGTTGATACAAAGTCCCTAGTGAGTACTAGTGCATGAAGATAGTCCTCCCCAGGTACAGGACCTTATGTTTCTTGGCCTTAGGCTTCTCTAGTCTGTTGAGATCCCTCTGAATGGCAGAAAAACCAATTAGTAATATTGGCCACTTCCCCAGATTTGTATTGCCAGCAAAGAAGCTGAAGGTACACTCTGTTGCATTTTTCAGACCTTTAGTGAAGACTGATCATAGGGTGCACCGCTGGTGACCTGCTGTGAACATGATGCTGATCATAATTCTTTGTGCCTGGAAGTTCGGCAAGTTTTTTAGTCCATATCATTGACCACTTGCCTAATCTGCATCTTGTTGGTATGAGGATTTTATAGGAGAGGGAAAGATTTTGTCATGTCAAGAGAGCAACTGCTGTTCTTCTCTCATCCACTGAACCAGTCACTTCATTGTAGATTGCTATCAGTTTGCCAAGCATGATTTTCCCCTGCATAAATCAATGGTGAATATCATTGTAATCACATTATGCTTAATATGTCTGGAAAGTAAAGAAGCTAAGATACTTTGAATAAAGTCTGAAGATGGGAAACCTTCAAGGAATCTGATACCTGTGATTTTTTTAAAAGTTATTGTCAACCTTGTTATCTGAACTATACTAGTCAGGGTTGTGTACCTGGTGTGAAGTGATCCTGTGTGAGTACATTTAGGCTTCAGAAAATCCAGGGAGGAAAATACGTTGATGCTACTCTTCATATTGGATTGATGCCTGCTGGATTTTACAAGTGGGATCTACCTTTTCTCTAGAATGATGAGCAATATTTAAATTACTGTCAAGGACAGGTGGAATTCTGTTTATGGTGGACCTGTTAATCTCATGAAGGAACTCTATTTTAGTGTCTAGCAGTCAAAATTCAAGTCTCATATGTTTTGCTTTTCTATAAGCTGGAGATTTTTTTTTAAGGTTGAATTTAATTCAGTCACTAAACCAGCCAGTTATTTTTGCTACATACATTGAAATATAATTTTGCTCCAGCTGACTCAGGTTTGTCACAGACATACTAATCCTGTAAAGGGATTATTTGCTATAGAGGCTTTTTGCTTTTGCTGTAGAAAATACAGGAATGTAGAAAGTACTTATCTTTTTCCTTTCAGTGAGATATCTTCCAGTGCAATTTGTAATGATATAGGTGGTTTTGTAATAACATTGTGTTAGCTATGTTATTCTTCAAGGGAAGGTAGGAAGCAATGTTAAGTAAGCTTGTATTTAAACATATATATTTTTGATTAACAGTATGGGTAGGAAAGAACATAATAAATGGCTGGCAAATGACACTTAAGAGCTAAAAGGCAAAATTACAAACCAGGAATTTGCAAAATATATTTACTTTAAAACATTTAAAAATCAGTGGCATTCACATATTAGCAAAGATAAATTTACTGGGTAAATACTTTGCTTTTGTTCCACAATCAGACTTCTGACCTTTTTTTTTTTCCTTTGGTAGTTCATTCATCGCTGCATTGAAGGATGCAAAAAATGCTGGTGAAAAAGTCCACTAATACTTCTCTTGCACAGAAAGCTTAGCAGGGCATGCAAATAACCAGAAAGCCTGAACTTTCATCTGGTTATTATTGAGTAATTTGGGAATGTTGTAAGAGCCACCTGATGGCTAAAATAGGTAGTGAAATAAATATTGAATTAAACTGGCAGATAAGGACCTATGTCCAGTGTTCAAAATGTTTGAGAATGTGTCCTGTGACATGGTTCGATGGGGTTTTGTATAAGATTCTCTTAGAGTACTTGACTTAAATGTTGTCACCCTTCAAGCAAAACTTTCATGGCGAACTTTCACTACACCTGCAGACAAAAAAAGTTTTTGGGTACTAAAGACTTCTGTTATACTTTAGTTAGTTGTTTGTCCTGAAGATTTTATGTGTGAGATGGAAGACTGCACTGTTTCAGGCTCAAAAATATCAGCCTTTTGTAAAGACTTAAGGAGTTCTACTCACTGTCCATGTTGAGTTATGTTTATTTGCATATATGTTGAAGCTTGGTACTTGAAAGCTGGAAGGCAGGAAACATTTATATTGAAGATAAGCCCTTTGCAGTCTGCGAAATCTACCTATGCTTAATCAAATTAGAAAACTTGGGGAAAACTCCCAGCAGTAATTCCACTTAAGGTTTTAAATTTTTAGTCCCATCCAATTTTGCCTATTGCACATTGACTTTTTCAAAGGAAATAAATGAACTTTCCAGCTGTTACATATAACGAAAAGTCTAATGGTGTATATCTAGGCACTGCTCGTATTATAAACACTGAGCTCATTCTAACATGGTAAAAAGTCTTTTAAAAGGATATTTTACAGAGAGAAATTTTGGATGCTGTTGCTGTCTTGATCCGAAATAGGCCCCACATTTTGAAATTCAGAGCATATTGCAAAATACCTTCACTGAGTTTTGTGATTAATGTTTCAAGGGATGGGACAGTGCTAGTTGGGTTAATATTTATGATGAAGTATAATTGCTTGTAGATTAATGTATAATTGCATGTAGATTAAGGTATTCTTATATGAATTCTTCAGAAGTTGTTGCATTAAGCATGACTCTTGTTCTTTTTATCATGGCTTGTGCCTGACTACCCTGAATTTCAGTTAATTGTTTTTAAGCTAGTTGCATTAAAAGCTTCATAGTTTGACTTCATAGTTTGTCCCAATTTTCTTTCTAAAGAACTAATTCTGTGTATTTACTAAACTTTGCACAGTTATACTTTGTTCTTTATCATAAGTCAAACATCTCTGCTTCTGGCAATGTGTAGCTCTTTTATTCGAGCCTGAATAGTCTGTGTACCTTCTCCTCCCATTTATTTAAATGGGAGAGCTTTCTTTTCATCAGTGGTTTCTACACTACTATAATATTCCCTTTGGCTTTTTTAATTAACTTCAGAAGGCTATGTTTTTATCCACCAGTTTTTTTGCCTATCACTTTAATTTTTCCTTATTTGTTCTAAAATCTTTGGCAAAGTAGTATGAGAGCTGCAGTGCTGGTATTTGAGTAAAATATTTGCTAACTGTTCTTTTTCCTGTTGCTGATTTGGGTTTTATAAATTGTAGAGTTCACATCAACAGCTTTTTAAAGCTAGTATAGGTGGTCAGCTTGGAAACTTCAGTTGCTGATGACTTCTATAGTGAAGGCTTCCTAAACTTCCTTTCATGTAAAATTTTATCTGTAGCTTCTGCGAATCGAAGTTACTCTTAAAAAAAAAGCCAGTAATGCTTGCAGTGCATATACAGATGTTATAGCCTCCAACTATAGCATCCCTATGCCATCTGTGTGTCTATAGTTGAACAAAATGGTAAGAGTTCACATAGCAGAACAGTAGAATGATTTGTAACACCAAAACTACAGTCTAGTTTCTGAAAAACTAAGGAGATGGACTTTGATCTGCAGCTATTTTAAGTGTGTGAACACATGGGCTGAGATATTCTTATCTAATCGTACTTGAGGTGGTTTTTCCAAGAGTAGCCAGAAACTATTTCACATAGTTCTTAAACTGGAATGGACAGATCCTACAAAAGATACAGTATAAAGTGGAGTGGAAAAACTCTTTTGTCTCAGATGTGTGGCTGTTAGCACTCAAAACTAGAGGTCAAATGCTGAACTGAGAATTACTGTTTCTTGATAAGGGTTGATACTTGTTAGTGGTTCAGCTCTTAAAGAATCCTGGAAAACAAAAAAGGGGACCAGAGCACTGTTGAAAAATTGATTTGGATGTACTCTACCAAGTATAGCAAATATACTAGCAAAGGTAACCAAAAGTCACAGCAGAAGGCTCACACTCATAAATCCAGTTCTTACTGTTAAAAAGACCTTTAAAAACAAAATAATCTAAAAATACAAAGATAAAAATTGGGAAAATGCTGATCTCTTTATCCTACTTACAATTATAAAATAGCAGCTTTTGTAGCTTCTCCATGAGCACCAAGAAGGGCATAGTTTTCTTAATATGGCATTGAACTTCTTCCTTTTGACAGATTTAATTGAGCCAATATGATGTATTAGACTGATTTTTCAGTAGTCTATTTTAATGTAGACTGAAGTTTTGTGATGGAAAAACAAACAAAGACCCTGGCCTTGAGAGAGAAATCTGCATATATGCGGTATTTGGCCAGCTCAGATACTTCTACTTATAGTACTGAGGAGAAATCAACTGGATTTCTAGATGATTTGTGGATCAGGTTCTCCAGGATAAACTAACATCACTCTGTTTAGACTATCCTTTTTATGGATTCCATTGGTCACTGGAGAGAGTCTGTTTTTATTTAGGATAGTATGAAATTTATATTAGAACTGAAATATGTCTAGAGTTGTTCAAGCTAGAGATTTTTGTGGTAGAGGAGTTTAGAAACTGTTTAGTGAGACCAGCTTCAAACCTTAGAAAAAAATTTTATTAAATTCAAGCATTAACAAAAGGGTTCATTTTTGCCTATAATGATAATGCAATCACTGTATGCACCAAACTGGTCTTTAATCACCTCTTGCACTAGCTGTGAGTATACAATATCTGAGAATTGATGAGCTATGTAGTTAGAACTGGTGGCAGTTGCCCTTGATACTCTTAATCAGGGAGGTCAAGCTGATTAGGCTTTAACTCTGAGGGAATTCAGAACTAAAGTGAATTTCTTTTTCTCCTCTTCATTCTTAGTTTGATACTTTTTGCCACTCTACCAAAAAGGAGGATTTTGCCTGCTTCAATACTCTTTGTCTTGTTTATGTTTTTTTCAGTAATTTCTCTTAAATGTTAGACAGGATATCCTGCTTCTCTACAGTCCTTTGTACTTATTCTATATCTTGGGCTTTTCACTCTAATATTTTGTAGTGGGTTGACCTTGGCTGGATGCCAGGTGCCCACCCAGCCACTCTATCACTCTCCTTCCCAGCCAGACAGGGGAGAGAGAGTAAGGCAGAAAAACAACTTGTGGGTTGGGATAAGGCAGTTTATAAAATCAAAAGCAAAGCGGAAGCTTGCGCGCGCAAAAGCGAAGAGAAAGATATCACGGTTCATTCTTTACTTCCCATGAGCAGCGGTGATTGGCCACCTCCAAGAAGCAGGGCCTCAGCACACGTAATGGCTCCTCAGCAGGCAGCCATTGGAGACAACGAATGCCTGCCTTTCCTGCTCCTTGCCTTAGCTTTTATATCTGAGCTGACATCATTTTGTATGGAATATCTCTTTGGTTAGTTTGGGTCAGCTGGCCTACTTGGGTCCCCTCCCAGGATCTTGCCCTCGATTGAGGAAGGAATGTTACAGCACTGATGGTGTGCTCAGCAGTAGCCAAAACACCAGTGTGTTATCAACACCCTTCTAGGTGCCGATGCAAAGCACAGCACTGTGAGGGCTACTATGGGGAAATGAACTCCAGCTCAGCCAGACCCAATACATATCTCCAAAATGCAACTAATTGATGATCTGCCCAACAGCATCAAGGGCACCCTCAGTAAGTTTGCAGACGACACTAAGTCGTGTGTTAATGTTGATCTGCTGGAGGGTGGGAAGCCTCTGTAGAGGGATGTGGACAGACTGGATTGATGGGCCAAAGTCGACAGTATGAGGTCAAATAAGGCCAAGTGCCAGGTCCAGCACTTGGGTCACAACAAGCCCATGCAGCACTACAGAGGGGGGCAGAGTGGTGGGAAAGTGGCTCAGTAGAAAAGGACCTGGGGGTACTGGTCAATAGCAGCTGAACGTGAGCCAGCAGTGTGCCCGGCTGGCCAAGAAGGCCAATGGCATGCTGGCCTGTATCAGAAATAGTGTTGCCAGCAGGACCAGGGCAGTGATTTTTCCCTCTGTACTCAGCACTGGTGAGGCCACAGCTCAAGTACTGTGTCCAGTTCTGGACCACTCACTACGGGAAAGACACTGAGGTGCTGAGTGAGTCCGGAGAAGGGCAACAAAGCTGGTGAAGGGTCTAGAGATTAAGTCATATGAGGAGTGCCTGAGGGAGCGGGGGTTGTTTAGCCTGGAGAAAAGGAGGCTCGGGTGTGACCTTATCACTCACTACAACTACCTGAAAGGACATTGTAGCCAGGTGGGTGTCAGCCTCTACTCCCAAACAACTAGTGACAAGACAAGAGACAAAATAGCCTTAAACTGCACCAAGGAAGGTTCAGGTTGGACATCAGGAAAAATTTCTTCATGGAAAGGGGTGTCAAGCATTGGAATGAACTGCCCAGTGAAGTCACCATCCCTGGAAGCAATGAAGAAACAACTGGATGTGGCACTTAGTGCTATAGTCTAGTTAACAAGGTGGTGATTGGTCAAAGACTGGACTTGATGATGTTGGAGGTCAGTTCTATGAATTCTATATCTAATTTTATTTACCTTTTTGATGGTCATGTTACTCATAATTACATAAAATGGTTTTGTTTGACTGCATCCTGAGTTACACATGTACTGTTTGCTATACCTTCTTTACAATTAACCATAACTTGTTTGAAAACCAAATATTAAACATATCCTGATTATTCTACATGTATTTACTGACATCACAGCCCTCTGCTTTTAGGTATACACAGAGGAACAGAAAATCTTCTGTATATTAATGTAAGAATTCAATTAATTTGATCTCATCCTCATAGTACTCAAGATGAGATCAATTCTACAAGAAAAATCTATATCCTTTCGTAAAATGAAGGTGAATTCAATCATACTTTAATGTAGTCAAAGCACAAGCTCAGATGAACAGGAAAAACTGTACAAACCATAGAGAAAAACAAAAAAGAAAAATATTCACTTGTCAGGTTGACTAGAAAGTGGACCAAAGCTTTTGATGAAAAATTGAAAAGTAATGACCAGAACTTGGAATCCTTGGAAAATGTTGTGGTTAAAAGCTTTATCTGCTTTTAGGTTCTGATAGGAGTAGATGGATTTATTTCTGTGTATTGCCAAGACCATGGGTATGCTGTGTCCAGTTGTGCCTACATTTTCTGAGGGAATTAAAATGTAAAGATGTTATTAACATGCTTTAAAAACAAATATTTCCTTTTAAGAGGATTTTTAAGTTCACTGCAATACTGGGAAATAAGCTGTGTCTTCTTCAGAGCCTGTATGCAATATACAGGCTCAGAGCATTTATATACATATAATGGGTCTGACCCTATATACATACCAAAATAATAAGAAAATACCTGGTAGTGGCCTCCTCAAAAATTCAAATATCAAATTCTCTGTCATGAGGAAAGTGTTAATTCATGTTTAAATGCCTTTATTAGCAGTGGTGAACCAGTGGCTTATGCAGAAGGTGCTGGCAAGTGAAAACTTACAGTAAACTAAAGAAAAGACTAAATTATGATTGTTTTATTTAAATACACACAAGTTCTTTTCATAGCAACAATTCTTGTTTTATGTCACATATATAATGGGATAATGAAAAAATTCAGTGAATTGAAGGTTAAATTCCCCTTTTAAAAATTTCAGCAGCAAGCACCTCTGCTTCCTTTTTTCTGACATAGAATTGTAAATTAAACAGTCAGCAAAACTGTGGGATGTCTTTAATCTTAGTCCTTCTTTTGCAGTTACTAGAGGTGTAACCTCAGTGTCAAACATAACGAAGCCTGAAGTCAGCTATAATTTGCAAAAGTATCCTTCTGTTTACTGTCGTGTACAATTGATAACTGAAAGAAACAACTAAACTCATAACTGCTTATACAAGTATTATCTAATGAGTTTTATCAGATAAATACTTAACAGGCACAAACATGCATACATTTTGCTGCTTTTCTATACTTTTCTACAGGTACAACCTATTGGATATAACATGCTCTGTAATTGGGTGAGATTATATAAAGGCACAACAATCCTCTGTATCTTCCACATGGGCAGATCAAAAGAAAAAATTATTTTACTATTTTGATTTAGATTTTAAATATTGAAATAAAAAAGACTGTAGGTAGTGCTAATTTTTTAGTGAGACTTTTCATAAATACCTTGACATCATCATAATGCTTCTCATAGCATATCACAGAATCACAGAATATTCTGAGTTAGAAGGGACCCGCAAGGATAATCGTGTCCAATTCTTAAGTGAATGGTGCATACAGGTTTTGAACCCACTACCTTGGTGTTATTAGCACCAGGCTCTAACAGAATTATGGTCCTGTGATACTAAAGACTATGACCTTAGATTTCTCTTGACTGCTTGTAATTGACAAGGTCAGCTAAATTTTGTCTACTTGATCGGTCATTTAGACATACTTGATTCAATCAATCAAAATTAATCTTCAGGTTGTTATTTGTTCTTCACGCTATTTTGGAATGCACTAAATGATGTGTACACAGAGATATCCTTGACTTATCAGTACTGTCATTTCAGAAGTCCCATCACTGTTACAGCCATTTTTGAAATTTATTACAACTTTTCAGCGTCTATTAGTTCAAGAATACTGAATACATAAGATTACATCCTAAGAAGGCTGTAAATCAGGTGTTTTCTTAAAGCTGTGGTTTCTCTAATCAAGCACTGTTTTTTCTACGCTGTCACAAAGAATCACTTCCCAAACCCCTTGGTCATAGATTTTTCCCAGCATTTAAATGCAGCAATTCTTAATGTCTAGGATAAACTGGATTTTTATTAAGAGAAGTTCTGTCTGCTCTATACAAATCATTATGATTATCTACACAAGGAGAAATAGCCTTCCTAGGTCAGTTTTTTGCTCAACAAAGCCAATAATAGAAGCATTTGCTGTGTCCTTGTTCTATCTAGGCCTTTGGAAAGGCAACTTTTCCTTAGCTTGTGATGTGAATGAGGGCACAGTAAGACTTGAAACAATTCTCTTTCCGAGCATGTACAGAAGTTAATTCTATACCATGTGCTAAAATAGATACTTATTAGCCAAAGATATGTATAGTTTTCTTCAATGAGGGAGAGCTACCCAAGGGACAGTGCTGAGGGCAGGACCATTCTTGCTTCCTGCACTTCTGAGCAGGGAACAATTCAAAGTTTGCAGCTCAAGTTTTTCTGGTAGCAGTCATTTAACTAATTTCAATAATAGAACTTTTCCTTCTTGTATAGCAGCATGATAAATGGAAAATGGAAATATACCACATGTCAGTTACATTCCTGCTCCTAATGAGATAAAATCCATTTTTCAAGATTTATCAGAAATGGGATTTTCAGTACTAGTCATCTGAATGAATATAATTATAGACTGAAGAATTCAGTAGTACTATGTATGTTTCTTCCAGGAAGGGTCTGCTTCTAGTTCATAAAGCCTAAGTGCTTTAGCAAGCATACAATATGCTTTAAAAATGTAATTATCAAAAGTTGTTTCTGTTTCCTGCACAGATTGTATATAGGCCATTGCACACACTTGCACAGGGGTACAGGAGAATACTGACTGTACATACCCTACTCTTGATATCCTGTGAGTAGGCAGGTGCTTGCTCAGACTCAGATAGTACTTCCCCTGAGGTACATCTTTACGGTTCTTTGTCTGAAGTAACAGCTTTATTTCCACAGTTCAGAGAATTCAGAGAATCTTTTGTTTTTACTGTTCATGCTGATTAGCGTAGCTAATTGTAATTCCTGTTAATGACTTGAACTTACTTTTCGCCAAAAAAAAATAATTCCTGTCCTAGTTTGTTAATCAGTTATGACAATGTTTTCAATTATGAACTCAAAAGCCTCAAAGCTTCTGTAATAATACTTATAGTCAAATAGTATTTCTGTAGTAAGCAATTTTTTCTTTTCTGTTCTTTGTGATGAAGCTTAAAATGAGACCTAGAAAATCCAACAAAAGCCTAAGAAACAAATTTGCTCTGTAAAAGTGAGTTTTGAGCACTGCAGCTAGAGTTATTGGTAGGATAATTAATTCCAAGGTTATGTTTCCTTTTGCTGTATTTTATTTTAATTAAAAGGAATTGGATATCAAAAGACACCAGATAATACTGAAACCTTTGAACTGCTTTAAGGCTTGCTAATTCCATGTGGAGAACTGACAACAGTTGTTTAGTCTAAGTGAATCTGCTAGGTCCCTCTGATACATAGATCACAGGTTGGAGTGAACTTTGTGCTGCCTCTGGTAGGCAACATGCTTACAATAGGAACTGAGTTTATGTGCAATTTTACATCTTTAAGCTGTTGAGTGAAATCATCTAGTTATCCAGTGTCATGTATTTCAGCTCAAAATAACATTTTTCACAAACTTGTGATGAATCCCATGTAGTATATGTAGTACAAGCTGAAGAATGTCTTGTAGCATCTGTGAGATAAGCAGGTTAATCACTAGCCTAACCAAATAAAACTCACTGAGACTTAATCTGAGCACTTAGGTTCACTGTGCTAGTACCAGGGCACTTTTTTAACAGCTGGAACCATGCTGGTTTGCAATATGCAATCTAAACATATTTTGTCTCCTGACCGAGGACCAGAGGCAACTGGTAGCAACAAAGAATATCAGGATTTTTCACAAGGCTAAAGGGATATGGTTTAGGGATGATTAAGGTGGTGTTGTGTTGATGGTTGGACTAAATGATTTTGAAGGTCTCTTCCAACCTTGATTCTGTGTGATATCTCTCATGCCAGATTACTCTGTTTTAAGGTGCCTTATTTGGCCTACATGTTTTATAAGCTGTGTGAACAGCAAACTGATTCTAGAACATTAGGACCCTTTTGAAATTTCCAAATATTTGCTTGATCTAGGAGATGGGGTTTGAAAAAGCAAGAAAAAAAAATCTGAGGTTCCAAAAAAACAATCTTTTTGCCTTTCACTCATATTCTAAAGTTCTGTGGAACCTCAATATAACGAAAACAAACTATTCAACATCCCTTAGGAAAAAACCAAAAACCTCCAGTAGGTAGTTTCTAGAATTCAGACATTTTCTTCTTTTTCTCTTTGCATTTTCTTTCCTAAATTGGATTAAGGTAACCAGACCAAATCTTCTATTGTGACAGTAAAGGAAGAGTGTTAATGGTGAAGGTGCTTTAAGTGCCTTAGTCTCATACACAGGAGTCACTTATCATGGGGACTCTGCTATTAATGTGAATTCCTGGGGAGTAGTAATAGACATTTTATCAGTTTCTAGTAGCATTTAAGCCTACTGTATGAGCACGAATAAATGAATACTTTCAGGTTTTAAGTATTTATTAATAGTTGTGCTCAGAAGTTACAAGACCTAATGAACCGTTTATCTCTGAATTGGAACATATTCCTATAATGAAGAATCCCTCTACTGGGTAAACTCCCATAGTTTCTGTAATTATACTTGACATCAATTAGCCTGAAAGGTGATCTGAACTGTGGTTACTCAAATGCATTGAGCATCTCTTCCCATATCTGCATCTAAGACTGGGTCAGTACAGCTTTTATCTGTCTTCTCTGGTGAAGGTGATCAACAACTTTCTGGTATTGCTGCCTAATTTGTGTCCTGTGCATTGTCACAATTCATAAACTGCTTTTTTATTAATCCAAGTGAAGGCTCCAGAAAAGATTGAGCTAGAAATTGCTCTCCAAACATATAACACAAATATCACTGTTATTCGGAACTACTTGGAATGCCTTCCTCCCAAGGAAGTAGGTAGGATGGGGCCCTATTGCTTGTATTGTGTCCTAAAGTATCCTAGTATCTCACATGAAATTTTTTGATTTATATTTTTTAAACTAGAAGGAGGAAATATGGTTGCTTGAATATCAATCTTCACCCTGTGTATTTAATCACAAATTTTTAAATTATTGTTTTAGTACTTCAGGTTCAGAATTGTTTTAAAAAAAGGGTAAAGGCAGTGCTTCAACTTCAGGTGACCACTTAAAGTGGTTTTGGGGGGGATTTTTTGGTGTGGGTTACGGTCTCCTTTTCCTTAGGTGCATCCTATTTGCAATGCTAGGAACTTTTTTTTTTTTTAAAAAAAAAGACTTTTAACATGCATGTGTAGATTAATCAAGAAGTGTTTGAAACTTGATTTGTGATACAAAAAAGCTAGCAGCACAGCTGGTTAATAATAGAGTTTCTAGTTTAGTAGAAGGAGGAGAGAATCATTATTTGAAGTATCCCCTGAATCTGACCTATGGTCAATCTTGCCATCATTTCAGCCCGTGAAAGAGACTTATCTTTAGTTTTCTTTCTGATGTAAATAAAAATAGAAGGGTAAAATTTGTCAACTTTATAGAATAGTTTTTGCTACTTAATACTGTATTCACTGGTTATACAAAAGGTGAGTCTTCCTGTGGAATATTAAAGGCAGTCTTACATTTCCTAGATTACTTCTGTGCAGCGGTAGTGGATCAAAGGTTGGACTTGATGATCTCGGAGGTCCCTTCCAACCCAGCTGATTCTATGATTCTATGAATATATGCTTGCTTTGTCAAATAAGATAAACACCTGCAGATCACAAACATTTGCAATACATGTAGTAAACTTGGGTTTTATCTTGGTTTATTACCATTTTGTTTAAACTGCTGTCTGCTGCTTTAAATATACGGGCACTTCTCCTGCCACATCTCAAAACAGTTAGTTGTCTCGGAATGCTTAACACAAAATAATAAGACAGTGGTACTCATGTTTTGGAAATTCAGGACTGCTTCTTGAGTGTTTAGTAGATCCTGTTTGTTTGGGTTTCTTCTGCATAGAAGGTAGGTCTTGAACTTTATTGACTAACTGGACTTGCTTGCTTGGTTGTTTCTTTAAGGAAATGATGGATTTTTTTACTGTCAACAACACATAGTCACTCTGCTTTCTGTCAGGCCTTGTCTGCCCTCTTGCTAGCCCTTATGATATGGCAGTCCACTAGGGCTATTGCTGTTGGTGGAATACCAGTTGTTCAGAGCTTTCCAGAGCACTGGACAATCCATACAACTTGATCAGTACAGTACAAGCCGAAGTAAATTCTGTAGGTTTTCTGTCAATGCTCCCATAGCCCACTCTGAAAAATTACAGGACTGTAATGTAATAGTGAATGGGTTAACATCAGACTGTCCCTAATGGGGTTCCTCAGGACTCCATCTTAGGCCCTGATGTCTTCGACATATTCAGTAACAACTTGGACACAAGACTGGAAGAGATATTGAGCAAATTTGCAGATGACACAAAACTGGGAGGAGCTGTTGATTCCCTCAAAGACAGAGAGGCCCTGTAGAGACACCTGGACAAATCAGAGGACTGGGCAATCACCAACTATATGAAGTTCAAAACGGGAAGTGCTGGATTCTGCACCTGGGATGGGGCAACCCCGGATGTTCGTACAGACTGGGGAATGAGATGCTGGAAAGCTGTGCCATGGAAATTGACCTGGGGGTCCTGGTCAGTGACAAGTTGAATAGGAGTCAGCAGTGTCTTGGCAGCCAGGAGGGCCAACCGTGTCCTGGGGGGCATCAGGCAAAGCATCGCCAGCTGGTCGAGGGAGGAGATTGTCCCATTCTGCTCTGCACTGAGGCGGCCTCACCTTGAATATTGTGTGCAGTTTTGGGCACCTCGATATAAGAACAATACTAAGCTATTAGAGAACATCCAAAGGAGAGCAACAGAGATGGTGAAGGGCCTTGAGGGGAAGCCGTGTGAGGAGTGTCTGAGGTCACTTGGTCTGTTCAGCCTGGAGGAGACTGAGGGAGACCTCATTGCAGTCTACAACTTCCTCATGAGGGGAAGAGGGGGGGGCAGGCACTGATCTCTTCTCCGTGGTGACCAGTGACAGGACAAGAGGCAATGGCCTGAAGTTGTGTTAGGGGTGGTTTAGGTTGGATATTAGAAAAAGGTTCTTCATCGAGAGGGTGGTTGGGCGCTGGAACAGGCTCCCCAGGGAAGTGGTCATGGTGCCAAGCCTGACAGAATTCAAAAAGCATTTGGATGATAATCTCAGGCACCTGGTGTAACTCTTGGGGATGGTTCTGTGCAAGGCCAGGAGTTGGGCTTGATGATCCTTGTGGCTCCCTTCCAACTTGGCATATTCTATGAACTGGTGTTTAAAAGTACTTGTGGACACTGTGTAGTCCTACCCACTCTGCTCAAATGTGGATGAGCTGCAGCATGTTGCTCAGAACCATGTCCAGACAGACAGATTTTGAGCATCTCCAAGGCTGGAGATTCTGCAATCTCACTGGGCAATCTCCTCCAGTGTTCAACCTCTGTAAAATTTTAAAATGGAATTCTTATGTTTCAATTTGTGCTTTTTGTTTTATTGTTCTTTCACTGGATACCACTAAGAAAAGGGGAAGGGACACTGCAATCATAGACTTAGCAAAGTTAGACTTGATATTTTTTGAAATCATGCTTGTTATATTTATGTGCAAGATTGCAATGCCAATGTCCAGGCACCTGTGGGTACAATTTATAAAGTAGACTCTTATGCAAGCTTTGACTAAATCCTGTAGCCTGCAACTTTCAGTCTGGTAGAGGACATTTGCACCCAAATAAACAAAGTGTAAATGATTGAAATTAACATTTATTTCTAACCTGAAAATTTTCACTTTAATGAGTACACTGAAACCAACAGCTATAGGTAACTGATTTACATCTGTGTGCAGCATGTGTTCCTTTCATCATGTGGCTAACATCTAAGTGGCTTCAACAGATTAAGAACCAACAGTAGAACAAAAGTCTAAGTAGAATACAAAAACGCAATTAGGAAAGTACCTCCTAAAACTGGAAAACAACTGCGTTTAGTAAACTGATCTCGAACAGTGTCCACAAGAATCATAAATATATTTCATTACGGCAGAGCCGGTAGGAAGTTGCAATGTGTTTTTTTTCTAAAGACTTTCAAGACAGAGACTGTAAGTTTAATGCTATAATTTTTGAAATTACACACTGTATAAAAACAACAGCCAAAACCTAAAAGCAGACAGAAAATTTGTATCACTGCTGGAAACCCCAGAGGTGGACCTAGCAGATTGTAAAACGGGTGTGCTGGCATATTCATGTAATTCATCCCTAAAATCTAACATGCTGTTTTGGTGCAAGTGACTGTTGTATATCACATCCAATAGCTACGTTAAGAGAATTAGGATTTAATATGCTAAAACAACAAAGTATTTTCACTTTTTAAAAAATGCAGTCCTCCGAATCTTCTGTTATTCAAACAACCTTTGCTCAATTTCTAACTTTATCACTGAAGCAATTGCACATAAAAATACAGCCAGGTTTTTAGACGTGGGTGGTGTTTTCAGGACTGGGAGTAGAGACATGGAGTTGCTGCCATGCCAGTGACTACCTGCTGTAAAACCTGGCATGCATTTGGCTTCATTCTTGGAACTACTTTTGTAAAAGCTGTGCTTCCAAGAGTGGTAAGAATGAGCTACTCAGCCAGGAATGCTGATTTGCCCAGCATAGTGATATACTCGCAAGAAAAGCTGCTTTTGTGTTTAAGGGATACAGATTAGCACAGATAAGAATTTGTAGTAAGCCATCTAATACCAGTTGTCAGTTACTTACTTAAATATTTATCACATAAACATACACTACACTTTGCATAGTCAAAATAAAAGTGAAAAGAACCTGCTGTACCAGAAGGCCAGACATTTATGGACCTTGAGGATCTACACATTAAAATTTCAGTCTTACAGAGTTGCTGGATCTTTCTCTATATGTGCTGACTTCCCTCCATTCATTTTAATTTTGCTAGGTACAAAGGATATTTGTCCTAACTGAAACATCCAAATAGTCTGATGCTACACAAGGGAAAATAGGCACTGTCCGTGTTCATAGAGTGATTGCTTGAGTGTAACTAAACAGATTTTAGTGCACTTAATATTCAATGTTCTGAAATGTGTATATTCTTTTAAAATTACGTTTTGAATGGTATAATGTCATTGCGTGGTAGTGACTATTGAAAGCCTTCAGGATTGCTTCATTTCTATGTGCATTGCTCAGCACTGAAAGCGTGCTGAGGGCTGAGCCTTGTTAGTAAATGAAATTAACTTAGAAATAGCAGCTATGCTTGACTAGAAAATGCTTCGTAATAAAGTTCTTAAAATATTAGTGTGATTGTAGACGAGCCACAAAGATCCAGCCTGATTGAGGAAACTGCTAAACACCTGCCATGTCAGTATTCTGGTTTGCTGTTCTAAGCCATAGACAAAGGAGTCTTGGCCATGATTTAAGATGATCACTGGCTAGAGCTCCCTATCATAAATTATGACTTCAGTAACCCAATTACATGAGTGGAGAGAAGAATCCATGGTCAGGGCAGTTTCCAGCTGAGGAAAGGCTCTTTCAATTTTTATGGCTTTTGCCAATAAAGTTATTAATGAAAAATCGTAAAGAAACATCTTTGTGATGGATTGTACCTGTGTGGCTGTATCTGTAATCATAATACTGGAAATCCTGTTGCTTCAAGTCTGTAGAACATGGAGATTTCTTTTCATGGGAGGGGAAATTTTATTGCTTTATTTCTTTACACTGGCAAGACAGAACTCCAAAGGAGAGTTCCTGGTAAACAGGACTAAGCATAGCTGCATGCTTGAGGGATTTTCTACTGATGTTTTGCATGTATTTTTTTAACTTTCAGATTAAGACATTTTAACTTAGAGTCAAGACTAGATAGGTTGAAATAATCAGTAAGGGAGTGACTTACCTTTATGCTGAAAGTTCTTCAAAGATGAAAGAGCTTTTTTGCTAGTCTTTCCCCTACATACCCTGTTCCCTGAAGCAGAGAAAGGAACAGTGCATACAAGGGAAATGCTATTTATTAATGTTGCTTGGTAACCCATTTGATGTGCTTGAAATCGCAGTAGTAAAAGTTTTGTGGCATCTTAGCTTTCTGACCCTTAACAGCTGCTGTACTACCTGAAAAACAAATTATAGCTCAAATTCTCAGTAATTTCATGCAGTTAGAAGTATTTGTCTTCTGTTAAGGCTTGGGTCCTAACTCTTCAGAGGAGCAAGGGAGGCAAGCGAGTTAATTGCTTTAAAGTGAATAATGAAATTCAGAGCTGAAGTTTAATACTCATTTTCATCTCATTCTGAGAGTACAAGCTCTTCCAAAAAGGAAGAATTTATTCATTAAGCAGCAGGTAAGAGAAGAAAAATACAAATCTAAATTCACTCACTGATTTAAAGTGATTAATCTGTTTTTGTGATGTTTCAGTCAATGTCATTATTGCTTTATTAATACATTTAGATTGATTTTTCAGATAGTCTAATGTATTCATACACTAAAGAGTACAATGCCACCCTTTTTCTACAACAAATGCTTAATATGCCATTGTTATACAGATAAAATACTCTCCACATTTACAGTTATTGAGCTATGAGTGTTGTGAGGGAGTGATTTTTTTCTTTTTCTGCTTGTTAAATCAATTGATGCATTTAACTGGATCAACCTCACTATTTGAAATTGCAGTGGCTAAGGGCAGTGATTTTGCATAGATACTACCTGGAATAGTATTTGACCTGCAAGGTGTTTTCTGTGATCACGTGAATCTGTGTGACCATAATTGCAGTTTTCAATCTTGTTGCAACATAAGACCTAGCCTTTTAGAAAACAAATGTTCTGCTAAAATGTGGAGGGAGTCATCCAGAATAACAGTGGAGCTTTACAATGTTACTTTTGCAAGTACTTCTGTAACTTCTGCCCTTAAGAAGGCTGGATATACAATGAATGCTTTTCATTGTATCAACAATCCAGATATTTATAAATAAAACTATCTGTTTCAAGTGTGTAAGTAATTATATTTAAGAGAATTAAATTAACTGTTTGGAAAAAGACAAACTTCTTTCTAGGTATATTTTAGGATTGCATCAGCTTTCGGTTATGCCACAGCTTTTTATAGCTTGACCAGTGCTAATGATCTCATTCCCTTAACCTGATAATAATAACGGAATACCTTGATTAACTTGAATGGCAGCTCTTATTTGATATGGTGGCTAAAATTAACAGCACTGCAACAAGTTGCCACCCTGTGCTTTCTCTTACCTTATACAACCAAATAACTAGAATAGGATGATTATCTGATTAAAAAATAAATAAATAAAAATTAATATGACTGATTACAATTTCTTTAAGAAAGAAATTTGCCCTCTGTTTTTCAGAACACTTAAAAATAACTGAGACAAATCCAATGCAGACAACGTGACCAAAAATACCATTGGTATTTTGACTTCTCTCCACAGACCATATATAGTGCAGGCAGGAGAAGTACTATTGCTTTCAAGGATATCACAGCTCCCCTGAGAGGGAAAAGGCTGGAAAAAATTATCTGTAAAGAGAAATTTTAAAATGGGTACACTGAGATCTGGATAACTCCTTTAAAGCAGATAAGTAGCTTTAGAGATCTTAGAATCTGGCTGGCTGACTACTGTTAGCTTAGTTTAAGTTGACATAGAGTAGGAAAGGTTAGCGTGCTGCTACCGGTTCTTCAGGTCGACTGCTACTCTGAAGTCTTTTCTATCCTATTTCGTGCCCCACCCCAACCAAAACCAAACAGGCAACACTTCTCAAATTGGTAAGATATCTGCTTATGTTTCTGTATTTGCTGCAAGTTTTGAGATGCAGGAAATGTAAGAATATAAATTTATACAATTTATTATGATGAAACGAAATTCTTGCTAAAATAGACAAGAATATGAGAAGATCTTGTTATGGCTAGGCTGCATTTTCAAGTGCCTTTCTGCATCTAAATTTATTTTTTACCATCAGTTCACTGAAGGATGATACCATTAGGGATTGCAGACTCTTCAATAGTTTCTAATAACTAGCAGAACAAATCTTAATTGCATCATGAGCTATTTAACTATAGTCTGAGCATCCTTACAATGACAATGTAAATCAGCATGAAATCATGAAAGGCAAATATGATGGTACCCTTTTACAGCAACTGGAAGATTGGGAGGAAAGTGCACAAGGAGACACTGATTTCTCTTGATGAAATGGTGCCGAGAGGAATTGTGCAAGAGCTTAATGATAAACATGAGTTAAAACAATTCTGAAGTGTGAAACTTGAAGGTACTAAAACTAGTGCAAGACTTTCACAGAAATTCAGAATAGATTCTTTTGAGTTCAGCACATCAAAGACTGACTTCTCGTCATACAGTTTTCTATACACTGATCTAGCTACTTACCCAGTTAAGGCTCCTACCTAGCACTTAACCAAATGTTAGTGCTAATTCTGGCATCTCCTGTAGGTGGGAGCCCTAGCAATAGAAGAAGCTCAGTTGTTTTTCTCTTCTCTAAAGTACACTCTTAGCAAGCCAGTCTTTCAACAGACTATATATAAATTAGGCTGATGAGTCTCAGAAATGTACATATCACTTTGCTTATAGACCTTCAATGAATGGTAATTCATTGACAAAGTGTGAAAGTGTAACCTTTCAGCTAAAAAGACTAGAAGTCAGCTCATTTGTTTGGAATGTACAGTATGTGATTATATAACTTGCTGAACAGGTGACATCACTGATGACCAATCAAAAAAGCTACACTTTGGACTATGACTTCTGTTCATAATATTCCAAATACCAAAGATGAGACTACCTATTTGGCTAAGCATTTTTCCTGTAGGATTATAAACAAAAACTACTTTAGTGTTTTTGAATATGTCTGACTCTGGCAGCAAAAAATGCTATAAAATTTTGAAACTAAATTCTGACTGCACAGGATTTTCAGGGGGGAAAGACAGGAAAATATTTAAAGGAGCAGGTATTCACTAGACTCTGAGTGCTTGAGAGCAGTGACATCTTTTAGCTCAGCTGATGTAATGGACACATTCCTTCAGGATGTGGCTAGTAATGAAGGGATGCTTTTTTCATAAGCAGCTAGTGTGCTAAAATAACACCAGGGTGGGGCAAGCTACAGCAAGTGATAAGCAAATAAATTATTCAGTTAAGTTAGCTGTTCAGAAGCTTTGAATTTTACTTCATAATTTGTCTTCCTTGAAAATTTCTTACGTTTTTCACTAGATATAAGGCTACTGTCATTTAACCTTCCAAACACTAGAGCTTTCAATTTGTTTAAGGACCACTGTAAGAAATTCAGAATTCCTTGAAAAGAAGGCATATAGTATAATTCCATTTTTTATTCCCTCATTCTAGAATGCTCATTGTAGTCCTTAAGGCAAGAAACTAGCTCTGAATATTTTCTGGCTCTCACTGGAAGTGTTTGGGAGGGCAGCTAGGTCCTCTGTTTCTGCAAGTTTTTGATTCTCAGCAGTGTTCTCACAGGGCATATGTTATTGCAGTGTAAATCTTGAAGTTCTCAAAGCAGATATTTATAGGCAGGCTTGGTCATTGGGGTCTTGCTGGTGGTACCTAGGGCACAATTGTGTTATTGGTAGAATATGAAAGAGTAGAAATGGAATGGCTGTAGTCACACTACATACATTTTGTGCAGGGTCTGACGCTAACTGTTCCTCTCCAGGAAATAAGGAGCAAAAAGCTCATGTAAGAAAATACAGTGATTTCCTTGGCCTTCGTAGGAGAGCAACTGAGTGAAAAGCTTTATCTCTTTCCACCAGAATTTATCTAATCATTTGGGGGATGATCTTTGTCTTATCATTTATCTATCCTATGGGATAGGATATGGCTAATCCATAGACAACAAACCATTTTGAAGTGGCTTTATCCATACCGAATTGCATGCTTCAGGGTAGTCATGAAAAAGCCCTGGTAATAAACTGTGGTGTAACTGCCTAGAGCATCCCCTGGCAAAATGCTTGCAACTGCCTTAAAGACAGTTAATTCTCTTATAAACTTAGGTTTTCAAATACTGCACAAGAGAGAAGTGCAAGTTCTCAGCATTTTGAAAATTGTCTTGCATCAACACGGAACACTGGACTGACTTTTATTTGGAGTCTGGGAATATACATACACCCACCCAGTACTCCCTTGGAAGGTGCTAACTGTGCAGAATCAGAATAACTGCTCAATTTGGAGTTGTTATCAGTAACTCAATTGTAGCCGCTAATTATGACTAAAAGTTTTTATCAAGAGCTGTGAAAGTTCACACAGCTACTCTAGTTGAATAGAGGTTGTACTTATAGTACTCCAGGAATATAAAACCTGCTGCCTTATGAAAATATCTAGAATGCATAAGGATATTTTTGATACATACATCATATATGACTATCAGTGTAAATTCTGTCTCTGTCACTTCACATATTTCTGCTACTAGCTCTGATTAACAAAAGTATATAAAACATAAAGTAGAATATAAAAAATGGGAGACAAATTGTGAAAATCATGACCTGTTCTACGTAATTTTTTTTTTGCATGCCACCTTATAGTGAGACACGTATGTTCACCTGTTCATTTACCAACTGTAGATACTTCTTTGGAAAATAAATCTCTGTGTAGTAGAAGAGTTTACTGCTTAAAATTTACTGATGTGATTACTGAATGCTGTACTGATTTCTTGGCACTTTGAAAAATAATTTAATTATTTTTCAGGAAGTCAAATTACTAGAAATTAAGGGATTTAGTTAAAAGTTTTGGAAAACAAAAAGAAACCAAAACAAAAAAAGCCAAAACCAAGCCTGTCTGATTATTTAACAAGGCATACCCTTTAAAATTTTTTCTACTTCAAATTTTTATTACAGTAGAAAAAATTAATTAAATTAAGGCCCTGATAGTAGCGCACAGCTTTGGAATATTTTTCTTTATTTTGCCCTCAAACCTCTAACTTCTGCTTAAATTCTAAATCTGAAAGAAGGAAATTTGCAGCATTATACAGTGAACATCTGCTTCCCTCAGGCTCTTGGAAACTGCTTTTCTCATAGTGGAAAAAAAAATCATCATACTATAACTTTGAATATTCTTCTCTATGCTGTGAATCATGCTTCTCATATTCTTTTAGTAACAAAGAATTCTTTTCCTTTCAATAAAAATAATTGCTTCACCTACATTTACTTTGGGGACTCTGTGATTAGTCAGAACAGAGACGTCAAGTATACCTCAAGGTATACCTCGAATACTTGTTAAAAATAAACTCTATTAATAATCAGCTGTAAGTGAACTTCTAGTGCAGAAGCACTAAAAATAATTGGCTGTGGAATGTGGTTTTCATTACAACCTACAAAAATATACTCAATGGATGAAAGTGAATTTTTTTTTGTGTTGTCGTAGGACTGACTCACTGCCACTTCTTTTCTTGATACCACAGGTCTTAAAAGTAAATTGTCTGACAATTTACACACAAAAGTGTGTAAACAGGCAACTTAAATTTGTCCTTATTCAGATTCCATGAGCCATTCCATAAGCAATAAAATTTTAATTGTTCTTAAATTTTATTTTCACATATATTTTCATCCCTTGTTCTTTATAGCATTAATTATGAAATCTCATTTTTCCAGTTGTATATTAGGTTATTCTAATAGGAATACTAGGTGTTGGGGAAAAGTTCAACTTTCACTGCTGTCTTTTTATTCTGACAAAGCCATGGCTATTCTGCATCAACAAGATTACAAGATGTTTTTTAAAAGCAGAACAATGTTTTACTTTTTCTGGACTCTTATAGCTTGTTTCACATGCTTGTAACTAGATCTTTCAATTTGCAAATAAGTTCTGGATGAACTTAGAGAAATAAGATAAGCTTACAGCTCTTTTATGTCAGCATTACTGTTTTGCAAAAGCACAGAAATCAGATGATCTAGTCTGGTTAGGATAGTTTGGTAGATTGGCATTTAGTAAATAGGAAGAGATTAATAATCTGGGTAGAAAACGTGCAACTTGAGTGCTAACTGCTTTCTTCAAGGGTGGCTCTGGCTGTGTCCTCAGCCTTTGGAGCTTTCCTGGCCTAATAGTAATTGACCTGGAACCATACAGCTGTGATTCAAGCCCTAAATTGTAATATGGCTAAGGTACTGTTAACTTGGTAATTAATTGTGCCTTTGCACAAGAAGCAGCAGTGTGACAGAGTACTGTTCTGCGATTTGTTGCTGCTATTGACAGAAGGCTCACTATCTGGGATTGGACCCTGCTGCCAAATTCAGGGTGAGCAGTGACTGCAATACCTTTCTCCTTTCCCCTTCTGGAAAGCTGAGAAAAGGTGGACAAAACAAGAGGTTCCTGTTTTCTGTATATGGGTAAAGGACTCGTACATGTTAGAAGGAGACAGATAATATGCCCTATGTTTTTCTTCTGTATCCCTGAATTTAGAGTCAGAATCTAGTAGTTTGAGGGTTTGCACACTGGAATTGGATCTAGGATTGCAGCTTACAGTTAATTGTGCAAATGCAAACTGGCTACATGCTCCTAACTGGGAAACTGAATTCTGTTTCAGTTTGGACGGGTACACTAAAAATACCGGTTCTGTCTCTTCACATATTTTCAAAGCTCTGGGCTCTTGTTTCGCTTAGAAGCTTGAACATTTCCTCAGTTTTGACCTTAGCCAACGAAAAAAAAACCAAAACAACAAGTCAGTACTTGTAAATGTGAAAGTGTATTCAGAGTTTCTCTATTTAAAATATACACCACTGAGAGAAGGAGAAAGTGATGTCATTAAGTTTTCTGATAACTCATTAAAAGGGATGAAAATATTTGGAATTATTTTTCACACCAAATGCAACAAGATTTCTCCTGTCTGTTGTATATTTACTTTACTTATGTCGAATGTAAAGTCAGGTTTATTGACTGTACATCAGAGTTTTCAAGTGGAAAGTTAAAATGCAAAAAGCTGCCACTGAAAGCAGTGATAAGTTTAGAAGCAAGTAACTGGACCAGTTGATTAAGGCCTTGACCAGAATAGAGATGTCTGCAGACCAAAGGAGGTGACAGTGCAAATCATGTATCTCACTGTGTAGACTAATGGACAGATCTGAGGTTGGCACTATTATAATGTCAGATCACAGGGTCTGTTTGGAAAGGTGGAAAGAAAAATGGTGGAAAATGCAGGAAGGTGTGTTGCAGCAATTAGCCCATAAGATGATTTTGGGCAAATTGCTTGTCTATGCTCTCTTACCTGCTTCAAAAATGGCAGCTTTTGTTGTCTTTGAGGTGCTTCTTCATTGGTTTAACATCATTCATTTTTTTTAACTTCAGGTATTTTGAAGATACTGAAAATCTTTAGCTCTGGAAGTTCTGAGCTGTTTTAATACTAGCTAGCTAGCTACAAAAACAGGTTAAATGAATGTTAAAATTGAATCCCAGACACTGATAACTAACCTGAAAATGATATCGTAAAGTATGTTGTAGATAC
Organism: Chiroxiphia lanceolata; assembly: GCF_009829145.1. Taxonomy (NCBI): domain Eukaryota; kingdom Metazoa; phylum Chordata; class Aves; order Passeriformes; family Pipridae; genus Chiroxiphia; species Chiroxiphia lanceolata. The sequence continues at coordinate 33,412,061 of NC_045640.1, forward strand.
ACATATTTTCACATCTAGTGAAACCCTTATATAGGATTGGTAAATGGAGTACTACTAAGATTAGCCTGGCTCTGGTGAATAGCATAACTAACAGCTGGCTTTACAATTTCAGAGATGTTATAGAAACCTCATACCTTCATCCTGATCGTTGTCTTTTGCTGTAAAATTTTAAGTCAAGTTTTTCTGTTAATTTTTGGCACTGAGACATCTTTCTGTTCCTAAATAAAAGACTAGCTATTCAGAAAAGATATCAGGATTTTCATCTTTCTTGTCTGGTTTTGTGATCCTTTGAGGAGAGGAGGTCTAATACCTTCTTCCTTGTTCAGATACACTCAGTAGAAAACAGCTAAAACATGAAATTGGCAATGAGTTATGGGTAAAGTTACAGGCCTGTCACAAAACAGTAGTGTATGCTAGGCCACTGTCCTGTAGTCAGAGCCAGAAAGACTTGTTAACCTTTCTGCTTTTAAACTTTAATGTTATTACACTGGAATTAAAAGTAGTTACTCTATTTGATAAACAGGAGTGCTGTAGCTTACACTAAGCAAAGTGCTGTTAGCCAAAGGTGATCAGGTATAAATTAAAAGCAGGACAGTTTTGGTTTTTTTCAGTATGCTTGTTGCAGTTATTGAGACTTGCACTTCAAAACGTTTTTGGATGAATTCACAAATATCTTTGTGTCCCTGTTGAGGAGAACTAAAAAAAGTTTTGGTGTTTCCTTTTGGGAGTATTGTGTTGCAAACTACTGCTTAATAACTTCAAAACCAGGAGTCAGAGTTCACTGTGCTTTATGAAGCTTGAACAGCACAATTCTGCAGAATTCTTGGGCAAGAAAGGAAGGAAAGCTGTCAACTGTTATGCACCAGGACTACTAGTCTGTATAATTGTTTTTCTTCCTGTTTCACTAGCCTAAAGTCTTACAAATCAAAATTACCTTTATCTGGAGGGCCCAAGTGATCCATTTCTTTCCCTATCAAAATGCATTTTTAGAAATATGATCCTGAAACATTTGAGGAAACTAGAAATTTTCCCCAGAATTGCTGCTCTGGCATGAAACTTTTGTAGTATTGCTTAGAGAATGGAAATGCCCAGATGGGTGCTATAATCCCCTGGACACAGCACTCCTCACCATCAAAAAAGTTGCTGGTGTCAGGATTCTGCACTGCAGATTCTCAGTTGTTTCAGTACTGAATGTATGTATGTGTAGGCAAAAGCTGGAGCTGATGGCATTTAAACTGGCTGCTGCAGAACTGTCTAGTGTAAATGCAAATGAACTGTTTATACTCCAAAACAAAATTAACTCTATACATAACCTTAATAACTTACTATCACTAAACACTGCAAAACAAGGGGGGTTTGCAATTATAATGTATATATCCAAAACTACACAGAGTGAAATCTCTCTTAATTTCTTACGCTGTTTCATTTAAGGATTTTGTTTACAAAAAGCTGATTTATTAGGTGGGAAACATGAGCATACAGATTTCTTCCATTCTCATAGTTCTGAGATTAATATTGAAGCCAATGCTGTTTGGAATTGAGTTGCCTCATCCCTGTACACTCTACTTTCTGAAAAGCCAGTAAGTCGATCTCAGGGGTGGAATTTTCATTTCACTTAATGCACAGCAAACTTCTCAAGGGACATACTAAACAACAAACAATTTTTTTTCTTGGAACAGTGACTATCCTGGTAACTAAACTGAGATTGGCTCAGTTGGTAAGAGTAGGGTACTAATAATGCCAAGGTCATAGGCTCAATCCCCGTAGAGGCCATTCACTTAAGAGCTGGACTTGATGATCCTTGTGAGTCCCTTCCAACTCAGAACACTCTGTGACTGTGACTCTGTGAAAAATTGGTTATCAAACAATACATATCAGATCTCTGTTTGGATTTTAGAACAACAGTAATAATTATAATATGGAATGACAGTTTTCATCTCTTAGACAGGTTTTTCCTGAGACTCTAAGAAGAAATTCCCTCATTTTTTAAGTACTGTATTTTCTAAAATTACTAAATTTGTTCTTTACTTTCCAGATATTTTGTAGCTGTCTGTCTTACGCTTTCTTTGTGCAGTTTTTGTTCAAAATGGGGTTTAGTGTATCAAATAAATTTAATTACATATCTTGTAGAAACTGAAGACTTTTTGAGGGAGTTCAAAGCCAAGTTGGAATTTTGTGATGTTGGTATGCTTTTAGCTCTTCAAATGCAGAGAAGATCATAATACCAAGTCACCTGTTAGGTACTTAAAGGGTAGCCTTTATTGACATTTTTTCAGCATTGCAGATATCTAGCATTATGCTATCTAATGCTATTCAAAAATTTACCTATTTTAAAAAGACATCTGCTGTGTTGTTTTGTTTAATGTTGCCAAGTTTGATTGCTAGCCAAGGCCTGTTTGTCCTTTAGTCACTGACGAATTCATGACTGTGCTCCAGAGATGTGACAGATAATAAGCTGCCTCATGCAGTTGGTAAAAGGTAATCCTGACCTTTCTTACAAATAATTAGTGTCAATTATACTCCCCACCTACATCCTTTTCTCCACTGTGGTGAAAAGAAAAAAACCAACATCATGCTTTTCCTTATTTTGTTCTAGTAATGTGAGTAGAATTTAGCAACCCAGTCCCAGAATTTTCTGCATAACTTGAGTATTGAATTATATCAATCTGGGAAATTACTGTAGATTTTATTGTTTAAGTTTTCTACGTCTTGCATGAATGTTAGGGTACTGATTTCTAAAACGATAAGGTACTTAAATACTAGATGAAGCACAAATCAACTGAAGTGGTCTTGTGTAGATGTTGACTTTACCTGTTGATTATTGGTACAACACTTCAAAATTACTATTACACCAAACCAAGTATTTGAAAATAGTTTACTGAACTCATTTTATTTCATAGACGTTACCTGGGTAGCTCTGAAGATCCCAAGAGTGTTGTTAACACCTTTCTGAAACTTCTCTTCAGACCGATCTTTCCATGATGTTTCCTTTTTATGATAAGCAAGAATGTCTTTGCAATCCTATTCTTGATAAAGTCAGTTGCAAAGGGTAGAAGTCTAAATTCCTTTGGTTTTTTAATTCTAAATTCCTTTGGTTTTGTCCCTTGACAGTTATATGAAACTGGATGCGTACAGCTGTGCTAAGTGGCTAATTAACTTGAAATTGGATTTTGCCTCCCAAGTAACTTTGATGTGGTTGAAAAGTCTGAAGTTGTACAATATATTAGATGTAGCCTGACATAGTACAGAAATATACAGCTCATAAGGTTTTTCTGTCCTTGTTAAAAAAAGCCATTTATTGAACATAGGCTGCATTTAAATTATAAGCTTATGTTCTTTAATTTCTCAGAAATGATGATAAATGGAAGAATTGTATACAGGGTTTAGTCTTTCATGGGGAGGGGTTCAACTGAATATTAAAAACAGTTGGGGTCTTATGCAAGACATTGTGAAAGACACCAATAAAGGCCTTGATCCAGATGATTTATAGTTCTACTTTCTCTGTACCGGGCATTTTTTGAATACTAAATATTATTTTTAGAACTGACATTGTCTTCCTTTGTCTTTCCTAAGCTCAAAATGTATACATTCTCTTTTCTGCCTGTATTGTTTTATGGAAAAGACAGTTATATCAATTGTCTCAATTGCATGGACAAGAAGCTATAAAAACATAAGCATTGCAAACCAATTGAGTCATCCGATTTAGCATAGTGCAAAGCATGTTGCTTCTCATCTACTGTATCATATCTTTCCTAGGGGTCACGTAGGTCATTTATCCTGATCAAGGACAGAAATAATATTTGACACCACCTTTGACAGAGAGTGGTGAGCGCACGAGGCACAACTGCATCAGCTGGTGCATACTCTTCATCTTGGATTTAGCCTGCTAAAGAGTTGGAAGGCAGGCTGTCAAGTACCACGGTACTTGTTTTCACTCTTTCACTCTTACTTTGTTAGTAGGGTAGTTTCATTAGGTCTTGACTCCTTAGCAAGTGATACTTCATGTGATAAATTGCAAGTTTATCAGTCCAAACCCCAAATCATCAGTTGGTAGGCAGTATGTGCTTTTAATTTCTATGTGATGCTGTCCTTTAAAATCCTCATCCTGGTTTTTTCCCTGCTTTGAAGTATATTAGTTGCTATGGAAACAACATCTGTGTTGTGAGCTTCCAAGTCTTGAATACATTTGAGGTGTCTTGTTTTCTTTCCTCTTGCATATGAATACAGTGATTCTTTTCCTCCCACACTGTATTTGCAGCTTATAGCAGAAAGTGATGCTGAACAAACTCTCCACTGCTACTTCTCTAAAGTTAAATGCTACGAGATTGTAGTATCCAGCTACTTTTATATTGGTGATTCTGTTATTACCTTTAGTGTTTCTGCTGATCTGAGTCTTATTCTATTCAGAGAAATCAAAGATACAAATTTTTTTCCCAAAGAGGAATAAATATCTATAGTAATTTAAAAAAATGAAATTGGGACAATTGTTTTTTATTGTATCACAGATTGGTTGAGGTTGGAAGGGATCTCTGGAGATTGTCTGGTCCAACCCTTGTGCTTTAGCAGGGCCACCTAGAGCCAATTCTCCAGGATATGCAGAAATCTTTTGAATTTCTCCTATGACAGAGATGCAACACCTGGGCAACCAGTGGCTGTACTCAGTCACCCTCACATTAAAAAGTGTTTTCTGATGTTCAGACAGACTCTTCTATGTTTCAGTTTGTGCTCATTATCTCTGGTCCTGTCGCTGGGCATCACTGCATGCAACCTGCTTCAGTCAGAATACACACCCTCCCTTCTGGAATGTACATACAGATGAGATTCTGGTCCCTGCCCTCCCACCAACCTCCTCCTAGCTTTCTCTGGTCTAAGTAGTCTCAGGTCTCTCAGCCGTTCCCCAAAGGACAGACTGTCCATCTGTATGCCTGGTTTGCTGAAGTTTCTAGTATGTCAGTGCCTCCTTGTACAGGGAAGCCCAGAACTGGACACAGTACTGCAGCACTGCAGGGGTGGCCTCACCAGCACTGCACAGAGGAGAAGGATCACATTCCTATTTGAATGTTTCAGCTTTCCCCTCTCTAGAGCTAAGTCTAGTTGAAGTTTCTACGATAAAGTCTTAATGTAAATAGGCTACTTGATGGAAAGCTGGCAGCAGACATTAAAATAATAATGTTTCATAATTTTATACCTATTGCTAGAACACTGTTCAAGACCAAAAATTAAAACAGAGTTGAAAATCACTTCAGGATGAAAGGAAATTAGTGTTACATTAAGTTTAAGAAGGCCAGCCATGGCTTAAGCTAGAACGCAATTGGAATCTATTGTATTGCAATGAGAAAGCTGATTCACTTCCTAGAATAAAGGATATATTTGGCAGGTGCCAAATCTGCTAAAGTTCCTAATGTGTTACGTTACACTCTAAAGAAAATAAATAAGCCACCAAAAAAGTACAAGCTGTTAAGCTCTGAGTGGAGGTAGATGCTAATGTTATTTGTTTAAGCAGTTCTGGAATGTTTTGGCATTGTTTCACTTCCTAGCACAAAAGAAGAAATGACCTCTTCATGAAAAGAATGCTGTGGATAAGCTGGTTGGTACCTTATCAACACTGCTATTGTAGTTATGCCAGCCAGACATGTTAGTGTGACTTAGACATAGTCTGCTATGGTATTTATACTTTGTCAGAGGTGTTTTGAGATTGATTTGTGACCTCATCTGGGATAGAGAGATGCTTCCAAGTTCTCAAAATTGATAAAACGTAAGTCCTCTTCACAAGGAGTTTAATTAAAACTTCATGTCTTCAAAGGTGAAAAATATGATGGTTTGCTACCTTTGCCACACCTGTTTCCTGCTGATGCTCTCATTCATCTGCTTGTCCCAAATCTTGCTGCTTTTAACAAATGATGACCTGAAATACCAGAGCTGATGGCATTTCTTTCAGATGCTTTTGAACTTAGGTTTTGAATAGTTACTTTTACAGAAGGATTGTGCAGGCCATAAATTGCTGCATGCAAGCTGCACGAATTCTAACTAAGAAAGAGCAAACCCTTAAATGTCCTCTGGTTAGCTCTGAGGAGTGTCAGGGCTATCCCAACATGCTCCTTATCACTTAATAAGCCAATCTAATCAGGCAAGAACAATTCTTTTGATTTGAGAGCCACAAGTATGGTCATGTCTAGGGAATTGTTCTCTATTTTTAGTAAGCTGATTCTCAGCATCATGCAATGTTGAAAGTATGGGATGGGGGAACTGTAAAGAGATCATTTGGGGGTGATTTTACTTAATTTCTTCTTTGTTTTTGCTATACCAGATTGAACAAAATTAGATTGGTTAGAGAAGTATATTAAGAAGCAGACTTATTGTTTGCTGGGTGGTAGTACAAGGGGTAGAAAAATACAACTTGCACGTGGCTGAAAGCAATTGAGGCTATAGGGGAAAAAGGAATATAGATATGGACAAATGGATCTTTTTTTAAAAAAAAGGCGACAACTCACACTCTAATTATTAGCAAGAACTCAGCTGTGTCTAGATATTTCAAGTTGCACAGAACTAGAACAGTTTGAATTGATTCTTGTTGGTTTGGGTCTTTGTTCCAGGCAGACCTGAGGTAAGATTAGTAAGGGGGTCTAGGTGAGTTGTAAAAGCCTCTTGCTAATTGTGAGAATTTGGGCACCATGTGAAAATCTGCGCTCCTCCCCCACTTTCCCACCAACAAACTCTTCTTTGTGCCGATTTTTTTTTTCCATTTCTAGCAGTTGATATTCTATAAATGTAGTGATTAAATATTAAGAATTGTTTCCCAAAATGGAAAAGAGGAATGCCTGTCCTAATTACTAGAGTATGAAAGAGTAGTCCATAAGCAGTGGTAAGAAGGTGCATGAGAAGTGATATGAAGCAGGGTTTTGAAATGAAGGGACAGCAGTATATTGCCCAGCTGGGGATACAAGGACCTGACACTTTCAGGCAGCTGCTGTCAAGCAGTTGCAAAGCTGAAGCAGTGATACAAGCAAGAGGAAGTGTTGCCAGTAGAGAAGATGCAGTTCAGCAGGATACTGGCAATATCACAGAGATGTGGCTTTAGGTTGTAGCCAAGAAGAAGGTGATGAAGAATAACAATAAAGGAGAAGGGGAAAGCTCTGGATTTATGCATTATAAATGGAGAAAAGAGAAGGCTTGGAGACTGAGAGCTCATCTTCTTAAGTACCTAACAGTGATGTTTGAGTACTAACATACTCTAAGTCTATACAGTTGGTGTCTAAGCAGGAGGAATAACATTTTATCCTGGACATTTGTTTATTAGGAAAAGCTTACTAAGGAGTTAATAAAATTTTCACTTCAGAATTGTGTTTGCTCTACTCTTCTATAAAAGATGGGAAAACATTTTCATCATGTAACTATCAGTCTCATGTTTATACTTTTATATACAAGTGTAGACTATACAATAAGACTTTACAATGCATCCTGACAAGTTTGGTTTTCCAATACATTGGGAAGCAGAAAATTTCTTGTAAAATTCCAGCTTTTTTGGTGTAAGTTCTTAAAATTCTGGCACTGTTAGCATTTCAGGCCTCTGTGCATTTTGACAGAGCATTACTGCTGACACTGGCATCTGATGTTCACAGGCACTCAGGATTATAGGGATCTCCAGTTTAGGATGGAGACAAAATTTACTTTTTGGTGGGTGCTGGAAACTAGGTCCAATCAGGACTGGAAAACTTCCAAGTACAAATTGACCAGATAACTGCTAATCATCTTGACAATATTCTTGGTATACTCTGAAAGCATAGTGCATTTCGGTAGCAGTTTCTCATTTTTCATTTTGCTTTAGGTTACAGTTGATGTCTTGGTGATACTTCCAAAACTGGGAGGATGACTTTAAGATGCTCATCTGTGTGTTAGTTTCATTTTGAAGGTTTGTTATTTTCTATTAAAACTGGACATTTAAGCATTCATTTTTGGGAGAACCTTGCATATCATCTCTTCATGAGCTCAAGTTTGCCTTTTTCTCTGAAATACTGTCCTAAAGATCTGAAAACAGAACATTCATCCATACTGTGGTTCTCATGATCTGCTCAATGCATCATAAAATTTGATATGTTTTCTTGGAATAAGTGACAATAAAGTATATAGGTGTTATAATATATGGTATGTTAGTTAATCCAATTCCATGGACAAGTAAACAGAAAAGGAAATAATGAGTATATTTCAGATTCTTTTTCATCTTACTTTAAATGCAGCAAAAATTAATCTAAAACTGTATAGGCAGACAGCTAAAAAGCAGCTTTCTATAATTTTTGTAGTATTTCATATTTGAGATTAGGTACTGATACCTTCATTATTGCTTTTTTGCTAAATTACATCTGAAAGTAAAATATTAAATATAGGATAGGAAATAGTGTGGAAATTGCTCCAGGAATTCAGTAGCATCTTTAACACTACTGTAAAACATGAGGGATCTAGTCTTATTAGGTTAAGATTCTTTCATCTCTAATTAATTACAAAAAGGCTTCAGGGTTTCCTTTTAAAATTTTTAAATATTTGCTTTTAAGAAAATCAGAGTTACTTTTCTCATCTTTTCTCCCCTATTTTATGGCTGCACTACTTTTGATCAGTAGCATGTCTCAAAGGCTAACTGTGAATAAAAGAATATACTTCCTGTAATAAGACTTTTCCAAATACCCTTCAGAAAATGTTTCTGAAATGCTCATGATTGTTTTATTTAAATGCATGACACATCTTAAATAATTAAAGCAACCCATTGCTCTATACAATCTAGATACAGCATTTTTGCCAAGTACCTAGCTGAATCCACAGTACAGAAAATTGATCCAAGTTGTTATTGGTGAGAACTTGAAAATACAAAGCCAACAACTGGGGTTGTACTCAGTGTTCAGTACCCAGAGGAGCTCCAAACAAGTTTGACCCTGGCTAATAGTAAGTCTTTATGTCTGAATTCCAGCTCACTCTTCTACAGGTTGTGTCTCAGGCAGTTGATTATAGCAATGTCTTGGGAATCAGATATCAGAGCTTTTATTCACAGGCTTGTCATCACCTGGAGCCTTGGAAACATTATGTTAACTAGTCTATACTTCAGCATATCCGCCTACAAATATTCATTCTATTTACCAACCGTTTTGCATTTAAGCAAGTCAACCAACGAATATTAAAAAAAAAAATCATTATTTTTAAATTTGAGACCTTTGCTACATGATGACTTTTTTTTTTTATGATTAGAGCAGTCCAATTTGCTTTCATAATAGTCTTTTTCATTTCAATATACCATCAAGTGATTACAAAAATTGAATGTGGATCAGAAAGGTCTGTAATTGTTAATGATATTCAGGATGGCTGAACAGTAGGTGTCTTCCTATTTAAATAGTTAATATATGTAGGAACAATTGCAATGCAATGCAATAAATAAAATGTTGATTTTAACATAGTAATTGCTTCCTAACCAGGATCTGGTCTTTTGACATTTCCTGTCCACAGAGGACAATGTCTTTTAATATTTTTTATGGTTCATGGTTTTAGAATGGTCTTAGAATGCAAATTTATTCTTCATTAAAAATGAATTTTAATGAATTGTCTGCAAATAACAATTCTTCAGTTAATTTAAGAATTAAATGTTGCCTTGATGGAGATACATATTTTATATTCTGTAGAGCTGGTTTGAGACAGCTGGAAACTAGTTCGTGAAGGAAAGTAGCAGGAAGGGCTAAATTACAGTAGTGAATGGTCCGTTGATACAAGCATCTATCTATAGATAAGGTTGAAAATAATGTTTGTTATTTCTGTCTCAAAACTGAAGATTGTTAGTGAAGGTGAAGAATCGGTGAATTCTAGTTTTCTTTCAGCTCTGATGGTTTTGATGTGAGCAACTGTCCTCCAGGTACTACAAGTGAGATCAGGAAGCTCATTTGAATTAACGTGGGAGTAGGATTTGAGCAAAGATACCAAATGATGTGTTCTATTTTCAGCTCTGTTCTAACACAGCAGGCAAGTGGTTATCTTTAACCACTTAAATAGTCCTTGTAGGGTCAGTATGACTCTGTGCCTTGCACTTAAATTTTTATATAAGGGAAGCAGGCTAGCAGCCACTATTTCAGCTGCCTGGTTTTGGAGCTTTCCTAGAAACACAGATATACCAGTGTAACTGAGCTTTGGGGGTCTATAAGAGGTTTTTCTGTCTTGCACCTGCACTGTGGGTCCAGTTCACGTCTTTCGATGTTATGATTTCAGTGGGTTTTTCCAGGAGAAATTTTATGACTGCAGAGCATGCATCAGAAACTGTTTCTAGGACTTCTGTGGAGCCTTTAGGTAAACTCAGACAGGTTAGCTTCTCACACTACTTTGTTTGTTGAATTGGAACCATAATCTGCACTTGGTTTAAAGCCTCTTCTAATTTCTGCCTAACCATTTATGAAACGGCAGAGAAGGTGGCATGTGCATGTATATTGTTAAGTCCTATGAGTGTGCTGCATGAAAAAGCTCCATCACCCTTTTCTGGATGGAAGTGTACCTGCATTACAGACAGTTCTAGATCCCTAAAGAGTGACTTATGAACTTGTGATCTTACAAGAGGTTTTTTGTTAAAAGCAAACTTCAAAAACATTTTAATGAAAATACTGTGCTTCCATTTTACGTTAAGATGCCAAGAGGTTTTTTGTTAAAAGCAAACTTCAAAAACATTTTAATGAAAATACTGTGCTTCCATTTTACGTTAAGATGCCTGTATATGTATAGATACACAGATATGGGCAAACATCTTGAAACTTTTCCAAGCTCTAACCTATTATTTAAAAACTCTTTACATTTGCTTTTCTGAAAGCTATTTTAGCCTGCCTGTGGAGAGTATTATGATAGTAACCACAGTTAATGCAATAAAGTGATAGAAAATCTCTTTGTGTCTTCCCTTACTGAAGAGTATTTTTTAATTTTTTTTTTTTTAGAGTCAGTTACTGTATCAAGGCATTAAGAAACAAGAGACTGGGTGTGCAGTCTGTTTCATGTTGCTTATTAACAAAAAAAGGTAGTGAACCAATCATAGTGAAATGGTATTCTTGTTTGTAATGCAGGTTGGTTTTGTTTTAACACCTAGTATGTAAATAATTACTTCAATAGTTTAATGTTTTCCAGAAAAAGGCTACAGAATTGGGTTGCCAAATCAGTGGCAACCTTTTAGATCCTTTTTAGATCAAAAGGTACTGTTGGACTAATCACAGCACAGAAAGTATGTGTTTGAGTCGTGGGGGCTGGAGGTTCTTTTACCTCGTGTTAGCACAGACTTTTAGCCCCAGCTGCAGTTTTGAGAGATGTGGACATCTACCCATCTTTTTAAAGAAGCCCAAGTTAGGAAGAAACAAGACTGTAGAAGCACCTTATTTAAATGTACTTAAATGTTTCAGTTCTGACACCTCAGAAATCTTAACAGAATTTATCTACTTGTCTCCTGGTGAGTCCCTCCCAGGTCACTTTCATAGAGCTCACTACTCACTTTCAGAGAAACGAGCCCTTACAAAAGAAAAAGAGGGTAAAGATTCTGAAGGAAGAAATGTGTAAAATCACCCAGAGTGGACCTTAGTTCTCTGCCTGGGACTCAATGGTGACACCACTGCCATTGCATGCTGAGAGCAGCAAATTTACCTAGAGAGGTGGAGCAGCAGAGCTTTGTCTACAAGCTGTATTCAGAGATGAAAAACCTGCTGTAGTCCTAGAAAAGTATGACACTGAACAAGGAAATGCCATGATTTGATATATGTACTAAGTCAATCCCTGTTAAGGAATAGTAATTTCTGACCAATACTCAGAGCTCTTGTCTATGAAATACAGTATGCTTGGTTAGATATATTTAATGCTTCTAAACGATTTTCTGACAACTTTAGGTTGAACAGTGCTGCATGTGCTTTCTAGCTTTTATTCCTGACTCCTGGCAGTTGAGATACAGGCTAATGACAGCTGTTTAGGAGTGTTTTATAAGCAGTTTTAAATTGCTCACAAATATCTCCTTTTCTTCCTACTTGTAGTTGAAATGAATAAATGCATTATTCTAAATAGGATAAAATGGGTTTACATGGTGATTGCAATGCACAATCTTTGAAAGTCATCTAATAAACAGCAACCTTTAACCTACTAAAATTAAGCAATGTGTTTATAAACACTAGGAACTGTGATAATGTCAGGGGTTAGCTTTTTGTAAACGAGTGGGGGCTTGTGTTTTGTTGTTGGAAAACCAGCTGACTGTTGTCTAATGGTTATCCCCGATGGTTACTTCCTAAATAAAGACGATTATTTACCCTGAGTGCTTATGCTGTGCCCTGTCAAATAATTTCGGCGCCTAAATTTGGTGCATCCCAAAGAGCTTCACTGAACGCGTTCACACGGTAATTTGCAACCTCCGCGCCGGGTCGCTCGCAGCGCTGCTCCATCGCTGCTCCGGCCTTTTCGCTGTGCCCACCGTGGCCGGTGCCGCACGACCCGCAGCCGCGGGGGGGGCAGGGCGCGGCGGCCCCCGGGCGGGCGCGGTGCCGGGTGGCCGAGCCGGGCAGGGCCGAGCCGGGCAGGGCCGGGCCGGGCGGCTGTTGGCTGTTGCCATGGCTCCGGCAAGCCGGGGGAGCCCAATGAGCGCTCTGCGGCGGTGCCGAGGGGACCAGCCATTTTGCTTATGGAAAACAATGTGACATATTATGCTGTGCTGTACCGGGGAATAAACAAAAATCCCGTCGGGGGACACAGCAGAAGCGGGCATATAAGTGAGTAATTCCGGCGCCCCAGCGGGCCGGCGAGCTGCCATTTTGACAGGCTCGCGGCTGCCGCTCCCGCCGCTGATCGGAGGAGGTGGAATGCGGGGCGATAATGCTGCATATCTGCTGTCAGGCAGCGGATCGGGGTTTTGTCTTGTAAAGGCAAGGTTCCTCTGCAGTGCTGTCTCGGCAGCTCGCTAGCTGCTGCTCCGAGCGGGAGCCTGGGATCCAGGAGAAGGGTGTCGCCCTTCCTCCCGCCGCTCTGGTGCGCGGCTGGCGCCGGGGCGCGGGTGCTGCTGAGGAGCAGGTGTGCGAGGGCTCGGCCGGGCTCCCGCTGCGGGCTCCTGGCTGCGCCTCGGCAGGTTGGCGTGGGAGCTGCTGCCGCTGGACTCCTCCACAACAGGGAGCCGCTGTGCGCCTCGGCTGCGGGGAGAGAGGTACGCCTGAGTGCGGTTCTGTGAGACACAGCTGAGCGCAACTTCCTGCGAGAAATATGCTCCTCTAGGTATCTGTGCGTTGAAAGGTTGGCTTTGGTCAGTGGCTGGTTCAGAGTGGTTGCTGAATTCATTGATCTGACTGCGTTTTCCTTAAGTGTTTCGATATGGTGTGTTCCATATGGTTGCTGATTCAGAAGGATATTTCCAATAGTTGATAAAATATTTTATGCCTCCACTAAAAGGCAAGGATTATTTTTTTGTTTGGATTTTCATTGTGCTTTTTACCATCAGGATAGCATAGGTGAAATAAAATATCATAGAACTCGTGAGCACGTTCAAAAAGCTGTACATTGCTGAGTTCATCATTAGTGGATTTCCATGCATTGTGTTCAGCCTCAGCGTTAGACTTAAATTGTCCAACTGCTGCTGTGCAGTATGTAGGTCATAATAAAAAGCAGCTTTTTCACCAGCTTTCAATGGACTGCATGCCCCAGTGCTGTGGCTGATTAGTTTGTGGTACTTGTGCTGTTAAGAGTAGTGGTATTATAGCTGGCTCACACCTCCTTTTTAAAGATATGGCACGTACCGTGCTAGACAGAGCACAACACACCCATTGTGTCCCTCCGTTTGGCGTTCAGTAAAAGGAAGGAAACGAGCACTCCACATGGAGCACCAGCACATTAATAGCACAAGACGGTTAAACTTTTATTGAACAATCAGTGATTCTGACATAGTCTATTGAAGGTAGAGAAAATAGAAACACTTAGACAAATGTAATGGGAGGGGTCTTCTAATAGGCACTGTATGTTAGTGCTGTAGATTTTCAGTGCAAAATTAATTGTTCTGAATAGTTATTAATCACAACACATCTGCTTTAGAGGTGAAAACTCTAGTTAGACCTAGGTCAATAAACCCGCAATCCCTCCGGACCAACGTTTCTATTAAAAGTAGCATTTTCCAGATTACCAACTGTATTGTTATGCAGTAATGCAATTTCAGAATTAGCTAGTGCTGAAATGCATTAAATTATTTTGACAACTGAAACAAATTTTCTGATTCACCTTGCATCTATAGAAAATGAGATGATATTTTGGTCTTAAGTCTTCTTTAACGATTATGTGTATTTAAATCACACTGAAATGAGCCATTTGTTTGGACAGTTGAGTGGGCATAAAATCAAGAATTTGAAGTCTGGTAATCTTTATAGTTAAATTAGTAACCAGTGCTGTGTAACTAGGAGCCAAATTCCAATGTGTTGTTTCTGTATATATCCTGCAAAGACACTTGAACTAGCATGTTCAGCAACAATCCCCCAAATGAGACATTGCAGTATATAATTGGATTGCTACTATACATTTTTTCTATTAGGAAAGCTCCATCTTACTTGAATCATTCCAGGATTTTGATTTTTGGCAAATGCACATCCTAACTTCTTTTTCTGTACCTCTGTGTAGGGGTCACACAGTAAGTGGTTTAGAGAACTGCCTTTATCTATGTTCTATAAAGTGGAATGTGCATTTGCAGTGTGTAACTATATGAATATTTATGATTGAGTCTGTTATTATGATGAAAATTATAAACAAGCAGAGCTAGTATTTAAGATGTTGGTAAGCCTTAAACAAAGAGATAGACAGCTTTTGTTACAACAATAAAAAACGTGAATAAAGCAGTATGCAAAAAGTGAAGGATCTTGTAGTTCAAGGTGGATATAATCTCACTACGACGAATTTAAGGTGTTATGAAAACAAGTGAGGACTAGCTATGACTAATCACTAAACAGTATGCACCCATTAGGTGCATCCTATTAGTCTCTATTGTTTAAACCAATATTCTGTACTCTTTCCATTCTGCTTTTCTCCTTTTGTTGTTTTTCTCATATCAGTTCCCAGCTTCCCTCTCTTTCCTTACTGTCTCTTTGGCAACATCTGATCCCCTCAGAGCTATTTGTAAATCAAATCGGTGACTGTCAGTAATGGCCATGGAGGTGCTGCAATAGAATCTGGTGCAGAGGAAGAATTTAAATGAGTTAGAGGTAAGAAACAGAACTAAGTAATGAGCGTATCCAGTATGAACTAATTCCACGTGATGTAAGATATAAAGGCCTAGAATTGGGTCAGTGATGTAGAAATCAAGGGGGCATGCAGTGAGAGGGACATTTTTCGTATCATGATGAATTGTAGTTATAAACAGAAGGTTTACAAGAAGACCTTGACAATAATATGACATAAGACAAATTGGGTATTTTTGCACTAGAAATGGTAATATTGACTTCCTGTTGAAGTCTAGAAGTTTTACAGGTTTCAGTGGAGCCACGGTTTCTATCAAGAGATGATTATACATTATTTGAAAGCCTTTTAGGTTATGCAAAGTCAGACTCTCTCTTGGTCAGCAGAGATGTAAATAACATCAGCTGTCATGTTTTAAAATTACAGTCACTTCAAATATTTTTTTTGACAGATGACCTTAGAAGGTGACTCTGGGTCCATGTGTCACTATAAAACAGGATACTAACAAAGCAAAAGCAGGCAGATGGATCCTTAAATGCAGTATCATAGGAGCAGGTGCAAACAGTAATAGAAATAAGAGACCGGGATGACCAAAGAAGGTAGAATCAAGTGTAACAGCTTTTTTGGTATGTTGTTTGTTTAAAATAATTAGCTTTAAGCACACAGTGATAAGCATCAGCCAACCATGGGGTGTGTGGAGCACAGTAACCTTTATCTACCCACAGCCTATGGACTATTCTCATACTTACATATACAACCAACCTGTGAGCAGGAATACAGATGGTATGTGCCCAGGGAAGACACTCAGGTATCGAATTAGGGTACACTGTATGATGTTACACTGTGGAATGGCTGAATGTCACTTCTGTACCGCAAGGATCAGGTATTGAATATAATGCATCAATTATGAGGTTGCATCTGGAGTGCACATACTGCATCCGTCACATGTGACGTTGGAACAGTATTTCTGCTCCAGTGAAACTGTCTGCACAAACACAGAAATAGAAGTTGTCAATTTCTGCTTGTTTGTAAACTAGAATTTTGTAAATGTATACTTTGGTATTGTGTCCTACTGCTGTGATGTTGATCCTTTCCCATGTCATTATTTCATATTACATTAAGCATGTTAGTGCTGCCAGTCTGACTTTTCTTTTTCTACTATTGTATGTAGTGTCTAACTTCCTATTTGAGAGATGACTGTACCATAGATACTCTGTGTTCATTTTTCTTCAAATAGTCTGGCAAACATGAAAATGTTTTGACAAAAGCTGGCCTTTCTGAAATTATGAAGCTTCTTAACATTCTAGGCTAAAGCAAAAGCGAAAAAGACTTGTGAAGGCACTGATGTAATGGAAAACTTCATGTATGGAAGGGGAAAAAGGAGAGAAGTAAGTACTTAAAAGGGCAGCACATTATCTTTGAGTAAAGGCATGCTGGATGACCAACTTCTAGATCTACTCCTGCTTTTAGTGTTTTTAAAGCGTGAAATGTATTTTTCTGTTCAGATGTATTGTTCCATAAGAGTGATACATCATAGCTAATACTGCTGTAAAGTAGGAAATTCCAAAGGTGGACCCTTTTCTTCTGTTATTTCTAACTTCTTTCCCTAAATAGATTGATTTTTTTCAACTTTCTATGCTGAATACAGATAGTGTTCTGACTCATCCATCCTTAAAAGCCTCACCAACCACCGTCAGGGGGTTGAATAGCACAGATGTGGTTTTGTGTCCTTAAGTAACTCGAGTAGCATAGTGCACTTTTTTAAGAAGTGAAGCTGAAGATCCCGAGTCTCAAAGTATGGTGGGAAAAAATAAAAATGACAGGAAAAGCAAAAATTCTTCCTCTCAATCTTTTCTATGATCAAATTATATAGTAAACTTTTTCATTAGCCCTTTCAGAAAATAGCTTTTAAATAATGCTGAGATATAGAATAATGAAAGCTTTCCTTCTTTTTAGAGAACTTGTCTTGCATTTTGTGTACAAGTGTTAAAGCAGTGTACAGCTGAACTGTTTTATGGGTAACTAAAAGCTATCCCTAGTTTAACAGCAGTGGCTGATTACATTTGTCGGCAAGCACAGTGGTTTTATTCTTTTGCTTCTTCAGGACCCAAAAAATAGGCAGGGATGCGTGATCAAACCAAATGGAAATGGAATCAGTAACTGCAACTCTGATAACTGAAAGTCAAATTCATCGAGGTTTGTAAAAACAGTAAAATGCGTTGATTTCTAAAGGTTGCATTTGTTTATAGGATCAAGTTATGCTAATCAGAAATCAGTAGTTGTGGCTGAAGGTCAAAATAGGTGGAAGGATCTTTTTGTTTTTTCAAATAGTTTAAGAGCAACAGGTCTGGTTCCTTACTGAATTTTTATTTTATTTTTCTGAGAAGTGTCAATAGGTGATGTCCCAGTTCAACTACAGGAAGACTGGAAGGCAGTTCCTAAGAGGCTTAGGGCTGGACAGTGTAGCCCATGCTGAGAAGAGGTGAGAATTATGTCAGAAGCATGACATCCATAGAGTGTTCTTTTCAGCATGATGCTGTGTTGTCTGAGGACTCTGAATTAACTGTAGCCTGAATGTAAAACTTCAGCACCATAGTGCACCTTGAGTGCTACCAAGTCTAACAAAGCCACGTATCTATCAGTGGGAATGACTTCCTAAAAGTTAATATTTTTCAAAGTTTAGTTTTAGCAAATGGTGGGGTGGGGAGTTTGTCCATGATTCAGTTATCTGGATCAATTCTGATGTCTGAAAAATGTATGAACCAGAAATTACATGTTACTACAGAGGGTGTCTGTGCATATCAGTAGTATTTTCACTATTTGAAGTGACCACAAGGAAAAAGTAGTGATTCAGGCAATGCAAGAAAGCATGGGGTAGGCTGTTAAACTGCATGCTTTGAATGTTTTCTGGTTTTGAATGTTCATTTTCTCTTAGTAACAAAAAACGAGGCACAGTTATAAAACCAAAAATATTTTCATTTTTGTAAAAGTAAAGGTGATCTAAAATCAAGATATCATTGACATCAAGTTTTCAAGCAGGTACAAAACGACATTTGTAAGATACTAAATGCCCGTTTCTCGCTGAATTTCGTATTTGTTTGAGAACGTCAAATTCTCCATTCTGTTGAGCAGATAATATGAGCTTTTTTAGTACCTTGGACTATGGTAAATAAATGAGAGTAAATAATTGGTATGAGGTGATTATTGATTGGTGAGAATTATGAAGAGTAGTAGTTCAGAAAGGTTGTTTAGTAAATCTCTAGCACAGTATGTTTTGCTCTCTCTGATGAAGCTGTCATCCTGGGCCATCATAAGGAATGGGTTAATGAATTAGATGGCCCAAGCTTTGGCTTGGTATTTCAGCTGCTGTTTTTAAACATCATGAGACATCTGTGGAAGGTTTGAATTTCAAACAGACTGTAGCTTTTGAGGCAATCCTAAGATCTAGTGATTGGGCTAGATGAAATATGTAATAAATAATTCCCTTTTGAATATAGAGGTCACACTACTGACTTTTGTGGATTTGGTGCTTTGCACTTCTTAAAATCTTAAGGAGTTATTGTCTGATTTAGGTATCAGCACTGGGTTTTTTTTCCTACTAATAGTAAGATTTTAGAGACAAGCAAGCAGCAGAAACCCAAAGGGGTGCTAATGCATACATTGCATCATACATACTCAGTATGTATAATTTAATTCGTATATTCATCAGGTACATCACGCTGCTCCTTCTAGCCAGTTATGCAGTTTGCATATTTTAATAAGCAAATTATGACAGAAGCCATGAGTTTCCAGCACAAATTTAATTTAATTTATTTAATTTCTAGGGAACTCTAAGCAGTGACATTCTCCCAGATAATCAAATTCATGGTAATTGCACTGTTTTTCTTTTGGAAAAATCTGTATTTGTTAGGAATCTGGAGGAAATAATTATTTCAGTATGACTGATGCAATCAACTGGTTTATTTTGAATAAGTAAAATGTAAAAGAGGCTAATCAAATGAAGTGCTACTGTGTGAGAGTGAAGAGAGAGGCTGACAGGTTTGACAGTAGAATAAAGACCAAACCAAAGGCTTTGTTTTGACATACATGCAGATAATCAGGCAAATTCAAGTCTTTTAAGAGACCTCTTCTGTAAGGGTCACTTTACAGATACGGATCATGTAATCTGAGCCTTGCAGATTATCATTCTACTTTTAAACAACTACAGGAGAGAGGTTTTTAATTCCTTATTTGCATAGCTGTAGATTTACACGTTCATGTGCTTTTGCCAGTGACATTTGATTCACAGATGACTGATTTGCAGTCTTGAGCAAAGGCCAGATTCAGGACACACTTTGTCAGGACTGCAAAGTCTACAAAAATTGTTTGCAAGCCTGCACCTGTTGTATTCAACACATACTATAGTGATGCAGTAGAAGGATGCCTTCCAGTTTGAGGCATTACTTTTCTTATGAGCAAGGTAATAGTAATTTCATTATTTCTCTGTGTCGTTAGCCAGCAGAAGAGAAATGGCAGATGAATTATTTCCTAATGAATGGATAAAAAGACTGTCTTCTGAATTGCTATTTGAAAGAAACTCTTGTGTTTAAGTTATTGGTTTTATCAATATTAATAATTGCCATGCAGAGAAAGGATTGGGGTCAAGTTCACTTTGCAATAGTTTCTGTACATAAAAGATGGAACACACCTGATGTAAAGGTAAACTGAAGAGCAGGTTTATAAACAGATGGCTTTGACCACTGCTTGACTATCATACCAGTGGTTTCCTCATTTCCTGTAGAAGAAGTGACAATTTAAAAGATGTCTGAGGAAAAAGCAAATAGTAGCTTTGTAGATGAACTTGGGAAGTGTCCTTTTAATAAAAGGATACTGCTTCTTATGAATGGATGAAATGTATGTGGGAACATTTTAGCAGATATTGTCTACAGTCGTGTTGAGAGTTTGGGGAGTTGCAAGAGGAGACGGGACCCCTGTTCTGGGGTAAAGACAAGCATGGTGGCTTCAAAGAAAAAAAAAATAGACTGGTCTCATGAGGTACGTCTTGCATAAATCAGAATGCACATTACTTAAAACTGTGGACTCAGACACTGTAGGTAAATTATGTGTTGCCAAGAGGCCTAACCAATACCATTGTTGATGGGAGACCAAAAAAAAATTGCAAATGGGACTTCAGAAATTATGTGAAGTCAGTTCTCTGAGGAAAAGCTACAACACATGCTTAGGAGAGCGAAGGGGGAACAAGTGTGAAGAAACATGAGCCAGGTTCTTGAAGAATTCACGTTTGAGTATCCAAGGTTTTTTGTGCGTTTTTTATTAAGAAAGAAAAAAGAAGGGGCACATTTGCATTCTAGTCAGATTTCTCACCTATACACAGTGTACCAAGGCAACCCACAGATTTAATTTTTTTAATTGTTTTTTAGTCTTCATGTGGACACTTAGGAGTTCCAATTGAAATTTGCATATTTGAAAACAAATTGATCTCCTTCTGTGGTTTTATTCTATGTGTTGTGTTTAGTTCTTGGGAGATGCAAATGGTTGAGTCTTGGCTCTTCATAAGCACTTTAGATGAAGTGTTAGAAGTTTGGCCCATGGTTTCAATTAGACAGTTATGTGACCACCTGTTATGGAAATGGAATTCACTCTAGCAGTCCTCCACCAGCAATGGAATAGTGCAATTCTGAGGATAGGGGTCAGGCAGTAGGTAGCTTGGTAGGAAGTCTAACACTTCATAAAAGAAGAGACTATGGTACTCAATTTAGCTGGCCACTGTAGGAGGGGGAACTTGGTTGTCTGACTCTGAAGTCAGTACCTCAAACAATCTATGAAACTGCTATTTGGACTGAGCAGTCTTCTACCTCTGCTGTGTCTGTATATTCATTGACAATTCTCTGGTTGCTGTCCTTTGGTTTTGTAACAAATTTTTTTAACTGGGCCAATTTTGTCCATTAGAATGTTGGTGGGATATCTTGTATGTTTTGCTTTATATACACGTGGATTAGGACTGCAAATCTGTTACAGAAATTGTCAATTTCTCAGTGCATTACTTGATTTTCAAATCATCACCTGAGCTGGAAGCTTGTAGTGGCTTGATTACATTGCAAGCTTTCTTGTGGGTAGTCCTGTCAAATTAGTGTAGTCCTGTCATCTTCCATATTGTATAAATTGTAGTTAGACTTCTATGGACTTTATCTTCTAGTGCGTTTAGGAACAGCTTCGATTTATGTTCATTAAAAGTGTGTTTTTCTGAACTAATTGCAGATAGTGCTCTGTAAGTTTTACATTCAATACCTAAAATTGTAAAAACAAGATAATAATCATGGCTAGACTTCGCGAACGAAGATTTAGGAAGGCACTATCCACGTTTGTTACAGGCACGCTGGTGACTTATGAGCCCAATACGAGACAGACATATCCGATTGCAAAAGGCACAGCAGAAAGACTCCTTAGGTGGTGTATTCAGGAGGATACGATTCTTTCTGTGTTGTCTTTTCTCCTCAAGAGTGATCCTGCATGCATTCTCAAAGGAAGTGGCAGTGTTAAAGATGGTGTGTCTCCAGGCCTCCCGGTTTGCGGCCAGAGTAGACCAGTTATGATGATCAATGTGGCCAAGGCTGAGATGTTGTTTCAGGGAGTCCTTATATCTTTTCTTCGGGGCTCCTCTCTTGTGGCAGCCGGTGGCAAGTTCACCGTAAAGCAAGATCTTAGGGAGGCGGTGGTCCTTCATCCTGGAGACGTGTCCTGCCCATTGCAGCTGTGTCCTCAGCAACATGGCCTCAATGCTAGTGACTGCTGCTTGTTCTAGAACAGATGTGTTGGTCACATAATCTGACCAGTGGATGTTTAGTGTTAGCATGTGGATAGTTTTTACTGAGAACTTTTTTAAAGAGCTAAAAGGATTTTTAGCTTTTCTTTACCCAAAAGCAAGTAGTTTTCTTAATGAACTTTTTTAGGGATAAATTTGGAACTATACTCTGAGGCCCCTACTGTTTTTGGGGGTACGGTATACAATTTTAAATTTTTACCCTTATATTTTCAAAACTGTGAAATCTAATTTCTTATTTCTCATAAGCCTGAATTATGAGAATTCCTGCTGCAAGTACTGAAATGGTGATTCAAGTCTGAGCTTGTAACAATCTAGTCTGAGTAAGACTTTTATAAGCAAGGTCATGACTTCAAGGTAGTTGTTCTTCTGTAACTTACCTCAGACCTGGGTGTATATAGTATTCTTTAAAAAGATACATTCTAAAAAAGGAACTTAGAATTTATTTCAGTGTTTGTTCGAAGAGATAAGTTTAGCAAAATAAAGCTTACAAATTAAATTATTATTTTCTGGTATTTTTGGAAGCTTTTGTTGATCTGTTTTCTCCCTTTGAAGGCAAACATAGCAATCCTTCCTGAATTTATTAAAAATAGTTACAGTAAATTTGTGTGCTTTTAAAATGCCAGTGAATAGGCCTTAGCATCCAGCTTTTCACTATTCTAGTTTTATATTCAGCCCAAAATGCCTGTAAATTCGTTTGAAGAATATTGGAAAGATTTAAATAAAAGATGAAAAAAGTTTTGCACTTGTGTCTATTTTGTGTCACTTGAAAGAAATTATTTTATTATTATTATTATTATTATTTGCATAGGCATTTAAGTCCTACTATCATTAGTAAGATCTGTGCTGAAAAGGTTGGCAGCATCTTGAATGAATCTGCTAACCTTATTTACAGTGTATTTATTACTGGAAATGGCTTTACATATTTATGTGCACACCATGTTTTTGGGATGTTCTGATAGATAAATAGTTCTGGCTTTTAAAACTTGATGAACATCAGAAGTTACTTTCAAATTGTGCTGTGCATTTCAAGCTGGGATCCTACAAATGCTAGCCAGATTTTGTAAATCAAGGTCAATGTTGAATTGGTGTTTCATTATCTAACTTTCTGTTCTGTCTGTATCAGACACACCTGCAAGTTTGAAATGTCACCATCAAAAGCAAGGTAAGGGGTCACCTTAGCTTCATGAAGAGGAGGAATCAGGAAATAGAGATATTGTGTAGTCATTTCAAGGGCAGCAAGTTTCAATATTGGATCATAAAAATGCTGTGTATGTTGACTTCTTTAGGTGTGGATCACATAACAGCTTAGAGGTTTGTTTTGTTTATATTTCAATGCTATTTCTCTTTTTTAAAGTACTGTTAAAATGGTTTGAACTACTCAACTTAGGGACAGTTTAGACTTGTGTCCTTGACTTATGTGTTTTTAGTTCATACCAACCATCTCTTTTTAGTTACTTTTATTATAAATAACCAAAAGCTGTGCAGACACTACATAGAACTATTAGTGATCCCCCTCCCCCCCATTATTGTACTCTGGTTTCAAACTCTAGTCTTCAGAAAACTGTCAATCATTAGAATGCAAAGACTAAAAAATAACATTAAATGCTTTTCTAATGTTCAGAAGAGCAATTTGTTTAATGGCTGTAGCATCAAATGTACATGAGCTTAAATTTTAAGTCAGTGGGTTCATAGCAGAAGGCAAGGCAACACAAACAGAGAAACAGTCTAATGTGTTTTGGACACTAAATTTGTAATAATTAAACTTCTGCTAAAATATATCTGATGTCTGCTTTTGATGGTTTTATGTACAAAGCTGTAATTTGACAATTTTTTTACCTCTACCTTCTCTTTCAGGAAGTAAAATAGAAAACTGTGATTAACTATCCTGTGTAAATTCTGTAGAGAAAATTCTCTTTCAATGTCTCAATTTTAGTTTTCAATATATGTAAAGCTTTCAAAGATATTTTAGAAAAAGAGGATACCACAAGTCACTGACTTCATCCTTCAGTTTTCTTAACCTTCATTAGTCTATTGTTGCTTGTAGTGATCTTTGTCTAAGGGTTAGAATTGAGAATTTCTGTTTTGAATAGTAATTGCATCAAGATCATGAAAAATTGAACAGCCTTGAGGGCACAAAAGGGTCTTTTGAGCTGTTATTATTAATATGAGGATGAATTCGAAAAGCAGAAGATGTAAAAGTTCTGAGGAAGTAAACAATTTCTAGGAAGGGAAATCTGCCTTTCCATATGTTTATTTTTCAAAGAGAGGAAACTACCTAGTAAGTGAAAAACTTGAGGGATACAAAATAGAATATCTACTTCCGATTATATTACCTTTGACTTCCAGTTCTCACGCATCTTAAAAACTCCCTGAGTGTGACTGTGATGTTTTCATTTCTGCTCTTCAAGTCTTCTTTTGTGTAACTTCAACTGCCATGAATTTAGGTTTATGGTATGGACACAGGTGCTCCTTCCTTTACCCAATGCGCAAAGTATGTATAGTCATATTGTTCCAACTCTTTGTTACTGTTTGAGAATATTTTCAAGGACTTTTCTCTCCACCTGTCTAGGTAGCACTGACCTTTGTTACATGAATTGGGATCCATCAAAAGGCCTGATTTTCTTAAGTATACACTGCATCTCAAAAAAATGTGTGTGGTCATACTACACTGGCTACCAGAAGTGGAGATGGAAAGAAGTCTTATGTTAGAATCATGTCTGTAGACTGTCTTCCTTGTGGAAGAATTTATCTGTTCAGGAAGAAAACCTTTGGTGGAAAACATGGCTGCAGTGTTGGATTCTTCAGTAATTAATGATGTTCATTGATCAGCAGTGAAAGTGTACTGATGGAGGAGAACTAGGAAATTTCTAAAAATCCTTTAAGTAATGTCACCCACAGCAACTTTGCTCTTCTCGTTGCTGTACTTGCCACTTAAACGAGGATCAAGTTCCGCTGGCTGAAAAATTAGTTTTGGCCTACAGATAAGACAAAACAGAGGAATTAACTGGCAACACAGCTGTAACATCCTGTGTTGCCTTAAACACCACAAACATCAGCTTGGCTTTCCCCAGCTAAGAAAAGCATGAATACAGCTCAAACAAGTGTTTCAGACTAAGAGCTGGCTCTGCAATTAACGGTTCTTTGAAGAACACAAATAGCAAACAAAAACGGTGAAAGAGCTCTCATTTTCACTTAGCTGAAGCAATACATGATAAATGACTACATGACAATGTGCTTCTATTAACAAGAAGACAAAACAAACACAAGCTCAGCACCGATTTCCTGAACCTTTCTCCTAGTGGGCTAGGACTAAGTGGGGTATAGAGCATCCAGTGGGGTGTTTTGGCAGCATGCTATAACTTTACCTTTGGAAGCTGAAGAACGTCCTAGAAACCAAGTCCTCCCTTGCCTCCAAGCTACTAGTGTTAGGAATTTCTGGGGAAATTATGATCTTCAGGAATAAAGAGAGTTGAACAGGAGGAGATCAGTTTTCTTCTTTAGGAACTTCCTGTTGAGGATGATACATCATATTACAGAAGAGAAATTGCCCACATGATTTACCATCACAAACAAACAAAACAAAACAAAAAGAAACCTCACTTAACAGCTTCCTCCTGCTATATCATTCCCTTTCTTAACATAATTATGTAACGTACACGTCCTCAGAGTTACAACTGGCTGTATTTGGATTGTCTGAAAATTACCAGTTTCAGTAATACTGCAATTGGGGTGCCAAGATTTTCAAATCCTAAAGTTCAGTTGCAAGTTCTCTGTGGCATATAACTTTCTTGTGATGATACTTCTCTGACCAACTGCCCGTGAGCTTACAGGTTGGGTCCTTACATTTATCTACTGATGTGTGAGAGGGAAAGAAAACATGAGGCAGCTACTGTCTGCATCTCTCTAGGAATCATCAACAATGGTACCTGTTAAAGCCTATTTTTGGCATCATAATTTATTTCATAAAACCTTGAGAACCTTAATGTTTCTAGCTAAGATATACGTTGATGCTGATCACACTCTGATACCCTGGGTTTTCCATTCTGGCTCTTGCAGTCTTAGAGCTTTTGAACTTCTCTGCAGGAATCAGTTTGTGCTGTGTGTAATTTTTCTTTTGTCTCTCTGTGTAGGCCTAACTTCGTAGCTGTAGTCAGTGCTTGCAGTAGCATGAAGCCACAAGCTTGACAGGCCACTTCTAGCTGATTGGAGGTATAAGGGTGAGATACAGCTTTACTGTGCCCACTGAGCTGATTGGGGCAGTAGAATATCTGTGGTGTGGTCCATGGCAGTAATTCAGCTCTACTCTTGAATAAGGTGATTTCTAAATCTGTAAGAGTTTTTTGATTGGAGTCCCAATTTAATACAGTATTTTCTTTAAGTCATATTGCTTTCTTTAGCATGATCTGTTGGCTAGGCCTCACTGATATCTATGGCTACCTACCTGCAGGCTCTCAAACTTGCTGTGCTGTATGCACAGTATAAAAAAGGTGTAGCTTGGCAGTTGAGCTGCTCTAGTTCTGCTTTGACTTGTTGTGTGCGTTTGGAATTTGAGCTTGATTGTGTGTATCTAAATCACCTGAACTGCTACATTTCACACTTAAATTACAGGAAAGGACAATTTGGTCCAAACTAGAAAAAAACAATTAATGCTAAGGATAACTTAAGTACTGGAGTATCTGCATAAGTTGGGATATCTTTCTTGTTGGATGCCTTTTGAAATAGACTGATCAAATGTCATGACAGACTGATCAAATGTCTATCAGGAATGATACATTTACTGTTGATTTTCCTGTTGAACAAGATGACCTGGAGATCCCTTCTCTTTGATGGTAGAAGGGATCGTAGGAAAGCTGACTCAGATTGTCTGCTGCTTCTAATAGCATTCAGTCAGAATAGTTTGTGACTTCCTACAAGGTGATAGGGCTTGGTTTGTAGCCAGCTCTCTATCTCTTTTCACACCCTTCATGAATAATGAACCTATCACTTCTATCTCATCAAAAATCTCTTCAGAACCAGTTCAGAGAAACAACTCCTGCGAAGGCCTAAGAGTATGTGGTAAAAGCACCAGAATGGAACAGAGGTGCAAAATCACCTCCATTAACCTGCTGATCACGATTCTTTTGATGTAGCCCAGGATAAGGCTGGCTTTCTGGGCTGCAAGCACACAATGCCAGCTCATGTCTAGTCTTTCATTCATCAGTACCCCCAAGGCAAAAGCACATCTTAGGTCTTGGAGCTGCTGTGTTTGTCAGATAGCCTTTATGTCCTTAGACGTGGCATGCTTGGGAAGGTCATAGGGAGTGGGAAACTCCACCTCTCAGGAACTGATGGTCAGGGATTCCTTGTGATGTGCCAGATGGCATGTTTTTCCAGTGATGCATTCAATTATGTCACTGTGTGCATCAAGTGTTCATGATGGCCATGGCCTTGATTAGGATACTGGTCTTATAATGGATCTGCTTCAGCACCTTGTGCTGATGGATGCCGTAACTCTCCTTTCTGCTGTTCTTACGTTACTTGTAGCCCTTCTCTCAGGTTTCAGTGCCAGCATTAGTTGAGTTCTTGTAGAAGCAGGAGCTGGCTTGGTAGGCTCAGGCATTTTGACAGCACCTTTTCTCACTGCTAAGCAACATGAAGGTGGACAAAGGTGGAGGCAGCATAGCTGCAAGTAACTTGAGTCTGCTGATGGTAGTACCTGACCTCTTGAAATAATTACCTTCTTTGCACCCTGAAGAACTGATAACTGTCACGATTATGTGAAATTGTGAGCAGCAAACAAAGAGTTTGCCAAAGCAATTGTATCTCAATGAGATTTTGTCTGACTTCAGCTCTTTTTATTATGTCAATATTTATCCTATGTTGCTATTAGAGGTAGGAAACCCAAATACAAATGTTGGGTTGTCCTGAAAACCAGATATTGCCTTTGAGATCAGACTTTTGGGGGGGAAAAAGATATCAGAAAAATACTAGACTCTGGCAGTATTACCTGGTATTCTAAAATGCTGAAAACTAATCTACACATAGCTGGATGCCTTCAAGGCTTAGCACAGTTGCTTATGTCTCTAGGTTGTGTTTTCAGTTAGGTGGATTGTACTATTAAAATGAATAAACTGACTAAAGGAATATTTAAGGAAAGATGGTTCTCTACACTGTTGTTTGACTTCTAGTGAGAGGTTTGTACTCATTTGAGGTGACAATTACCATTCTCTCCATTCTAGGGTTCAGTGCCTGAAAGCTCCAGTTGCAGTAGGTCTGTTGTTCCCTATCCTCTATGCTACAAGTAGCAGAAAATGCTAAAATTACTAGATTGGTAAAGCTAAGGACTGTTTTTTATTTAGGTCCCTTACTTTTCCATTACTAAATTGTCAGCTTAGGAAATTGGCAGAACACCATTGTGTTAATTATTGCAAAGCCTAAATTCCTTTGTGGATTTAGTCATGGTAATTGGAATAGAAGCTCAATACAGAGTGCGGAGGTGTAAAGCTGGCCTGACCATAATCTGGTGGGTTAAGAAAAAGCAGAATGGCATTAGGCCTTATGTGCTCTGTAACATAAATCTTTGCAAAGCGGAAGGAAGGAATTGGGACTTGTGTTTCTTCTGTGGATCTCTTTTTCTTTGCATGGACTGGCTAGCTTGAGAGTGACAGCAGCACACAGGAGCATGCATGGCCCCAGAGCCTTGAGAAGGGAGCAGAGTTTTATCTGTGGATAACTCTGGGAAGGTGTTAATATTTCAGAGTATATTCTTTGGATATAAATATTTCAGAGTAACTGGAGGAGAGGCAGTTGCTTAAGTTTTCTTTTTCCCTTGGTAAATTTTCTTTATTAAGCTAAAGAGAGAGCTTTGTGAGCCTTATGAAGTTATGTGATTACTCTATGAAAGATGGTCCAGTGTCCTCAAAAGACCAGACAATAGCATGACACTTAGTATTTTGTGTCACGGAAGTGGGAGATGTGACTGTAAATCCTTCTGGAAGTTTAATCCAGGTTTTCCATATCCGTGGCAGATGTTTTAACGTCCATCAGTACAGTGTTTTTAAAAATAACATCTGGGTGGTAATAGCATCTTCCATGGTTTTAATAAAGAGGGAAAATAACCTGAGAAAATCTTATGGATATTTGTGCCTCACAAGTTTGTACAGGACACCTGTAACCATAGTGGTTTCACTGTACTGAAGGTGAGACATTGCTTGTTTGGTAACTTAGGTAACTTTATTGTTAAAAGTCATACAGATGCTTAGAAATTTGGGCATATGTAAAACACGTATTTTAAAAATTGTCACTTTGAATTTGGGCTCAAAAGACCCTGTCATTTGAGTTGGTAAGTCACAATGAGCATTGCAGATTGAGAGTCCTAACTTGTTTTATATGTCTGTGATGCCCCCAGTACCCTTGCAGAAAAACCCACAGTCTTACGCAGTAGTTGAACACATTCAAATAGAAAATGGGCATAAAAGACAAATAACCTTGTACAAAGTTCTTGAAACAATGGACCAGCGGTGTGTATCAGGAGGGAGATTAACAATAAGCTTCTGTTCCCCATTTCCTGAAAAGGCCTTTTCATATTTATTTCCCAGTACGTTTTTAACTATTTACTCTTGGAACAGAGGATGTTAGTTTTACTAGCAAAATAGGCAGGCATATTATCCTCTTGGTCCAGTTTCAGAGTGATAGCTACAGTGACTGTAGATGCTTTTCACATCAGTTTTAGAGCAGTTATATGGTTTGCTGCCATTTATATGGAATTGGTTTAAGTGTTGGAATTGATTGTAATAGATGACTATGAGGCTCTAAATATTTAGGTAATATGCTTTCAATAGTAGACTTTTTTTAAATGCATGGGATTTCACTTCAATATCGAGACTATCCTTATGTTTTAATGTATTTATTTGGTGCTCAGTCAAAGGCATTATAAGTTTTAATGGATTCAATATGATATAATGGTGTTATTAAACGCGCTAAAAATTATAGAATAGCTGCTTATTTACAAAATGTCTTTCACAAAAAAACCCGGCTAGTGGTTTCAGTCTTAAATAATTACAAAGTCAAAAATGAGAACTGAATATAGCTAAAGACAGTTGGTGACTTTTTAAAGACAGTGCGGTGACTTTTTAAAGAGAATGCAGGTCTGCTGTTCTGGAGAACAGCAACAGAGTCAACTCTTCTGCCATTTTGCACAAAGACCAGTTCATGCTAATAAAGTGAGAGCATGATTCTTTGTACTTGATGTCTTGATCCATGACTTTCAAATGCATGAGTTATCAGTAAAATACTCCTGTGACAAATTCAGAAGGCTGGTTGGATACTCTGCTGGATCAGAAATTGCCTGATAACTCTTGGCTGGCTCTTGAGTGCTTTTTGAGAAACACAAGTCAGAAAAAAACCCACAATCCCAGGCTTCCTCTATTCGTTCTTCCCAGTTTTCTAATGAGTTGTATAGGGATGAAACACTCCTATACCAAAGCTGGAGAGAAAAATTTAGTAAGTTTATTATTAACCTAATTATGTCAGTGATGTGGGCCATTCACCATTGATAATTTGAAGGAAATTATGGAAAAACCCTTTTTAGTCAGGATGGAGCACTCCACTGTTTTCTAATGTGGAGAGTTATTTTGTGAGACACTGAGATACTGGAGAACAGAATTTCTTAGACGTAAAACCAATGGGCTAACAGAGCAATAAAAGAAAAAAAGAAAAGAATTCCAGAGTATGAACTTCAGCAAACTTCACTGTCCTTTGAAAGTCTTGTTAAAGATGAGAATTCTCTAACCATAGTTTCAGTGTGGGAATTCTGAAGCCACAAAGCAGTGATAGATGTTGTGGGTGTCACTTCTATATTATCCACGTAGGTTGTAATTTGTACAAGGTTGTAATTTGACAATTTGTATTGTCCCCAAGGCTTGTAGTTAATTTCCCACTTCTTGAAATGTGTTGACTCTAATGCCAGGGATGCTTGGACAGATAGGTTGTAAGAGCAAGACTTTGTAACCACTTCGGGAGAATATTTGAACTCTTAACATAATCACTATTGAGGTAAGTTATTTTCGTTAGGGTTAGGAAAGTGTTAGATGTAACTATCACAGTAACTTGATTACCTACATATTCTTTCTTGAAATGTTGAATCCTATGTTCTGAAAGCTTAAGTCAGTTTATTTTTCGATAGATGATCCACCTTTTTTGATGTGTAGCTCTAATGAAAATGTAGTAGAGAACAAAATTCAGAATTTGTTGTTTATATGGGGGTTTTAATGTTGAGGATTTTTTAGGAGTTCTATTTTATATGATGGTCTAGAAAATTTTCAAACTACCTTTTTATACATATCTAACTTAAGAAAACTGCATGTGCATTTGTAGTCATTGTTACATGTGCTGTTGTTCTAATATGACAGTTCTTAAGCTACTACCGTAACAGGAGGCTGAGGTATGCATGACAACATTGGGCATCAAGATGTATTTAGAAGTAACCTGGCTAGGATGCCAAGTGCATTTAATTATAGGGGAAGGGGCAAGAACTATTGATGTAGAAGACAACTGTCTACAGTCCTTTCCTAGTGAGAATTTAAGAAGCCATTATGGTTACAAGGCACTAGAAATTTGGGAATAGGAGAAAGAAGCTGACATATTTTTTTATTGTAATTTTTTGAAGAAGTTTATAAATAAAAATGGTGAGAAATTATTGGTGAGAAATTTATACCAGGTTTCCTGTGCTAACACATAATGATTGTTCCTAATATATTAAGTAGGAGAAAAAGTCTAAACTGACCATCAATAAATAGCCTTTTAGTAGTTTTATGACAATTATAAATATCTTGTGTCAAATATGAGTGAAATAGACCAGAAATGTTGTAAATGAGATGTTGACTAATGAACCTTAGTCCAATTCTCAAGAAACAGACTGTTCAGGTACATGTTCTGGCCAACTTGTGACCATTGTCACCCTTTAATTTCTGAGCATATTCATACTGAGCATGGGCGAAAGCTGATTACAACTCATTTGATGATGCCAAACTTTAAATGCTAACATCTGTGTGAACTCTAGAAATTAAACTGGATGTTGCTGGAGGTTAATCTTTTCCCACTTATTTTCATCCTTTGATTTTATAGGAATATGATGCATTTGTTTGAATGTAGGCATTCCTGGCACTAGATTCAGTTAGCACATGCATTCATCTGTGGGATTTTTTATGTAACATTATGTAGGAACCACCACAAGTAATGCTGTATATGACATATGTATAACAAGGTATTCCATCATGTCCAGGAGAATGGCCACACTTTTTCATAGCTACATTGCTTTTCAGCAGTGGAAGCTACTGAAAGCACACAGCAGACATTGAAAAAATGTCTTATTTGTAAGATCCTTCGAGTTCATATATGTCTAAGACATTTACAAGACTAGCTGAAGTCTGGGACAAAACATGATTGATAACTTTCCTTCTGTATACAGTTATTATCTGTAATCTCTAAAATACTAATTTCAGAGATTGAAGTGGTCGTCTCAAGAGAGACTTCTGCAAATGCAGAGTGCATGCATTGTACTTCTATTCTCTTATGTTAAATTCATTTAATGTTATTTGTCCTAGTTCTGTTGAAATTCAAGAAATATGGTTATTTGGGAAAAAAAATGAAAGAAATCTTGTCCATACTCCTTGTTTCTTTCTGAGGCAGGTAATGTGCAATTCATTTAGACATATTGTCGTATTACTAGAAGGTATTGCACTACTATTAAAATATATGAATAGAATAATACAAGGAGAAAACAGTCATTACACCAGGCTGTGCAGTATTTATCTTGAAATGTACAGAGAGACTTCTCAAACAGAGGATTCTTCTTCAGCCATTCCCTCTGAAGTTCAGTGATTCATCTGTGTTTGAAAGGTTAGGTTTAGAAAAGGTGAGATTTCCTTTGTATGAACCTGTGCAGTGAAGCGGGTATGCAACTCTCTTGTCTATCAGTATTTTAAACAATTTATGGTATCTCTTACCTATGAAGACTTTTTCTTCTGGTTTATGAGAATCTCTGTGCTGTAGTGTGTGGTCATGGAGCTTCTGGAGACCTGCACCAAGTACCTACATTAGCAGTGTGAACTGTACACTTCTGTATCATGTTTGAATTGTTTAATACCAGCAGCCGATTAAATTGCACTGCAGTGGGCCACTAAAGAAATTATATTCTTGATTTTAATGTTGCTGATATCCATAAAATGAAAGAGATTTTTGTCAGTCTCTGAAAAGCATAAGGTGACAGTCTTGGTTGTAGTGACATATGAGTTTGTTTTACTAATTAGCGTACAGCTATATTTCTCTTTGAGACCTAGATGGTATATATGATATTTCTGGCATCTAATGTTTCCTGTAGATAAAGATGATGTGATCCAGTAGTTAAAGCTTATCTTAGTATATACTGAAATAGTGTTTATGTAAATGCTATAAATACTAATTGATAAACAGTAATTTACACAAATAGAGTTGCAGGGAGTGCATGAAGAAACAAGGTACCGAAATGGGTTAAGTGCTGATGTTGAATCAGCTAATGCTAAATCTGCTTTCTGAGAAAAAACCTCAGAAAAGAAATACTGCACTGCAAAGCATTGTGTGTTATATTATTTCAGTGGTAAATTGGTACTGCTAATAATTATTTTAACACATTCTTCTAGTTTTGTATTTGTGTAGTATTAGTAATTGACATGTGGATATTTGTTGATTTAGCTTGTAACCACCAGATGAAAGCATTATGGATAGCAAGGTAAAGTAACATCTTTACCTTGGTGATCTGATAGATACAGGTCTATATGTATTTTCAAACTATACTGCATGTTTCACCTGTCCATTATAGCTCTAGAACTAGCTAGAACTCACACATTATCTGAAATTTAAGCTTTTGGAGTCCTTAAATCTCTTTGTTCATGAACCTCAAATTAAATATAAACTGAGCTTTTTAACTTCTCTGAACTAGTTTTGCAGTAAAATGGTGGTCTTAAACTAGAGAGTTGGAATGAAGCAGCAATAATGATTAATTTAACAAGTTGGTATTTAGAGTTTGTGGGGTTTGTTGTAGCTGCTCTTAACTGCAATAACACTAAAAATAGCTGAGATCAAATGGAAAGGATGGTTTTGAGCTAACCCAGAAAGAATTTGTGCTATATTTTCACACTCAGCAGCTTTTTCATTATTGTTTTAAATGTTTCATAGCTAATGATTTTTAAGGGAGTCTTCAGGGAAAAAAAGTATGCTTTTTGTGTTTGTAACAATGAGCTTTGCTTTACTCTTTTAATAGTTTACTAAATAGCCTGTGTGTCTGGCATCCTGTTTGATGTGTCACTGAAACTTCCAAGTGTCTACTGTTCACAAATAGTAGACACTATGGTGACCCATACTGTTTTAAAATGTTTTCAAATGAGTGTGCTCAAGTAGAATTGATTGGAAATGTAACAGATATTGAAACATTTTGTAATCTTGTCACACCGGCCTGTTTTAGGTTTTGAGCAGAGAGTAAGTCTCATAATTTTTCCTTGAACAGAAGTAATGAGATTTTCAGTGGCAGTGCCTAACAGTGTGATGATGTATGAGAAGTTTTTCTGATGAAGCAAATGGAAGTTGTGCTTGTCAGAATTGCTGAGATATCTAGAGGAAAGTTATATAGGGGGGATTTCTTGGAAACTTCTTCCTCCACCAGAAGGAGCTGCAAAAAATTAAATAACTGTGTGATTTTCCACTGACTTATTTTATCTGTGTTGTCTTAAACTGCAAAGTAATTAGCCTTTATGTACCCATCAGGATGTTTTGGGTCTTTTCCTAGAGTCATTAATTTGTATTGATGCTTTCCGTTTCCCAGTATTTTTACACTATGGGAGGGTAAGCTGATTTGTTAGCAATGTGACAGAGGCTCTGGCAGAAAAAAATGGAGTGACAGCAGCTTCAGGTCACTAAGCTTCCAATATAGCACTGTTGCTGAAACTGAAAAGTTAAAATGCAAACTAGAAACAAACTACTGGCTTCAGTCTTGGTAAACTGATTTGTTCTGTCTGTGAATGATGGACTTAAATGCAAATAGAAGAACTTCTATCTCAGATGAACCCTTGTGTAAAGAAGGCAAAACATCTTCAGATAAAACCAGACTCAAAAGGTGATTTTCACATTAAAAAATATCCATGGTGGTTCATTTTCTGAACTAAAGATAATAGTCTTCAAGGTCCCTGATTTCCTTTTAACAGGTTTGTTTTTTTTTTGTTCATCAATAGTCATTGTTCCCTGTGCTTTCTGTTTCTTTAAATGAAAATTTGGACAATGAACAAAGTTTTTTTGCTATGGATTTCCTGATTTTCTTTGGCCTGAGTTGGGAGGCTGCTTATTCTGTATTGCATTTTCATTTCGATAGTAGGCAAGCCCGTTGCTGCTGAAAATAGCTCAAATGTTCTTAGAACAAAAACATCAGTCAGCAGCTCAGACTCTTTCTCTTCTTCTTTTCCAGACTCTTGCATGTGAATTAAATTAATTTCTCGAGAGAAACTTTCATAAAGGGCTAAATCAACAAGGTCTACACATACAGAAGTTTCTTACTTCTGCTGCACTTGAGACACAGCTAAACTCGTCTGTCTGGTAAGCCATACTTTTTTTAAGGATTTATCTTTCTTCCTCCCCTAATGACTTGCATTCTTGAGTTTCTAATTAGTGTTCCGAGAAAACCAGCTTCTGTTTGCTAGTAGTTCTGCTGCATGCTCTGTATCAAGTACAAAGACTAATCTCTTAAGGCATTACTGTGCTGCTTTTTACAAACTTCAAAACAGTACTTTGGTGTAAGTGGGGGTTTAATTGTTTATGTAGTACTTTGTTTTTGGTTTGCTGTAATGAAGGCATTAAATGTTTTAAAACATAACTGGTGACTGTTCTGTCTTGAAATTATTTACCTGTTTGAATGTTCTGTATTTAATTAACTTAAGAATTTATATTGTAAAGTATATTCTGTGTCAAGTCAGAGTTTAAAAATAAGCTTTACCAACAATTCATTCATGTCTCATTGCTTGCTAGTTTCATCTTGTCTAGATAAAATAGGTTGATGTTATCTAATACAATGGTTTCTTTTTCTTGGTGATGTGCCTGTTTCACAGGACAGTAAGCATACTTGTCAGTAGTCTTTAATTGATCATATAATTCTGTAGTGGTTCTGTTAAAGATATTTATGGCTTGGGTTTGATTATACATCTTGAAACAAATTTTTTCCTTTGATTATGAAATATTAACTGAATTTGACCCAAACAAAAGAAAGTTTTGTCCTCTACCTTCTATTTTTATTCTTTATTGCAATAAAAATGAAGAAAATCTTGGAAGAGCAAAAGATTTTTTGCTCCATGCTGTGGCTTTTCTAAGCAGCTGGCTAGCATTAGATGGCAGCCTATATATACCTAGTCCATCTGATCACATATGCTGCTATGCTTTGGTTTACCACAATTACTGTATACTAACATACTGCTTGCCCTGGTTCCTCATAGTTCATTTTGCAGGCTTTGCTATAGCCCTGATATCAGATTGTTTCAAAAAATATATCAAAAACCCTATGTAATATTTAAAATTAGTTGAATATTAAATGTAAAACAGTAGTTATACATTATATTTTCATAGGAAAAAAATCCCAAACAAAACAGATCAGCAGTTTTATGTAGCAGCTGTTTGGAGGCTTTCCAATTCATTTAAGTTTTAGTAAAAAGCTTTCCAGCGTATTTGTGGATTAAAGGAGAAAAACTGAAGTGTATTTATACATTTCATAAAGCATATCTTCTTGTTAAAAAATACAGAAACTTTTGCAAAAAAATCAGGAGTTCTCTTTAACAGTTCTTCATAAAACATAAACCCAAGTCTGGTTCAGTTGCAAAGTTTGCCATAATGTTTTATTCTGATATTTGAAAGTATTGATATCTGCTACTGTAGTGTAGGTATCCACTTGGAACAATGGGAATTTCAGTACCAGGAATACTTTATTTCAAAAGGGATAGTTTCTGTTCTTCTTCCCCTCTCATTTTTTTATTGAAATTATATTCCTCTTGTTTTAAGATCATTCCTAGTGTCTTGTCTTACTGTCCCATATAAAGCTGCTTCCATAGTCCTGTAGGTCAGTCACCCTATGCTTCCTAAGTTCTTTTGACCACAGTTTAGAGAACACTTGCCTTATATTGATGAATTTGTCACCTGAAAATTACTTCACTAAAACCTGAAGCTTCTGAAGGAACTTAAGTCATTTCAGAGCAATTTAGAAATCTATGATCCCTTAACATGTCCAAAAACATAACTGGAGGAGAAATTGCACATGATTAGGCTGCATAATAGACAAAAATATGTACCAAGTATTTTCAATTAAAAACAATGCTTGAACTGTTTAAAGTAAGGACCAATAATGGTCTATTAGTGATCATTTTTTAATTGTCCTAACACTGAAGTTACTATATACCTGGCACTTAATTTTTGACTGAGTAACAGAGCTGACTAACAGGAACTTGTAGCCGGCATGCTAACACAACCCAGTCTTTAACTGAGTGAACTTGGCACAAAATTCAGCTAAAGGGAGGAAATCTCAGGAGAGAAGTGGAATTTCTTTCATTGAGTAAGTATACCTCAGCATTCATGGGGAACAAATGGTAACATTTTGTGCAGTTTTCTGCTTTTGACAGTATGTCTTTGTTCACTTCCCAAAAGGGGTGTCAATTACATTGAAAAAAATAAACTTCTGTATTTGGATTTTTCATTTTACTTAATGATATGGTCCCAAGGAACCTATTGAATTTGAGACTGCCTAACACTGTTGGTTTTAATTCTTTGTGTGTGAAGAAAAAAGGCTCAATTAGAACAATTTTCGTTACATAAATGTATTCCTCCTTACTGTCTTTGTGAGCTCAAATAGAGGGGTGGGAGGCAAGTGTATCTATAAGCATTTTATGATAGAATTTCATCAAAGTGTCTCAGAAAATGTTTTCTTCTTGCCAATATAAGTGTTTTCCAAGCAATATATGCTATTACTGAACTGTTACCTTAGGAAACAAAAGATCGTGATAGCTTAGATATCCTGTCAAAAGCTTTGTGCTTAGAAAGACCTTAAATTAGCATGCGGTTTAGTCACAACGTGTCAATGTTGCTTCCACTGTGTGGTCTTACATTCACTTCTCTTATTGATGACAATGGGGTTTTATGGTGACTGTTCTGTATAGGATATTGCTCTTTGATCTGAGTGTATCAGCAGATCATAATATTATGTTGAAACGGGATGGGTTTAGTATGTGACAATGCTGGAGCAGAAAAAGGTGTTTTGAAAACTGGAAAGCAAGACCTGCTGATACAGGAAGTCAATCTGAGTAAAAGGCCATCATGCAGTCACCTCTTTCTTACGTTAACCTCAGACTGGGAATATACCAAATTGGAGATGCTTGAGAGCATGAGTATTCATATTTGAGACCTGTGAGTTGTGTCTGCACTGGACTTACCTGGCCATGTGACATTCTCAGATGGCAATAGATAGCTCTGGAAAAGTTAGTGGTGTGATTCTGTATGTAACTAGCTGCTTTAGAGGGATAGAATTTTTATGACCTTGTGGTTATTTTCTGTCTGCAGTAATGCAAGATGGCAATGCATCTTTGTTGCCTCTGGAGCTTAGGCTGTGCTTAACCTTTTGATATATCCAAATGAAATAGGAACTGGCAGGATTCCTAGGTTCTCACAGTAACCTCTGCTCATCATCATTATTCTGTGGTTTTGGGGAAGAGAGTAAAATTAATTAGTTTATTAATACTCAAGTACAGCAATGAGCATCTTTTGTCAGAATTAATAATTTTAAATATATTGTCCAAGCTGCTGGTTGCTTAACCTTTCTAAAATACTCACTGTCTTTTAGATAAAAACCCCAGTCTTTTAGATGAACATTTTTCAGATTCTGCAACTTTGAAATCATTCCTTTTCCATCAAAAAAAAGGAAAAGTTCACAGTCAAAAGCAAGTATTTTTTGCATATGAAACAATGAATAGTTTAATTTTCACTTCTCCCTCAAGCTTTGTTACATTTGACTCTAACTTGTTTGACTCTAAATACTGATTTTGTAATAAAGTTGCATGATATATGATAGAGAATTTCCCTGTTTGACCACAGAACCACAGCATGGGTAAGGTTGGAAGGAAGCACAGTGAGGTCATCTGGTCCAACCTCTCCCACCTGTGTGCTTGCACTTTAAGGACAAAAGCGTGCTTTTAAGCACTGTCTCATCCTCAGTAATCTAATAGGTATGCTTTAATCTGTTTTCAGGTTGGCTCACATAAGGCATTATGAGTTTATGTATGTAAGACTGCATTTATCTCCATAGTATTAGTGTCTTGATAATTGGTGTGTTTCCTTAGTGGCTTATGTCCCTAAATATTTAATGCAATTTAGAAGGCTGTGTCATCTTTACTGCTGGACATAACTTGGGCACCTAGGTTGCTTCCACCCTTGAGACTACTAGTGACTTGTTTCCCAGAAAGGTTCCCTATAACAAAGTCATTTAATACAAATGCATTTAGAAAGGAACTATCCTGGTGCAAATGAGACTGACTCTTAACATGACTATCTTCCCTAGTCTCTGCAGAAACAAGTGACAAATGTAGTAGCGGCTCCATCCTTTGAAGCTGAAAGTCCAAGCAGCAAGTTCCTCTGTGCAAGTAGACTCTCAACTTTGCAAGTGCACCATGAGGCACCTGTATAGGATTCACTTACTTGTGTGATTCATCTTGATAGGTCTAAGTGAGCTAAGAGAAGAGGTGCAGCTGGATGCGGTAGAGAACTGTATGTGTGACCCTGAATCTGTAACAGGTCTCTGAACCTTCTGGAAAGCAGTGGATTTCTTCCCCAAAGTCAAAGAAAATTGAAATAAGAACAGCAGAAAGAAACAGTTAATAGATCTAATAATATGCTGTTGTCTTATTTGTTTCCTGTGAGGGAAGGGAGCAGAGGAGGTGAGAGTGGGAAGGTAAGCTATGTTGCTCATGTAAAGGGACAGTTGATCTGGAGAGCCAGTTCCTCTGTCTTGGTACCACTTAGTCTTTCAGTACAGTTGAGTTCTGACCAGTGAAAGGAATTTTTCAAGAGTTTTCCTAGCCTTCAATGTACAGAATTAGCTAGTTAATCTTTCCACAGTGATGATTAGCCAAATAAAGGCACTTGGAACTTGCTCTCAGAGGTCCATTGAATCTCCAAATGTGTAAAATCACCTTCTGGCTCCCACTTTCCCTCTGTATCCTGCACAGAGCCTTCCAGTGCTGAAAAGGGAAGCTGATTATTTTTGGGATGTTACAGCTCAGACGAGGCTGTGAAATGTAAGTGTGCATTAAACAAAAAATTTAGTTTCTGTGGCTTAAAGTCTGGGGACATTGTAATTTACTGAAAGACACTACTTTTTCCTGTGACAAAAACAGTGATTAAAAATGACCTCTGGAAGCAGAATTTAGATGGTATTGAAAGCTTTTGAAAAATCTTCCTTAAAGTATATGACTGTATCTATAGGCATGTTTCTAGAAGCCTACCTGTAACGCAAGAACTGAATGTTTTAAGCTGTATTACCATTTCATAGTGATACCTATTGGAGTAGGTAATAATACATTCATGCAAAGCATTTTACAGTAGTGGCTTTGTGTACTATGAAAGAATCTTCATTACAACTGAACAGGTGCACAGTTTAATCTAGTGTTTGAACTGGAATTCAATTTTGACTTGACAGTGGTGCTTCTGAAAAGCACCATCATCAATTGCTCTTTTTAAAAATAAACAAACAAAACCCTAACAAAATCCCAGAACCTTGGAATAAAAAAGGCTAAAAACGTATAACTAGGCAAACATCTGAATTCCTAAAAAGCGTATAGATGTATTGCAAATGGGCTGTGCTGAATTACTTTGAACATGATGTCTCGTGAAGTTTGTATGTTCTAGGGCAAAGGTTGCTATACACTGGCCTCCCCACCCCATCTGATTTATCTCCTTTATGTAAATAGGATAAACCTAAATCCACTGACTTGGAAATAATTGTGTGGTTTTTTTGCTTTGTAGCAGCTGACTGCATGGTGGTTTTCTAGCAAAACACTTAAATGACAGGCGGCAGGTCAGCATGGTGTTGATCTGTCTTCCTGTGATCTAGGAAGCCTCATCCAAATTACTTAAAGTGCCTAGATTTCTGTAGTGAGATGTGCCAAGTGTCTGGTTGTAAAACCAAATGATTAGTGAAGAAAATTTGCATCTGTCTAGATAGGTATTAAAATATATATAAATAATAAGGGATGTGTAGAACAACTGAAATCAACCAAGTGCCAACGTCTAATCAGAATTTGAACAAAACCATCCAGCTTACTTCAGATTGAAAATACTGTTATGTGACATGGGTAAGGAGCATGCTTTTTTTAAATTTTTGGATCTTTGTATTCTTTGTGTCCAGGTAGAATGAAAAGCAATAGTGTGACATCAATGCTCTAATATTTA
This sequence comes from Chiroxiphia lanceolata, assembly GCF_009829145.1. Classification (NCBI taxonomy): domain Eukaryota; kingdom Metazoa; phylum Chordata; class Aves; order Passeriformes; family Pipridae; genus Chiroxiphia; species Chiroxiphia lanceolata. Next base: position 33,453,543 of record NC_045640.1, read on the forward strand.
CTCTTAACAATAATACGTGCTTGACAAAATGTTTGCTTAGAGATGGAGTGCTGATTCCAGTCAAAATCTAGGCTACTTTAAGAGAGTCCTTTACAGGCCAGCAAGCACAATGGAACAAGTTTGAAAGACCTTTTGGTCAGCTGGTTGAACTACTTACTACATGTTTATTAATTGAATTTACTAACTTACTTGTCTCTCAATTATCTGACAAACCAAAGTGGCCTGGACAAAGGTTGTTCATACTCTTAAGGCTTTAAAGATTCATGTATGTGTCTGGGCCAATTAAACTGTCACAAACAGCTGCTTCTATGCCCTTGCAGAGTAATTGAGTATTCAGTGTTACAAACTCTCTACCTGTGCTAATACTTGATACCAAGTTTGCTAGGAGAACCATGCAAATCAGTGTCCTGCTGTGGGCAAGTGGAAATAAAGAAAACAAGCTCAAAGTTCAGTGTAAGATCATTCAGTTTAGACCATAGTAGCTGGCTTGGCCCTTCAGATATATCTGTGCTGCTGACATGAAGTGTGACATGTCAAAGCTTAGGTTTTAAGTCAGTTCTTTGACAGCTATTTCATTTTATGCTCTTATTGGCAAAGTGCCTTTCACACTGGCATTGATAAAAGTCACTACAGAATTACTAACCATAGATTATTGCATTTTAGTTATTAAATGTTTTGACTGTGAAGAATGTGTGGGGAAGCAATCAGGGCAAAAACCCCAGATAATAGCATATGTAGGACGTATAGGCTTAGATTGCTAGTTTCACTCTAATCCAGATAATTAATGATCACACATGGTTTAGGATAGCATAGCAATTTGGTCTTTGTGAAGTCAGTTAAATGCTTTAGTCCATTTGACAGAGACACTTCTCTTCTGGCAAAGCAGTATCTCCTGAGATGAGACCTTGTGGTGTTCCAGTCTGGTCTGGCCTTTTCTGTGTCTGGAATGAGCTAGAAATTTAAACTGCACTGTCAGAGTCAGCTGAAGGTGTAGTAATTGAAGCTAGGATGGTTTTGTTTTTGCACTTCATTCCAAACATTTTATGTGGCATAAATACAGGACTTTTTTTTTTTTCTCTAGGCAATGTACGAGGCATAATTAAAATTCAAAATTCAAATATATATTTACAAGATACATGTTGGTTTAATTGTGACAGGTAAAACTTCTCACTGGATTAGCACTCAATTGGAAGACATGCAGGTACAGTTAGAATGTGAAGAATTATGCTTATATGTCATACCTCAAAATTTGCAGATTTTTGGAACCAGATGTCTTTGGGCTTTTGTAAATAGGCTTATTTCTGAACATAATGATCTGCATGAGAATTATCTGATTCCTGAATTAGAGCATAGATTTAACTATGGATATGGATTTATGGGAAGAGAAAAGGACAACGAGCTATAACAACAATGACAACAGAAATCTTTTTCTCCATAAGAATGGATTTATCTTGATAGTTAATTCAGGCTGCTCATCAAATATCTTCTTAGAATAATTGTGCCTTGATGGCTGTGATAGATATAAAACTGACAAATACTGGGATTTTTTTGTTTTTCTTGTTTTCTAATGGACTTCAGAACTTGATGACCTTTGCTGAAAATAACTGAACTAGATAGAGCCATAACAAGACACAACTGTTTGAGGGCATGTGGTGAAGGCTCAGCTGTTTGGACGGTACTTATCATTCCACGGATATCATAGCTAAAAAAATAGAGGAAGTAGAAAATCGGTCATGAGGGTGCAATATAAAAGTAAAAAAAATCTTCCCTAAATAATTTTTTCTAACTAACGATGAACTTGAGGAATATTTTCACTATTAAAATATTGTTGCTCAAATGCATGTTGCATTTTCTCATCTATATTGCAGGTGCATATTGCAACTTTGATACTTTATTCTTTACCTGTGTTCATGCTGAGGGACCATGAGACGTCAAACTATGTCTCTAGATTCTCCAGTCTAGAGGAAAGTCAGTGCCCTAACTTTAGTGCTGACTTCATCATATTCTCTAGCATTACCATTATTGGTCAATGCTCAGTGACAGTTTTGGTTCTTGGGTTACAAGTTCATTTCTTTTTACTGTTCAACTGCCAGTGAGGACATGTTTATTATTCTTTTAATCCTTTAAAAGGTTTCCTTCGCTTTCATATTTGCTGTGCCTGCCTACTAAGATTCCAGTGAAAAAATTTTCTTGGAACCAAGAATAATATACTGTTCTAATCAAGATTTTTATCAGAGACATTACTGCTAGCTGCTTTATCTAAATGTGCCAAACCACCATCATGGTACCATCAAACCACCATCATGGTACCGTCAAACATTCTGCTCGTTAATTGCCAGGATGCAATTTCGTTGCCTGAAAGGCTGGAGAACTTCATTAAGACTTTTGGTACAGTCATCTGTTTTGCTCTGTTGATGTTTTCTGCCTGTCAGCTTGAAAGCTTCCGAGTGGGTTTCCAGAGCTGTGCCTTGGAGAGCACTGGTATGCTAGAGGCTGCCCTGCAGAGATGAGGAAAGGCCAGCCACTGGTGTGCCTCAGGATACACCTGTATCCTCTAAGGGAACCTTGTAGCAACACCAATAGCAAGTCCTATAAATCCATCAGTAGGTGTAAAGGGTAAAGTTTGTTATGTGTGAGGAAAGCCTAATTGAAGGAAAGGAAGGAAGCAGGAAGTTGTCTTTTTTTAATGGTGCAAATATTTTAGTGATTGTCAAATGGACATTTAACTCTATGTGAACAAAAGCGTTACACCAGTTTCAATCTTGATTGAATTTACTTTTCTGAAAGTGAGGGCATTTCAGCCTTATGGTAGACATGGTATCATACCTGAAGGAATTTGTCACATGCTTCAGGGATGCTTGGGTGAATAGGGATGCTGTTACAAAATAGACTTTGTCAGTGTAAGCTTTCAATTACTTGGTTCTCAGAGGTGCAGCATTACTGTTTTCTGCCTGACCCTGTATTAGAAAATATTTATTTTTCAACAGTATTCCCTTTCACATTGACAGATACACTGCTAATGAAAATAGTCCTTGTGAGGAATTTGTTCTGTTTAGACAGCATACTTGAACTCAATCTCTACTGATAACTTTGCATCTTAATTTCAAATTACCTTTCAAATTTGATCTTATTCGATAAATTATTATGTTTCCTGTTACTGTATTTTAGAGATTGGGAGTAGCTTTGATGCAGCAATGACACATTAGAAGTCAATACCAATGTAAAACTTGTTACCGTTTTGGCTTCCTGGAGAGCTTTTGATACAGAGTGTAGTGTTTGTAACAAATAAGGCAGACCATTCTTTGGAAGTAACAGGTGGATTTTAGTTCTGAGTCAGAATAAGTAATGTAGTTTATCTGTGTTCTTAATGTCAGAATTTATTTAAATACCTACATTCACCTTTGTGACCATTTCTTAATCTCTTCCTTTTGCTCTTGCATAACAGTAGGGATATTATTGAAGTTCAGTGTCTAGAGCAGTGTAAAGGTTATGTAGCTAAGAGCAGAATCTTTTTTACTGTTTGTTTAAAACTGAAAGTTGAAGAGCGTTATATTAGAAAAAAAATTAGAATAATCTGGCAGGAGATGGTATAAGTTGAAATATTAAGACAAACTGTCTCTCCAAATTATTCAGTGCTAGATCACCGTGTAAAGCAACTTATGTGTTTAGTCAGTTGTCATTCCTCAACTTCCTCAGTGTGCCGACTCTTTGAAATGATGAAGTCCTGATCTAGGCAGAAGTGCTAGATTGACAGCTGATACCAAGGTCTCAGACAAGCTTGTCTGACTAGTTCCTTGTTTTTAAGAGTACAATTAAGGACATTAGACTAGAGGCACAGTGAACTGTTATTCTTTGAACCGCTTTGCACATGAAGTGCATATGAATTGCAGACCAAATATCCCTCCATTTTCCAAATAATTTTTAAATCAATATAGCACTTACCTAACTGAAAATATATATGCAAAAACAGATGTTACTTTTTGGTCTTAGTTGCAGTATTAGTTCTTATTTATCCCGCATCAAGTGATCAGTAGACATAACACAGGAGAAGCAGAAGTGCCAGGGAAAGGAGATGCACCTTTCATGTGGTGAAGGCAGGATCTTGGACTAAGTCGAGCTAACTTCAGAACTGTGTAACTTGTCCTTGGTAGCCTTTGGAGGAAATGGGGAAAAAAAAATTACTGGTTCGTACATAGCCTTCAGATGTAGTATACACTAGTAGTTTCAGATCAGTAGTCTTACCACTGAATATGCCATTGAGTATAAATGAGTGTTTATTGTAAGAATCCTCAGAGTTGTACAGTTTAACACAATCTGCTTCCTCAGTAATAAAATTAGATTGCAGTAGCATTTTTATATAATTCATACTGTCAGCTTTTACAGCAGAAGATAAGGGTGGTATTAACAAATGATAACTCTAGCCTACTTGGGCCATTCTCCATGACTGCTTTAATGTGTGAAATAACAGTGTTGTCAAAGAGACAGGCAGGTTCTGATATTTGCTTGTCATTGCCTTCGGAGGAAAGCTTTGTTGATCTCTTTGATAGACAGGGATGATGAAACATGGGAAATTATCTGTCCTCACTAAAAGTTAGACTGAGTTACTTACCTTCAGGCCACTGCATGGCCCACACATGACTTTTTTTTACCTTTACCTCTGAAAGAACAGATGACTTGAAGATTTAGAGAAATCACTGTTATGTGGTATATGCTACCATGACTGTCATGCAGAAAATACCAGGTTTACCTAGGTCAAGCAACCATATGAAGTTAAAATATGTAATACAAAACCTCCTTACATGTATGCAATAGTTTTTTTGTATATTTTACTATCTGGACATCTTCGATCTGAGAGGCTTTTTCTACATTGTGAGACAGGGTACTGCACGAGGTGCTTCATAGCTGGCACATAGTGGTGGGACCTTGTCTTGTCCTTAGCATTTGCACATGTTTGGATGACCTGGGTACCAGAGCATTGCACAGAGAATGTACCCCGTGCTGTAGAGACACTAACTTGGAAGCCAGGCTCTTCACTTTCCTTGAGCTGTGGAATTCCTCTCACCTGAAGTCATTAATGACTTCCAGTTAGTCCCAGGGTGTTTGGTTTAGTTTGGGTTTTTTATCAATGTCTAGAGCATCTTTTCTATGAACACAAGATTAGAGAATTGGTGCTGTTCAACTTCCACTACCTAAAGAGGGCCAACAAGGAGGCTGGAGATGGACTTTTCGCAAGGCCATGTAGTGATAGGATAAAGGGGAATAGAATGAAGAAATTCTTTACTGTGAGACATATGAAGAGGTTGCCCAGAGAAGTTGAGGACTGTCCATCCCAGGAGGTGTTCAAGACCAGGCTGGATGGGGCTCTGAGAAACCTGGTTTAGTGGAATGTTTCCTGTCCATGTCAGGGGGTTGGAAGTAGATGAACTTTAAGGGCCCTTGCAACCCAAACCATTTTATGACTCTATGAAAAAAAAAAAAAGCCTATTACAAGGCTACGTTTTATTTTTCTCTTCTGTCAAAACTGTGTCTAAATCTTCCCCTTTCCCCCCTATTTTTTGCTTATGTTTCAAAAGTAATCATTCTTAATATTAAAGTTTTGCTTTATCAGGAAAAGCTCATTTTGCACAGGGTAACTGCTTGTGCAGTACTCTGAAGGCAGCTCATTTCAATGATAAGCTTATGACCTGATTTCATAGAAAGTTTTGTTACACTAGTTGGGAAGGTGATGACTCTAGCACTGGAATTGGAATGACTAGAAAGGCAGACACCTCTTCAGTAGTTCTTCTGCCAAAATGAGTCCATTATTTAACTATATCTTTTTAATTCTGCCTGGAGGATTTTTTTCCCAAAGGACTGTATTTAAGGAAATATACAGTAAGTTGATTTCATATAGGGTGCGTTTATCCCTCTGTTCTCTTCAGGTAGGATCTAGTTGGGTGCTGATGTCCTCTACTGAGTGACCTACACAAAGATAAAATTGCCAGTGCAACTCCGTTCTCCATTTCAGCACAAGCAACAACAAATCAGTCACAAGGTACAGGGTTACAGAAAGTCAATAAAAGCACACTGAAGTAGAGAAATCTCCCAGATAAAGCACATCTTCCCATACTCTTGAACTGCCCTGTTTTTAATTCTGCAGCTGTGAATGAAGAATGATCAAAGTGATTGTGTTTAATATTAAGTACCTTTTTTAAGCTGCTCAGGTGAACTGTGAATGAACTAATATGGAAGAAAACCTGGTTTAGACTGTCATCTTACATCACAGCTCCTTAAAAATTAGTAGGGATGTGGTAAGTGACAGGATATTCATCACAGTAGGCAGCTTTCCCAGTCCCCTGAGCAGAAATAAGTACCATTCATGCTTCTTTCAAGGCAACTGTATATTACCCCATATACTAGGTTAGTTACAAGGCTGCTGTTTAGTCGTAAATGAGTGCTTAGGCTGCTTCCTTAACAAAATTTTAGCTGGGTTTTATAGCAAATCCTGAACTGAAAGGGATACTAAGCAAGTTTGCAGAGAACACAAAACTGGGAGGAGCTGTTGGCTCCCTTGAAGGCAGGGAGGCCCTGCAGAGAGACCTGGACAAATTAGAGGACTGGGCAATCACCAGCCATATGAAGTTCAACAAGGGAAGTGCCAGATTCTGCACCTGGGATGGGGCAGCCCCGGATGTTCGTACAGACTGGGGAATGAGATGCTGGAAAGCTGTGCCATGGAAAGGGACCTGGGGGTCCTCATCAGTGACAAGTTGAACAGGAGTCAGCAGTGCCCTGGCAGCCAGGAGAGACAGTCTTTAGCTGCATAGTTTCTTGATATATAGCTCTCTAATGCAATGGTAGGTTAACCATTATTTTATTTTTTAAAAAAACATCACCATGCCTTCTATCACCCTAAAAAGCAGAATGGGTTAAGAATGGGTTAAATATGAACTTAAAAACACAGAGATAGTGGTACATTTCAAACGCCAGATTAAATTTTGCTGTAAAACCTGGAGAACAAACTGCAAATTACTGTTTTGATAATTTTGCCACTAGAGTTTTAAAAATCAAGAGTGTTAACAGAATATAAAATATTCATAGCTTATATGGACTTTTGGGAATCCCTTACACAAGTTGGGTACATCTTAAATTTTATTATACCATTTTCATTAAACATAGAAGTGACTTCACGCATCATCTTTAAAGTAACGTCAAATACTGATAATTAAAACTTTTAAAACTTGTACTGTGCATGTGGAATTTGCTTATTGATATCAATTGTACTGTTTTCTGCTGCAGTCTTAAATGCTGGTGAGTTTAGAAACTTGGGATGCAATAAGTAAGAAAGCTGTTACATTCTGAAGTAGGTGAAAAACTTTACATGAACAGTGACACAAAAAATAAGGACTTAAAATGTATTAATTATATGAAACATCTGAAAAACAACAAATTAGAAGCAATTTGGCAGTGTTGATTATGTTTAACCATAAAGATTGGATATTAGGATAAAATCTTCACAGAAAGGGTGATCAGGTACTGGAACAAGCTGCCCAGGGAAGTGTTAGAATCACCATCCCTGGAAGTGTTCAAAAAATGTGTGGATGTGTCACTTTGGGTCTTGGTTTAGTGGTGAACACAGTGGTGCTGGGTTAACAGTTGGACTCAATTATCTTAGAGGTCTTTTCCAATCTTAATGATTCTGTGATTCTAAGATAATGAAGGAGATTCCTCCAACGTTGTTCCTGCTTGTTTTTTTAAGTTCTCCACAGGATAGTATCTGCGATGACTTGTATCCCATCAGGATCTCAAGTGCATCTAGCAAGAGGGAATGGGCTCGGATTTCATTGTAGAATCGTCATTAGTAGTTATTGTGGAGGGCATTTTATTTAGAGAAAGCTAGCTTTAATTTTCAATTTTGTGAAGAAAAAAAAAATTGAAACTGGTGTAGACCCCTACCTTATCCTAGAGAGTAGGGGTGGGTTTTTCAGGTATTCTGGCCTATAAACACTTACACTATTGTCCAAGAGACATTGGACAATAGTGTAAGTGTTTATAGGCCAAGAGAATGTCTCAACCATTCTCTTAAAAGAAGTCTCACAAAATTAAAGATTTGTCTTTTGATAGTTCCTGTGTCTTAAAGGCTAAAAATTAATTACATACTTCCCTTCCTCATATTGATTTTTAAAGTACAAATAATTACTGTCATTACTTTTTTAATTTCAGTACCTCATTTCATGTGTCAAGTGCAGCAGCACTACTGATGATGTAATAGCTTCTACCATATGAATTCCTTTTTATTAGAGAATACTTTTTCATATTGTTTCCATTTATTAGCAAAACACTTTCTTGTATGAATTTAGGTGGTTATGATTTTGTTCTGAGCTCTTGTTCCTACTAGAATTCACAGCTCTGAAAGCTATATCACGTCTTGGATATGTAGTCCTGCTGCAGTTGAGCTGCCTATGCACAGAACAACCATATTCCTTGTGCACAAGGAGGCAAAAGCATCTGGATTCTCCTACACAAAGCAAGTTAGCCTACCATTTACCTGTCCAGCATTCCTGTCAAAAGTTTACTTGCAAAACCAGCAATGCAGTAGATTATTATTAAAAGCACCAGTCTGTCAAGGAAGATGCTGTCATTGCAAAATATTTTTTTATTGTTGGTTAAAAAGGTACAGGTGTTCAGGGAGAACTAAGGCAAAGATTTCAAATTCTCTGACTGAAAATCGTTTGACAGTACTTAAGTGATGTAGGAACTTGAAACCTATTGTATTAACCCTTCAAAGAAATGACAACTCTTCAAGAATCATATTTTAATGTTAATATGCATCCATGCTTGGGGCAAATGCACAGTAGAATTTCAAAATCATTAGAGCCTGTAACTCAAACCATTGGAATGAACAAAGATGCTCCTTGAAAAGGGACTAATAGTCCTGTGACGTAACATTTTTTAAATGGTACACCTGAAATTCAGTATTGAAGCAAGACTCAAGGTAGACCCACTGAACTTTAGGCTCTTCACTAATGTGTCAGAATTGAGATTTCATATGGAGTCAACAGCAACTAAGTCTAAAAGAATGCAGTGAATCTAGCCCTTAGTCTCTGTTGCCATCTCTTGTCACTTCGTGCACAAGTATTTATTTGTGTGCCATGAAGTCTCACTTCTGTCTCTCTTGATATTACCTGAGAATTTCAGCTTTGCTTAAATTTGAAATATCTATCCAAAGCTTGGAAAGACATTTCAATTGTGCCCAGATCAGAAGGTAGGTTAGTTCCAGGTACAGAAGATACAGTATTTTGTTTTAATTCCTTTTTAATTTTTATTTTGAAGGTTTTAACTGCCTTGTTCTAAATGCTGATACTGGCAATATTGCTGAAATGTGCTGTTTCTGCAATTGCTAGATGCACACATTAAAATAAATTAGGATTCCTGCAGGTGTCTGATGAAACAATTTAGAATGTTTCATTTAAACTAGTTTTAAGCACCCATTCCTGCTAGTATTCCTTTATGTAAGTGATTTAGAATCTAATTTTCATTTATGGGCTCAGCTTGAGTGAGGAATGTTTGCCTCTCATTTCTTCCTTGGTTGGCTGGAGAAATCTGTGTGAAATACACCCTCTTGGAAGAGGATTGAGTTCCCAAAAATAAAAGTTCTCTTGGGCAGCACCAGAGTTCACAGAAGCATATGATACTTTTCTGTTGGCATGAGACCACTATGGAGCATGTCTGAGGGGAAACTTTTTATCTGTGGAACCATGCAAATCCCTTCTGTGCTGGGGCTACCAATTAGTGCCAAATAAGGTGGCAAATCTTTTTTTCTGATAGCTAGTAAGTAAGTTCTGTACAGACAAATCCATTCCACAATTTGAAAAATTGTCAATACTTTTGAGAGAGGGAAGTATCAGTAATGGTTCAAAAAGAAAAGTTCTGCACCTGAGTGTGAGGTGTTCAAAACAGTATCTTAGCATTTCTTTTCATAGAAAAAAGAGCTTTAGGCCTTGGAATTTCTTTCCCCACTGCTATCTCCAGCAAGCAGTGCTGGCCACCCTAAATCCTGTGTGTCTAGCTTGGTTAAATGAACTTGTTCTTCCTCATGATAGCCTCCCTACTCCTAAGGGAAAACAGATGAATTTTGACAAAGGTGGAACAAAGCTTTTAATTTAAAAGACAAACAAGCAAACAAAAATGTTATGGAATGTGATGGATTAAACAAAAATGTTATGGAATGTGATGGATTTAAAGGAAATTGAAAAAACCTTTTTATATGCAATGGTAGAAATCTTTAAAAAGTAAACCTCCCTAATATCCTGATAGAACAGAATACTAAAAATTGCAAGTGAATGCTAAAATAAACATTCAAACTCCAACATTCCTTCCTTATTTAAAGAAAAACTGGCAAAACAGCTTAAAATAACAAGCTACCTCTTCAGTTATAATTGTATACTCAAGTATAGAATATGTTGAGAATTTATTTTATGTATAAATACTTAGATTTCAAGTGGCTCTGGGGTGCTAAGTGGCTGGCTCTTGGTTATTGCTTACAGTTTTTTGGTGACAGGGATGTATCTAATGTAGTTGTCTGGAAAGCAACACGGTTTAAATAACTAACGTTCCCTTTTGAGAATCTCTTTATAGAGAAAACACATTTTTTTTTCCATGTTCACTTGTCTTTGAACAGAATTCATACTAGGTTTGTTTTTAAATCAAATATTGTGCTAAAAAAAAGTTGATCTGCAGCACCATCTCAGAAGCAGAGAAAATCATTAGATTTAATTAGTATCAAATATTTATTAAGCACTGGTAGATGAATTGAGTCTATTCAGTAATGGAGAAATTGTTTGTGGGTAATTTGCTGTAGTAGTAACACATCGAGCATGCATGATTGAATAAATTTGCACAGAGACTTTTTTCCTTGTGGGTTGTTTTTCATCAAGAGCAGCAGTTTTATTTATGTAGTATATTTTTCCATCATTCTTAGATATTTCAGTCAAAATTTATTTGAAGCCTCTCTTGTTAAATTGATAGATTAAGATGCCTGAAGGTATCTTATATCCTCATACATCCTGAAGTGTCATTTTTCACCTGTAGTAAACGCAAGTATGGGGAAGTTGGTTAGATGATGAGAAATGGGTTAACCTATGAAAGAGTTTGTGCTCTGCATTTTTAGTGTCTGAGTACAGTATTCTGTGATTATGTAACAAACAAGAAGCATCTAAGAATCCAGGTAAGAAAATTAAATATGAATTATAGCCTAGGCTTTTTGTATTATAGCCAATTGCCTACATTGTGGCCCTATGGAGATAATTTTCTTTGTGATTTACTGGAAATCAGTCACTATTGAGAATAAAACTTGGTTCTATAACTTCAGGATGAGACCTTGAATGTTTACAAAAAACATTGTTCTCTTCTTACTGAGGGCTAGAACTATGACTTTTTCGGAATTGTCTCATTTTGAAGCTACAGTGCTTTATTGTGTCTTTACTGAACACAATTAGATAAAATCAAGTGTAAATGTATAAGATGGTACAGATAAGCTGAAGGGAGGAAATGCTTCAGCCAGCAGTGGTCTGGAGTTACTTGTCAGCTGTATGACATTCTCTAGATGGATGCTAAAGTTTTACTTGTGTTACAGGATTTCAGAAGGAAGAATTACATTCAATTTTTTTTGAGTCTTAATTCTAGAATCAAGAATTCATAACGTGAATCTAGAATCAAGATTCATAGCAGTAAGCACTAATCATAGGGCAATCTGACTTCTTTTTAGAAAGAAATTTTAAAATTAGGGCTGATGTTTTCCAAAAAACAAGAAGCACTACTCAAAGGAAGTTGATTTCTGTGCTTAGTCTCTAAACCCCCAAAAATTATCTTTGCAAACTAATGAAGATAAAATTAAGCATAGTAACCTGTGGCTCCTCCTTCAAAGCTTTAAATGTAAATGGAAAAATTGAAATTAGGTCAACCATTTTCTGGATATGTTTTTCTAACAGTGCTTAGTATACTACTGAAGCTACAGAAAGCAGTAATTTCTGCCTCTGTAAATTTGTCAAGGAGCAATGGAAGGAGAAAGCTGTTTGAGAGTGGTCTCATGGCTTTGAGTGCTGCATGTTGATGGCATTTCAGTCCCTTGGTCAGCTTTAAAAATTTAATGGAGTAGTTTCATCCCTGCTAGTAAAGTGATGAGTTCAAAAATGAGGGGATTCACACATGAAAGACATTGAAGTGCTAGCTAAGATCTCTGGGTAACATCTTTGTCAACAGCCCACACTGATCAATGCTTCTGATCCCAGCAGTAGCCAGCCCTGTTCAGCATTTAAGTAACAAGTGAGAAGAGACTGCAATTTTTCATTTTTAATAAGGACACTGTATTGTAACTACTGTCTTTTGCTGGACTAAAGACAATATGCACAAACCCTTAGATGCTTTCTCACAAATGCTTTGTGTGGTCTGTGACAGAAGCCTAGCTGTTTGCACTCAGATCCCCAAATGCATGCAGTCCGGTAACTGATTTAACACAAGGACAGGCTTAATATTAGCAGAAGGTTCTTGTAAACAAGCCAGACCTAAAGTGCTTTAGCAGTGTTAAGCCACAGAGAATTCTTTCTTAACCGAGTGTTCCCAGTGCTTTTCGTCCTGTTGTGTCTGATTTCTGAGTGCTTTCCAGTTAATTGTGTTAACTTTCTCCTAGTGCACCAAGCTATTAAGATGTTCTCAGAACTAAACCTGGTCAAATAAGGTACTGGCTAAAAAAAAAAAAATGGGTGTGAGAAAATTTTTTGTGGTTGTTGAAAAAAAGGTATTTCCAAAAAGTGTTCTGTCATGGAATGCAAAAGTTTTTATTAAGTTTTTACAAATATTATTCTTCTTGTCAAACTAACTGAGATAACAGCAGATACTTACTTTGTAACTTAGTAGTGGTGCCACTCAAAACAGGGTTTGAGATTTTCTCTAGGAGACAGACTAAGAAAATGCAGAAGCTACATGAATTCTGGTAGTAAGGGCAGAGATTTGTGTTTGGAAGTTTTTGTTGTGTTTGTGGATAGGATTTGGGTACTACAAAACAGCAGTTACTCTGAAGCTTGCCATCTCTTCCAAGCCCAGGGAAATACTTAATGGTTCCTGGTGTCATACTCAGGATTTACTTTTACAGCCAAAAGGTAAATGTGTGTGTGGAAACACGAATTTACTGTTAATCCGTCAATGTTATAAGTTCAATCAAAACAGGTTAGTGTAAAGCCTGTTACTTTTTAATAGTAATGGCAAGGATTTTATTTACAGGCCTGTTCTGGACCTGGCAACAGAGGCATAGAAGTTTGGAGTTTCTTGTCGCTTGAAAAGCATCTTTGATTTTGGCAAGAAGTGCCTATTAGGTGATGCCTCAGATCTTAGAATTTGTTGTGTACCTCTGGAACCTACTCCCCTTGGAATTATTGGCTGCCTAGTGCTGTATACAGCGAGGTTTACCTTCCCTTTCATATTTACCAAAGTGAATCTAATAAGAGTTTTCTGTGTCAGTTATGTCTGTTAACAGTTTTCTGATTTCTTCAAGTGAACATTTGGTTATGAGGCCTCCAGTTCTGTCAGTGGTTTTGGAAATAGTTCATTTCTAATTAATTTTTCAATTGAAACTTACTGTCTTTGCAGTGGAGTTGTAATTGCTGTGATCAGAGAGATGATCTCTGGTGTAGGACAGTAATTCAGAGGGTAACGTAGTTACAGACCTTATACACTTACTATATGGCATCTATAAGTAGCTTTAATTGTATAGACCTTTAAAGAGAATGTGAGTTATCTACTGTTTTTACCAAGGAGAAAAAAAACCCAACAAACCCAAAATAGTGTCCTCAATATGCTTTTAAGTAGAATTATGTACAGATAAATAGCGTTGAGACTGTTATTATGGTGAAAGTGCCCTTTAGTAGATAATAATAATAAGTATTTGTTTATCATCAGAAGAATATCAATTACACACTGGAACTGCACAGTCTGTCAAACAAATACTATATGCCTGTGTAAAAAGTTTCTGACATTGTAGCTTTGTACCAGTGTAGTGGGTTGACCCTGACTGATACCCACTACAACCAGAAAAATGTGAGAACTAAAACCCCTGTAAAACTGAAAGCAGATGTGTCAATTTTTTTCTGCAAGAATGTCTTTTTCATTAGAAATATGGACTAATTCTAATTTCATTAGAAATATCATGACTACCCAACAGTTGCTGCTTAAAAACTCTGCTCTGAGGACAGCAGCTGAACCACTTACTGTGTAGACTGAATTGGAATAAGTGTGTCTGATGAGCATCTGAGAATGATAGCTGGAAGGCAAAACTCATGACAGCTGGACCAGTGAATATAGACACTCATGCTTAGTGTTTTGCAAAGACCAGCAGTTGAGGTCCTGATAAGTAGACAGGGAGCATAGAAGCATGCAGAAGACACAGAATGCATTTTCAAACGTAGCCTATAATTATACGCACCATTTCATATATGAGATATTGATTGCATATATAATTTCTGGCATGCTGGTCCTCATGTTTACCCAACTATGGAATTTATATGTGACTTTTCTTTGTGTGTATGCAAATTTTATCACTTATTTTTACACACAGTCATCTGAAAAACAATGAGGGCACATTGCTTTAGGCACCAAGGCATACTCATCTGTGGGCTGAGTCAAGGCTATCCCAAAATCATACCCAACCCTTCCAGTCTGGGAAGGATATGTGTTTCAGTTATGAAAGAAATTATTGGGCAAAATATTAGTGTGTTTAAACCACAATGTTTTAAATTATTATTTTTTCTCAGTTCTTTTTTATTCTAGAAAGAGTATGTCAGATACTGCATTGATTTAAAGCAGATTGTTCATCTAGGTATTGGTAACGTTCTGTACAATTCAATGGGGCTAATGAAGCACTGCATGCTACCTTCAGGGCTATAACTATGGTTTGGTATAAAAATATGACCTTGACATTCTTTGATCTGCACAATGAACTGGTCGATAGGAAATGACTACTATTTGTAATCCTATATAGTCACAGAGTGAACACACATTATGTTCCCGAACACAAAGAAAAGTAAAAGCTGAAGAGTAAAGTGACATACCACTCTTAAAATGTCCAAGTAAGCTGCATGTTTCCATTTCCTATTGTACAAAATACCCTTTCTTGACAAGTTATGTTTAAATTTACATGATTGAACAATCTTTTCAAGTGATTAATGGAACAGACGCAATAATATGCTAGGTATTCTAATAAGACATGATTCTGGCAAGATATAGTAAATTGAAATACCTTTTATCTTTGTGGGATAACTTCCTGGTCATCTCAAAGGAGGTTGCTTCAAATTTGGGGGAAAAGAACAACTTTGATGTTAAAAATCGAGGCATCTATATGTTGTAGTTCTGTTCATAACTTACAGTAAACCATGGGAACAACTCTGGAGTAGTGCATTAGCTTTTCATTTCTGTTTTTTGTGAGAAATTGCTGACTTGTTCTAACACATTAAATCTGAAACAAGTTCGGTTCTGAGATACTTTTGCAAATCAAATGGATAGTTTTGAAATAAACTAGATGGAACTTTTAGAGTATGCTTTTGTTCCTGAAATGACAGGGATTTAATAAATTAATTTTGGTGGAAATGTGTCATTTCAAACAAAATTCTTAACGCCACACTTCAGTTTAGAGCTGAATTAACATTAAATTCTTAATGCTCAAGAATTATAGAATTCAATAAGTTAATATAATTTTTTAGAAAAAAATTGCCTCCATTTGCATACCTCCCTTTAGTTTGTGTCAATGATTTTGATTCTTACCTCCTTTTCAAACTAGTAGATCAGTCAAAAAGACCAGACACTATCTTTCTCTGTATGTTTCTTGTCCCCATTTTCAGACTTGAATGTGTACTTTGAATCTGTGCTGTTAGTTGAGATATCGGAGCTTGTTACAGTAATAGGTAATGTCTGTGGCTTTTGCTGCTGTTTTAAGTGTGTTATTCCTCACTACCTTCTGAGTGGAAGCTTTAGGTCTGTGCGTTTTCTTGGCAGACCTTGGCTGTGACTCTTCTGCCCAGCTGGATGCACTTGAGGAGCTCTCAGGGATGACTGTTGAGCATGTGTAGGCTTCTGTTAGTTTCCTAGAGAGTGCTACAGCAGCAGGGCTCTAGCAAGGCTCTTATTATACTACTCTGTTTACATCCCATGATGTGAAGTTCTTAAATGTTTCCTCTCTCAAAAGGGTGCAGAGGTAGCCCAGAAATATACAGATCATGCCAAAATGTCTGCAGGTCTGGCCTCTTCATCAACTCTTTCCCCAGTCAACTTTTGTCTTAGGGTTTATGTCTGGCATTGCCCTTTTCTAACTATCTGTCTTTTCCAATTTGTGATTTCTTTTATTCTTTAGCAAACTTCTTATTACTCCTCCTCTTTCTGAGATCTTGTTTCGTAAAAAAAGCAACTGAAAATGAGTCTCACTCTTTTTACCAGTTCATTAGGTGACCTATAACATTATTCATCACTTTTATCTCTGGGCATTTTGGAGTCAAAGAGAGGTTAATCCTGGGGTTAACCATACCATGAGATTTGAATGCTCTCAGCTAAATGGAAGCCATCAGGTGCTAGTGACTGAGTGTTGTTACTGGTCTGGAAGATATGTAACACTTTAGCTCATTCAGTGCTGTAAAAGTGCTAAAAGCTCAATTAGAGTTCATAATTGTATCCAGAGATTTCCCAAAGGCAACTGCAGACTTTCTTTGCTCCAGTACTATGCTACGTGTGGCTTTGTCTTCTGAACACCATGTACATTGTAGTAGGTAAATCATGGCCTTGGTCCTGATCTTTCAGGCAAGTCTGAGATTGGTATGCTGTGTGTAGATTTACTGTTTATACTGTTTATATTTTCTATAATGCACATTTCTTTTTTTAAAATATTTGTAAATGTTTTATATGCTTGTAGTTGCAGGGTTCGTGTAGAGACTGTGGTGAATATTGCATATAGTTGTTAAACACAAACTCGTTTCATTTATACTTTTTAAGGAGTGCAAATTAGAAACTCTAAGATAAAATCTTGCTGTATCAATCCATGGAATCATCCAATAGAGTTTGTTTACATTCCCACATATTTTGGTATTTCTGCTTTATGCAGGGAGGTGCACAATTTTTACTTGCTTCAAAAAGTCCTGCGGTGTGAGAAGATGGATGAGCCGTAGATTTTGATTGTTTTAAAAACACTTATCCAAGCTCGTAACTTTGCCTTTGATGTTACAATCTTAGTAAATAATTTGTCTAGACATTGAACACCTGCATCATTAGCCTTAACAAAAAATGTAAATGAAGAGAAAAAGGAGCTCTACAATTTAGCTATGACGCATTTGCATGCTTTTGCCTCTTAGGCTGCTCTGACTGTTTAGGGTAGAGAGGCACTCTTCCCTGAATGACATCAGACAAACTGCTTCCAAAATGGTCTATAGCCAGGGTCCAAGTCATAATTTACTTCAGTATAGAAATTCAGACTGTTGTATTCCATATGGAACCTAGATAGCACAGTGAGCCTGAAATATCCAAAATTCCTTAAGAGCCTGTGGAAGAAAAGTGCATGTGCAGTGAAGATTCAGGTAACCCGAACAAACCATGTAGAATTGTGCTAGTTCTAGAACAGACAACATGTAAACATGGCACCATACCTGAGCTAATAAGATGTGCATGGGAAAATGTTGGAGCCTTGGTACTCTTAGGATTAAATTATCTTTTGTGCTCTTCTATGCTTTAGAAACCTGGGAGTTCGGAGTGATACCAGCTTGAGATCTGTAAGCAATGGCAACTGAATGTTACAAACATACACTTAGAAAGTTGGATGTGCTAAACTCAGCAGTATGATTATTATATGTCTGGGTTCTTCAGGTGATTTGGTATCCTCATGTAAAGATTTTATCCTCATTTTGTGTTTCTTTACTTACATGCTTGGCCTCCCTGGGAATTCTGCAAGAAATCAGATAGCGGGTATTGGCACTCACACATATATCTCTTGTTAAGGAGAATTTACTTCTCAATGCTCTGTCTCATTAACAGACAGCACTGTACCTCTGTTACTATTAGCAAAATCTTAGTCAAATGCTTATCTGTTTAATCTTGTTGGAAATTGTGTTCTGAATTTCATTTTATTCACCAAGAATTTTTCAGTGGTCTGTGTATTTGTTCCCCTTGGTTTCTCTCTCAAGCATAACTTCTATTTATGACATTGATCAATTATAGAAAGCAGCACCGAAAAAAAGGTACATAAATGCTCAAGTGATCCCCACATTGTTTCTTAAAACACACAAGCTGATACACAAGATAATGCTCAATTCTTAAATGTATAGGTATTTGTTTCCTTTTTTTAAAAGAACAGTCCTTTTTGGTTTTATTTCTCTTTCTTGAGTGGCTAGTGAAATACTTGTATGCAATACAAAAATACTAGATACGTAGAAAGAGCTATGTTGATGTGCATTGTTCCCACAAATACTATATGATGCCTTCATCTTGTTCTCTCAAGGGCTTGAGTTTTCCATCATCTATATTTTATTAGTGTTGTTACTTAACCCATTGCGGAGGATAAAGGGAGGGGGGGAATGTCTGTTCTTGTAGCTATCAGGATGCTTGCTCCTCTCATTAAGTATTTTCTGCTAACAGTTTATAATTTGAAATAGCAGTCACCATAAATGAAGTGTCTACAGAGCTTGGCATTTTAATGTATAATGAGCAATTCCTACATGTAAGATAGGAAGGACAAATTAAGACGCTGGATTAAAGTGAACGTATCAACAAAATCTGGCATTTGGAATTTATCAAAGGCAGAGAATATTAAATGTTAGCAAGCCATGCCTTTTCAGCCCTAAGGTCTTGTCACCTTGTCATTGATGTGAGCTTCTTGGTATTGCAGATACTTTCTGTGTGAAATAAGGTGGGGGGACGTTGTGAAGAAAATTATTTTCTTTTTTTGTCAGCTCTTCAAATGAGTCAGGCACCCTTATCTACATCTGCTGTCTTCTTTTCCTATTACCATAAATACAACCTTTAATATACTTTGTAAAGCAGAAGTGAGGCAAAACCATGCAAACCAGTAACAAAGGAGTTTGTGTTTGAGAGGGTCTGGGAAAAATAATCTAATAAGAGTCTACACAACATGATTTCCCTTTATTTCCTTGTGTATGTTAGATGCTTCCCTTCTAAAACTACTAATATTAGTTGTTTGTCAGTAGAGAATAGCTGTAAACACATAAATAGCCCACAATAATCTGGCTTTAGAAACCATTTATTAGGCTGTGCCATGTGTCAAATGTTTAATAGCATTAAAATAAATCACTAATTTTTTAATGTGTAACATTTTTATTACTCTGAAAGAATGTTGCACCCTTCTGAATTCAGAGATGACTTGTTTTAAATTTTTTAATTGCTCTATTCTGCAGTAGATGCAGTTTTTTAAATATTAAAATAATTTAATCTTTACCATAAGGCATGATCAGTAATGCAGTGTCAAATGGTAACTGCCAGCTTCTTGAATTATTATTCTTCTTATTCAACTTGACAGCTAATTTGCAAGCTCTCCCTCCCCCCACCACATGTGATGCTACAACTTTTAGTATGGCTGAATCTCTGACTCCAGCTGGAAATGCAAATTTAATGTGGTATGATCAGGATTCTTTTGCATAAGCAACCATATTCAGTATATTAGAGGCCAAACATATACATGACTTCTCATTCAATGCAAACAGGAAAAACAGAGAAGAGAAGCAAAGGACAAATAATCTTGTGGTTTCCACTCAAAATTTCTTTAAGTATGACCAATCAGGTAGGCAGGGAAGTCTGACTTTATAGGTTCCCACCCTATAGGATTTCCCCTTTGTAACCACATACCAGACAAGAAGGCTTTGGATGCTTTTTCTATATAAAGATATGTGCATGTCAAGGAGTTTGACTGACAGTTTTGTAAGCTGAAGTATTGTTTATTCTTAGAAAAGAAACATTTTGTGTCTAGATATGGAAAAAATATTTGTAGTGGACATTTTTGGAATGAACTAAAGAAAAGAAATAGAGTGTACAAAATGTTTGACAAAGCAGAAGGCATAAAAATATCCCTGAACTTGCTCCATTGCAAAACTGCAGAGTTAAAGCTGCTTTTCCAGTTCCTGCACTAGCCAAAAATTGTTTAGGTTGCTTTGAAGATAAGCTAACCATGCTCAGTTGACTGTGTGCAAGAAGAAAATGTATGCTTTCTAATATGTAAAATCTGGGCTAAAAATCTGTTTCGTGTGATGCTTTTTTCTGAGGCCTAAATCTAGCAGATTTCTACAGCACATGGTTACTTATAGCTTGGGAATAATTCCATCCTTATACAGGAAAGCCTGTATTTATATCTTACAGAAGACTATGGATTCTATGATCATATATTAAGGACTTTGAATTAGAGCCCTAATATTTTTAAATGAGAAAGCTAAGAATGGAAACCTGCTACAGACCTGGTATTAGACATAATTACAGTTTCAGATATTTAAATCAGCTTAATTTCTCCACAATATGCACAGATCTATGTCTACTAAATACACCGTAGCAACATCTGTAACGTGGCATACGTCAACACTGCTGTCAATACAAAAAAATATATCTGATGGCAGTAGTTTTCCTTTGCCTTGATTTTCTTAATTTCTCAACTTCTTGCAGATTTTCTCATGTCAGAAAACTGTTATGTCGTAGAGAATAATTATATAATGCAAAGCTAAAATTGATAAGTAGGCAGTTCTTGGGCTGCTGGTTCTATTTAACATGTTGAGAGCAAAGCTCACCCTTGGCCTTCTTATTCTATGTGCAAATTCCTCATGTTAAGCCTGAAGAATTGGCAGCCACAGTGGGTCTGCAAGGCACCAAACAGAAGGTGCACAAAGCCCAAGACAGTCCCACATTGCTCTTTCTTCACAACTGATGCATCCTCAGTGCTGTAGTGATACTGTAATGTTGTGGCATCAAAATGTAACATAGCGGCACGACATAGGATTAGTACAAAGTATCTTCATTTGAGAACCTGTGAAAATCGGAGGTTATTTTCGGACCTCTGCATCCTTCAGATATGGTTTCTGAGATGTGTAACAGCCTCATCTGTCTTAAGACAGCAGAGGAAACTTGCTTCAGGCTTTTCTATCCTCTAGCTCTCAAGTACCCTCTTTGCCTACGTATCCTATTAGGGAAGGTTGGATTTTTGGCGAAGATGACAGTCATCATCATGGCTGAGCTTCGCGAACAAAGATTTGGGAAGGACTCTACCCACATTTGCTACAAGCGCGCTGGTGGCTAAAGAGGCCAATGTGAGATAGACAAGTCCAGTTGCAAAAGGCACAGCAGAAAGACTCCGTGCTTGGTATTGGCAAGACACGATTCTTTCTGCGTTGTCTTTTTTCCTCCAGTGTGATCCTGCATGCTTTCTCAAAAGAAGCAGCAGCATTATAGATGGTGTGTCTCCAGGCCTCCCAGTTGGAGGTCAGAGTAGACCAGTGATGAAGATCAATATGGCCAAGGCTGAGATGTTGTTTCAGGGAGTCTTTGTGTCTTCTCTTTGGGGCTCCTCTCTTGTGGCAGCCGGTCGCAAGTTCACCATAAAGCAAGATCTTAGGGAGGCGGTGGTCCTTCGTTCTTGAGACGTGTCCTGCCCAGCACAGCTGTGTTCTCAGCAACATGGCCTCAATACTTGTGACTGCTGCTTGTTCTAGAACAGACGTGTTAGTCACATAATCTGACCAGTGGATGTTTAGGATTGAACGGAGACAGCGTTGATGGAAGCGTTCTAGGTGACACAGGTGGTGGCGGTAGATGACCCATGATTCGGACCCATATAAAAGAGTAGACAGCACAATGGCTCTGTAAACTGATCTTTGTACTTTTCTTCAGGTGTTTATTTCACCAAACTCTTTTATGGAGTTTTCCAAAAGCTCTATATGACTTTGCTAACCTGTTGATTGTAGACAGAGTACTAATATCAGCTGAGGCTTCCATGCCTTTGAGAGGAGATAATCTGCCTGGGTACTGTGCTGCTTGAACCGTGCAGGCTGTAGGCCTTTCCCTTCAGCTTACCTCTCTTTGGCCCGTGTGTCAGAAAGCATTGCATTGCTTATGAAAAATGTCTCATGAAGTGGTTGTATGCCATGAAAGGAAAAATCTGGAAATTGCTTCAATAGCTGTAAGTTATTCCATTATTTGAAGCAAAGTCAGGCGTCACTGCATAGTTTCTGCAGTACTCGGAATTTAGTACCTTTTCTGTTATTCAGTATTTACCCTGGGAAGGAAAGCAGATTATAAGATAATAAGCATACATATCTTAACATGGCTACTAATCTTGCTTCTAGTGCCTTGTGACCTTCCTCTACAGTGATTTAGTTTCTTCTTTCATGAGAAAGTAAAAATTCAAAACATGCTTCTCTTTTAAAATTGTGTGGGACTTGTACTTTCTGATATACCTTTCTCAAATATGATCTGAACAGTTCTTCTTAGTACATGCAGGATGAAAAGATTTTAATGAAAGGGTTTAATGAATCTCATGAAACAATTGTTTACATACAAAAAGCTATTTTCATATATGTGGGCTGGGGATGTTTCTGAATAGGACCCACAGTCATCTAATTAGACATGCATAGTATTAGTATTAGTAGGCATTTAGTACTCACAGGACTAGTCCAAAGACAAGGGATCCCTGCTGAAAATTTTCCATTAAAAAGATAATTGCATAGCACAAGGCCTTTCTAAAAAGCCTGCCTAAATTTTTTCTTGTTTTTAATTAAGTGCTGAGATCTAGATCTGAATGGACTGAAAATAGGAAAAGGTTTTATTTTTGTAGTTGGTAGAATTAATCATGCTGGCAGAATCATGCAAGATTCAAAACAGAGTGCTTTGTTTGTACTTTTATGATGTGATGATCCTGGTAGATTTGAGTGTCTGATATATACTGATGAATTATTTCATATTTTTCATTGCAGTATGACAGACCTACATCTGGCTAGTTAATAGCTACGGTATCTAGGTGTATGCTACCAGTACCAGGAAGGTCCAAATGTTATTTTTTCTTAACATGAGATTTCTAGGAGTCTTAATTCTCCACCATCATCCTATTGGGTTCAGCTGTCTGAGAAGTTGATGAAGGGAGAGAACACTGTCCACTCTGGTATACCCCTTAACAGGAGCTGATCAGAAAAAATGGCTGGTTTGTGTGTGAAGTGAGAGTAGTGAGCTCTATAAAAGAAAGAAATTAACCCAACACAGACCAAACATCAGTTACTGTGAAAAGGTCTGTTAAATTAATTAAAATGTTGTTATCACTGTGACTGGTAACATCAGTGTGAGTTACTAAAACTGGATAAATAGTTAAAGAGGAGTTTGCACATTTGAGTCAGAATTGGAGAGCAACCAACGGAATGATTACTGAGGTATTTTTACCATGAAATTTAGACAGAACCTAAAAGGAGCACAGTGAATTTCAGCAAAGGCAGAAGGACTCTGTGTAGGGACTACAGCTATGTTGAATTAATGTGTTATTCTAGGTCAACGTAATGAAGAAGGACTTAGCTGTAGCCTAATTATGAAAAAATGAGAGAAAGATTGTGTGCACGAGTGAAAGTGTTCTGTTATAAACCTTACATAGTTGTGAGATGGTAATACCACAAAGAAGAAAAAAATTAGAATGGTGTGAGATATGTTTTGGCTTTTTAGGTTGCCTTTCTGCTGAGTGTGTAGCCTGCTTACTGAAATAATAACTTTCATTTTTTAAAGAGGAAAGCACCTCCAGATTGAGGAATGACAATGGATTTCAAAGTATGTTCAGCAGAATTGTAGGATAGAAACTAAATTTGCATCTCAAGGCCTTAGCAAGGGCTGGGAAAAAAAAAACAAAATACATTTTTTGTGGTGGTGTAGAGGTTCTCGTTCAAATGGTTATTGCAGGTTGGACCTAGCAAAGATACAGGGTTCTCCCACAAGAATGGCAAGTTACAAACATAGTACTGTTCCTCTTGGGCTGGGTTTGGAGAACTGAAAAGACAGTGTCTGGACTTCGAAAGTTCTGGTTCTTTCACAGGGAGTAGCTGACAGCTGATGATTCCTGCCACATGCTCATCCTTGCACATAGATCAGTGCACTTGTGTCAAACATGAGTTTGTGCTTGTTAGGGAGACCAATTCAGAAGAGAGCCCAAGAACAGAATAAAACTTTTGAGAATTACTAATAGTCTCCTGGGGTATGTTTGTGATTCCACAATGGTTTATTCTGAAACATTATAAATGCACAGGGACTACTATTTCAAGATCTGTAATTAGCTAAAAATGCAGATAGCCACACACTGGGAAATTCTAAAAGTGCTTGTCCTTCCAGTGGCCATTCATGTCAATTTTCATGAGCTTTTGAAAATCGTAGGAAGGTATTTGTGTAAGCCTTATGCCATAAGAACAAATTCATAAATATATGTATCATTATTACTTCTTGGAATGTAGGTCCTTGCAATAGTTGACTCTTCTACCAATCTTTAGATACCAAAATATAGGTGTAAAGATAGAGATGTCAGGGAGATTTGGGATGACCTTTGGATGTTAATTTTTCTCTCTTAAAAAAGCAATAACCTTAGTCACAACACAAGAACACAAATGTAAAGACTGAACACACAGCAGCAAATAGGTCCCATAAAAAAAACAGATTAGGTCAGACATTGAGGAGCAAACTGATCCCATCTGGTGGCTATAGGAACTGTTAGTTAAAGCATTGGACAATTCTACTGAGGAACAGGAAGAGTAGGTAAACTGTCTATTTCTGTCTTTGCTAGTTTCAAATGTATGTGATAGCCTCTTCTCTGTTAGGTTGTCCCTTAATCTTAATTGGTACATTGTTTTAGAAGATTGGAAAAACATTACACACACACATTTCCCGTTGAAAACAGGCTCTTTTAAAAGAGAGACAAAATTTGCTTCAGAATTAAGCTTTAGATGTGTTTATGGAAATGAAAGGAACAACTTCAGGCCTGTGTTTTAGTCATGTTTTGCCTTAAACGTTGTATCTGTTTTCAGCTACCAGTTTGTGGTTGCATGATGGGGTTTTTTTGCTACTTATATTAAGAACCTGAGAAAATAGTCACTGCAAAAAATCAATCAAGCTTCTTTCATCACAAATGCTCGGTGAAAATGTATAGTAAGAAGGTAGCTACAGTTTTCATATTCCTGACCATTTGCCTTTCTGTGTGCACTGTGAGTTGTTTACATGATGTGATGGATTTGCTAAGTAATAAATTAACTGTAGCTGTTGAACATGAGTCTCAAAAGCTATTTGCCGATGTGTAAGCATGGCCAGTGTATTTATGTTTCTTTACAGGGAAGAATGAGAATCTTTCTGAATTTACTGACTGGATATGTCTGTATGACCTTTCTGCCAGAAAAGCTAAAATACTAAAATTCCTATAATGCTCAGACTGGTCCAGGTAGGATTGTATGTGGTTGCAGAGGCCAGAAATAATTAATCAAAAAGTTAGTCTCTAATCACAGATCTTGAGTCTTCTATGTCATTTTTCATGGACACCTCTATAGGAGGCCAATGCAAAAACAGCCCCCCCCAAAAGCACCATTTTACCTACAGTAGACTTAAGCTTGTGCCAAAAATGAGCTTGTGCATAATAAAATTGTGTCAACACACTATAAACAGATCCCAGTACAGATGAAACATGGCAGTTTATATTCTGAAGCTGAGCTACAGAAAATGCAAAGCTCCTTTGCCTCTGCAAGGTTCATTTACTGATGATACACAATGGGAAGTTGTTCAGGGATGCACTCCAGGGAATGGCTAAATCCATTCCTCTTCCCAGGCTTGTTTGTTTCTGACTGACATTTTCTTGGTGAGATAATCAAGGTCATTTTCTTAGGACATCTCATTGCAGATCTCCCCATGATTTCAAAAGAGTACTCAGAAAATGCCAGTTAAGTTCATTTAATGGCTGGTGAAATAAAAGGTTTTTTTCAAAATGTTTTTTTCTCTGTGGAGAGCTGAAGTATAATTAAAACTGATCTATACATTTAGGGTACTTGCTTATATTGTCATGCACCTAAAATTGAGTAAGGACAAGAGTAAAAAAAATTCACTATTGTACTTTAACAGGTTTTCTTCTATGTATTGAGTAAGATTAAATTCTGCTTGGACTCCATGTCTTAAATAACAGATGAAAGATTCAACTGTAGTAGCACATTTCACTAGAACCGTGAAGAGAATCACTTCAGTCACAGGATAAATTAGATCATGTGGTACCTCTGGAGATCAGGTAGTCCAATGTCTTGTGTAAAGCATGACTCATCTTGAAGTAGGTTTACACAAGACTTTGTGTGGCTCGGCTTTAACTGTCCTTAAGGATAAGGACTGCATGGCTGGTCCTGTTCCCGTGCTTGACTACTTTTGTGAAGCTTGTTTTTGCAAACACAAGATTCATAATCGTATGTGTTGCAACATGTCTCTTGCACTTTGTCCTTTCACTCGCCTTTCCAAGAAGAAATCTGGCCTTACTAGGACATGATATGAGGGAAATGACCAATATCCTTTACCTACCTATGATACCCTTGCTAGTGTAGCTCATATGCAGGTAGCCATCATTGCTCTAAAGGCATGCAGTCAAGTTACATTCAGTGTGATGTTTGTCATGGTTCACAGGTCCTGTTTTGCAGAGCTTCTCCTTGAACTGTATCTGCTGCATGGAGTTGTTTTGCCCCTGGTGCAGGACTTTGTGGAATTTCATGAGGTTCCTGTCAGCCTATTCCTCCAGCGTTTGAGGGATCCCTCCATTGTAACAGCAACTTCCCAAGTCTGGTGACCTCCATGCATTTGCATTTGCTTGGCATTAATGAGCTATAAAAGAACACTAAGTTTCAAGGAATGTTAATTTTTTTAATAAAGAGCCAAACTTTTAAGACTGGTAACCTGTCTTTTTTTGCCAAATGTACATAAAATTCCAGAAAGTTCAATACAAAAATTTCTGGCAGGCACTTTTTTCTTGTTCCCTTGCAGAATATTTTGTTTCATGTATTTAACAAAATGACTCCATATTCTTTGTTCTCACATGGAGAAGTGGGTCCAGGTACCCTGAGGTGCAGTCCAATACCTAAAACCTTGTGGTTAATTTACTCTGACATCCTTTATAGATTATTTTATTAAAGGACACCTTATATTAATGTAGCAAAAAGTTCATTAGCATGTGCTCCATATTGTTGCGTGTGGCTATTGTGAGTTAGTTCATGTCTCAAAATTGCCAGTTTTTGCTCTCAGAAAGAATTTTCCGGGCTCCTCTCAAATGCCTTTTAAAATGTCTCATCAAAAGCAGTGCAGAGAAAATGACTCTTATAAAACCACTGCCTGCCTTCTCTGTTATTAAACTCTTCCCATGTCTGTCTCCCTGGAAGCAGCTACAAGAGCTGCAAAGATGAATCAAACACGCAATGGAGTAACACTTCTCAGCTAGTGGGATATTGTGACAGCTCTGACCTCTGAGTGACTTGCTAACTCTGCATCCAGTGGAAGCTCAAAACAATGAGTGCCTGTCCAGCTACACCCAGATTTGTTTCCTGCTGTCATACTTCAAGGAAGTCTGCTCTGTGTGGGACAGAGGTTTGCAAAATGTTCTACAGCAGCCAAACAGTAGCGGCGGAAAACAACGCAACTTGTCAGTGGTAATGCCCATCCTTTTCATGTGTGTGAGTCATACATACAAAACTGTGTGAAATTAAATAGTTGCTAAACATAGTTAGCTGAGACGTGTCGGAGTGTGGCAGCTCACCACTATTTAGGCTTATATTCACCTAGCCTAGCATTCTTGGAGAAAGAAGCAAATGGCTTGATAAACTTCTAGCCACCATGGGGATGAATTACAAATTCAAAGTCCTGTGGTGCATAACTTCTTATAAGAAAAATTTCAAAAGTATTGTTTTGGTAAAGGTAGGACTGCTTTTCTGAATCTCAGCATCTCAAGTTTCTAGCTTGGTAGATAGTGTGTGGAATTTTGACAGCAACTTGCTTGAATAGCATGTCAACTCATATATAGTAAAAAATTTTCACAGATGAGAAATTGAGATCAGTGGAGAGGAGGTGTCTTCTTGCTCCCATGTCTTAGTTCAAGGCTTGAAAAAAAAAGTGCTTTTTCTTGTGTATGTGGTGATATTTATGTAACAGGTAACAACATTGATCCTCAAGGAAGTCCTCAAGGACTTGGTTCAGATAGGCTGGTAATGGTTAGCTCTTAAAAGGAGATAATTTATATTTTAAACATAAAGGTGAAGTTCTTAACATAAGCTGCTCTGATTAGGTTTTCAAAGCACAGAAGTTGATGGCGTACACCAATGCAAGAATCTTGCTTATTTGCTTCAAGTACCTATTCTGCAACTGTGCTCACTGTGTTTACTCTTTTAGAATATAAATCTTTAGTTGTGGAATTATATATTTACTGGGGGAAAAGAAGTGACGGCTTTTGTTCCTTTGAGATAGCACAAACAAAAATACTTTGCCTCTGAATCAGGCCATCTTCATGAAGTCAGGAAGCCATTAGATATACTTGGTGATACGGAAATAGTATGTCTGTGTTGGGAAAAGATTAAAGTAG
Organism: Chiroxiphia lanceolata; assembly: GCF_009829145.1. NCBI lineage: Eukaryota > Metazoa > Chordata > Aves > Passeriformes > Pipridae > Chiroxiphia > Chiroxiphia lanceolata. The sequence goes on from NC_045640.1 coordinate 33,482,143, forward strand.
CATAAGAAATTTGCATGGATTTGATGATTGTTGATATGTGCAATGCATTTTGCTCTTGTAAACTGTACTAAAAACTGAAGTGATGCATGGGGAAAAAAGGTGATAGAATTGCTTTTTGATAGTGTTGATAGTTACAGTATTTTTGACACAAGTCACTTGAATTTCATAATAAGGTGATACTTTGGAGACTCTTGCATAAAATTTACTACAGAGCTTGTATTAAATCACTGAACGTGTTCTGTGTATGAAAATTTAAGACAAATGCTGGTCCCTTGTTAAGTGTATTTATCACAAAACAAAATTGTGAATTATCTGAAATGGCAATACCCAAAAATTATTTTAGAGCCACTGAACAGATCTGCTTTGTGATGCTTCTACAAACAAGTCCTCATATGGCAGCATTCAAAATATCACATGTACATTCAGCATCGACTTTCTGTAGATAGAAAGGTAAAACTTCTGTATTGTAATATTTGTTCTGTCCTCTTCCATTTGCTGAATGGCAATAAAACGATATATATATCATTCTCCATTAATGTTGACAGGCCACTACAGTTGTGATTTAGCCAAGAACATTAGGTGTAGCCATGTAGAGATTACCTGTAAGTGACTTGTTAATGCGTAGTAGTAGTAGTTTGTAGTTACATAGTCTCTATAGGCTTATATTAAAAACAAAACAAAACAAAAAAAAAGCAAGAAAGGCTGTATTATGTTCAATGGCATAAGTGGTGAAAGAAATTCTGTAATCTGTAATGTCAGTTTACACAGGTCTTTTTTTTCTGAAACATTTTTTCAGTAAATGTGCGATAATTAAGGGGTTGGATCCTAAACTAGAGTAAAAGGGCATCATTGACCTCAGTTCAACTGCACTGGTTTATAACAACTGAGGGAATAGCAGGAAGTATTTGCATTCTTCACTATTTCCAAGACTGGAAGATAGAGAAAAGATCTGTGACCAGAGTACAAACAAAGAAAATTACAGGAGTGTTAAAGAAAATGTTACATTTCAGATTGGAGTAGGACTCTGTTTTATTGCTAATATTATCCAAATAGGCATTTAGTAACTATGATGACTCACTTTTTACTCTCGGTTCATTTAAGCAGTGCTTTAAATGAGGCTGATACCCTACTCTTGTGCAAAACTTTGCAGGTCATCACGTTTAAGCACAGTTTGCTTGCTTTTAGCAGAAAAGTAGAGGACTTGGTGCTGCATGCTTACACTAAGTGCAGAGTTTCTCCTTGGAGCAGTATAACATGCAGCATTTGGTTCCATATGCTTATGGAAATGAAGAGGCTTTATGCATGCATGGGCAGCTTTTGACAAGGGCAGGTATGTAGAAGAGGTTTGACTGATTGTTGCTAGAAATGTGGTACATCACAGCAGCCTTCTACAGCCACTTAATTGTGATGGAAGATATGACTGAGATGCGTATTCATGTCTTTCTTACTCGTTAACTAGGTCATAGCTTCATCTGGTGTCAGTATTTTAAAAATCTGCAAAACTGAAGCAAATCATCCAGTCCCTAAAGATGCTGAACAGAGCGGAAGGACGGATTGTGTTTGCCAACCAGCACTGAGGTCATGAGAGACAATAGGATATTCAATATAAAATAGGTGTGCCAAGGACACAAAGGAGCAGTTAATCATTTTTGAAACCTACAGTTCTGGTTCACTTAATATTCAGAAGCATTTGCTCTTTCAGAGTTTGTGCACTTCATAAAAACTCAGTGTTTTTTGGATGACATGGCCTTGGTTACTAATTCACTGCTGATATATTCACAGCGTCTTATCTTCCCCTCTACTTTTTGTTTATGCTAATGTCACTCAGCTGAAGACAATGTGGAGCAGTCCTGCACTAGAGCACAGAGACATCCACAAAGGGAATCTGTCCTTCACCTAGGATTAAGAGAAGTTAAAAAGAAAGACAAAGTAGGAGAGCATTGAAAAAGACTTGTATGACTCAGTATGACTTGTACAGTCTGCTCTTCCCTCATCTCCAATAAAAGTGTAAAACCAAATTCATCATCTGTTATCACTGCAGCACAACAGCTTGCTTCCATCCTAGAATACTGAAGGGTGAAATGCAAATGCAAATTTTCCCATTATTTTCATTGTGAGGAAGATGTAAGACAACTCCAAACAATCATCAGTGTATGCAAAGCAAGAATACTTGTGCTCCCATCTAATCGTATACAGTGTCTGTGACTTCACCTTAGAAGTGAGTGTTTTAAAGTAGGTGTAAGACATGGTTGAAGTGGTCCTTTCCCCAGTGTTTCCTCTGGATTCCAAAAAGTAGTAGCTTAGGAGCCTCTTATACCAGGTTTTGCATCTGGACAGCCATTTTTAATAACTGCTGATGGTTTAATTTTCAAATGTGTACTTATTGCATATGTAAATTTGGAAAAAAATATTATCTTCTGCACAGTTTTTACCCTCTTTTCATATTTTTATGCATCTGTGGTCCAATTTAATACACAAAATGTTTGTCTGTAACACAGGTTTGACAATACAGATTTGATTGTACAGTATACTTCTTTACCACCGTGATAACTTTTTGAACAATTGCAAAGTGTTCTTCTCTGTGTCTGATGCATGTTCTACTGTCTTTGGTAAGACAGAATCAATGTTTTAAAATACCAAGGCTTCACACCACAGTAGGAATGTTATGCAGCACTGTTGTTTGCTTTTACTAATGGATCAAATTTGATGGCTGTTGTCAAAGCAAACTAAGAATGCATGTTATGGTTTAACTGCAGCTGGCAGCCAAGCAGTGCACAGCCACTCACTCAGTCCCCCATCAGCAGGATTGAGGAGAGATTTGGAATAGTAAAAGCCCAAGAACTCATGGGTTGAGATAAAGGCAGTTTAACAGGGAAAGCAAAAGCTGTGCATGCAAAAAAAGCAAAACAAGGAATTAATTGACTGCTTTCCATGGACAGGCAGGTGTTCAGCAATCTCCAGAAGAGCGGGGCCCCATCACACATAATGGTTACTTGGGGAGACAGAATTACGGAATTACATAGTTCAGAGTGTTCAGAATGACAGTGTTGATTTTCAAACTGCTCACTGTTTTGTGCTATTAACATTGGCTTACCATGTGATATAAAAATTTCTAGCAAGAATGATTTATCTGTTGTGCTGTCTTTCATTGTAGTGGTTGTGTTGAGACAGCCGGTTCTGTAAAGTAGTGAGCACATCTCTAGTAAGAAATAGTAAAATAATTTTACTGAAAACAGTGTGACAGATACTTAAAAATTAGTTAGAAAATGCATATAAAGCAGCCAACCCTTCCCCAAGCAACTAATGGGGAAGTGCTATATCAAAAAATACTAGATTGAAAACAATGTATCACAGGTGGAAGTCGTATAGAAAGTTTTTAAAGAGGAAGTATGAACATGAAGCAGCTGGTTTCAAGGAGGTATAAATTATTCTAAATAAGAGCAAAATTTGTATATTATAGATATATAGCAGAAGGGACTAGGAGAAAAATACAAAGCTTATCTTCAGTAGAATCTGGTTACTTCTTTAAAGTAACTAATACTAAATTAAAAGATGCTTGAAGGCAGGGCACTGTTCCTGTGTCAGTAGTTAAATTGAGGTGAATCATAGAGCAGAGCTACAGAGTTGAGTGCAGTTGCATGGAAACCTATTACTTTGCTTTACAGGAATTGTTCTGAATTTTCAGGAAGCATTCCTGACTTACTAAGCAAATCAAAACCTGAATGTCAATGTCAAATTTCTGTGAATGGAAAGACCAGATTAAGATAATTTTTTGAAACACTTAGTTTGTGTTGCTCTTCTGAAACAATTTACTGTAAACTAACTTATTTCTAAATAAAAGCTTAGACTAGCCAAGAAATCAAACATGTAATTTGAAAACAAACAAATAAATAAATTCAAAACATGATCTCTCAGCAATTTTGCAACTTAGGCACAAAATCATCTTCTAGAATTGGTACTCTTTTTTACAATCATTTTTCTATGTAACAGCATTTTTCTACAAAACATTGGGTTTGGATGATAATTTTGACCTCATCAAGTTTACAAGGGAGATACACATAGTGTTGATTAGCAATAATCCTATAAGAAGTGCTCATTCTTCAGCAACAGAGATAATGCTTACAAAAGGGATTTTGAGTATGAGAGGAAGGCTTCCAAGGGATAGGACAGAATAAGATGAAATTATAGCCAAAATACTAGGAAACAGAGAGATGTTCACAGATATAACTTTGAGATTCAGTGACTTTATTTAGGAATGTCTGAACCCATGCCACTGATAGTACTTAGAGCAAATGGAGAGGAGAAAAATTACCTGAGATCATCTTCAGAAGTGAGGATAAGATGTCAGGAAAGTGAGACAGAGTGAAGTTAGAGACATTGTTGAAAACTGCAAATGAAAAGGATTATAGCACAGAAAGAAGGGAAGTAGAGAATTTCAGCAAGAATGTAGAATAGGAAGAAAACAACAGGACGTGCATCAGGTCATTTATTCTCTAAACCTGTTAGTTTCTCAAGAAGTAGATACTTTTTAGTTATTTGAAATAGAAATCAGAACACTAATTTGTCTTGATCAAAAAATTCCTTTCAAAGGCAGATTGATTTCTACGTACTTTCCTTTGCTTAGCATAGACTTTTAGAAGTAGCTCATTTTTTGATTGGAAGTACTCTTATACCATCTGATTTAACTGGGAGAAAGAACATCTTAGTATTTCAAATTTTACTGATCATCAGGTGAAGTACTTACATGCCCTGGGACCAATTGTAAGGTGATGGCTTTGTGGAGCTATTAAAATAGCATTTTACATTTTAAAAATGCCTCTTTTTTTTAGGCATCTGGATTCTTGTATGCTGTGTTTAGCAAGCAGCACCAGCAACTGCTGTAAGGAATGAAAAAGTAATTGTATTTTCAGTTTGTTGGCTTTATTAATTTGACAGCTTTTCACAGATAGCTATTTTGTGACTTCAGGAAATTTTAAGACTAGATAGTATAACTTCTTTACTGGAGGAAAAGGGTGTGTGTTTAAAAATAAGTACAGTGTGAGTTTAAACCTTCTTCCCTTTCCTTCAGAAAGTGCAGGTGAAATAAAAGTCACTGAATTTCTTAGATATGATTTAATGTTTGTCCTTTAAATGTTGAGTTCTTTAAGAAAGAAAAAGCTTATTCCTCTACCCATCTGCCATACAATTTCATGTGACTATTTATGCATTTATGGATTTGAATGATTGTGAAATAGCAAGTTCTAAATAATGCTGCTATAAGGCAGACTATTAAATATAAAAATCATTAAAAAGCAGGTGTAGAATTTACTGATGAGTCCCACAGTTACCATATTTTCATGCCTATAGCCCCTGACTTCTAAAAGATGTTTAAAACTTTACCAATCTTCTATATAGGACCACCATTTGTGAGATAATTGAAAATTTGCCTATTACCTCTGCAGATCTTGGCATTACTCTTCTGTCTGCATAAAAATCTGGAAATGTTAACTTTAAAGATGCTATATTCCTTTGTGAGGATCTCTGGGCTGCTGCCCAGTAACTTACAAGTAACTTAGGAGTGGCAAGAAACATCCCAGAAAGTTGCTGTGGAAACCAAGAACTACCAGAGCACCCTGACACTTCTTACTGACAAAAATCTTGTGGGTTTTCTTATGGCTAAGCTGATAGGGTGCCATGACAGTATTGAAACATACACTGTTTCCATCTCTCATCAGTATGTGGAACTTCTGAATCCTGTTTAAAATTTCTGATTTTTATACAGTTGTAAGTGAAAGAAACAGAAAGGTAAGTCTTACCCATGTTTCTCAGTCTCTGTGATTCGTTGATAGTGAGAATTTGTTTGCAGTTAAATTTCCATTTTTCAAGCTATTTGAAATAGCTCTTCAGAGGAAAAATTACTGTAACTTGTTGTGCCACTTAACAGTCAGTGTATTAATTAAAATGAGGGAATGTCATTACCTTAATGATATTTTCTTCTTCTGAACACTCCTAAATAAATTAGCATGCCTCCGTGTTAACTTCTACACATTCACATGAAATACATGTGTTAAAGCTGAAGCCTGTCTCCTTGTCATGTGCTTGTGGTTTGGCATACAGTTGAAATCAGTTGTGCTCTACATAGCAGAGGAATTTAATGAGCAAGTAACAGTGGCTTTTGAAATGACACACTGCAATGTGCTGTATGGTAGGTGGCTGTAGTTATAAAACTATAATTAAGTGTGTGGGAACTGAGAACATCTGCTAAGGGAATGCCAGTTTAAAAGAAAAAACCCTAAAAATTCCTAGTGCTGTAAAACTAGCATTAAAATATTACGTACACCAGATTAAGCTGAGGACATAATGTTAATAATTATATTAAGTAACCTGGGGAGAGTACGTGAGGGAGAATATTCTGCCATGCTGCATTACGTTATCTATCCTCTTTTTGTTATTCACACTGCACTTTTTGAGGTTGAATAGCTGGTATTACAGCAAGGCATGTAACTGATCTACATGTTTTCATGAAACAGATACCATCTCATGTGCTAACACTCCATGAATTAGTTGAGTGACGCTTGCAATGCAGAACAATGAGCCCTAAATAGCACTTGAGATGGTGTCAGAACTGGGGCTGCCACAGGTACATTTAAATTAATCTGATAACCTCGATGTAACATTGCATTTGGAACCAATACTAAACTCACTCAATCCTGTTGGCATCAGTGCTCCTGGGAACGTACCCTTGGCAAATTTTCACTGGGTGTTTAGAAAGCAAAGCAGGCAATATATTGTGATAGCAATGAAAAAAGCCATGTCTTAAATCTATTCAATCATTTTGTTTAGAACTGCACTTCTGGTCTCTGTTAACTAGCTGGAGCAGACTGATTATCTATTTGACTATTATCATAATTTCCTGGTTTAAGGTCCTGTTTCTTGCCAAAACTTAGGGGTCATGATTCTACAATATAATAATTTGACTCTGGTCAAATTATTATATTGTTTAGCAAATTTTGGACTCACTGGGTGGAATACAGTGATAAACTTTAAAACAACTTTGTTAGGAATGTGATTTTCCGCTCCCATTACAAAAATTGTGCACCACTGAAACATCTCTTTGCAGATGCGCAGTAGAGATTTGGCAAAATCAGAATCTAAAAATCTATTCCCAGTGCACATGAATGGAAAATTAGAACTGATTATTCAAATGCTTCTAAGTGTCAGGGGTAGTATAGGGGACGAGTGACATTATTCGTGTAGTTGATACTGCAATGAATGCTACAGCAATCTGAAAATGAGGTGCTGGTGTTTGCTCTTCTTTCAGACCCACTATAGACCAGTCTTTGCAGAGGAAAAGGCTGCGTAGCTTGAAGACTGAGGGAATAAGAGCAGTAGACTGTGACAAATTGCTTTTGGCAGGGGAAGGAGCAGTTTGGTTTGGAGAGTAGTGGCAGAAAAACTGGTAAAGTCAGTTAAACCAATGAAGATAAAACTGTCTAGGAAGGGATCTGGGGCTGAGAGCTGAAAAGGCAGAGGTTTGTCTAATGGCTCTAGAGAAGTGATTTGGGTGTCCCTGTGATGCCAGGGCCAGAGTAGAGCTGATCTGAAGTGAAGACCCTCTATGGATGTCAGGCTTTGATACCTACCCTTTTACTGTAGAAAGTTATTCCTACTTGCTAATGCTGAAACACACTTTGGAACTGAATTACACCAAGGCTGTTCAGTGACTTCCAACTGTATTAGTCATCAGTGCATCCAGAGCTTGGAATGAATATAATGGGAAAAGCTTGAGTTCAGTTCTGCACCTTTTTAGACAGCAGAAATATTTTGGTTATTTTTGTTGTCTGTCTGGTATCTAACAAGGCAAATTAAGCTGGGGTCAGTGTGGAAAGGAGTTTTGTGGCTGGGATTATAAGCTATGTGCATTTATCCACACAGAGCTCCTAATTCTTCCTTCCTACATGAATTCACTTATATCTGATAATGCTAAAATATATTGCCCATTTGGCTTTGATAAGGTCTGTATTCTCCGTGGGAATTCCTCATGGAACTTGTAAACTTTCAGTGTTATCAAGACCTCTGCATGTCTGTCAAATTTAGCCAAAATTGGCCACAAGTTTTAGGTACTCAGTAGGGGTACTGAAAGGTTTCCTGTGCAATCCCTTCCAATTATTATCTTAGCAAATAATAAGGATTGAAATGTTTCAGTTAGTATCTTCTTAGTTAGTCTTTTAAGTTATAGGTATTCTTTCTGGTTTTATGAGCATGTTACAAAAAGTTTCAAGTCAAATGCTGCTGCTTCAGCATACTTATAAGAATATATTAAGGAGTCTTACTTATATCACCCCACACACTAGTCTGACTCTGTTAGCTGGGTGTAACATTACCTAGTAGTTCAGGGAGGCATACTTTAATATGCCAGCAGAGGGAAACAGAAATGGATTTTTCTTTCATGAATTAACACTATTTCCAGAGATTCTGTTGGGAATGACTTACAGGGGAAAAAAAGCCCCATTGGAAGGAATTCTATTTAGGTAAGGATTTATGCATGTTTAGTCTCAAATTGATGCATATTATATACCTGGTAGAAAAGAGCAAGAATGCATTGTTGGTCATACTGTATAAAAACGGAAAATTAGATAATACTTGAAGTATTCAAGTGACCAGTAATATGCAAAGTGCTGGAAACAAGTGATGGAACTAAAATTTTCTTATGTTCCTAATACCTTTGGTAGCTACTGCAGCCTAATGAACCCAAATTTAACCCTCGAGTGATGTATTTTTAACAGAAAAATAGTTCTAATTATATTTGTTGTTTGTTTTGAGAAAGATGAAGAAATAATTGGATATTCTGGGAATATTTGGATCTTCTGGGAAATAAAATTTTAAAATAAAATTTTAAAGAATACCTAAAAGATTTGACAGGTGAATTCTGGATACCATTGTTAAATATTGTGTTTGTTAAAAGACAGATATTTCACCATGATGAAATGATTGGCACTTCCTAATCAGGCTTCTTTTCTGTCAGTAGTTTCTACCTTTCCAAAGAGCAATCTAGAGTGCTAGTGTATTTCCATTAAGGAGAAAATTGGACAGACTGTGTATACCAGAGTACTAAGCTAACGGCCACAATGACCCCTATCTTCTGGGGTTCTAGATGCTGAAATCTTTTCCTAAACAGCTGTGCCTGAGCAGAACTGCCTTGCTACACATCCCAAATGAAATAATATGTAAATGAATGCAAGAGGCATCCATCTCCCATATGGGTTCTGGCTACCTGTCAGGGGCTCATTGGTGTGTCTGTGGCATCTAACTGTACCTGACAAGGGAACTTTCAGAAGGGCTAAGAAGATGCGTAACATGTTTTAGGCACTCTGTCTTATGGTGGAGTTTTTTGTAATTATGTGTGGGGACACTAATCTACTACATATCTACTTCAGTGACATGGTCTCATACAGTAATCTTAAATCATTTCCAGCCTATGAAATGAGTTCATTTGAACAAACACGGTTCCTGTAAAACAAGAGCAAAAGAGGAAGCCAAAAGCAGGGAATGAAAATAACCACCACTAAAGGCTAGACATTTATAATTTTATATTATTAAAAGCAGTAATAGATGCCTGGGAAAAAGGGTAAGAAACATGAATTGCAGTCAGCAAGTTAATGGAAATTTTCTTTTAACCTTTAGTCAGTTAAAGGAACTTTTCTCCTTTTTTTATTTACATTTAAGCAATAAAAATAATTTAAAAATCACAAACACCACAAGCATGACTGGAATTATTAACAAAATTTTCTCTAGTGGTAGAGGAGGAGATGCAGAGTATAAAAGCAATAGTTTGTCCTCCTCCTTCCTTTTGCAGCTGTAAAAATAACCAGTAAAATGTACAGAATGTTGTCAGCTTGAATAACTTTCTTGGTATCCTCTTATACTTGCAGTTACATTTTAGGAAAATGTTCTGCTATTGAAGCATCTGAGAAGTGTTTTGAGATGACAGCAAGTACCTATTTAGAACCAAGTGAAGAAATTTGACTTAAGTTTGCTTTTCAGTTTGTAGCAAGTCAAAATACGTATCTAGTAAAAATCCTGCTACCAACAGGCAAAATTTTAAGCTTCAAGTCTTTTCTCTAGGGAGAAAGACTTAAGTTGTTAACAATTTAAATGCAAATGTTAGACCTTTTTCTACTGATGCTGTATGCAGTAACGAAGATTGCTGTAAAGAAGAGTTTAGAAAATTAGTCTTTGCTTTTCTTTCAGACATATAGTTAACTTTCTCTGTTTTGTGAAGAAACACGAGAAACGAAGGGATTATACCAGTTTCTCTTACTCTTGCATTTATAGCATTCTCAGAAAAATCACATTAGGAAAAGCGTGTCAGGAAAGAAGTTCCTTATCATTAGATTTATTCCCCTGCCTTAGACAGTCACACTTTTCACGTGCACTTGTCAAGTTCTGGATCTTAAGTCTGACCACAGCGCTCCCAATAAGTGCTTCAGACTTCAACAATTGTCATGAATAGAAACTACCTTATGATTTGCAGCTTACATTTAAGATTACATTAAATGGTTAATGGGGCCTTTATTCCTCCCACTTACATTCAATGCCTTTGTGTTCTTGTAGAGAATGATGATCCTGTGATGGATTCTCCTGTATCTGATGCTCTTTGAACATTTGCTCATAGAAAGTAGAACCACTTCTGATTTTCAAAAACAAAATCTTAGCAGTACATTAAATAACAATGTTAGTATTGTTTATACTGAGGAAATAGGCTCATATATCTGATATGCTGGAAGTTAGATATCAACTTAAAATTGTTTGTTAGTAATAGTGTAGGCAGATGATCCAGAAAACAGAGCTTTTGAAAGGTTCTTGAAGAACAAGGTGATAAGTTACCTTGTCTGGTATGTTTACAAATTTTTACAAATTTCCCTGGTCATGCACGTACTGCTGCTGAGTACAATGTGACTTACCTATTACATTCCAGTAGAAGTTTATGATCATGTACAAATTATTCGGGAATCCTAATTGTTTAATGACCTGATCGGTACATTTGCAGATAATGTGTGTGAGTAACATGTGTACAATAACACCACACTTAACATGAGGATATCTTCACAATCCTGTAAGCAAAACTTAAAATGACAGAAACTATGATATCAGTTGTCTGTCTGTGTTTTTCTCTTTGATTACCTATCTGAAAACAATTTAATTAGAACTGGAGTATCCAGCTCCTGAGTATTCAGCTTCTTATAGGGTGAGGCAATGTGATCTGGGACAAACAGTATTTCTGCTTATGTTTAAGTGCAGAAATAGTTCTGTGGGGCCTTCATAAAGCATATGCTTAAGCATATGCTCAGCGTATGCCTTGCTGGGTTGGATCTTAGTACAGACACCCTGCCATTTTGTTGTCTTCTTGTTGCATGGTAATGAAATGGAAAAGTGGAGGAACCATTTCCATACTTTCTCCATTTTTCATTATAGACACTGTCTACCTATGCTCCATCAAACGTTTTTTCATAGAAACAATATATTGGCATATAAGTCTTCCTTCTGCTTGGGGGCTGGCAGCTTCAAGACAGTTGGTTTTTTGTGTGAGTTCTTGTTGCCACAGCCTAAACATTGTGGTGTTTATCAAGTTCTTATTGCGTTCTCATTGCCCTAGTCATCCTGCTAACAGTAAACATCTGAAAAAATTGCTTTTAAAAGCTGAGAGAAATAAAATAATCAGCTTCACTGTCCTTTCAGAACTAATGCTTCATAGTTTTTTTTACCTGCTTCACTGAATGTATGAGTTGGCATATGAAGTATACTGATCTATTGCAGAGGTAAGAGCAGGAGTGCTGTGTAGAGTCTTAATGATGTGGGGTAAAATAATTTACTGCCACATGCATATTTGGATATAGAATCCTGCCTGCTAACAAATATGTGTTTGTAGATCACCTGCAATGTTTAAACTGAATAATCACAGACTGATTTGGCCTCTTAACTTTGCAGATATTTTCTCAGATTACTCTCTCTAGGTCAACCTGTGAAACTGGCAAACAACATTAATGAAAGTCTGACACTCCTTCTCACACAATTCTGGAAAGCTCCTGCCTTCTCCAAATATCTGGGCATTACTCTCTACCTAAGACAATGAAAATCTATCATTTTCCAGCCAATCACACACGTCTATCCTGCTGTTGATCCATCTGCACTCTGTGTTATAAGCCAATTGCTCCTCTCACCAAAGGTCCTTGGAGTAGAATTTATTACAAAAGATGGTAGCTATAAAGAGCACATGCTAGAATTAACTTTAGGATTAATATAAATCCTGTATCAAAAAATACATCTTAAACCTGCTTTTTGTAATATCTTGTGTGAAATGGCAAGGAGTAAATAACAGGTAACTTAGAATCACAGAATGGGTAAGGTTGGAAGGGACCACAGTGGGTCATCTGGTCCAACCTCCCTGCTCAAGCAGGGTTGTCCTAGAGCAGATTGCACAGGATTGTGTCCATATCATTCTTGAATATCTCCAGTGAGGGAGACTCCACGACCTCTGTGGGCAATCTCTTCCAGTGCACGGTCACCTGCATGGTGAAGAAGTTCTTCCTTATATTCAGTGGAACTTCCTGTGCATCAGTTTCTGCCCATTGCCTCTTTTCCTATTGCTTGGCACCACCAAGAAGAGCCTGGATCTATCCTCTTGATACCCTCCCTTCAGATACTTACAGATATTGATGAGGTCCTTTCTGAGTCATCTCTTCTCAAGGCTGAACAGGCCCAGCACCCTCAGCCTTTCCTTGTAAGAGATGCTTCAGTCCTTTGTCAGCCTGTCTTTTATGCTCTGATTCAAAACAAACCAGACAAGGTAACTTATCACCTTGTTCTTTAAGAATCTTTCAAAACCTATGTAAGCAAGGAGGCAACTAGCATTCTAGACTGTGCCCCCTGTTGTTACACAGCTAGCAAGCCTGGGATTTCAAAGGGGTCTAGACTTCATGGCTACAGAGCAGGAGGGAGAAAGACCCCGAAAGTTATTCATGAGCTTGGATGCCTTTGTGATGTGGCATTTAAGATTTCATAATATGTTGAGTTATTAATAAAGTTTTAAGTATAATTTTTGGAGTTTCTACATGTCCTTAAAAAAAAAATATATATAAAACCCCACAATCTCCTTTTCTTTACTTCCCAGTTCTTTCCAAAATTTTACATGGAAAGAATATTCTAACTTCTGATGGCCCTCTATCCTTAGGTAGCTCTGGACTGTGGTTATCAACAATGATTAACAATTATTTGAATGAGGTGCAAGCAGGTAATAGCATGTTACTCCTCATTTAGGCTTTGATTCACAAAGTGCTTTCTCACATTTACTTAGTTGTTGATTTATTGGGTGTTAGAGATCCTGCATTAATGGCTGTAGGTGCTCTAACATCTGAACAAGAAGGGAATTAAAACCCTAACAATAAAGACATGCATCTTGATTCATGAATAAACTGAGGGTGGGGAAACCTTCCTTGACTTCTCACTAACCCTTTTTATAGCTCTGTCTGAATGTGGAACAGAAGGGGTGACAGAATGCTTTCCTGCAGCACCCCACACTGCAGAACTTACAGGAACAGAAGCAGCGACTACAAGTAGATATCAGGGTCTCTTGGAGACAATAGACCAGGTGTCAGTGAGATTCCCATGAGTCTTTTCAGTAGTCTCTTGTAATGCAAAGTATTGCTGAGCTGAAGTAATCATTGTAGTGTTATCAAGAAATAGCACAGGGATATATATTATGTATTTAGCAAAACCAAATGTAGCAATGGTAACCTAATGCGACTGTGGTTAAACTCAGTGTTCTTTTACTTCAGCATGTAAGATCAGGTGTGAGCTAAGTAGAAGAATTGCCTGATGTATGTGACTGAATAGCAGTCTCTGATTTTGAAAACTCATGCACTTCAGTAGTGCTTTGTGTCTGCACAGTCATTATGGGCATTCTGTCGCAGCGTTAGCTGTCTGAGAGCTGAGTATCTTAGCTGATCATTGGGCATCCATTTTGTCAGTGAAGAGTCTGATGCTTCCAGTGGAATGTTCATCTCACCTCTGTCAGGTGTCTATACGGCAAACTCATTCACAAAGAACAGTTTTCAGAAGGCAATGAAGAAGGAATATAAGTACAAAACAAAACCAGCCCTTTGTTCCCACCCCCTCTCCCCCTTCTTGAAGTAAGGATCTTAAAGACTGATGGAAACAATGCTGAATAAAATAATTTCAGGCATATGGCTGTTAATTTCATTGCATTCCTTTGGCTCCTACTGCTGGTATTATTAAGTATTTGAATGGTACTTTGGCTCTTTAGAAGCAAGGAATTCAAAATAATTTTAGTATTAAATACAAGGCCTGCTGTTTGCATGAGTGCAGTTTGGGTTGCCTTATTTACATGCGTACTTTTCAGGTGTGCAAGACTAATTTGTTCTGCAGCAAAATTAGACTAATGTGGAAATGTTAGTCTTTGTGTGCAGTTCCTCATTGAGTGTCAGCAATGCAGCCTAAGCTGTACAGAGGGAAACTCTTAGGAGGACAAAGCTGTTGTGCTAAAACTGAGTTTTGTCTTTCAAAACTTGAATAAGAGTTAAGCATGCTTTAGGTAAATATGTCGAAGCCACCTGCTGGAAATCATTTTGGCTTTGCAATGTTCCAAGAGTCCTGTACTTGTTGGATCTGAAAATAAATACCGTGTTGCAATTTGTAGCTTGTGGTACCAGCAGTGATTCAGTTTCAAGCTAAAAGAAGGCTTGAAAATGGTGTCTCCTCTAGAAGACTGAAAACACTGTGGGAATTTGAGGCTGTAAGAATATTCTGTGGCTATGAAAAAAATCCAGAATTTCAGTTAAAAACCATTTATCAAAAAATAAAATAGAATTTGCCTTAATTTTTAAGAGATCTTTTGGAAACTCTCAGAGGTAGTTTGCTGATAGCTGCAGCATAAAAATAATTTAATAACACTTTATTCACTGCCAGTTGTCTATTTCCATAGTTCTCAAGAAGTTTGACATGCTTTTTTTTTTTTCCACAAAACTGACTGCATAATAGCAGCAGAATTCAGATAGTTTCTGAAGAACACTAAGTTTTTCAAGCAGTGGAATGTCTGACTTGTTATAAATACAAGAGAATACAGCAATATATGTGTTACCTTAGAGGTACAGTTATTCAGACTTCTTGAAGAGTTTAGCTGGAATTCTGTTTTGGTATTTTGTTTACTTGTATTAATTAGTACCTTGAGTCTCCCATTATGAAAACAGTCCCTCGTGCATACCTTCCAACTTACTTCAACATAGACAGACAGTTTGTATTTTTAATTTATTTTTTGAAGCTGTATTACATTACAAATTCTGATTTTTCCCTTTGTTTTATCCTGGGCCTGATGTGGGAATAGTGCAGAGGGAGAATGAAATTTTTTAGCCTTCAATATTTTGGTTCCAGTGTGTCTGGCCACTTAACAAAGTAAATTATAGTGGGCAGTGTATATGTAACGATAAAGCTGAGACTGGCCAGTATACAGAATGCCATTGGAAACATCTTCTGTATCTATCTTTTTCTCTCTAAAAGAGCCTGAATAGAAGAGGTATTAAAACTCCTAATCCTAAATTAAAGCTATGCCATAAACCAGTAGTAGATAGAAAATAGTGTTTAGTTTATCCTGTGACATCCATAGGTTAAAGTCGGCTCTTAATGTAGGATGTTGTGCTTTTTCTACAGTTGTAGTTTTGTTTATAGTGTTTTACTATTTGTTTGTTTGTAAGTACTGTATAGAGTTAGGATATCTAAATAAACTCAACCTTTGTGTGCACTTTACATTATTTTGGTGCAAACCATTAAAAAGCGTGTTGATGTATAGTGACTTGATTCACTACCTCTTGATTCCATTGGGAGTTTTGATATGGATTCCTGTGGGTGCCAAGACACATGCCCTGATTCTGTGCATAGAAATACAGATAGTAACATTACAAATGTCAGTGTTGTCTCTAGAGACACATTAAATCACTGGATGAAAACAACATCTGCTTATAAACCATTGAAAAAGACCTGCTAACTTTGGCTGCTTAGAAAATACTTGTAGAGACCTACTCTTTACATTTTTCTGTTTGCACAAAGGAGTGAATAAACCTTATAAGCAGCTTTTAAAAATATTTCCACATTCCTGTATGGGAATAATTTTTATTTTATAATTTCAAGACCGAAAGTTAATCACTACTTTTTTATCCCAGCGCATATGTTTACAACAGAGATACTAAACAGTTGAAAATAGAGTGGCTTATAATGGAAGTGACAGCTCATCCTTAACTTTGGAAGGACAAGCAGTACCAGTTTAATTAAAGCTGTGTTAAAATAGGACTGCCATTTGTATCACGGTGGTTCTCTCTCCACGCCTCCAAAAGCCTTGCTGCCATTTTGTACCACACATTCCTATCTTGTGCAAATTAATAGATCATTTTATTTCCCGCAGGAAATCTGAAGACTTTTATAGCAAAACCTCCAGTGTCAAAATGAACACAGGTATGCTGCATCTGTGAGATTTTTCTTTTATATGTTGTTTTGTGAGCAGAGAATCCCAAATTTATTCAAATTTTCATGAACAAATTGTATTTTAGTTGTTGCTGTACTCAAATTAAGCAGGATATTTTAATAGTGTGCCTGCTTATGTGCATTTGTATTCCATATATAACATTTACATACATGTTTTTCTATGTATGGATATATATGGATACATGAAATATAAATGCATGTTTAGCCTTCTGTGCTTAAGTTAATATCAGTTTCGTGTCTTTATGTTTTATGTGAAAATACATAGTGTAAGGACATAACATCTGTGAAAAAATGGTGTTAAAGCATCACATTTTCCTAAGAAAATGCACATGCTTTAAAAATGCTTAATTTTCATTCTGTACTGTCACTTAATTAAGGGACATATAAACACTGCCCTTATTATTAGTTACACTTGTATATCAGGTGAGGATAACTATTTTGTACTTACAGAGGTTTGTATTTTCTCTCAAGTTGATGTGACAGATGTATTGACCAAATTAAGTACTCTATAGGAAGTTATCTTCATGATCTATGACAGCATACTAATATTTGCTCCTGAATTATTGAAGTCAATAGATAATGCTGATGTTTGTGCTGAAAGTGGGAATAGGCCTCTTGAAAGCAGACTGCTGAAATCCTGACCTCACTCATGTCAGGTGTAAATTTTCAGTTGCAGTCAGCTCTTTAGGGTCCATAGGTGAACTGTCTGGTTTGCAGATTAACTGTGGTGCAAGGATAGACATATCCATCCTTTCCAGACCAGTGGTTTTATCATTGACAATAGTGCTGCACCATGACAGCTGACATGTAAGTGGGACTTGAGGACCTGAACTACTTTGAAGTCTGAATTTCAGCAGCATGCTCTAAATCAAAGGGATTACCTTTTTCATGGTATAGGTTGCCATTATATGGATCACTGAATTAATCAGGCTTCGTGGCTTCCTGTTGTCGCAGACAACTGGAACTCTGTAGGGCCCATTTTTTTAACAAATCTATTAGTACGAAGTTGAAATGTATTGGCTTACTTGAAACCATGACATTTGTAAGTATAATAAGACAGAGAAGATAATTTTCTCAGCTGAGTTTGTGCATTTTTGCCCCAAAGTTGTGGTTGTTCTTAATTATTTTTCAAATGCTAACCAGGGTGGTTAGAAATAGACATAAGATTTAAATAATCTGTGGCTGAATGTCTTCTGTTGAGGATTGGGAGTCTTCTGATCACACAGGAGCCTTGAAAACAGACTTTAAAGACCTGAACACACCTGAAATCCTTTCCAGTTGCTTAAGGATATCATGACTGTAAGCTGAACTTTAGTCTGCTCTGCACTTACACAGTGAAAATATTTTTCATTTTGTGTATGCTTAATATTAATGTGCATGTTACCAGCTGCACTAAAAGAACATATTGACAAAAAATGTGGTATTTCCTATCAGTTCTGTTGATGTAGATTTTTTCCTGACTGTAACAAAAAAATAAAATAAAATAACCTGTGAGTAGGTACCAAAGTGAACATCTTGCACCTATCTTTGCACCTATCTACAGCATCACTTTATTAAGGAAGAGAGTGACTCAGGTGGAAGCTGTTTTGCATGGTGTTCTGGTCTAGTTGTTTCTGTTTTTCTTTTTTTTTCTTTTTACACTATGCT
Organism: Chiroxiphia lanceolata; assembly: GCF_009829145.1. Taxonomy (NCBI): domain Eukaryota; kingdom Metazoa; phylum Chordata; class Aves; order Passeriformes; family Pipridae; genus Chiroxiphia; species Chiroxiphia lanceolata. The sequence continues at coordinate 33,500,320 of NC_045640.1, forward strand.
GGTTTTGAACATGAGTGCTACAGTTTTGGTTTGGGTTTTTTTTATTTCACTGCTTCATAACAGGAATTTGTGCATGATGCAACTGGAGGTTATCAGATACTATTGATTTGCCACTAGTTTGTTTTAAAAATATGCATTTCATTAATGACTCCTGCAGATAAATGAGCCCTCTGATGCCAGTAACTGCTGGAGTGGCAAAACTAGTGTATATGCAGCTTTAAAAAGAAAAAGTAAATCTACTGCTTAGACTGGGTTCCTCTAATCCTGTGTTCCCTGTGGCTGCAGACTTGGCAGTCTGTCTCAGCAAACCCTGTGGAAGATATTTTTGTCTACAGAGAAAATGTTTTGAAGAGCTTTGGTTTTCAATACTCTACCATATATGGGAGGCATTTCTTACCATTTGATGTTAATTCTGTACCACATGTTAGGAAGGAATATTCAACAGTATAAGGCAACGAAGCATTTTTGCAAAAGCAAAGAAATAGAGGTAAGAAGAGGTTTTCAGAAGTACCAAAGGTACTTTGGGCTCATGCTTCCTTTTGGTGTTCAAATGCTGTCATAATTTAAAAATAGTAGTCTAGTAGAATGTGTACCTTTTTAAATCGAGACTAAGCAATCATCAACAGAATAGTATTTTAAACTATTCATAGGGGTTTTCTTCAGTAGATCTTCAGGTTGATGAGCATCATTACCGTGGTGACTTGACTGACTAAATGACAGAAAACATGAGCCAGCCATGAAGCTCACATCTGATTAAAACGCAGGATAAATGTGCTTACTGTTCATTATACATATGTGCATGCATAGCTGACGTTGGGGAAGAGGTAATTGCAGTGAAGTATAATAAATGGTTACAAGTTAATAGGCTAAAATAGATTCTTACTGTCCATCTGTAAATATTTTGGCTGAATTTCACACAGATCATTCTTGATAAATGCATCTAATTTTAAAGGTATTAAACAAGATCACTGTTTGCACTAGATGAAGTACACAAAGAGCAGCCAAGAGTGAAAAGTATGCAATTCTGGAAGACTGCAAATATTTTCTGTTTGTTAAAATTATTAGTGGAAGTCATCACATGGACTAATCTCTTACATTTTGTCTGGGAGACAAGAACAGAATTTCTTGGATCCATGCAGAGTTCCTGATTAGATTGTGAAACCACTTTTAGGTCGCTAAAGCAAATTAGGTTGGCTTCAGTGTTCCAGGCATTCTACAAAACATTTAGTTTTTAGCAGCACCAGAGAACCAAATAATAGTAGGTTTACCTGTCGGTGTAGATCATATGATAAAAGTTTGTCTGCACACCCACAAAGGAGTTCAGAGAAACAGTGGCAGGAGGGGAAGCCCAAGTAATAGCCTGCCTTGCCAGGCTACTCCCAGGGCCCTCATAGGAGCCATCAAAGGCCTATTTCCACAATCCTAGAGAAGCACAGGAACACAAGGGCAGGCAGGAACACAAATTAAGGAGTCCCAGGGAAGAGAGGGCCTCCCTTGTCCAGGGCCCTCTCAGGGCTGTCCCAGGAGAGTCTGTGCCCTGTGGTCCAGGCATGGAATGAGTGGCAGACTCAGTGTCTGAGCCCCACTGCTGGAAGGATCCACCCTGTATATGTGTGCTATTCTCATCCTGCTCAGCCAGAGAAGGGAGGGGGATGAGGCCATTGTGTCATCTGTGTTAGTGTGAGTGCTCGGAGCTGTGTGTCTAGCCATGTATGTATGTGGTGTATACATGTGTCTGCTGGGAGCACATCTCCAGTCTCCCTGCTGGTTGGACCTGGGGACACAGAGAGGCAGCAGCCTTGTCTATCTTGGACTTTTGGATTCAGTGCTATATATTTTCCTCAGGTCAAAATGCAAATAGGGAGTAAGAAGTGCTGGTCTAAAGACTTCTAAACTTGAATACGCTGTGCAGAAAATGGGAAAGATGATACCATTTGCAAGTACAGTGAATAGAATCATAATCAGCAAACATTATGTTTTGATGCCATTTTTCTTTTCTTTGAGCTGTAAGAGCTTATTAAAAACTTCCTGCCCCAGCTTCTCTCTTTCACCTCTTCACACAAGGTCACCATCCTTTCATTTTTGCCAACTTTGTTTATGCCACTGTTTTTACTGACTCTCTGAAACAGTCTTTTCAAGAAACCCACCGCTTGTTCTTAAATGAAAGTGGTGTTGTTTTGAATTGGCTCCATCCTACTTTGGAGCAGGACCCAACGAATAGACTGTTTGTCAAATGGAGATACAGCTCGCTGAGGGTGATGCTGTGGGAGCAGTTGCTGGAATTATGAATTCAGGGAGAAATGGTTAAAAGTGGAAAGAAACAGAATTAAGGGAGAGAGAGAAAAAGAAGCTGGAATTGCATTTTAGGCAGCTGTTTTGATTGAGTTATTACCCAACTTCATATTCTAGTATTGCTTGCAGACATTAACTGGTTCAAGTCTCCTTTGCTTCTATATTAAAGCAGTACTTAGTAAGACAGGGCTCATACCTGAACAACTTTTCAGGTTAGAAGAATTGTGAATATGTGTATACATATTTGCCCACATATTTTTTAATATATGCATACATTTTATATAGTTTGCCTCACCCTCATATTTTCCTTAAGTAACAGCTGTGCAGTATTAATTGCTTATAGTTTGCAAGTGAAATGAGCAGAAGATCAGTCTCCCATACTGTTTCTTAACACTCTGTACCCCAGACGTAGGGCTTTTTGGTGTTATTTGGAGTTCAAGAATCTGGGTGAATATAGCTAGTATTTACTGGCAATTTGATGTACTGTGAAAAAGGAATACAGGCTTGAATAAGCCTCTTGAAGTTAAATGTGTAAGGCCGTGCAGATAAGGGAAGCAGTTTGTAAACTGCTTCATTTGAGGCAGCATGCAGGTTCTTCTGATTCTTACTCTGACACAATGTCCTTGACTTAACAGGAGCCTGGCCTGAACAAAGATAGGAAGGTGAAGTCCATCATGCATAAAAATGTGCTTGGCCACACACATTCATATTCTATTAGAAATTTTGCACAACTCAATCTGGTATCAATGTACGGTTATATCTAAATTGAGTACTAACTGGCTCTCATTGTTTTGTACAGCTATTGATAATTAATGGAGGTACAGACTTGCATATAGGCTTCTATATATAAGAGTAAATATTGTATGCATCTATCTATATAGTAAGTTACAACATCTGTTTTATTTAACTTGTATGAAGCCACTTCAAACACTTTGCTAGATTATGGATCCAATCAGTATAAAACTCTGACTCATTTCAGTTACATTAAAAATTAAATTGAAGCAGAATTTCCTGAAGTTACCGTAATTAAATATTCATTGTCAGCTTTCTTGTTGTACTCCTTTCTTCCCACTTCAGTTTCTCTATCGTGAAATTCAGGAAGGTAGCTCTTGGAAAATTACAAAAAAGTATCACTTTGTTTTAATAAAAAATGTGACAGTATAACAAAATTGTTTGCTTGTTAGCTTGTATTAAATACAGTATGCTGTCAAAGTCTACCAATATTCAAGTTAGAACAGAACTTCAGTATCAACACATCATCAAATCTCCTTGGAATTACCTCTTGTATATGTAGATGGTGGGGGAAAGGGAATGCAAGACTGGAAACTGTGAATTTAATTACCATTGCCATTCTATATTTATGTAAGCAAACCAAAACAAATGGGCAAGATTTGATAGCCATTGACTGTTTCACTTGTGCAAGGCTAGTAACTGATGGCAGGCAGTGTATTGCATTCAACTACTGCTGACTGAAATCATTTGGCCTTTTGCCTCGATCCTTGGAGTTGGCAATGGGTCTTTGGTACTGCTTATACCTGAGGCAGTGGCTCTGATGTTTGCCAATATTAGCAACTACTTAATGCGTATCCTGCAGGACTGGTGGCCAGAGGGCTCTGCTATTTCAGGGGAATATTGGAATGAGCAAAGGAATGTCAGGAGCTTGCTACTTTTGCAGATATGGGTTAAAGATGACTCTGTGGCTCACGTTATCATAGGAAATAGGTTGCAGGTCTTCTTTAAGCATAATTTAATAAACTTTCGTGTCATAGGTCACAGAAATAAAAAAGACCTTTATAATACTTGTATTTCTTGATTACATATGGGGCCTTATATGAAATTTCAGTAATATCAAATATGAAAATTAAAATAATTATTATAGTGAAGAGCAAAAAAAATTCTAGTTAAATGTAATATATAAATAGAGTAATATTTATTAACTTGCTTGTACAACTAGTTGCTAAAATGCTAAGTTGTGAGAAAGGTGTCTTCTTATAATAACAGAGTATTTCTAAAATGCAATGACAGCTCCAGTGAGAGAGTAGCAGAGTAAGGAAAAAAAGACATGCAAGATCCAGAAGAAAGGGGTTTTTTTCATTCCTCATTGTTTGAAATTATTTTAAATTTCTAGTCATTCCCTCACAATGTTATTCAGTTCCAGACATATATTTGTTTTATCTTCCATTAGATAAAAAAGGGGCAAAGGGAGAACAAGGATGTTCCACCAAAATGAGAAAAAATATGCCTTTCCTAGTAATTTTGTTTCTTGAACATAAAGGATCCAGAAGACTTAACAAAAGTACTTTGTCAGCTTATCAAACAGAAGCTTAGTTTTTGAGTGATGTCTTCCTAATGCATACAATGAAATTATTTTGCAGTGCAGATTATTGATTAATATTACTCTGGAATGCTTAATCCTTTATCTTCATTACTTTGTTTTTACTAATGAGCTGTAATTAAACAGTCTTTCAGGTAACAGAATGTGTATATTTCCCTAGTGGATTAAGTATTAAATATTACTTTCTTTGCTTATTTTCTGTGAGGTTTATTGTTGTTTAAAGCTTGTGAAATTTTATGTATTCTGCTAATCTGCCAAACTTGCAAATACACGCATTTCTGCAGCAGTTCCCTAACTGCATGCTTATTTTCATATACGTTTGGCATATCTCACACTGTGATTTGTTGCATGTGCTTGCTCTCTTTGTCTGGGGCTGCCGTCTGTATTGTTTTGTGCTTCCAGATAGCGGTGGGTGTGCTCGCAAACGTGCTGCAATGTCTGTCACATTAACAGCTGTGAAGAGAGTTCAGAGTTCTCCAAACCTATTGGCCTCAGGTATAACCACTAACCAGCGAGAGACTACTTCTAAATGGCTTTTTTTATAGTGTTATGTATTTCTGCCATATTACTTTGAAAGGAGGAGAAGGGTAACCCTATTTTCTATTCCTCTGACAGATCTATTACTTCTACAATGCTCTTTAAAAAGTGGTCTTAATTTTTCTCTGTCAACGCTTAGTAGCCACTAATAAAAAAAAAATAGGAAGACTGAGGAAAAATCAGTTATTTATATATTAATTTTTCCCTTGATACATATTTTGGGTCTCACGTCACTTGTTTTTTATTCAAGATAATATAGCATGAAAGAGAGATTTTGTTTATTACAAACTTTTGATATTGAAATTTGATTTTAAAGCACTTCTCTAAGGAAAAGAATCTGAATGTTTGTTGTAAAATGATTTTCAGAAGCCAGATTAACTTTTAAAAAATCATTTATCAAGCATGTTTTCCTAGAAATATTCAAAACAATAAAAATACAGAATATTCAGTAGACAGGCAGATCTGCTTCTTATCAATACCCCGTATGGTTTTGCAAAATTAATTTATTTCTAACACAAATTAGTATTGGATATTTCTTTTTCAGGGTCTGATTCTCAGTCTCCAGATTCAGGTAAATAAAACACTGTGTTATTTATGCATCAGTGCAATACCAGTTACAACAATCTTCTATTTATTTGATTTCATTACTCCATACTTCCTCATTCTTTAAGGAAAGCGCTGCTGAAACTGTAACCATAATTGCTAGTGGTTAAGACTTCAAATTCAGGTCTCATTTGAAAGCAGTTATTTCCTATAACACAGAATATGTTGTCAGGAAAATGAATTGTGTGGGAGAAAACAGACTGCTAATTTGCCACCTTTAGCTTTATCACTGTGACACCATTCAGTGGTACTTGCTATTTCCTTTTTAGTGTCTTACTCAGGATTGCAAGTTCTGCCCACCTCATTTAGCAGCCTGCTCACATAATGTGTTAATTTTCCCAGCTTCTTACAGTATTTTGTCTTCAGCATCTCCCTCTATGTTTGGACGACGTCTCGAGGGCATCGCAGGTCTGAGAACAGAGAAAAAAACCTGGTTGGTTGGTTGGTTGATTGGCTGGAAAATTGAGGTGTCATTTGGATTTGGCAATAAGATACATTAGTGGAACAACTAATTGGGTATTGTGGTGAAATTTTGTGAAACTGCCATGACCAACTAAGTTTATATGAGCTGGGATGTTTTTCAAAATCCAGCACAGCTGTGAAGTTTGAGAACCTAGTCTGTGAAAGTATTTCAGCCTGCTTTGTACAGGGGCTGAAGCACCAGCATCCCAAAAGGACTCCCAAGGTTAAAATCTGTAGTCCTATGAAAGTTGTGGGGAGATCTCAAACTGCCATTACCCGCAGAATTTTCAGTTCTTGAATTTTCTAAATTTTAAAGACCAATATTTTGTAGAGTGGCAGCTTTTCTGTGTTCTTTTAACTTCCATGGTAATAACAGCAGCCATGTCAGTTGTGTAGTAGCTAAAGTTTTCCACAGTTTGTTTAGTAGCTGAGTTACTGTGTTGAGAACAATATAGACATCTACTAATCACACACCAAAAAATGGTTTGATTCTTTTTTCTTTACAAAAGCTTGGAGATCTTACAATAATGGAAGTAGAGAGACACTGAATGGAGACGCTAGCGGTTCATCTCTTTCAGCAAAAGGTTTTAGGAGTGTGCGGCCAAATCTACAGGATAAAAAATCACCAACTCAGGTAAAACTGAACACACTGAGTTTCATGCTATGCCATTTGTGTGTGGGTTTTTCGGGGGGGACAGCAAATATAGATGGGATACCTCTATGGAACATTGTCCTGAAGTCTTCCAGATGTGGGTCATTACAAACTGGTTTACTGCATAAATAAAGCATTCTCCACACAGGCTGTATGCCTCTAGGTTAATTACCAGAATTGCTTTCAATGAGCAAGACAAACATCTAAATAAAAGTAGGTCATACACAAGTAAAAGCTTTCTAGGAGTATTCCCAGACTTCAAAGAGTATTTATTAATAGTTTACACTTGGAAAAATGCACCAGTCATCAAAATATCTGAGAATAAGGGTTTATTAATTATAAGGTAGAAAATGCTTCTGCCTGTTTTGCAGAACGATGTAATTGGAGCATGCTTAAGTAAAAACCAGACTTGGAAACATATTTATCTGTCCAAAAAATATCAACTTACCAATTTTAATATTGTCTTTGTTACTACTTTAATTGAAAGGTTTAAGAGGCTCTGTGTGTTTTATATATGTGTCTTACCTGTGAATAATAGCTTGCGATCTAATATCATGGAGTACTTACCTACCTGAACAATTTCACAGTAATAACTCTTATGCAGTGTAATTGTTTTTTAAAAGAAAATAGATGATTGTGGGCTCCCTTCTGATCCCAGTTTACTCTGAACAAATGGAACATCTGGCTTTCTAAACAGAAGCTGTACAGCACTGCACAGGAAAAGGTGGTGGGAATCTGACCATTTTATTGTCCATTGAATTGAGCAATGTTGAGATGAAGGCCCTTAAGTTCCCAATTCCTTTATTTAAAGATAAAAGTCAAACTGCGTTGTATCTCCTGCTAACATTTACTTTCTTTCTGTTTCTTCTTCAATGTTATTTTGCTGTGTGTGGATGCTTTTGGCAACTAAGGCACCTCTGCCACCCCCTAGAAAAGCAAGAGTAACTAATCACAAGAATGAAATTAATCTCCAGGCAGTAACAGCTGGTCCAGCTAAATACCATCCCACAGATACTGCCTATTACACTAATGAGAAGTCTGTTCAGGAGACAATGTCATTTCAAATATCTAACACAAGTGTGTCCTATGCACAAAAAATCATTAAACCACTGACCTCAAACTCCAGTGCAGGCACAAACACAGTAGCTGGTATAAGTACTACTCTCCATCAAGGCCAGAGGCAACAGTCTCAAAAACGTAAGGTATCTACCCTGAAATTAACCCGGACACGTGACCCAGCAAGTAGCATTCATTGTAATTCACAGCAACAGCTCGAGCCTGTTGAAGAGCCAGTATTTCCACAAAGGCCTGTCTCACCTGCCTGTAACCCCATGCCTGAGATACACACAGCATCTCTTTCCATTCAGATAGCTTCCTCCCCTGACAATAAAGCAGAGCCTGAAATCCAAGAACATCCACCTAGTATTTCTCCAGACACTTCAGAGATGTCTTCAAAGGATTTGGGACAAAAGTCTACAGTTCTTCCTTCTTCACAGGCTGCAGAATACCATGTGGTATATTTAATTTTTCCATCTTTTATTTTAGATCTTCGTGAATCACTTAATAACCATCTGTTTAGTTATACTTACATTATCAAAGTTAGATCTTATGTTTTCTGGGTAAAACTACCTGTCACATGGATCCAAACAGAAATGAACAAAACCTGAAGTTTTTGGAAGATTATTTTTAAAAGATTAATTATCTAGCTGAGCTGGGTGGCAGACTTTGTTCCTCTGTGAGTACTTTATGGAGGTCAAATGCGCTATAGGAAATGAGTGCACTGTAGACAATGCATCTGCTTAAATGGCTCTTCCTAGAGAGGGTCTCATTAGAGCATTATGCTGCCATAGATGCTGGAAGGATCGAGTATGGATAGAAAAGGTTGGTTGTGGGGTGGAGTTCTACAAGTGCAGCTCTGCCAGTTTGCACTTGTAGTTTGCACTAGGCCCACAAAAAATAAATTGTGTCAGTGGGTGCTTTCTGCAAGGCTAGGCACTGCCATGTGTCCTGTGCAGTTGCACTCTTAAAAGAAAATGGACTGATAAAATCTTTTTGTCAAGCACCTCCATATGAAACATCACAGGGCACTGAACTTTTAAGTCCCTCTGTTTCCCCTTACGCCTACTGAGATGAAAAATCTTTGTTAGCTGTACTGACCTCATATAGGAGAAATGGGAGTATCAGGCACACAGCATAGGACCAGAGGAGTCTGAGCAGAGTTTATCACCATTCAGAAAGTCACTGAGTCAAATAAAATAAGCCTGGGACCAATAAAACAGCAGTGAATGCACACTAGTCAAAAGGAGAACTCTGAATAAAATTTGTCATTTCTACTTTGCTTTACTTAGTCACGTTAAGATTTTACTATTTAAAAAGTTAATTATTCTAGTATAGCTACTAATATACCAGCTTATCTATGTTGGAAAGCCTTTAGCTTGAGGTAGAGGTTGCTATAGATCTAAGCATATGTGCCTCAAAGCTTTATTGAGTGAGGATCCCGTCATGGCATATTTGTGTTCATCTAGTTCTACTGGAAGCGGTAGGCTACTCTGAATTAAATATGGCACTATTTTGTGAAGTCCATTGACAACCCTGTTCTCAACAGTAGTAACACATCTGCTTTCCCAGACTGTTGTTCTTTCAGAGCATCACATTCGACCAGGTCTCTACTCTAGAAGCCTCAAGTATCTGCATTAGCAACAAGATAGTTTTAAAGTTGTAATATATCTGGTTTCCCCTTCAAGTCCCAAGTAAAAATTTTGATCAGAACAAAGCTCTGTGAAAATATATGGCAGCAGTCTGCAATGCTCCTTTTCAATTGACTCCATTAAAAAGTGTAAGCACAGAAGGATTAATTACATTTGTCTTTTTCAAGACTAGACACAAAACTATCATTTTAAACCCTTCTTTTAGGCTGCATAAAATTTAGAACATTTTCAGAAAAACAAGTTGCTTTACCCTTTAGAAGAACCAGTGTGCTACTCAGTGATTTTTGTCGGGTAGAACAAGTCAGTTTAAGCAAGAGCCACAGTAAAGAAATCATGTCAGAAACAGTAAGGAAAGCAGAGCAACAGCTTTTTCTAGTAGATAGGAAGATTATAAAGGACAGGCTTGCAAGTCTTAAATATGGGCATCAGGGGATACTGACAGACAGTAGAACAGATGTAGATGTGTAGGTGGGGTCAATGCAACTTCTGTGTCTATGTTATCTCCTCACTTAAAAATAGTTTTTCAGCCTGTTAGAATATGATGCATTATAAATGCTCAGATAAATCAAATTATCTCTCAAGCAGAAAGTAGTTGTATGACAGCTAACAAGGATTAGGGGAAATACTTTTTTATAAACAAGAGTAATTTCAAATATTCAAAGTCTAATCAGAAGGACTAAAAATTTATCTTCTACATACTTTTATTTAGGATTTTAAAAGTCAAAACATATTTTGCAGTTTCTTTTTAATTTAGAATCTGGTATGAGCTGAAAAAAATCAGAGAAGTAGCTGTGGCTTGTTTGGCAATTCTACACTTACTTTTCTATCTTCTTGGTTTCATTGTGTCAGAGGAACTATCAGAAATTTGGCAACTGGGTTGCTTTGAATAAAATGATAAAAAATTCAGTTATCACAAAGATCATTAAGGAATGTAGCCAACTTTTCAAGCTGTATCCCTTTATTGGTCTCTTGTCTGCAAAATTCAGCTGACATCCTCCATGATGTTCAACTTCGGAATAAATTCTAACGAAGACATATATTTGGCATCACAGTTGAGTCATGGAGCCAGTAGGTTTTGCTGACTGTGTTAAAATACCTATCTAAAACTAGAGTACAAATCAGCATGTGAGGTGTGTAAAATTTTGCATCAGGGGAGGTTCCAAAATGAAGACGCCGTGAGCTAAAGTTAGAAATAAAGGCTGAAGCTGTATGTGTAAAAATATTTATTTTCTGACCCAGATCTTGGTTTGAAACCTTGAAGGTATTCTAACTAATGCCAAAAATTATGATTCCCTTTAGTGCTGTATATCAGGGTATATCATATATATATACTTCATGATATCAATTCACAATTTTTCCTCACATAGAAAACTTTCAGTATGCTATGCATGATAGTACTTTCATTTTTAAGATTGTTTTAGATTTGCAAGCTCTGCAGGACTTGGTACATGATTTAAAATACTTTTGTACTTGCAGATCATAGGTTTTATGTATCCTCAAGGGATGCTCTCAGAGTGTAAATTAGGCCTACCAGCAATGTTCAAAGCTGCCACAGAAACTTTCAAAAAACAAGTACACTCAGAAAGTTGGGTTTATGTATGTGGAGGAGAATGAGGCAAGATCAGCTAATCATCACTTCTTAAGAGATAGCAAATGAGCAATACTGTTCATCTGTGGATATCTGTGTGTAGTGAACATACACATTTCTGTTATGTTACAAAGTTTGGAAATATACAGTCAAAAGAGAGCTTATATGGTCCAAGTTAATGTATCTTGTGCTCCTATTTGCACTTCATTTCAGAGCTTATCTGTTGAAACTTTAGGAGCAAGCAGAAGTGTGGTATGACTCACTGAATGACATTTTATAAACACTCCTACTCAGAGAAAGGTTAAACCCCTTAAAAGTATATATCAAAATAGAAGCATTCAAGTTACTCAATAATAGGGGTTTTTGTACATTATTACAGTCTCAAGAGATGCTGCTGCTTTGTACCATACTGCAGATACAGGAGAAATAAGCAAATCTGTTTTAACAGAGAAATTAGTGTTTGTTAGTATGAGATGATCTCCAAGTTTCTTACAAGAAGTTTTAAACTAATGAAGAATTCTGAGCTGCATCTTTAGAAATAATCACTTGATATTTTTATGTTTATTTTGTTCCTGGGTTCCTAAGTTGCCTGTTGTTCTAAATACTGCTCTCTGAAATTGAGGATGCAAAACATTTGTCCTGTTATTTGAATTCCTCAGATGAGTGAACACTTGTTTTAGTCCTGATGTCCTGGAGGAATAAAAACTACTATAGCAGTGTTTCTTTTCCTAGCCTTATAGCTGTAGAAAAGTAGATCAAGGAAAATAAGCCTGGAATAAAAAAAATTCTGAATCACTTTATTTAGTACATTACTGTTTATTAGGTATTGACAATACATAGGGTGATACAGAAGATAGAGAAGACAGGTTTCAATATTGGAGACAGATGTGAAGTAAAGAAAATCGACCACATAATTTTCATTTTAAGCTCTGCATCAGTATTCTGGTTTTAAACAAGGACTGAACTCCACCTCCATATAGTGAGTTTTGAATAAGAGAGCTAGGTATAAAAATGGGCATAGAAATAGAACTTGCAGTGTCAGTTTGGAGATTTGACATCAGCTTTTAACAATTAAAAATAGAGGTATTTTTACCCATTTGTGCAAATGTATGGGTGTAATTTGATTGTTGACTACTAAACTCTGCTATGTATTAACAAAATGGGTTTATTCACTTATCTCTGAGTCTCCTTATCTGTGTCTTGACTGTTGAAGCAAGGCCAGTACTTTGGTGTCATTAGTAATCTCATACCACTCTCCACAGATCTTGCATTAAAACGATCGATGACTGGTTTTGAAACCCATATTAGGGTCACCTGTCTGCTTCATGTGAATTGGGTAGCAACTGTGTTCTTCAGGCCTAACATTTTACTATTTGAAGGAAGGGAAGCATTGCTACGGACCATCAGAAAGCTGCACTTGAGGCCTTCAATTCACTTCAAGACTGATGGCATTAATCTGTTTCTCAAGTGTCACTTCACAACTCAAGATAGTTACATAATCTAACTAGTTTTTCATCAATCTAATTAAATCCTTGTCTGGCATTTAATCTGTGTGACTGCTGCTAGCATTTCTTGTGCTATATCAATAACGAACCTAATCTGAAGCTTGCTGAATGGAACCAGTATTAAAAGTTTTCTGAAATGCATTCAGCCTTGTCCTTCTCATATTTTTTCACTGTGATATATATGAGATTTCATTCACAGTGAAAAATATGGATTAGTAGTAGCCAGTTATATCTGTTTACAATTTACCAAGACTGCATATTTTTTAAACGGTGTAAATCAGTTTTCAAAAACAATGCTGTTTTAAATGACAATTTAAACCACTTTTTTCCCAGAGTAATGGTTATACCTACAACAGAATTCTATAACCAGGCCGAGTAGAAGTTTTACTCTACAGAGCTGAGAAGCTTCATGTTGGAAATTAGTACCTAGAATTTCTGCATTCCTTCTACCCATATTGTAAGAATAATAACTTTATATTATTTTTAAGAATTTGGCTTGATGAAATCAGCTATTATTTGCCAAACACAGTGAATTAAATTCTTTAAAAACTCAATTTCACTAGCTCTCTGGATGCACCCTGAATATCTGTTCTTGTGTTGTCCATCCCTTCTTTTCTCAAGCATGCAAGCAATCTTCTCAGTTCAAAGCCGCAAGGTTTACTAAATTTCTCAACTCAAAAATTCCTGTTATTTTAACAATATGAGATGAATTCACGTATTTTGACTCAGTCATATATAACTTTTCTTCTGAGAGTGCTGAGAGGATATCCTGTCTCAGGAACTTCAAAGCTTCTTATTGGCTCTGACTCATAATTGCAGCGTGATCTCCTGGTTTGTGTATTTTGCTGGAGATCTTGAATTATTACATAGATGATGAAATTCATCATGAATATGACTCTGCCTTCCCTTTAGGTACCTGTGAAGTGAAATTACTGTCTCTTATATGTGTATGTAAATACACACATCTTAAACTCCTGATATATTATGCTGTCTAGCCATCTTAATTTCTCATTAAATTAATTTTAATAGTATTCCATTGTTCTTTTGATGTCTCCATTGGCAAATTAGATCTCTCTAAAAATTCTATGCCCTTTTATAATCTATCCACTCAATTATTCATATTTTTGATTAAGAATTAATCTGTTCAGATTTCCTCTGTGAAAAGATTAAGTTTGAAGGGGTTTGTTCAACTGTAGATTTGAAATATTGCTGTGAATAAGATTTGGATTTTAAGCTGTTTGACTAAGTTTCTTCACTGTTTTAACTGCTGATTTTAACAGCAGCTTTTGGCTATTTTTGTGTACCCTAGAGATCCACTAATGCCAAAGATTTCTTTTGAATCAGTTGGAACAAGTGATGGATATCTGTTCACATACTTAAGATTCTTTTCTGAAATGCTTATTCATAGGGATGGTCCCACTGACCTCATCAAGGTTATTTGTGTAAATTCTAGTTGATCTCAGCAAGAATTATGCAACTGGACCCCCAGTGACCTCTCATAAGTAGCATAATCTGGGTCGTGTTCCAAGTCTTCCATAAGGGCTTTAGAAGATATTTTCAGATTTTGGATTAAAATACCAAAATGGCATTTTAATCTGATGGTTTGAAACATTTTTTGAATGATTAAAGACATCTGCCTAGTCTAAGCATAGGAAATAACTATATTACTGGTAACAATGCGATATCTATGACTAAATGTTGCTTTTCAAGTAGTAATTACTACACATGGTATCTTATTGTCCTCTATTTTACATAAATTTAATTCCCAAGCACTCTTTCGCAGCAGTTATTCCAGACTTCCTCAGCCCTATCAAAAGTGAAACCATTAGTGCTGAAGTAGGCAGTATTTTGACATAATTCAGGAATTGATTGAAAGCTTGTAGTTAATAGGCAGTATAGAAGGATTTGTGCAGCTGTTTAACAAATATTAGATGCCAACATGCTTTTCATGTATCTTTAATTCAAAAAAGAGTTGCAGATGCAAAAAGCCAGTTGCAGGACTAGTTTAAACTCAGTGCCCTGTGGCTCATTTGAAATAACAGAAGAGAAAACTCACACGTTGTGTGGCAGCTCTCAGAGGCACTCATGAGGCTGTTCCCTTACACTTTTAAGGAACTATGCTGAATCCAAACAACTAGCGTGTTTTGTTCCAGTATGAAGTCACCCTGTCCTTCTGCTCCCAGTCTTTGTTGTTTCTCAGATTTATACCAGTTACCCTAACAATCCTTGTGTCCTCTAATGTTGAAAAGTCTCCTATGCATACACCTTATAGAGTAGGTTGACAGGGTGCTTCCAGGGTGCTTGGAAATTCTAAAATCATCCAAATATTTTTATTAGAGAGGCAGTGGAGAAGATGTATTCAGTCACAAGAGGCAAAAAATTCCACCACCTATTGCTTTCAGATCATAGGAACATTCATTAGTAGTGTTTCTTTTAACTTGCAGTCCTGCTTATCTTTATATTATGGTTAATTTCAAAATAATACCTATCTTAGACAAAAAAACCAAACAGAGTAACATTTATGGAAATCAGACTTCCAGATACATTTTTCCTTTTGAAAACAAAATGGACGTGACATTCTCTAGCCTCATATTTATGTGAAGTATAAAATAATGTGAACCTTTTCTATACACAATGGAGATCATTAATATTTGCAGTACATTATGATTATTCATACTCAGCACACTATGGTTTCTGGCATTGCTTCCACTATTATTTTATGCATTCATTTCTTTTATGTTTTCCTAGTCTAATATAGAGCGTGATTGATTTATTTCCTAATCCATGTGAATGTGAACTTCCTCGGGTGGCTGAAAAACTTACACTTTTGTAATTCTCCTACACCCAGCAAGAGCCAAAGGGAAAAGGTTTTTATTCATTTAGTAATCTGTTTCTTTTCTTATTTTTTTTTCCTCGAATCTCAGCTTGGAAACCAGAAAGTAACTGCCCCCGTGATGGAGGTAAATGCTTCACAGACACACAGACAAACAGCAACAGAAGCTTCTCCACTGCCTCTTCCTTCTCCTGTGGTACCAGTTAACAGAGCCTCTTTCTCACCAGACAGTAGCACCCATCTAGTACCATATTCTTTGCCAACGCTTGATGATTTTTTGCCTTCACATTTTTATAAAACCCCAGCCCTTTCACAGTTTTCGTATAAATGCCCATACCTAGCTTCTGAAAGTATTATCCACAGGAATGAAACAGCCTCTGTAAGCACAGATTCTGCCATGAGTGAGTGCTCCTCCCGCACAGTGAGTGAGTCCTCCACAGCCATTCTAGATGAGCTGCAGACTTGTAGCTATGATACTACTGACTGCTCTGAAACACCTTCCCCAACCTTGAGCCAGATGTCTGCTGTGTCAGATGGCACCACCTTAACCAACACTGCTGCCACTTCTCATGTAATTATGCTTCCTTTTTTCCTCATCCATTTTGTTCAAACAGGTTGTCAAAGGGGAACAGAATTCGAACTTGTCTGTTATCCTGTTACACATACAAGTATTTTGTTAGTAGTTTTCCATGTATGCAGTCTGACAGTGTTTTGCAACAGTTGTTTAAAAAAAATCATTGGCATATCAGATTTGGTAGTAGGAAATGATATTAAGTTGTCACACACTTGTGTGGTCAGCTAAGGTGTATCAAACACAGTACTTAAAGTAAAAGAAGATAAGTTCAATAAATACCTGTTCCAAATGCATCAAAAGCAAGCAAGTACAGTTTGAAGAGATTTATTTAGAATACTGTTAGCAATATACTGGCTTGTATATTTGTATATGTTTGTAGCCTTTGGGCTACCACCATTTTTGGTTTATACTGAGATACAGATATCAGTAATGTAATTTGTAAATTCATAGTAAATGTTGGCAACATTTAATGCAGTTTTTTCCCCAGCTGTGACCACTGATTGCATGAAACTGGTTTTCTCTCCTCTAACTAACCTTTTATTCTCCTAAGCACAGTTTCTTATAGGACTGAACTTCATAAATAGTCTTGTATTACCCAGTTGTCCTCTTCTCTTTGTTAAGTCAAGGAGAAAAAAACAGTATGCGGTTAAACACTTCATGTACATTCCCCTTTCTGTATCTCAGTACACTCTTATATGTGTAGAAAGAAGATATGGAATTTGGGTCAAATCCAGATCACTTCTGATTTCTTTTGAGATTATCCACATGATTAAAATGAGTCAGAACAAAGCCTTCATTTAAATTGAGCAATTTGTTGCTGAATTGCAAAACAGAGAGATGTTCTGAATCCAAAGTTTTATTGGGTCACACCAGTGTTCAAACTTTGTACAAATGCTTCAGCATACTGTAATTTTCAAGTCTGAAAAGAACAAACAGTGCATATATTTTTAAAGCTTCATATTTATTTTGCAAAAAGTATTTTGAGCCCAACCTTTCACGTAGTCACCTGGAAAGTCAATGATCTGTTGTCAGTGCTCTGGATGCTGCTAAAAAAGTAATATTAATAGGAGGCATGTAAAAGCTGTAATTCCCAACTCTTGTAATACAGCTCTGAAACCATTTTATTTTTTTGAGAATCAGTACTATGAATCTGCATACAACCCAGTAGTTGTAACCAAAGATACCATTATTAGTACAGACTGGTCAGACACGGTCACTGCATGACCATTTACGAGCTATGGGAAGCATGGAACATTTATATTTTCTTCTAGCCTACTTCTAAAATAGCTACCTCTATTTGTTTTCTTTGAGCACCATTTTTTGCAAGCTAAAGCAAACGCTTGGTCCTCCTTTCCTTTTTTGTGTAGTCTCCCTGTAGAAGGCTATGTAATAGTCAGATCTGACCACCACTTTGTCTTGTAGACATGGCAGGGATGAGCATAACAGTTGTTCACCACTGATGGACAAACTGAAGGGGTGAGTCTCCCACCAAATCCCCAAAAAGCCCTACATCCTAAGAGCCCCACAGAAATTAAACTGCTGGCAAGACCCAACTCTGCGGTACAGAAAGTCTTCATCTCCCACCCTCTGTAGAGGAGGGCCAGATGGCTATAAATGCATTCATGAAATGACAAAATGAGGGGAAGCTGGTGGCACACACATATATGTTGCTAGTGGCTCTGCTCCTGTAATGATCTTCATTCTCAAAGGAGATTGTTGTTGATTTTTTAGGATGAAAACCACTGAGAGAAATGATAAAGTAATATAGGATTGGGCCATCCAGCACTGTACCCACTTTCAAAGACTTTTCTGTCCACACTGGGGATGTTTCTTTATTCTTGAGTTTCTTAATGAGAACTTAGGCAAAAAGTTTTAAACCAACTCTTCTAAGAAGAAGAAGCAGTATTAGGAAGAGCCGAATCAGCAAAATTGAAAAATATTCCAAGCAAAAGGCAGAGGCAAACATAAATCTGTGGTTAATTTGCAATACCTTTAGTCACAGATCACAGATTCTTTGAAAACCTGAAGTATGGGAATTACGATTCTTATTTGGACTTGTGCTTAGAATTGGAGTTAAAATGAGAGAACAGCTGGTTTGGAAACTATTTTTTCTGATTCTATTCCGTTACGGACATTTCCCTGTACTTTTCAAGGGTTCGGTTTGTTTATGTAGTTTGAAGTTATGGGAATCTAATGGAAACTTGTACACATTAGATTTTGTCCTCTTCCAAAGTTCTGTAACTGTTTTGATCTTCAAGAATTGATCCTGAGGATTTTAAGCCTAATTCAATGTCTTGAAGTCAGTGGTGTCCTGTATAGCATTCTTGCACAGAACTGCTCAAACATCCGTAATGGGACTTCTTCTCCCTTGTTACCTGTCTCAGCAGAGGGAAAGTTAGAAAGCAGATCCAGTCCCAGATGGATGCTTTTCCTCTGTTCTAATTCAGAAATCCAGAGAGCTGCTCTTTCTAATGCTCAGGCAGCCTACAGGAATTTTAAACCTGATACCGAGGAGGAATCTTTACAAGAGCTTGATTATCTAGCAGCAGAAGTAGGTGGCTCTCTACTAGGCAGTGAAGGACAAGTTATGTATATGGAGAAAAAATTATGGAGGTGCCTAGGGAAAGGAACATCATGAAATGTTAGGAGTATCTTCCCAGAAAATTGGAAAATAGGTGCATTTTGGTGAAGAAGTTTTTTCTGTATTGTCTTATTTTCCCACAAAGTAGATTACCTAGAAAGGTAAAAGGTCTAATTCATGAATAGGCATCTTAAAGGATTTAACTTCTTTTCAAAAATCTGGGAATAGGCTCTGTCACCTGGAACTAAAAGCGTCACATTCTCAGACTGAAATGTCGGTAACTTCCAGATGATTCCAACAGAAGGAACAGCCTTTGAAACTTGGCAAAACTATCTTTTGTAGCTAACCCTATCAACAGTGCAAGATGCATCAGATAAACAAATTGAATAGCCACCTTCACAGAAACTTTCCTCAGAGAGAAAGTCCTTAGGAACTAGGAAGTCATAGCTGAGCTGAGATCCTCTCTAAAGCCTTTAGAAGCAAACCCAAAAATATTATATATGAACATGCCACATTTATGACTGTTGTCCTCAACTGCTTTGTGGATCCTGTTTTCGTGATATTGTGTACTACTTAGTGAGCCTTACTATCTAACTGAGCTATTGGTAAAGTCCTTCACAGGAATATCTCGAATTTAGTTACGGAAATTCGTAGGAGTGATTTTCCAATCTATAAAAGAACTTGCACTAGTTCTGCTCAGAAAAACAAAAGCCATAGTAATGATTAAGGCATAAGGCTCTGCACATAGTTGTGCCCTGCCTTTCCTAGAAAACAAGCTTTCTCAAAAAAAAAATGGGTGACCCCTGCAGCAGGGGAGAGATGACTGGCCTCATCTTGAAACCTGTCTGAAAACATGCCTTCATACCTCTTGAAATGCTATGTTTGAGGTTATGTAGCTTTTCTAACAGCTTCAAGGGTTTTTTTGAGAGGACAATTGTGTGAGACAAGACAACTTAGTTTACATTTAGGTTCTAGACTTCATTAAGAAAAGAAACATGTAAACACAAAAGTTTCAATGGAGACATCACCACAACAGAAACTTTCCAGGTCACTTCTGAAAAAAAGGCATCCTTAAAACCCCTGAATGTATCTAGGAGTTCACATGATGTCTGCATATGACCCAGAAATTGTTTTGCTTTCTTAGCTATGGGAGGCCAAGATGTTAAAAAATTTCAAATCAGTAATCTCCAGAATACAAATGTATACAAAAGGTCATGAACCATTTTATTTTCATATATTAAAAAAAAATGCCTTTTGATACTATTTTTTCCTTATGCTTTGTTGCTTCAGATAGTCTCTTGTTTACATTTTCAGTTCTTTTGTTATATAAATTGAGCAGAGTTTGGCTGCTGGCTGCTACATTGTTCTAAATTTATTCAGATTTAATAGAGTTCTGCATTAACAGAGATGTTCAGAGAGCTTTCCTCCTTCTTCTGCTGAAATATTCACTACCCTCTTATTTCATTCAGTGCTTTCCTCAATATCTCAGTTTTAATTCTTGCAATACTCCTCATAAAAGTGCTACAGACCAGATGCAGGGATTCTGAGTACCTCTGTGACTAAAGCCTAAATGGCTTTTGGTGCTTGCTGCTTTATTGCCAATTTGCTTAGCTTTCCCATTTTATGTATTGGTTTTGTTCTGTTGTTTTGTGGTTGTGGGTGTTTCATTTTTTTATTGTTGTTGTTTATTTTTTTGTGATAGATTACATATCAGCATCCCATAGTCACTCCAGCTGACTTCCATTGTTTAAAGTAACTTTCACCTCTTTTAGCTAGTCCTAATGGGCCTTTTCCCTTCAGTCTGCACAGAAGTCCCATTAATATCAATAGTGCTTGAGCAGGTGCAGTAAGGATGCAGACAGCCTTTGTTCACATGAGAGGAACTTTTACTGCCATCTTCATTTTATATGCTCTCAGACCTCTGCAAACTTTGTTTGTGGCCATCTCATTGCCCTGACTGTGATCTTTCTGTCACCTTCTTATGACAGCATGTGTCACAGACAGCACCTACAAGGAGAGAAGGGGTGGTACAAGGTATATAAGGAACACATTCTGCTCCCTTGTGATAAGTTTTGTGTTTCAGTGAATGCAGATGCCATTATGGCTATGTACCTGACAACTGGTAATTGTTGCGTGGACGACAGTCTTGCATCACTCTTTCTTTGGGATGGCAGTCAGAGGGCTTTGTGTGTAGTTTAATTGGGTTTATTATTTTGTCTCTCTCAGGCTCAGATCACAGTGAATGGGAATTCGGCACTGCTGCCAGCCCAGTGAGTCCACTTTCAAAGGCCTTTTTCCCCTTCTTCAGCTTACCCTCCACCAGCTTCGCTCATTCCAACATTGTTATCATGCAGCATGGCAGGATTGATGGGTAAGCCTCACACAGAATATTTGCTTTATACATTACACAGCAGTATTCCAATTCATGTGGCAAAGACTGCAAACAATTGTGGAGTGCTTCACGTCCATAATGAAGGTATTGTCTATTCAGCTACCTTGGGAAATAAATGCAAAAAATAATAGCATTTATTGTTAGATACAATAGTGATCCTGAACTGGAGTTGCTATTAGGTGTGTGAGTGTAACCTCTTGCCAACTTTCTGCTAGCTTTACTGAGGAAAGGGAATCTATCAAAATAGCTCAGCCTGTACAGCCCCTTCAGATTTTGCCTTAAGAAACCCAAGGGCCAGCTTTGTACATTGGTCCTCCCCACAACTTCCATAATCTCCAGTAGAATACGCCGATAAAGGCGGGGCTCTGGGCTTTTGAATACCTAAAGCCATGTCAATCTAAAATTTGTTTGTGTATTTTTTAGGACATTGTTATTTTAAAAAAAGACTAAACAAAAAAAGCCAAGCCAAACATTATCCAGCCTTAGAAAGGCTTAAAGGCTCTTTGCCAGTATAATCGAGTTTTGCCAGAAGAGTCATTTGCTTGCTGCTTTTCTACCAGTGTTTTGCGTATTCAGATAAGATTATACTGCAAAATAATTTCAATGTGATCCTAGAGTTTATTTTTTTGTTGTGCTTGCAGGAAAATTAGGTGACAATTCTCACTCTGAGATTTACAGCTTAGACAAATGCTGCTATCATCATCATGATAAGTACAAAAACTGTATACGTGGGTTTCTCCACATCCCAGAATTCTAGATTTTTTGACTGCTCCCAGTCTGACAATATAAGGGCCTTATCAGTATGGTTGGATATACGTGAAATGTGTATTTTCCCATGACTTTCACTCTTGCATGATGCTGAAGTTCAGTGTTGCACAGTAACAGCCTGATTTAATTCTCCTTACTCATGTAAAAATCCCCCTGATGGCCTCAGTTTGAGACCTATGAAGAATGAAGGATCAAATCCAAAATGTTTTCTAAATTTAACATCATGCTTTTTGGGAAAAAGTTCTGAATATCTAGACAGTTGCCACACAGAGTTGCCCCTCACCATATATGTGGAGCACTGGATTATTTACAGGATTTCAGACTTGAGTAAGTAGCCATGCCAAATCCAGCTCTGCAGTGGGAGTGAGCGGAAATACTGAATTAAAATTAGAGCTTTCAGTCACCAGATCTCCTTTGTTGATTCATATTACAATTAATTTATTTTCTTTAGAATAATCAGTGGATGTTAATGTCACGTGGAAGGCAATTGTAGTTGTTACCACTGGTGTTAGAATGTATATTTTTACTCCGTGCATTCATTTATACTGCAGTGGGAAATGTCTCATTGTACCTGCTCGTGCAGAGTAGAGGCTTTGTCACAGCAGGCCCACTAATTACTGAAACCTGCTACCTGAGGAGTAGGGCTCTTCTTCCTTTATACCGGAAGAAGTGCATATCTGCAGCAGTACAAATTTTCGTGTCACATCCCAACACTGAGGTGGTTTTTGTCAAATAAATTACTCTGAATTTTAGAAGGACATGGTAATAGTGAGATATTAATTTTCATTAATTATAAGGGTAGATTTGAAGGAGAAGGGTAGAAATATTGCAAGTCACTACAAACCAGTAGCAGCCTGCACAGTTCACCTGAATCACTGTAGGTGGATCATCAGATTGCTCTACAGGTGCCAAGTTACTCAAGTCCATTTTTATGGATTATATGTAGAGGCACATAAACATATCAACATAAATTTATTTCTTACAAATATTCATGCATCAAAACTTAATGTTTCTAAGCACATATCGCATAACTTCTTGTGCAGGGCTGTTTGATATGCTTGCAGGGCAGCTATTTTTATAGTTTGCTAAACGTGGGGGAGTGGAAGTTTTGAAATTAGGTCACTAGTTTCCAAGGAATGAGTAGGAAAGGTGCAAGAGTTTGATTTATAGAGAAAGGCTACTGCACCTTTCTTAGTAGATTCTGCTGCATTTGTGGGGGGGGTTCTCTTTTTTGTGAGCAAGACGTTGTGAAAAAGTACTTCTAATCTAATAAGATCTGAGTTGAATAGCCTGTCTGTCATTATATAAATTTATAATTTATTAATGGAATACTAAGTAGGGCAAAGCCCTAGTTAAGATGATATTTCTTTAAAAATGTTGTATATGTATGTGATAAAGGTTGTCAGCCTTTGTACAGCATACTGAAATGGGGAAGTGTGTTTTAACTGCCAGATATGATTATTGTGTCATCACATGAGATTCTGTCATGTTATCTTTACAGAGTCCACAGAGACATACTCACAGCATGTTCAGAATGGTGGCAGCAGCACCACCACCAGTACATACCAATCTGTAGAACCTCAGAAGAGAAAAAAAAAATCACAGTAATTAAAGCTCCACATTATGCAGGGATTGGCCCGGTAGATGAATCTGGAATCCCTACAGCAATTAGAACGGTAGGAAATTCTGGGAAATCTGTGTATGAACTCATACAAGGGACTGATTGTTGATAATGGGTTTTTCACATTCTTCCACTCTTATATAATGTGGAATACAGTGTGCGTAATCAGCGAGCTCATGAATATATATTGTATGTTGACAGAAAAGGAGAATGCTGATGGGAGCATAATTAGACAACCTCATGTTTCTAGTTTTAATTAGAAGTAGCCAAAATTTTGTGTCTTTCTTCTGTTTTAGTTCTTGCCTTTTGGACACACATATGATTGCATTTGTTTTGTTATTTCTAAAATAAAGTTTATACATGTATGTGTGTGTGTATGCAAGTATTCAGATGTTCATATGTGTGTGTGTATGTAAAAATATTATGCTTCTGCATTTCTTGGGCAGTGGTTCTTGTGTCATCAGGATAGCACAGAAATGAATACTTTTGTTCTGAAAGTATCTGAATAGCATTTCGTGGGAGTGCAATAATAATCATTGTGCCCTTGAGTGGCACATAAATGAATAGCGTGGAAGCCCTTTCATTGTAACTAGCCCAATTTGATCATCTGCCGCTAGTCACCTGCTTGAGTGGTCCCAGGATGTCAAACTGAAGAGTTTTGTTTCACTATGCTGAAGCATTCTTTCCACTCTGCTGTCAGGGCAGCCTCGTCTGGCTGCTCCAGAGAGCACAGTGGCAGCTGCACTAGGTCTGTGAAGGAAGTGCTTACTGGCCTTCCCAGCCAGAGAAGAACTGCTGTACGGAGAAAGAGTAAGAAGAGTGGGGAGCCAGGATGAAAGCAGCAGAGCCCTTGCAGGTAAGCCTTTGTGAGGTGCAGGGATATAGCAGCTGTTGGATATGTACTCTCTGCCAATACTGACATATGGGGGCTGTGTTGTATTGCCAAGAACTGCTTCTTGGAAAATCAGGAATTGATGGAGAAAAGCAATAGGAAAAAATCAGAATAAGTGGTAAGATCGGGACAATTTTTTAAGAATATGGGGGAAATTCTGGCATTTCTTGCTTATTTTGGCATAAAAAGGTAATAAGATCAGAATCTTTTAAAAATTAAGAAATTTCTTTGCAAAATGCTCTAGCTTCCTGCCCCCTTTTTAAGTAAATAGTCTCTATGATTTATAATGGATATAGTAATTGGGTTTGTACTTTTTATATAGTAGATTTTTCTAAAAGAGTGCGTACTGATTATATGAGATTAGAACAGAAGTCCCCCTTAAGTGTGGCCTAACCGAGTTAGCAATCTTCCAACCTATATTTAACTTTCAGGTTGTATGATCTGAGTCTCTCAGATTTTCTCCTGAAAATATAATGCAATTTGAAGTACGACATTTTGCCACTGGATTTGCTGGGTTTTGTTATGTTTCATTTTGAAATATCTTATAGCCTATAATCTCAGTGTTATAGAAATAATTCTCACAGTGAGATATAAGTTAAAAGATTATGCTAGCATGTGTGTGTGTGTGTCTGAGATCCATTTTGTGTCCTTATTCTACTTCCTTAAGAGTTAGCTGGTAGTAAAATTGTTTCAAGATAATTGATTTGAGATTACTTTTTAAATGTACACAAGTGTATTTGAGCCCTGTGTACCCCAATCGTGCAAGAACAAAGTTGGTATAGCTGTCAGCAAAAGACTCAAATATGCTATGCCTTGCTAAATGCTAAAACTGCGTTTTCCATGAATAGGAGAAGGTAGGATAAATCACCCTCTCTTTCTCCAAGTCAGTGAGAGTAATCCAAATAGGAATCTTCTCCCAGAAAGTTTAGCCTCACTCCATCTGTGGAGAGAAATAAGTTTCCAAATTAGTTGAATTTATCATTTCATGGCGGTTTAAAAGTTTCTTATTCTTTGATCCTTGCAAAATGGCAACAGTGTATCAAAAAAGGCAGTAAATGCAGATTCATGGTGATAGGTAACACACACACAGTGTGGTTTCAAAATGCTATGCTGCTCAAAGTTAAGCAGGTAAATAAGAACTCAAGAGAATCTGTATTCCAGACTTTGATGGCTTTTCAGAAGCAGAGCAGTTTTTCAAGCTGTGGTTATCTCCTACAAGTCTGTTTCTACTCTCAGAACATAGTTTGTGACAGCTGTTTAGCCAAGGAAAACAGAGTGATCTCTCTCCGAACCTCTCCGAACCTCCAAAGCTGCTGAGAGAGAAAATGACTCCTATAAAGCTTCCATTCTCTCAGAATGCTCATCCCATGTTAGCATGTTCCTTCTATACCATTCAGCTCCTGCCAGGTCTGAGAAGTGCAAATCTGAAAATTCAGATCGTTGTTAAGTTCTGCCGCTGTGCCAAGCCCTGCCCCAGAGAAGGTAAAATTAAAAATGAAGTCTTCAGAAAAAGAGAGGGTAAGGATGCTCTTTCGCTCAGAAAAGCATTCAGAGTCAATGACACCATGGTATGATCCAATTAGTGAGAGATGCCTCTGCATGAATTAAGGTGCAAGAAAGACCATATGCTGAAATCAGTGTTACAGATTATATGTACAGTGAATGTTAGGTAGAGAGATTGAAAGAAATAGAAAAAGAGTGGGAGGGGGGAGGGAATAAGAAGAGAGAGAGATCAAGCATAGCAGAGTCACCACCCATGGATCCAGCGGCATCCTGTTGTCATCCTTCATCCTGGGCTTCTTGGGTGGTGGAGGTCCCAGAGTTGTTCCTCTGGGGGTACCACCTTTATACAGTCCAAGTTCCGGGTATCCACAGGATGGTCACACATGCTATTCCCATAACTTGAGGTGATATGTGTATGAGCTGTTGCTTCCTTTCCCTCAGTTTGCCACAGTGGAATTTTTCTCCTGATGGGTTAACCAGAATGTGCTAACCAGACCTCACCTCTGCCGGGCCTGGAATTAGCACTTCTTTCTGTGTTGTCTCAAGTTCCTACTGTGGTGTCTTATCTTATGGCAGTTCCTTCTGTGGCCTTGGCAGTGTTTGAGACAGGTAGCTGTGCTCTTTAAGACCTTACACACCACCAGAGTTTACTACCAACAGGGTCCTAGGTTAAGGGAAAAACAGATTCAAGGAAAGCAGTAAGACTATGCTGGTTTAGTTTATTCCAGAATGATTGCTTTGTGGGTCCCTTCCAGCTCAACATATTCTGTCCTGTGATTCTGTGAACTGTCAAAATTAATCTGTAGACTGAAAAGGCCTCTATTTACTAAGAATGAAAAAAAAATATAAAGTCCTACCGCATTTCTTTTGATACTTAGTGATGTAGTATTTCAGCTTGGGAAAAAGTCAAGCCAAACCAAACCAAAAAAAAACCACCAAAGTTCCACTGAAAGTCATAAATGCCTCCTTTAATTGCATATTTCCTGATGGATAATTACAATACCACAGTAATTACAGACTCTCCTAAGACC
Organism: Chiroxiphia lanceolata; assembly: GCF_009829145.1. Classification (NCBI taxonomy): domain Eukaryota; kingdom Metazoa; phylum Chordata; class Aves; order Passeriformes; family Pipridae; genus Chiroxiphia; species Chiroxiphia lanceolata. The sequence continues at coordinate 33,527,197 of NC_045640.1, forward strand.
AACTGCAGTTACTCCGTATCTCCTCTTCATGCTATTTGGCTGATTGTTTTTTCATGTATGATGGTACCATGTTCCAATATTCAATTGCATCAGCTATAATGTATGCAAAGCAGGATGGCATCTGAATGGCTTGGTGCGTTGTGAATACTGTTAATTTCTCAAACAGTGTTGGTGTGTGGGATTAGTGAATATAAATTGAAAAAATATACTTCAAAATTAATGCATTTCTAAGTAATCCTATCTGCCTTATAATTTAAAGACAAATTATTGGCTGAGGCTTGAAACCCCAAGGAGAGGGATGGGAGGGAGATGATGAGAGAAAAGAAATATTCAAATGTCCAGAAAGGTGCTGGGACACCTTCTTCTCTGGTCATGTGGGAGCTTCTCCATGCCTGATCGCTATGTGGGAACCTCTTGTATATTTATGGAGGACATGACAAGGATCCAGCAAAGAGATATCGATGCACCTTTGTGACTTGACAAACAGTAGGGACATAGTAGTAGTATTTATGCACTATTTGCTATCTATTCACCTACCACTGATTGAAAGACTCTTCTTGGCCCAATACAATCAGAAGGCAGTTGCAATGTCGTGGGACTGTTTGTTGCAGGTTTCTGTTGCTGTGGGAAATGAGGAGTAGCATGGAGGTTATGCCCATCAGTGTGAATTCCTGCAGACCTCCTGGACTTCCTTGTAAACTTTGAGTATATATGATCCTGGAGCACCAAACAGCATACTTGTTTCAAATCCAGCTAAATTACTCTTACCAGAGTTCCACTAGTAGAGATGTTTAATACCTTTAGGGAAACAAGTTAAAATGTCCAAAATCCACTTCTGAATATCTTACTCTTGGCAGAACTCAGCATACTGGTGAGGAAGGGACCTATCTTGAGACAAAGCTGTATCTCCTTCATCTCTGTCTTGCAAGCAGGTCTAGATAAAAAGCATAATCCCCTGCTTAAATTTTTTTCTTACCCAGCAGATTTCCCAGTTCTTCAACTGACTGTCAGCTCTTGTTTTAAACACTTTTAAAATGTTATTTAATAGCAATTTTATGAGAACGTTATATTGAGTCCTCAAAATATGGGAGCATTTTTGCCTAGTCCCTTAATAGTAAGAGCTCACCATTGTTAACAAACAGATGCATTATGTATAGTAGCTGTAACAGTATTTAGGGTAAAGTGTGATTTAGTAAAGATGACATGGAGCCAGGTGATCACTCTCAGATCGGTCCAGTATTCTGTAGGAAAGAATTTGTAGATTTTCACTTTTCAGGTAAAGAGGAGTGGGGCAAAGTGATTGCAGATTTAGTGTTAGCTGCTGCAAGACCCCCACTTCGAGAGGGGTCTTTTGAATTATCCCTGTGCACCATGAGGTTTGAAAATATTTTGTATTTTTTGTTTGGGTGGTTTTGGGGGGGGAGTTGAGGGTTTTTTGTTGCCCAGAGAAGTTGTGAATGCCCCATCCCTGAAGGTGTTCAAGGCCAGGCTGGATGGAGCTCTGACCAACCTGGTCTATTGAAAGGTGTCCCTGCCCATGGCAGGGGGGTTGGAACTAGATGACCTTTAAGGTCCTGTCCAACCCAAAGCATTCTCTGATTCTCTGCATTAAAGTACTTACTTTTCTGACTACTGAGAGACAAGTAAAATTTAAGGAGAAAAATACTGAAACATATTTGCCTTTGAGTTAATTCTTTTCTGAAATATTATTATCCTACCTCAAAGAAAATGACTTCAAAAGAGAAAATGCAGAAGGGTGAGAGATGAAAAGAAGCAGAAGCAGGTGTTGATATGAGCAGAATTTGGGAATTTCGGAATTACTTAGTTTGCAAAAGTAAGGATAAGTATCATTTAATGAGTGATTATTGAAACAGAAAAATAAATTAAAAATAAGTTGTCTGGAAAGGGCATTTAAAACTGATAAAAGGACTACTCTTCGTTTACAATCCAAACATTAACTCTTAAATATAGTGTGATCTTAATTCTTTTTTCAGTAGCATTCCAGAGTCTTTCTGCATTATTTAACAATTAGATTTTGAAGGTGATTTAAGCTGAAAATTGCCAGGAGTTCAAAAGAAGCCCTTCTTACATGCTTGTAATCGTAATTGCTGAGGTATTTTTATTTTCCTGTAAAGAATCTAGCATTCATCGTTGTCACATATAGGGCACTAAGACTGTTGATGTTGATATTAATTCCTATGTTCCTACCATTGTACTCTCCCAAGGTCAGAGTCCAAGACTGACTCAGTCTTCAGTGTCTTCTAGAATTTGTTACAGGAATTCCTAGATGAAAAGCATAAATACACCATTTGAAATACATGGTATGAAAATTATTATAATAAATAGAGAACAAAATATAATAGACTTTCTGTCTAGAATAGCATTAAATGTCTGCTCATATCTGTACACCAGGTATTTTGATTTTGTTGTTAATTGTTAAAACTATTTTCTTTAGACAGTTGACAGGCCAAAGGATTGGTACAAGACAATGTTCAAGCAAATCCATATGGTTCATAAACCTGGTGAGTATGTTTTTGTTTTGTCTAGATGATTTTTCATTCATATTAAAATATACATTTTTCTGCATTTTGATTGTCTGCTATGTGAAAATACAAGAGTTCACCAAGCGTCAGATAATGAATCAAATCTAATTCATAAATTCAGTGATAGTTTTACTGTGGAGAGAGCTATTTCCTCTGGTGTAGGCTGACAATTTCTAATGGGTTTATTTTATTCCTAGAACTAAATAAAATTAAAGTTATTAGGATAGGTATGCAACCAGCATGATTACCATCTCACTGGGGAGCTCAGTGAAGTGATCCTCATGTCCAGTTTTAGGGATGAGAAGTTGGCCAGTGTAAATCTCCTTTTAGAGAGCTCCAGTGCTAGAACAGCACAAGGTTTGGGGATAAATTTTGGGCTTGAATTTAATTGTTTTCCTAGATTATCTTACTTGGTTTTGCTGAAATGGAACTTTGGTGACATTGGTATCTTAAAGTTAATGTCCTTTATCATGGTTGTCACCAGGGATGTCAAGAAACTCTAATAAATGCCAACTATGCTATTACACCTCCAGAAGGAAGGAGACTTCGTTTGTCTGAGGTAGAATTAACATTCAGTATGGTTACACAGACTGTTAGTGGGAGAATAGAAATGTAGGCAGGAAAATGTTGGCTTACAAGACCTATTTGAACACTAGTCACATCGTAGATATTTGGGCTTGATTTTTGTGATAGGAACGACAATTAACAGTCTCTAGCAGAGGAAAGCTGACAAAACGAAGAAATTGAGCTTGGGGAAGGGAAAAGAACAAATAAAAATCTATAATTTGCAATTTGGTTTTAACTTAGTAAGTATGCAATGTGGGTAACATGACCAGAAGATGCCATTCTAGCAATAAGATGGTAAAAAACAGCCTATGAAAAGTATAATGGGGGGAGAGAGAGTCTTCCAAAAACACTTATGAGATGAGGAAAAGAATACAGTGCTTCAGTGCCTCTGATCTTCTGTCTGTTTTTGCAAAAACAAAACTGCATTTCTGGGATAGACTGACGTGTATGGCACTACTGTAATGTATGTATTTCTTTTTGTAGATGACGACGCAGACTTTATAATACTGCATATGCATACTGTACTGGTAGGAATTATTCCCTGTTCAAAATTAGTCTTTTGTTAATGTCAGCAAGTAATGGGGTAGATAACTCTTCATGCTTGCTTTTATAATGCTTATAGAAACACATTTTATTGTCTTGTTTGATCTCAGTTGTTCATGCCTTTTTCCCGCAAATGAAACAAGTTTAATTTTAGTTTAATTCTAGTTTAATTCTTACCACAGAATGAATTGCAGCTGTGGGCCTCTCACTGCAGATGGAAAACACTGTAATACTGTAGTTTCTTGATTACATTCCATTTATTTTTCACTAGTGATTGTGAGTAACACAGCCTTTCCTTGTGAAAATGGAAAGGGAACTACTGTGTGAAAATGCAAATGCTAATTATTGACATGAAAGGATAAAAAGGATATAATGGAAACACCTTAAAAATATGCAGTAAGAGTGCCTAATAAAACTGATTCTGTTTTATGATCTTGACCATTTTTGCTATAGGCACTGGCATGGATGTTATTTAGCTTCAAGAAAAGACATTCATCTAAGATATAAAATCATTGTGTATTTCAGAGGATTATAACCATATGGTAAAATTATTTACAAAAATAAACAAAAATGAAAGCATGAATAGACTATGTGCAAAAAATCCATAGTACCTTCTGCAAAAATGCCATTCAGAATCTTTCCAGTTCCGTTTTTGACATGCTCTCTGTAGTGCCTTTTTCCATGCTGTTGAGAGCACTTCTTGTGAGTCAGTGGTTTGACATCTCTTTGTACTCTTGTGTTCCTCTTCAAGATATGCTATTGCCTCATTGTCCCAGACTAACTAATTATTAAAACAATGAAAAAAGGTGTGTTTCCTGCCTCTTCTCTTCCTGACAGGATGAGCCTGGGGATTAATTACAGGCTGTCATTAACAGTTGTGGATGGATGGATGGATATATACACCCATTAACTTCTCTTCCAGTCAAATTAATAATGAATTTATTTTAACTATACTGCACTTTGTCTGTGTGTTTGTAGTTTTATATAGAAATACGTACAGACTTTTCTAATGGTACACAACAATATACTTTTGAAGGTGCATTTACACGTTTTGTAACCTTACAGCTTTACTGAGTTACTGTGGGTTCTTATAAATGCATTCTGTGTTGCGTTTTTTTAGAACACATTCTCATGCTATGACTGTTCTGGGTTTGTTTTATATTAGGTAGCTACAGTCCATCCTTCTCTGCTCAGGCACATCCAGCTGCAAAGACACAGACATACAGACCCTTGTCTAAAAGCGCTTCTGACAGTAGCTCCGATGCCTTTAAGGTCTCGTCCCCTTTACCACCCCCACATGTGCCACCTCCAGTACCACCACATCGTCTGAGGCAGAGGTCTACACCAGAAAAGTAAGTTAACATATTTTCAAAATGTGTTCTTGGTATGTATGGTATTCCAATTGCAGAATGCAACAAAGGATAAAATACCAGCTATAGAATAATATGACTTCAAGGGCTTTATTCAAGGGACAGTCAGGTGATGAGGGGTAATCTTCACCTGTAGTCTGGGCATCATGCATGGTGCTGTCATTTCTTCAGTGTGCTGAAGAAGTGCTTATTCTTACAAGTGGTATGACCATGAGCATTTAACACTTTTATTATTATTAGTGGGATTGTCTTGTTTGTTGTGATTTAGTCTGTGCCCTAGCAGTTGTCTTCAATAGTTAGTTTCTGAGTAGGAGACGCCATTTAGTGTATCCAGCAGCGAAAACAAAGGATCGAAAAGATGATATAAATTGAAAGTCAAGGAAGAGCAAAACTGTAAGAGTGTAGCAGTCAACACACGTTTCCCCACAGCTCAGAAGTACTTTATATCTGCATTTTTTTCAACCTCCATTTTGGTAGACCAAGATAGTGTAGACAGATTAAAAGTGTATTTCAGGTCTCTCATGGCTTTCCAGCTCCAAATGTGGTGCACAAAGCCAGATCCCTGTGGTTAGAGTCCAGTCTGGAAAAAGTTAATAATTAATAATTCAGGAAATAAGTGCTTATCCTTTTGATAAAACCATGCAAGTGACCTGCACACAAACTCTGTAGATTTCAGCATATCTCTGGATACTAGCTCAAGCAAAAACCTTTCATATATATATATATATATATATATATATATATGAAATATATTAAAAGGGTCAAGTTTTTTTCTTTAATTTATGCCTACAAGCCCACCTGTCTTGGTTACACTCAAGCAACAAAACAGAATTTGCCCATTTTTTTCAGCTCAAACATTATAGATGTATTTATATGTAGAAATTTAATTATATTAAACATCTTCAAATAGTAAGTAGTTTGAATAAAATATTATGAGGAAAGACCATACTAGGTGTTTAAAATTAAGACCATAACTATGGCTTTTTGAAAACTTTGTAGGTAGTGGCAATTCAAAATGTAATTCAGCAGATATATTGCAGAGGAAGATGAGATTGCTTGATGGTTACTGATTTTGACTACCCTGTTGCCAAGGGCAGATTGTCAAGAGGAAATGCTAAAGGTTAGAGTTGAGCTGCCTCCCAAAGGCCGTGACGTTTGAATTTTCTTAGCAGTTCATAAGAGAAGTGTAGATTTTTTAGCAAGGCACCAAAATGTGAATCTACTTAACTTTGAACTCTGAAGTTATATGAGTCATTGTCCTGTGCTAGGCCAAGTGCCTTGCTCACAGAAACCGAGGCCTGTTGCAGTTCCTTTTGTCAAGATTGAAAGTAACTGCTCAGCACTGAATTTTGCTCTTTAGCCTTCCTTTGGTCTTTCCCTGCATGATAAGAAAGGCAGTGGAAATCTGTGTTCTCCAGGCAAGAGGATTCCAAACACGTTAGTTATGCTTTGCCCACTGTCAAAAGCTGTAGCTCATCACTCTTTTCCTGCCGTTGGTAGATTCAGTTTTTAATTGCCTATAAAGCCTGAGTATTTGAAATCTCACATAAGAGGCTTAGGTCCATATGTATCGCATATGTATAGCTGAGAGCAAAGATATGGTTTGCATTAACATTTGGGCTCAAAAATACAATCTATTCGGGATTACAGGCTGAACACTGTAAATTAGGTGAACTGAGTTTCAATCAATTTCAGTAGCATCCTTTTTTCTTCAGTGACTTGCAGTACAATGCAACTTGATCAGAACATTTCATTTTCCTGTTCATTCTCAAAAAATACCTTTTCTGCTCTGAAAGTAATTTTTTTCCTCAGTGAATATAAACAATAGAGCCATATAGAACTACTTCCCTTGAAATGTAGGGTGCTTTATAAATAGAGGAGTCTGTGTCCCAGAAATTGCACTTGCATGTATGCTATAAACAAAAGCTACCCCATAGATTTTTTTAAGGCAGGTCACATGATGTCAGGTCACATCAGAGAGGCCAGTAGAACTGGTAAAATTTAATCAGTGTGTGCTCTGTCTTACAGTAAATAAGACAATAGCTGGTAATTTTTCCCCTTCCTTTTGCTCCATCCTTTGAGTTACTAGTGGGTCATTTTACTCAGAGCTAAATAAAAGTACGTGTAAGCTACAGTTTTCCAAATACAATGTAGGTAGGTATGACAAAAACTGCCATGAAAAGGTAGCTCTCACTGTAATTAGCTAACTACTCCCCAAAAATGTATAGGTATCTAGTAATATAAGATAGTAAATGATTGAAAAAAATATCGGAGCATGGGTTACTTTTATTCTTTGCCTAGCACTATTAAATTGAAAGCAAATTTGTAATTATAGAGAAAATGGATACATTTCTGGTCCAAAGTCAACTGCCAAATTCTTCCTTGTGCTTATCTATTCAAGTTTCTAGGGAAACAGTACACTGCTTGCAAGGATATTCAGGAGCAGTTCTACTACAGATCAGAATAATGAGCATCTAATAGATTTTCACACTGTCTTTTGGTCTCAGAAAATGTTATATTTTTTTCAATATGGAATTATTATCATATTATGTGATTCCAAAAATATCTACCACTTGCCTATATTAGTATAGTGCACAAAACAAGTATAGCTATTTGCAGTGGTATGCAATGCTGTGATATTTTGTTACAGTATGTCAGGGAAGTTTTTAAACTGATCTACTAGTTATAACAAAAATGTGAGTGATCACAAAGGCCAGACATCTCTAGTATTTTTCCTCCTGTACTGAGTATACCTGCTGTAAACTGGTTAAGATGATTGGGATACTAGACTAGACATTTCACAAGTGAAATCTGGAAAGAGTAACCATTCTGAAGCTCATTGGGCTTTGCAGGTGTCTGTTGCACAAACTTGTAAAGTAGATGGTGATGACAGTAAATTAGCTCAATTGCTTGTGTTTGTTGTTTAGAAATGACTGGGATCCTCCTGACAGAAAGGTAGATACTCGCAAGTTCCGTTCTGAACCAAGAAGTATTTTTGAATATGAGCCAGGAAAGTCATCAATCCTTGAACATGAAAGACCGGTAAGACATATAAATGAAATGGGTAATACAGTAAGAGATTTGGTGAGAGGTTATCTTTTCATTATTACTACTAATAATAACTACTTAGAGGAATATTGAAGGTCCTTTTTCAAATACAGTTTTGCAGCAATTTATCTTTGCTGTTATCTGATGGTTGTGTTGAAAATGTGAGTTTGGTTTAGTTGCTAAACTTGTAACTTCTGGTGTTTCCAAGAAAACAAACCACCACTGTGCAAACCTCATGGATGACGAGCAGAAGTGTGAGTTAATGGAAACTGCTTTTTGAATTGGTGTGCATCTCCAGCACTTATTTTCAGTAGTATTATCTGCACTTACTACTGATTAATTAATGCATAAAAATAAAGTATTTGCATTTCAGGGTATGCTTAATTGTACATCTAAGGAGATTTTGGTCAAATACTGGTCAAGGTTGCCCAGAGAGGACTCACCTGAACACAGCCCTGAGCAACCTGATCTGATCAGACCTACTTTTGACAGCAGGTTGGGCTAGATGACCTCTGAAGGTCCTTTCCAACCTCAATTACTCTGTGATTACTGAGTGTACATTAACATATAATTAGAAGCCTTTATTCCTGCTTTCTGAATAATGATTGCAATTACAGAATTTTTCACAGGCATGTCTGATAAAGCTATGCTTAATGCCTGCAAAATAACAACGGAGGTTTTCATTTCCTGAAAGATACATTCACCCAGCCCTTCCAATTTACCTTTATTCTATCTTAAGACTTTCTTATTTAGGAAAACTGTTATGTATCAATGGCAATATTTTCTTTTCTTTGTCTTTTACTCTGAGGTTGAGGTGGTTGAGAGTGTCCAGTTTTAAAGAAGAGGTTTATGTAATCGGTACTGGATTATTATTTGCTTAGGTATTACATGCTTGTTCACTGAATTTATTTTGCCAGTTTAAATTAAATTAGGGAAATAATTGAATTTCAGAATATGTAGTATGTCAACAGTGAGAAACACCTTTTCCTCTGTTTTTGTGGTCTTTGCAGTAGTCCTGTTTTTTGTTAGCTAGAAAAACACCAAACTCTTTTTCTGTGAAATTAAGTCTTTTGAGATTACAGGTAAAAGTAAGTGATATTAAGGCATTAAATAGTCTTACAAGACATGGTGATGAAGCTCCTTTTTTTCCTATTTCAATAAGCCCAGAAAACATTACTATTTCTTCTAATATTATAACACTGGTAAGGTGGTACATAACTTGTTTGATGTATATTTCCATCTCCAATGTCTGCAATTCAATTAAATATTCTTTTTCTCCAATGTCATCCAAACCATGATTTGTTTCCTAAAAATGCATGTTTAACTTCTGTAAATAAGTGTATGGTGGTGTAATAATTCTACTCCCATGAACATGAAGTTAAATTTTATTATTATTAGTTTTTACCTTGTATCTGAGAAGAATTCCTTCATATATGTACATTTCTCTATTTCCGCGGTAGAACATGTAAGGAAGAATCATAGTGTTGCTGTAAAAAAAGACTTCATAAAATTGATACAAGCAATAGTTGCCTCTGTTTTCATCAGGTGTTTTAGTCTAAGCATAGAAGTACATGTGCTAGTCAGATAAAAATGAAAGGTTAAATTTTAGTTCTAGATTTTTTAATGTTTGTTCAGTATACAAATTTTCTACTGATCAGAATAAATTAAAAAAATTAATGTTTTGTCAAAGACCAAAAAATAGACTTGGCTTGTACTTCTGTTGGGTTTTAGTTTGGTTTGGTTTTTCCAATAGTGAAAAATTCAACATTTTCTTTATAATATGTGAGTTTGATTGCTTTTGACATCTTAAGCTGGTTATCAGAATATTCTGCTTGGTAAGTTTTAATATGTCATTAAAAAAATACTTCTTCTCATAAAAATATGGAGGGACTAAGTCACTCCAGTAGTAGACTTGGAGCTATTTAAAAGTAGTCCAAAAAAAAGGCAAAAGCAAACTCTTTAGAGGTAATAAAATGACAAAACCAAATTGTCAATAAGCATCTCAGCCCATTGTTCTAAATAGGTTTCAGTGTGGTGTCTGAATTTGCAAATGCAAAATATTGATTTGACCATGCATGTAAGAACCATTTAACTCACAAGTTTAAATGCACACTTTCGGTTGTTACCTGTGAATGTCTATTTGTGCGTATCAAATCAAGCACAAGCAAAGTTTCATGTGACACTACAGATGTAATTTCTTTCAAGGACCATGTTGTTCTATGCTCGAGTATGCTGATGCAGTGTTGTGTTGACCATCTGGTGCAAAAGGAGTGAAGTTACTTGGTGGTCTTAGGTAGCATATTTTCAACAAGTAATCAAAATATTACTAAATGACTAGATGAAGGATAGAGTGTTGGAACATGACTTGGTTTGACTGACAAGTCATAAAAACGGATTTTCCTTTGTTGCTTTTGCCGCCTATTCCAGTAGTTTGGGAGATATTTTGTGAGACTAAGCCAACTGCAGTTTTTAAGGCAAAGGGATTCAAGTCTCTTAGAAGAGGAGATAATAGAAAAAGGTCCATCAGCAAAACAGAATCCAAAAACCAAACAAAATCAATTGCCTGTGTATTGATCTGAGTAGAACAGGGAATGCAGAGTCCTTTCTAGAACTGCCAGGCAGCAGAGAATTTGCGGACTTTAGTGCTCAGTTTCTTTTTGTTTGCTGCCCTCTGCGGTTTAAGCTGTGAATTAAATTAGGTCTTGTGTGCATGGAGTAAGTTTTACACAGTTCCTTACAGTCTCATTTTATTTGCAGAATACCACACGAGAAGAACTGAAAAACTTAGAAACTAGTTAAAATACACTATTTCTAGCTTTATACAAGGCTTTTAAAGCTTGCAGTTAATTGTGAGAGTATTTGAATATGAAAAGGGAGCCAACAACTCCCATACTGGTTTTTGTCTCCTTGGCTAGCTGGGTGGAAGCCCAACAGATCTGACAGTCCGTTCTGCCTCCCTGCAAGGAGAGACACCGGTTCAGCAATGTGTGGGTGTGAGGCTGCTGCTCTTCTGGGCACCTTGAGGCTCACAGGGCTGATGCTCGCTAGCCAAGAAAGTAATGTCAATAGGCCTGGATTTGTAGTGCCAAAAGCTCCACAATTTCAACCCTGTATGTATTTGAAGGGATTTTTTTATTTATTTAATGTAGATGCACCCATTTGTTGATATTAACATTTCTGTGAAAATTAATTTATTGATAGAATAGAAAGATAAAAACAAACCATATTTCAACATACTGTAACTTAGATTGGAAAATGGATGAAAAAGAATTGTTTAGTACTGTTTTCTCAGGTTATTCAGATCTAAATTGTGGCCTTCTTTTTTTTAAGGTAAGCGAAAAACCTTTGAATACGCCAAGTGTTCTCTGTAATGGGAATCAAATTGATATATAACAAAGTTATCTTCTGCATTGTGAATCTGTCATGTTTTGCTCTCATGCTTTCATATCTCTGTAGAAGAGAATCATGGTGTTTTTCTTAAAGTAATCATAGTCTCTATTAAATTCACAAATTTTTAGTGGTCAGTTCATGGAAATAATTTCAGTGGTGTTTCTCCACTAAAGACTTAGGTGTCTATAGTTGAGTTCAAACAGTTGTCATTAAGACTGCTGAGTTACAGCTGTGGATGGTGGAAATAAAAGGGCAAAACTCCAGAGGAGCTTCACTTCCTAACCCTTCCTAAGTTTTTCATCAGCTTCATTCACTTCCCACTCCATTCACACTCCCACTACTTCCCTTTCTTGAAAGGATATTTTGAAGATAAGTGTGTAGAACAACAGTTGGGGTCCAGATATTGCATGAACAGCTCATAGATATGTGAGCACCAAGGTAGTTCTGAAGGGTTGTTGGCCTTTCAATAGAACAGAGTGGAGAGTCTGTCCCAGTAACATCAAAGTCAGCAAGTAAAGTGCTGTAAGATATATTTAATTGTCTGAAATGATCAAGAGCACAACGTTATCTGTTGCAGAAAACAGAAATAGCTGTATGTGATTGTTTTAGCGTGTTGGTGACAGCTTGACTCCGGAGGAAAAAGTGTTACAGATTTGATTACCAGTGTTATTCTGTATGCTGCACCCTGTCTTCTTTGACGACCGCCTTCTAGGTCGCACAATAATTAGTGTCTGAGTTCTCATAGTTACAGTTATGGAGAATGCAACTTTAAATTCAGAGGTGTCTTTAACAAGAGGATTTCTCTGTTTCAGAGATCTTTAAGCCAACAGTTCACTGTAATTCTGTGCTGCATGAAAGCCTACATCGGTCCTGCAAAGAAACTGGAGCTATTTAGAAAGTAATTAATGCAGCCAAGTTTACAGTTGATTAGATATCCCATTGAGAGCTGAACTGTTTTGCACTGTCATGTTTTCATGCTACTTGAATAAATCTGTCAATTATTGTTCTGTTCACTGAAGACTTTCCTTAATGCTATCAATTGCTACTTTATCCCTTAGCTGGGAGAATTTTCAGATGAAAACAATCTTTTTCACTGTGGGAAAAAAATACTTCATTGCGTCAACAAGGCTATGCAAGATAAAGTATTACATAGTACTGCTGCAACAAATAGTATGGAATGCATAATTTTTTTGTTCCCTAAGTTTTGACTATAGAATTTAAAATGTACAAGTTCCTTTTTCATATGCTGAAGTGGCTTTTTAACATAGTGATGCTTGCATGATGCATATTCCTTATCTCTGCTCAGCGCTTGCTTCAAGACAGCAAGATCCAGAATTAACGTGCTTTGTGAGAAGACGAGGAATGGCCAAAAGCAATACAGATAAAGTTATGTCTTTATTGCTGATCAGATGGGCAATTTCTTGCCTATGCTGGAGATGAAAATCACTTAAACCATCTTCTTAACTAGGAATCTTTAGTAGAATTAAATCTACTTAACTAATACAATGATGTTTAAAGAAAAGTCAAAGAGTCCTCTTAGCTTAAAAAGTGTAATTTTAAAATGTTTGACAAGTTCCAGCCCTTGGAAGAACATCAACAAAAATAAAAGTTTTAAAGCTACCGGTCAATGTCAGCTCTTGAACAAGAATATTCTCTGTCTTAAATACCATCTTCATTCTTTGATTTTATTCCATTTCTTTCCCCATATTTGTTTTGTCTTTGTCTATTTGTTGTTAAAGTGACATGGCATTTCTGGCACTTTGCTCAGTGTGTACCTTTTCCTTCCCTTTTCCTTCACAACTGCTCCAGACTGATCGCATAAACCCTGATGACATAGATTTAGAAAACGAACCCTGGTATAAATTCTTTTCAGAACTGGAGTTGGACGTCCGTAAGTGAGGACAGAATATTAATATTTACACATTAGGAAAAGTATTTTTATGATGAGGAATTTAAATTACCAAATTCAGCAAGTATATGGTAGTAAAATTAATATGAGAAATTTTTTAGAAAGGGCGATAAATTCATCGCATTTATTTTTTGAAAATAATATTTTTTCAAATAGACTCTTAATTTGCCAGAGCAGTGGCATTAGTAGCTTTAATATGGAGTATGTGTAAATATGTAATAACAAGATAAATTGCATGATAAACAGGGGTATTTTCTAGTCTAGACTTTTCTAGTCTCCCTAAATCTTTTGCATTTGGCTGGATTATTTTTGACAATCTTTTAGAACAGAAAAACATGTCAGTTTGCTTAGGGATGCTAAGTTACAAATAATGTATTTTACTTGAAGGAATGTATCTACATTTAAATGTAGGAAGCCATATACAAATTTCTTATGGCAGTAAATGCTGATATTTTTTTCCCTATTTTCCTCTCTTATATGCATATGTTCAGAATACATATTTTATACTTGAACACGAGATACTGGTTGCTCTGTTTCAGGCTGGACACCTGCTTGTACTGACAGACTTCAGTTCTGCTCCAATTTTCACAAATAGCTGGTATCGATAAAAGGACTTGGGCAAACAGATGCTGCCTTAGTCCTACTGCAAACATTTATGTTTAAAATTATAAACCTGAAGAGTTCCATCTGGTTGAGACACCTAAAAATCAGAAATATCTCCATTTTTCACCTTTGATTTCCTAGGCCTTGCAAATCTGCAATACCACAGGCTTAATTGTATCTAAGTACCAAAGGCTGTTTGTGTATTTTTTACAAGGGTAAACAGTAGCATTGCCTTGAAGCAAGACTGAGAACTAGGTTTCACTTCCTCCCTGCACAGTGCCTCAAGAACTAGGTTGAAGATGCACCTGCTCTTCCTTTTGCACACACCCTCTCTCACTCCACAAAGCTCAAATTCTTTCCTGTACAACTCTAACATCTTTAGGAAAAGGATAGCAAATGCCTTCATTCCCAGAAGATGTCTAAGGGGATGGTTAGAGTATCTAGACAGGCGGAAAACAGGAGTTCAAATCCCTTAGAAGAAGGAGGGAAGTAAACCCAATCATTCGCCCAGTCTTTTTAAGTATTCTGTTAGCTCCTCAGGATTCTCACTGTGATTTTTTACTTAAAAAAACAAAAGCATCTGCCCACAGGCAGAAAATTCAAAATAGACATGAACTTGAGAGTGTCAGAATTTAAAATATTTCCATTCTTTTCTTTCCCTGTTAGCCAACAATTCTCTGGAGGCCCCTCAGAATTCTAATTAGTGACATGCCAGGCTACATGAGGAGCCTGAGCAGTTGACACAGGGCCACGGAGGGCACTCTGGAACCAGATACCTTACTCACTTTTTGTAGCTAGCCATAAGCCAAAATCAGAACTCTCAGCTATTTCAGTGAGACCAGAATAGAAAGCAAAACTGCATACACTCTTTTAAAAATTTAATTTTTTAACTGTAACATTTAAAAAAATGACCAGTTGAATACCATCTGAAAATTAAAAAAAAAAAAAGTTAAATGTATCTGGGTTTACTTTGTTGTCTAGTGGTCTATAATGTATCACATTTTCACTGATTACTTTTTATCTCCCTTTATCCAGCCATTCAAGCCCTATTGTCATTCCTCCCTCTAGGTGGGCAGAAACAGTCCAGATACATTCTTCTGATGAACAATATGTCAACAATAATTTATTGATAATGATAACTGTTAAGATAAAATAGATTGAGATTTCTCCAGCAGAACGTAACTCTAGTGCTTACACTCTTCTGTCTCATCGGTATTAAAAATGCTGGTATTTATTCAACTATCCAGTTGTAAATTTTACCACCTAATGTTACTAACCTTTATTAGATAATTAAAAATATAATACGTTCATCCTTCCATTCTCCCCGTGTGTGCACTCTTTGTATCTGATGCTGTCAACACTTAGTTTCTAACTGTGTCACCTTTTTCCATATGTTCATTCCTTGCTGCCATTGTTTCTACTCCATTTCATCTCTACACTTCTGCTTTTATGATGCAGCCACCTAAAAAGATTTTGGACTATTTCAAGAGAGTTCTTCTGGTGTTTCCAATGAGGTAATGAATGATTCTTTTTCGGATGATTCTCTTGGGAAGAAGGGTTGGAATGCTCACCATTTATGTCTTAAGTCTGTTAAAATTTAGTGGTTTCCTTCTGATAGCTATGAGACGTTTTTAATTCACAATCATTGTATCTTTGTCTTCATATCTTTCCAGATCACTAGTGCAGTTGGATGTTGATCTTATTATCCTAGGAACTGTGAGTTCTTATCCCCAAAACTTCTCAGAGATTAACACTCAGAATTACACAACAGTCCATACGTCTCTAACTCTTTGACAAATTCCCACTTTTCAGAGTTGGGCAGGTGCATTGCACAATTAATCCATCACTACAGTAGTATTTTTTAATTAAAATATCTGACTTCAAATTCTATATGTCAAGTGAAAGCCTTTGTGGCTAAGCTGTCATTTCTCCAATTAAGTATTTATGGCTATGGAGCTAATCAGATAAAAACCGCAATTAATAATCCTCTTGTAATTTAGAACTGTTGCTACTCCAAATAAAATTCATCAAGATCAGGTAGTGGGCTGTCGTTGCCCTACTCTGAGTGGGAGAGATTCAGGCTTTCATTCCTTCTCCACTCCCTCCCCATTTTTACAGCATTAGGGCAAAAGTCAGTGACTCCTATAATGGCAACTTTGCTTCATATGGTGGCTTGTATTCGTGATTCACCCTCATGTTCTGTAGTCTCTCCAAAACTTTAACTCAAATTGTGGTCTTAAATTGTTAATTGTTTGCAAATTACTCTGGTTTGGTTTTAAGCTCTCTATATATTTAGAAAAACCTCATAGTTGGGAAATTTGGGTTCAGTTCTCTGAAACAATAAGCTTCTAGGCCTTTGCTAGTTCTTTTTAGTCCTCTGTATATCAAGGAAGACAATTTAAAAACCCTAACTTGATGTTTGAAATATTCCGTGTTCAGTAGGTCTAGGTAAAATGGCTATTAAGTAATATTGGTTTTCTCTTTAATTAACTTACAAAAACTTCTGTCTTTAATTTTGAAACTTTAATAATCTTTGAATATGATAAATCATGGTTCAAAGTCTACAGCAACTTAGTATTTCTCGGGGAGGTAGGACGGCAGGACAATATTCAAAATAACTTGATAAAGTATTAGAGCCATTAGGCAAACAAGCATGTTTTTTATTTACAACTTTGGCTTCTTTCCTAACTTTATTTTTGGTCATCGTTAAAACCTTGATGCATGAAATTGCTAAAATATAGGCTTACTTTAAATGTGTATTTCATTTTTTTAGTAAAACCAAATCAAACTATTAAAAAAAGTCTGTATTTGGTAGTTTGGAGTTGTCATCTCCAATATTAAATTATTTTTGTCGGGTGGCTTTTATTCATGTGGGGCAGTGTTGAATATTCTGGGAGATGACTAATTAGCTTTGGAGATCGGGGAGTAGGGGAGATGTGTTCAGTTGAACCACCTGAAAGTGGGTCAGTAAATACCTAAGAGCTGATAGGACAGCTACAGGCAGTAAAACAAGCAGTAAAAAACAATCATATCCACTCTTTACTTTCACCTTTCCCTACATGCCGTATCCGTGAAGCTCTGCCCGGGGGTAGAACATATAAACTCCACACACTCTATAAAGAAATAACATATGCCTGTGGTAAAAATTAGTATTGTAGAATGTACAACGTACAGTGTCTTTCATATAGTAAAAACTTCAAAGGTGGCGTCAAATAAGGGTAAAAGGGCAAGTTACATTCAAGGTGATAGGAGAGTTAAAGGATGAAAAGCAAAAGCCATACAGTAACCCAGCAGTCAATTTCGGCGTGACACACATTTCAAGACATCTTAGGCTGATCACTAACACACTGTTTATGGCCTGGAGAATGCTGTGGATAAAGAAGTTCCTTCTGGTGTGGTTTCCATTGTGTGATTTACCCACTGCCTTCCATAGGAGGCAGTGGGGATCTGTTCCACCCCTGGGAGTTACATCATGGTCTGTATAGCCCTGGAGCCACTACAAATGGTGGAAAGTAATCCCTACCTCATGGCCATTTGGCCGCTATCATGTCACAGATGGTTGCTAGTGGAAGTGGTTGACACCTGCGCAAAAAAAAATCCACAACGACAATCTACCTGAAATGTTTATGCCACTTCACGCAACAGTCCTAACAGAGATCACCTGTGATCCCGAGTTTCCTTCCTCTGCTGGTTCCAGACCATAGCAGTGACTGATCAAAATGAAGATAGCTGTGGCCAGTTTTGAAATAAGACTCTGACATTTTCCAGAACAGGCTCAATGTTTTATGGGAAGCATAGGGAAGCACACTGGCCTGAGGCCTTTGCTTCACTGTGGTTATACTGGCTGTTGGTGTGAGCAACTCTGCATCTGGCTTTTATGGTTTTATAGTAGACAGACCTCATAATATTGGCTATATATCTTAAAATTATTGAATTTCGATAGTGGTGGGAGAGTTGTCACAAAGTACTTTTCAGATTTCAGAGGATGTAAAGAAAAACTTGAAAATATGAACTATATGATCACTAAAGACTTGGGAATAAATACCTTCCTCAGAATGTATTTGAAAAAAAAAACAAATAGCATGATACTTAGTTTGGACAGAAGAGGTGATCAGTAGTGCACTCGTCATGAACCCCATACACATTCCAAATATTGAGAAATAAAATAGGAAGTCTTTGAATTATTAGCATCTTTTAACTGTTTACACCTCAGCTGCCATTCTTTCCAAAAGTCAAAAGGTTTCTTACCTGGTTTGGATGTGATTTAAATTAGAGTTAAAAAGTACTGAGAAAATTGGAATTATCTTAGCTCAAGTTTTAGATAACATTTGTTTCATATTGTGCTGTGTTCGTGTGGTTCTCCCCGTCCCACAGTGTAATAAATTTTAGTGTAATACAGAAATTAAAGCTTCAGTTAGTGTCTTAATGGGATCACTTGATATGTGACGCAGGTCTTAAATAACAAAGCCGACTGACAACTCTAACTGAACAACCGTATTGTTCTTATAGTCTCCCACCTGTAAAAGTAGTTTAAACAGTTACTCTTGAATGTCATTTAAGTATACAGTCTTATGAAATCTGTTCCCAAGTATTCTTAGACTACAGGTATACCAAAGTGTCAGTCGGCAAGTCTGGGTGAAGTTACAATTCATGAACTTGCAATTCAAATCACTGAGGGAAAAAAAAACATACTAACAAAAGAAAGCACTTGTACAGGCCATGAGTGCTATTACCTTTGCTGTCCTTGAATACAAAGTTTTTTCCATACAGAGAAAAAGTCAAGAAGGCTCTTTATAAAGGGAAAAATATTTCCTGCAGCTTAGAAATCTATATGATAGTTCTGTTTTAGTCCATTGGGTTATGTCTGAAATGACATGCCAGGAACTTGAAACAAGTTTAATTCTTGAACCTCACTGCTTGAAAAAATACCTCAGGGATTGTGCAGTTTGTTCTAGATTCATACCTAGTTACCAGAGTGTAGTATTCTGACTGAAGGCTTGAAATGGTTGATTTAAAATTTTTAGTCATGTATGGTTGACTTTATACTGATTATAAAATTATGGAGCAGTACTCCATTCCATCTTGCAGGGTTTGTGCAGTAGCTACTTCCGTAACTCCATGAGTGATGACTAATGTTCTATGATAAGAACTGTTTTTACCAGGATTATAAGGTGTGACTACAAACATCATAGGAATTACAAGAGTTTCTGGCTATAATTGATTGTGAGATTTTGGTGAGTAACTTTGCAAGGGGAGGAGAAGCTTTGCAGACCTCACTTGCACATGAAGGAATTATTTTCAGATTTTTATGTTTCTATAGTAAAGGTTTGTTTCAGCTGTTCTGTATCTGTTTTTGAAAAGTGCATGGAAAACTATGATTTTGGATCACTATTTAGCGGTGCTTTAACGGAAAAAACCTTACTGAAGTATAATAGGAAATGAAATCTAACAGTGCTTTTTAAAAACTGCATAACTGTTCTCATGAAATATCGCTGTATCTATGCCAGAGTGCCCAGGATGTTAATCATCATGGTCCATTTTTATAGGATGTGTCACAGAGTAACAAAGAGTAATCAAACATGATAAGCAAAAATTACCGCTCTTTTTTTCAAATACAAACATATAACAGGTCCATGTATTTGTTTTCACAGGCTTCCTTATATCATCACTATTCAACAGACCGAGGCCTGGACAGGCCCTGTAGGTAAGAAATACTATACATTATTTCAGCAGTCACAGATTATCCAGCCTTAAGGGTCTTCTCTGGGCCCTGAAATCAGCAGATATGAAGAGTCAGATTGTAACACTCACCTTGTGAGCTACTGACAAAATAGAGACGCATGGAGAAAGTGTTCATATTTTGATACTGATGTGTAGATTTTTAGTTTTGCAAGGACTTACTCTTTACATTCAGAGTAAACTATACTGTGTTCCAGGTCTTTCCACTAACATTCCTGCAGTTTATCATTTAAAACAGCAGTTTATCATTTAACCTTACTGCCTGCAGGACCCTCAGTGCTGTTTCCCTGAGCTGCCCCAACTGTTCTCAGTCTCTTTTCCCTATCTTTGCACTAAAGTTCTAGTTCCAACAAATAGTCTAAAAAAACTTGATGCATTTATTTCAAAGAAAATGGCATAGTAATTTTGCGTAAAACTTTAAAACAGTCAGGTGACAAACAAATTATCTTTTCTCTGTGAAATATGCTGTAAGATGTGTGAGACCAGTGTTTCATCACTTTACGTGGTTTTGATGTATTTGTTCTGGCATTTTTTAATTTATGAACCAATAATATAATTATGAGCTTACTTTTTAAAATCCTAAATTCTAATCTCAGAATTAGACTGCTACTGCTGCTTTTTTCTGTAGTTCTGCAAGTACTGCGAGTGACTTCAGAAAGCGAAGGAAGTCAGAACCTGCTGTAAGTCATCAGAGGGCACACAGTGATCAGAACGCAAACAGATCTAACCTGGGCCGTACAGACATACAAGGCCCATGTGCCACCCTTAGAAAACCTTTAACTAGCTCGTCTCCTTCTTCCCCGTCAAGAGCAAAAGGTAAGAGGAGGCTGTGTTTGTTAGCAGAAAACTTCTGATGATGTGTTGTACAATACATTGGTAGCAAATGAAACTGCCTGCTGTCGTTCAGTGCATTTCCTCAGGAGATGTGATATGAAGCAACAGCTTTGGGCCTTTCATGAAAGGCTAACCTGTTTATTCTTATGTGTGTAATTTTAAGATGAAAAGCTGGATTTGTAACAAGTAACAGTTTCAACTGTTTATTCTAACAAAAGAAAATTGAGTAAATGAAGACTATGAATTCTACCAAAATATATAAACCGATAAATTTTTATTAACTCCACTACTGTCTTATTAGGTTATTGTGATTTTAAAACTGGTTTTAGTATATTGAGAAAGTACAAGAGAAATGACCTTTAAGACTAAAGATGTGTTTCCGGGATAGTAGGTGTTTTAAATCTATAGCTGATGTCTTAGACATTGTCAGTTATCAGGACCTAAAGCAAACATCCATAGTCTGATTTTTTTATTTTGTAAATCCTTGGAAGTACTTAATACAGCTGATACAACCTAATTAGCTTCTTTTTTTGCAAGTAACTTACCATTCTATTACTGTTTTTTCACATCTCTTCAGAAAAGAGATCACAGAATCAGTTGTTCATTTGGGTTTGGCAGTTTCAGTAGATTTTTTTAGAAAGACAAAAGGCTTCCAGTAAAACATATGATGGAAGTAATATATAGAGTAACACTGAATACAATGTGTCTCCTTCTGCTGAAATTATTATCATTATTATTATTAGTATTCACTTAATTGCTCTATTTTATAGCTATATTAATCAACAAATCTCTGTAAAAGTAAATTCCCATTGAAAAGAACATAATATCTGGTCTGCAACATAATGAGACAAAGAAAAGCAGTGAGGAATAGTAAGAGTGAAGTGGTGGAAAGCAAATGTATTTTAAAGCCGGTGTTACAGCAGTAATTTTAGAAGTAGATAAACTTATCCATTTTGGTTACCAGGCCAGGGAGTAAAAAGTTTATAAACTCCGTTTACCTGCATGTACATTTGACTCCACCACCAATAATAAGCACTTACCAACACCTAAACACTTTCTGTGTTTGAAAATCCTTCGGTTCAGAATATCTACCATAGCTAATTAACTTTCAGGTGTCCTAACTGTGTCACTCCATTCTCTCCCAGCATTATGACACCTGTAGAATGTTATTTTTTCTTGAAATTAACCAATTTTTTAAAGAAGGAGCACGCTATAAACTGTTTGATCAGCATGAATTTTGAAGTCAAGAGTTTTGATTTCTGATCCAGATTCAGTTTTCTCTAGAAAGCAGATTGAGCTGTTTGAAGCATCCTTCCTGAACTGAGTGTCATTTGAGACTGTGTTTGAAAGTTCAGTGCAATTATGAAAGACCACAGTTCCAAATTTGTCTCATCATGATTTCTGCATCTAGCATGCGCATAAAAATATATCTTAAAACTTACTTGAAAACTCGGGCTTTGTTATGGAAGTCCATCTAAGGGTTATTGTTTTTTCTACATGCTGGTTAGGCTAAGTGAACTGATACATCTTCCTTTACACCTGTATAGCAATTCCTGAGCTGCCTTGTTCTGCCCTCTATAAGCTGTAGAAAGCACCACTCCCTTCAGTGCTATCACATAGGGAAAGAGTGGGCTATGAAAAACTGGGAGCAATTTCCTATTTGGTCTTATATAAAGATTTATCTTTATCTTAACTATGTTAGAATACAGATGCTGCAAACTCTCTGAGCATTATAGAGCTTAAAAATTCTGAGCAACTTCTTTTGGAATGCTGGAAAAGTCAATATTTGACTGAGGTCTATATTTGTTGTTTGGCTTCATCTTTAAAGCCTTTGCAGCTTTTATTTTCTGTTGACCTGCTTAAAAATTGGTATTAGTGCTTATTTTCTTATGTTGCTTTGGTGGGGGGTGGTGCAGAGGGGATAACATCACCATAATTCATGAGGAATTCTTTTTATTGTTCAGATTGTCATGAGTGCATTTTTACAGCTGTAAAGTAACTTAATTATTAGCTCTGCTGTCCCAGGCTGTAGAAGACTATGTACTGACCTAAATTGATAGATGCACTAATTGCTATTTCTTTTCTAGTCTTTCTAATGCTTACTGATGCTAATTCCAACTTTCTGACTCTTTTAATTTCTGGCAATGTCTCTTTTTTACCATGCTGCTCTGTGGATTATAAAGGTGGGGATATTAGCAAAGTATATCCATCCCTTTTAAGTTATTCAGTGCACAACCACAACACCTCAAATGAATTAGATTACTGTAGCACTTACAGGCAACATTTAGCTGTTCCAAATGATTCAAGAAGGGCAATTAGCTACAAGAATGGCTGGCAAATGACTCGCCAAAATGCAGAAGTCTGGAGCAGCACAGAAGAAAATGCTTCTCCAAAGAGAAAATCTCGTAGCTGTGATGATCTGTTAACAGATGATCGTGATAGCTTTCCTGATGCACAGGCCAAGGCTGAAAGCATGGGCTCTCTGTTATGTGAGGAGGATTCCAAAGAAGTTTGCTCAATGAACTGGAACTCCCCCTATGTTGAGGGCCGTGGTAGTGGTAGGTCAAGAGTTCGTCACAGATCTGCACATGATGCTCCAGGTTTCCTGAAAATGTACAAAAAGATGCACCGCATCAATCGCAAGGACTTGATGAATTCTGAGGTGATTTGTTCTGTGAAGTCCAGAATACTGCAGTATGAAAAAGAACAGCACAAAGGTATTCTTCAAGGCTGGAGAGAGTCTTCTACTGAAGAGGTGCCCAGAGACATGGTGCCAACCAGAATATCTGAATTTGAAAAATTAATTCAGAAGTCAAAATCAATGCCGAACCTTGGTGATGAAATGTTGTCAACTGCTACATTAGAGCCTCCTAAAAATGGCTTGTGTCCAAAGAGGCGGTTTTCTATCGAGTCCTTGCTGGAAGAAGAAACTCCAGTCAGACATCCCTCTCAGGTACAACAGAGCTACAAGTCTAAAACCCTGGTGCCAATTCATATTGAAGTGACCAGTGATGAGCCACAACGATCACATATAGATTTTTCAGACAGTGATCAAGATGGAGTGGTTTCTGATCTCAGTGACTTTATCCAGATAGAGGGTTCATCCTTTTGTAGTGAAAGTGACTTCGATCACTTTTCCTTCACATCATCTGAAAGCTTTTATGGATCAGGCCATCACCACCACCACCATCACCACCACCACAGGCATCTCATTAGCTCCTGCAAAGGGCGATGCCCAGCATCCTACACCCGCTTCACTACCATGCTAAAACATGAAAGGGCTAAGCAAGAAACCACTGAAGATCCAAGGAGACAGGAAGCAGAATCTGGCCTCTCTAAGATAGCGTTCCTGGTCAGTCCAGTGCCTTTCCGGAGGAAAAAAAGTGCAACTCCTAAAAAACAAACCGAAAAGAAAAAATGCAAGTCATCTGTATTTGAAGCACTAGATTCTGCACTTAAAGACATCTGTGACCAAATTAAAGCTGAAAAAAGACGGGGAAGCTTGCCTGACAACAGTATATTACACAGACTTATTACTGAGCTGCTTCCAGACATTCCAGAAAGGAATTCATCTCTTAAAGCTCTGAAAAAGAGTCCCATGCACCAGCCTTTTCATCCACTGCCTCAAGATGGTGCTATCCATTGTCCACTGTACCAGAATGATTGTGGAAGATTACCTCTTAGTGCCTCTTTTCCAGACATGGATGCAACTAACAACAACGATAGTGCACTGTGTTTCCAAGGTGGATTAACTTTCTTCCTCTATCCTTGTGATTGACTTATCCAGCCTTACTCCCTGTGTTTCCCACCCTTTCTCATTCCATTTTTGTGTTGTCTGTAAGAAGTTTTCATCCCACAAAATTCTTAATGAAGAATGTCATTTTCACATAGGTGTTGAGGATAGACAAATTTGCTATCTATTCACAAACTACAGCAATCAGAACAACTGAAGTAACAGTGCATTTCAACTAATTGATTATTAGTTCTATAAATTACAATAATGTTATTAAGTATTGGGGGGGGGGTTTCCCCAAGAAAAATATCTTACAGAAAGGGAATTCATGCATCATAAGATGGTGGTCAAACTGAAAACAATATGGAGATAATCCTTCCTTTATTAATTAAGAAAAAAAATTGCATCTAAAATGTGTTGTTATTTTGTTAAATGTAAGCGATTAAAATGGTGTTAATTCTGCCAGTATCACAGAAAGTTGATTCTGTTTTCTTATGAATCCAATGCTTTATATTACTTTTTGTGAATAGATGTTAAGGTCATTTTAGGAAGTTTCCATTTCCACTGTTCAAACAATAAATTTCCAATGTCTGTGGCAGCAAAACTAGTTCTTTTCATAGAATTTTAATGTATCTGTGAAGTTTTGAGACATTTCCTATCCTCTTAAAAGGGAAGTTCTCAATAATCAAAACTTGAATGAAATTGTCAGGGTGAGTATGACCAGTCTGTAGTTTAAGTTATTGCTTTGAGCTGTTTGTTGCTGTGCTGCATCTTTTTTTTCCTCAAAAACATTTGCTTGAGCCTAAAGTGTTTTTAAAGTTTAGCCTTTTAATATTAAAAGAAGCAAACTAGATCCATAGCAGGAATGCACAAACTGTATGCTAGATGATTTAGATTAATATCTTGCAAGTCTGTAGTTTGTTTCTCTTTTTCAATGGTACCATTTCTTAGTTTAAGAATTCTGCTTCTAGACAGAGTCCTTTGACAGAGTATCTTTGAGAATTTAATGAAATTACAAAGCTATTCTTAAAATCACAAACGGATGTAAGAGAAAATGTCTTTAATATATAAATGAAGCAATATTTGATCAGACCCATCTTACCTTTATTCTCACATCTTTTTGTGTAACTTTTGCAAGTAGCACAGTAGTAAATATGTATTTCAAGAGAACTTAGAATTCAAGCTGTTACCATCTCTTCTTAACTAGTTATAACAGATATATTTAGAATAAAAGATTTGGTAAAAAAAGGGCTACAAAACGCAGCTGAGGATTGAATTAATCATACATGAGGCCTGGTCACGATTAACCCTGGCTGACAGTACTACATGATGAGAGTAAAGTTGTTGGAAATTGCACTGGTCACATATTACAGTGGACTTCTGATAGCTTCTTCAGCTGTGAAGGAGCCTGGCATAAGGAAAGCGATGCACTCTGTCAACATTAATATCCTTAAAGTGGCGTGGAGAATGAGTAAAGCAGAATATTCCATTGATTTCCATCAGCACCAGTCATGGCTGAGCTCTACTTCAAATCAAGTTTCCTGTTTGTTGGATCTGTGTCTCTTACAGCCACCGTCACACAGAGACCCCAAGGTCATAGCAAAAAACCACTGAAAACTACCAATATTGGCTGCATAAAAAGCTGTAGAGAAATAAAGGAAATTGTTTTTCCTAAAGCTTCTGCATTTTCACTCTTTTTCCATGTCCTTCTCTTTCTGCTAGAGAATAAAGAAAAAAAATAATAGATATGTTTGGAGGCATTGTATCTTTAGGTTTGTGCAGTGAGTATAGATCCTCATTCAGGAATACATGCCATATCAAGAAACCTGTCCAGAACTGGGACTGTGATATACTTGCTGGGAGTGACATGCTTGCAACCAATGGCATAAATAATACAATGATCTCATTTTTTTGCCTCCAGTATATTTATCAGTAGCTTCAATTTTTTTGGTTTAGCCTATAGCCCACTAGAGACCATTTACATCTTTTTTCTGTAAGACCCCAACATAATGGATGACCTGCTTTCAGTTCCTTTCTTTTTAACCACTTGTACTCCTTCGGAAATGTATGAACTTGATAAGAACAGATTGTGGGAACGAAGTCAAAGAAGACAAACATCTATCACGTTTTCACTAGCAAATATCACTGTGACAGTAGGAGACTAAAACAGTAGTTCTCAGAAGTTGAGAGGCAATTCATTTCATCCTCTGATCTGAAATAGTTCTATTATATTTTCATTTCACATTGGCAACTTGCAGAGCTATAGAATGTGTAAGATTTTCATTTTATTCTTATTAAAACATGAAAAGATACCATTCTGTAATAAACATTGGTAAACTGCATTTTAGAGAAGTCTGCCACATAGATTGGTGAGTAATGATTTGTATTCCATCTCTTAAAACAGAGTTGTTTTTATGAAATAACTTCTTTTTAAATTCCCTTGTGCTGCCTAACATGTGCCCCTGGTAAAGTAGAAATGCATCTTAGATCACTTAGGAGGAAACAATGTTACTTCACTATTTTCTCATTGAAGCATGCTTGAATCATGTTTTGTGCATGTAATTATGTGTTTATATTGTTGGCATTCCAAAACAGTGTCATGCAACCTGATGAAGTCCCAGTACTGCTGTCATGTCTTCCACTTGGCCCAGTAGGGGTCCATCCCTTTGTACAGTGAGGCATAATTTTGCTCTCTTGATCCTCTCTCCTCTCTCATATCTTTTCTTCTGCTGTGGATCAGAGGACAGCCATTGCCTTTGCTTAAGAGTTAGTATCTTTTTTTTTTCTTTGAAGGTGCACTTAACCATCATATCATGTGCTTTTCTTTCTATTAAAGGTAAAATAATAGATTTCAATATCTTTTCACCCCCCTAATGAAACCAAGAAGCATTACACATTTGAATGGTTTTGTTTACCGTAATTTCACGTAATTTCTGTTTTCAGTAGACCAGGAGTCTCCTGGAAGCTATTCTTCTGCTTTCACTGATGTGGGACGATTTACTCCAAGGGAGAGAAGAGGAACTACAGACAAAGAGGTAGTAAAACAACAATGAATAACACAGCAATATCCATATGGGAAATCGGTAACATATTTGAGACAAGATTTGTGTTGGTTTTAAGACACTGTAATAATGCAGACCAAATGAACAGTTACTTATCATATCATCAGATGGGACAGCATATTCCTTTTTCATTAAGGAGGATTGGTACTTCGAGAAATTAAAATAATATCAAGCTTTGTAAAATAAGCTGTGGACTTCCATTTACTATTAAATAGATATGAACATAAATTTACTAGTTATTGATAGATTCTATCAAAGTTGACCAGAGAGGGTGTTTGGAAAAGAGAAGAGCAGATGTGACTGGGGAAAGGCTCTTTTGAGATCCAAAGCATCACACAAAGAAACTGCCTTGGTAGTTTAAAACTGATACAAAAAATCTATATTTCACCATTATTTTTGTTTGGGAAAGGAAAACCACTGTTGGTGTGTTAGACAAAACCACTTCTCCTAAGAGCAAACACTAATGTTTGTAACAGTTGGTGATGGTAATTATATACTGATTACTCATATTAGTGCTTTGGAAAAGGTTGTGGAAGCAGGCATACCACCGTTAAAGTAACACAAAGTATCACTGAAAAGTACACTTTGAAAAATGAAGTGTATTATTTAGTATCTTAATAATACTTATATATGTAACTGTAAATGCACTCCAAACAGGCTTCAGGGATTTTATTCAATCATAAAGTACATTTAAATTAACCAACATCTACACACCATGGATTGTTAACATTTTTGATTGCTTTTTATTAAAATATTGCACAAAATAATGGCAGCATAAGAGGGTACTATATTTTAATTGCTAATATTTAAGGGTTTGCTCTGGGCTATCTACCTTGCTAAATGGTGGTACAGTTAGAACTGAATTCAGATCCGTTTACAGTCCACTGACATGTTTATATTGCTGCAATTTGATTAAGAATCTGATTTCAACAAAAAAAAAGAAAAAAAAAAGACTGCTTATTACAAAATAGAGGTAAAAAATGTTCAAGGAGCTGAGTTATGTGCTCCTTTTAAATAATCTCATGACATAGAAAGTCATTTTTCAATTTGAAAATACATAAAATACTTAAATTACAAGCCATTTTTAAGATCACTGTAATTTAAAAAGATGAAAGAAAGGCTTCTCTATTTCCAGTATGTTTTGTAAAGTGCAAAGTATTTTGTATTTAATCAGCTCCACTGTTCTTTTAATATTATCCTCTTTCTTCTGTTATTTGCTTTAGTAGTTACAGCACCAGCTGTACCAAAATTGAGGAAGAGTGAAAAGGGCTTAGCTACAGTTGATATGAATATCACCTCCTGTCTAAAAGACTGTTTTTAACAATAACAAGGAACAGGAAAATGCTTTTAAATGTAGGCTTAGACCTGGAATGGAAAATTGTATTAGTATTACAAAATTCAAATAGACAATAACTTCAGGGACTTTTTTGTTATAGTGAAGACAATGCTCTAGGTATGCTAAATTTGCTAGCCTTTAAATTACAGGTAGGGAGAGAACCCAGTCAAGAACATGTGGAATAAAAGTAAAATGCAAAATTTACAAGTGTCCCTTTTTATTCCCCTCATAAAAAGATACACACCTTCACATCCTTACAAGTAGCATCTCTCAGAAACAGCATAATCAGCTCATGCTAGTCGCTAGTATATCCTAGAGAGAAATTTTTTTAAATGCAGCAATCTTATCTGTGCGAGTACTTGCAGAGAAACACTGAAGAATTTCACCAAATACCCTCATGTAATACTGTTTATCGCTTCTGGCACCTTCCTCTGAAGTATCTGGTGACGGTTACTTGTCAGCTGCAGACACTAGATGAGGGAGGCTGTTGGGCCGGATCACAGTTCGTGTTTTCAGCAGAGCTTTGAAAACAGTGAAAGTTTAAGTTTCAGCTGCACAGGTGAGGAGAGGTAGGGCTGTTTAACAGCTTTATTTTTGAAACAATATTGAGCTTGCATGTACTTCGTGATAGAACTTGATAAATATATGATAGGAGTGATATAATGTGATTGCCTGTAATAGCAAGAGAGCTGCACAGATGACTCGGGAGATGAACTCCAGTCCTGTGTTTCTCAGACTTTCTTAAAACTATGAATGTGATTATAGAAATTCAAAATATTCCCAATAATTTCCAGCTGTCAGAGTAATTTCTCATATATACGTATATATAAGTGATACAGTAATTGCAATTTGAATTAGCCTAAAGGTAACAAGTTTAACAGAGAAAGCTTCTAGAATACTACAGAATATTAGGTATGTGAATTTACATTGTACCTAAAAAGCTAGTTGCCTACAAGTTAGATTGGCGTTGTTAACTTTTTTATTTACTTTGGTATTTTTGTTACACATAAAATTGAAAAGCAGTCTGTATTAAAATTTAGCTGCTATTTCTGTTTTTAGAAAACTAAGTCTCAAACACTTAACTGCCTTAAAAAAAAATGAAAGCCATATATTTAATTGCCTATTTCTGCAAGAACCACTGTAAAGCACATCCTTTTCACTTTGAGTCTTGGTCACCTTTTTAAAAGTTGAAACATGTTTATCATATAGTAATACTACCTGAATGTATTAATCACTTTGCCTGCTTTTCAGAAACTGCCAGCTAGAGCTGTATATGACTTTAAAGCTCAGACTTCTAAGTAAGTACTAGACTTTTGTTCATTTAAGAATTCATGATTCAGGCAAACTCTTTCTGGAACTTGTAGCAGCTTAACTGATGTTTAAGCCAGTTTCAACAGCAAATGCCATGGAAATGAGGACCCTGCTTGCACAGGTAGTCCCTGCATTAGCACACTGTGTGAGAAGTTATGTTGTAATAAAAATGTCTTAAATTATTATATCCTCCATTGTATCTGTTAGAACACATGAATGGCTGTGCATCTTCAGCACAGGTCCTGAGGGTCACACACTGAATGCTTTTTGTTTGTTGTAAATTCTATTCAGGTTACACAAGGTAAAGTGCTTACAATACTGTCACAGTTATAAAAATTCTGTATAATGCTTCAACACCTTCCTGTCTGTCTTAACATACACAGGCTCTCTGCAGGATGTAAGAAGTCCCATACCAAGACAACAGTGGTCCATAAGAAAGACAAGATCAGGAACCACTAATTTAGGATATGAGAGAGTTGAAGTAGAGTGCGTGTATTTCATTTCTGCTGTTGTTCCAATGATCCAGGGCATTTAAACGATATTCAGATATGGCCCAACATTGACACTAGAATCACATTAGCTGTGTCTGGGAGAAAACTCAGAACCTGAATTATCCGAACAGCAGCTTAGCTGTTGAAAAGCCAAATGGATGATGCAGCAAAGATCTCCCAGGCCAGGATCTGAAAATATTTTTAGTGATTTCAGTTATTCCCCTTTTTTGGTATTCAACATCAAACATATCACAGGCTCTGAATATCAGAAATGGTGAGAGCATGATCCTGTGTTCTTCAGGCTTCTGAGTTGTCTTGAAAGAAAAATGTTTAGAGCAGAAGCACACCATGCTCTGCTATGAAAAGGTAGTGATAGGCCATAGAGACATGGGATATACTTTCTGGTTTTCCCTACTGATTTCATAAAGAACATCCCTCTGATGCCTGTCATAAAAGCAGTACTTAAACAGGTGATCCAGAAGACATCATACTTGCATGCAGACGCTATACTAAGTGCTCTGGTAGTAACTAGCAATACTTCCTTGGAATCAAAGTGTAAAACAGGCCTGTATAACTTACAGGTACTAAATGTAAAGCTATAAATGTGAATCACTTGATTTTTATATGGTATGATCAACTGGTAAATGAACATAGCCATGATTTCTTCAAATGTTTGTTACATTCTGTTTCAGTTCCAAACTGTAAAGATCTCAGGAACTATGCAGGTAGAAGAATTAAATGTAAAGCTATAAACATCTGATATAAATAAATTTGTTACAGAGAGCTGTCCTTTAAGAAAGGAGATACTGTCTATATCCTCAGGAAGATTGATCAAAACTGGTATGAGGGTGAGCACCATGGAAGAGTTGGAATATTCCCTATTTCTTATGTTGAGGTTTGTTTTCTGTTTTAATTCCTTTAATTAATTTGGGTAATAAGTCCACAAACCACATGAAAATGATGAAAATCTGTGGGTTTTCTTTTTCCTTAGAAACTTTCTCCTCCAGAAAAAGCACAGCCTGCCAGGCCACCTCCCCCTGCACAGATTGGAGAGATTGGAGAAGCTGTTGCCAAATACAATTTCAGTGCAGACACAAATGTGGAGTTATCACTTAGAAAGGTACAGTTTAGAACTATCTTCCATCAAAACACCATGAAAGTGTCTACTGCTATACCAAATCAATACTGTGCTTTGGTGCACTCAGCATTCATAATTTGCCATGCACAAAGCAATGTCATGGTAAGAGACTACTAACATAATAGCTTGTTGGCTAGCAGTCTTTCTCAGCTACCTGAAAATAGCATAAATGTGTTGTGCATGTAAATTGGATTGTGGTAGATTAGCATATGCAATCATCTGTTAACTGACCATGTAAATATCAAGTTTTCTCTTTAATTATCCATTCCTTTTTTTTAATAATTATTCCTAGCTGTCACTATTATTATGAATTTAGAATAAATAGAAAATTACAGAAGATAAAAGATACAGAAAAAAGGCTTAGAGATTTTTTTTGTGAACGTGTCAGTTCTTGCAAATATTTCATTTAATAACAATCTGCTTTTTATAACATTTTATTGCCATTCCTATGCACATCCTGGTAGTTATATTGTATTGCACGTAAGCAAAATAACTGTTTAATTTCTGAAGTTTGTGAGGCACTGGAATATCACCACTATAGAGAAACTTTATTATTGCAGATATTAAATACTCACGTGTAAGTAGTATGTACTTCTTATCCACTGGGAAGTTCTGCCTCATACATTAGGGTTTTTTAAAGAATTAGAGTTCATAAAAGCTTTTCAGTGGCTTGTTTTTCTTTTGAAATAAAAGTAAGAATATGGTTAGTTGTTGCTGACCTAGAGCTTAATCCAGCATTACTGAAAATAATGAGTGTTTTTTACTCATTAGAAATTAGTAAATGTCAAAGAGGTCTAAAAAACAATCAGGAATAGGAACTTATAGAAATTATGGGTTGAGGGTAATTTAGTGATTTATTTCTTTTTAAAATTACCTTTCATGTTTATTGTGGTGGTCATAATCTTGACAGCCAAATCTGGGGTTTTTTTAAAAAGTGAACTTGCACTGGTTTTCTTTTGTTCCATCTCACTAAAGATAGTTTTAGTGAATTCCACCTGTCAGCTACAGAAACAAAATTAAAGAAACCCAAGAGAATGCAAAATTAATAGGGAAGGATTTGTTACGAAAAGGCACGTGATAAAAAACACATCATGTGAAACAAAGAAGGGGGTAGCTCATGAAGTTCACTACAGAGAAAGGCTGAGTAGAAAGCTGATGTTTTCCATTTCAATTGCTGAGCTCTCTAAAACCGGTAACTGAGCCACTGCCCAGGAAAAGCCCTTCTTTCTCTCATATTTCCCATGGACTCACTTTTTAGCTTTCTACCTCCACTTATTTCAGTTTTACTGATAACAAAGCACTTGCATGGGTTTTATTGTTTAACTTTTAGCACTTGGAAGGAAAAATGGGCATAACAGTCACTGTTACATATTATAGTTAGGGTGTTAGCTGGTAGTTTTGCTAGGAATTAAAATGAGTTATGCTCCAAAGAAAAGTGTTAATGTTATTCTCCCAACCGAAAGTAGGAGACTACATGAGATTCCCTATGATAAAAGAATAGCATTTTAGTCCATGACTAGCCCCTCATTTTGCTGGAATTTTGCTGGTAGTTTTATACGTGGTTATTATAAATGGGAGTAGAAATGTGGAAATGGAGATGATGCTCAAGACTGATGGGAAACTGCACTGCAGGGAAAATGATACTATGCGTTAAAATAATACCTGCTATTCACAAAATATACTTACAGTGTATGTGCTGATAACTCATTTTCATAATGCATTTCAGGGAGACAGAGTAATTCTTCTCAAGCGAGTTGATCAAAACTGGTATGAAGGTAAAATACCAGGAACCAACAGACAAGGCATCTTCCCTGTTTCCTATGTAGAAGTCATCAAAAAGAATGCATCAAAAAGTGTTGATGACTATCCTGATCCTCCGATCCCCCAAAGCTATTCTAGTGACAGAATACACCACTTAAGTTCAACTAAGGTAAGGATTTTTTTTTCTTTGCTGTCACCCCTAGAGTGGGTTTAAAAGGACTTGTAATTTTTTTTTAATACAATACATAACTTAGGCATTAAACATAGTATATTTTCTTTCCTGCATAGGTAGAATTGCATTACTGTCTTATTAATAAAGTATTTTAATAGCCAAGTGTGTGTCTTACATTCTGCCAGGATTTATGGTCTTTTCTTCATTAGCTATTATGTTACTGAG
Organism: Chiroxiphia lanceolata; assembly: GCF_009829145.1. Lineage (NCBI taxonomy): Eukaryota > Metazoa > Chordata > Aves > Passeriformes > Pipridae > Chiroxiphia > Chiroxiphia lanceolata. Next base: position 33,560,972 of record NC_045640.1, read on the forward strand.
AGTAGGGCTAGGCAAAATTTAGGCAGAAAAATCAAGTCAACAGAAAAAAATTATTCGGGAATCTTAGCAAGAATTTGAGCATTAAGTATATATATAGTAGACTTTTCCTAGTGCAGTGTGAAGACATTCCCATAAAACAGCTGTACTAAAAGCCTACGGTCACATAAGCATGCAGGACACAGCTTGCCAAGATCAGTTCTGTGCCTTTCAAAGTCAAAAAAATTATTAGTGATTCTGTACTAAAACCTTCCTCCTTTCGCCATTTACAGTCAACAAGGAGGCTGTTGTTACATTCTTTGAGGTGGGACAACAGTGACAGTATTGTTTCATTTAGGAGTAACGTGATTGTCATCACATTGTCAATGAATTTGGATTCAGACCTTTAAAGTTTTAATTTTTCACACCAAATGTGTGTCATAGGTTCTGAATTGTTTTCCTTCCTAGTCTAGATAACCACCACAAGTTGTACTACAGAATGTTGCAGAGAGATTCTTGTGTTACTGTTTGTCATTCACTTGTGAGATTTCACAGTCACCTGTGCAGGGAGCATAACATCTTTGGCAGTGACAGAAACTAAGACAGTTTCTGCATACAAACTGTGATTAGCATTAACATAGTATTGATGATTTTGAAAGCTCAAGATGGAAAATTTTCTAAATCTTCCTCTTTACCTTTGTTCTTTTTCTCTTCAGCATTGGGCAGTGGGTTTTGTGTGTAATTATAAACATCTTATCCTGCTATTAATCTCTGTTTCAGTTGATTTTGTCCCCTTTTCTACTTTCCTATATTTGAATACTGGCGCTCATTTACATGCTTCAACTTTGAAGTAAGTTCCACACTTATTTACAACTTTGGAGTTGTAAAAAGCTACCAGAAATGTCATTTATAGGCAACAGTCACCTCTGAAAATATTGCTTATGACTAAACAATATTAGCTGGTTTGGGACAGTTGCTAGAACAGGTCTCTTCTGGTTTTCCAGAACATCTCACAACAGAGAACTAGATCCTCTCTCTTCCTTTCCAACAAAACTGTTGAAGTAGCATAAAATTCTGTACCTGCCAGCTGAGGTATTGATAAGCTAGGGCCCCTTATTGTTATAGGAACCCAGAGGTACCTGAGGGCAAATCGAGAGTAGGAGGCAGCTTAGGTGCTCCATATTCCAGAGATGTCTCTCTGTGTTCAGAGGTGCTTCTCCCCGTTTTCTACAGAGCAGGCTTGTCTCTAAGGTGTCCTGCAGCTAAAGCTGGTGTTTGTGTAACCCGCATAACCCTTGTTGAGCACAGGTGATGCTTTAGAGCATTTATATCCATATTACAAAACCATGCTGCCACTATTATTTAGTTATTACTAAATTAGTTCTGTACGGGACTAAGTTGGAAGAAGCCTTCCTTGTAACATGCCATCATTGGGTTCTAGCAGAAGTTTAAAAAAAACCTCCAAGCTTCTACTGAAACTCTTAGACAGACGTCTTGTTTCTGAATTAAACTGTATTCAGAAATGGCAATACCATGTAAGAAGACATGTTGTTCCTGACTACCTAGAAGAACTACAGGAGCCCTGAAGGTGTTCTGGAGTTCACTACACTTACTGATACCACTTTTCCTATTCCTTTGGAGTTTCTTACCACATATTACTAGATTGCTAGAGCAATTGCACTGAAGTTCTCTGGCCTAATGGCAATAAAATAAATAAGCAATACAAGTCAGGAGCAAGTTTTGCTGTCCTTGGCTTTGCCTGGTCCATCTGTATCTTTAGATCTAGTGCAGCTTGTAGCCATGGGAAACTAAAAAATGGCAATGTCTCTTCTGCGTTATTGTTGACCTTAATACCATATGTTAGAGGCCCTTGTTTGAGAGGAAAGATGAGGGAAAGAGACTGAGTATTGCTTGTAACAGCCTAGCTCTGTTTTAGCAGGCTGTGTTGTATCAGTCTATACTGTTTACTTACTGTAACTTACTGTTACAGTTACAACTCTGTAACAAAGGTTGTCTAACTATAAAATAAAGCTATTTGCCTCAAGAAAACTCAAGCAGAAGGTAAGTAAATTAACCTTCCTATTCTGCCACATTAATTTAGACTTTTGAAATAGCACATTAATACTTAAAGTCTCCAGTAGTCCAGATAAGTTGGAGATTACATCTAATTATTCTGGATAGTTGTAACAACAAGATAAAAATATTTTTCACTCAGTTTTAATTTTGAGGGTTAATAGTAACAAAACTGCATTTTCAGTATTTACTGAAGCAATGGATATCTACTGATGCTGTGTACGTATGACTCACCAGTCTCTCATTCTTAGAAAAGGACGTTTCTTTTACCAGAAGGATACTTCAATCAATATTGTGTAAAGATACTCAAAATATACTGCTGCATACTGTGCTGTCACTATTTTAAAAGCATTGTTGACTGCCTACATTCAGTTTGAATCGAATGTACCTTTCACAAATGTTGATGTCATTTTTGAACTAAGGTTACTTTTGAAAAAAAAATGCATTGTAGCTGTTCATGCCTTAATAAAAGTATGCAATATATTAAAGATGTTTCTTAAACATTTACCTGGAAGTATTAAGAAAAAGTAGAAGTATTAAATTTGAATAATTGGAAATCACCTCAGTTTTTATACTTTAAAAGAAATACTTAATGACACCTGAAATGTACTTCTGCAAGTGCTATTCTCAAAATAATAGTAATAGTTCGGGGAAAATTTTGTTAATATTAATTGTATGATTTAATAACCTGTGACAGGATCACTAACAGAGCACCATAAATAACATAACTTTAGCAGATCAAATGCAAGTTGCCTTCATGAATGTAATGATTCAGTTCTGTCTTAATGCCTGACATTTATGCCTCAAGCCAAAACCTGATACAGTTTCATGTTTCAAATGTCTTTCCTGCTGTTCTGATTCATGTAGTAGTGATTTCAGACACCCATGGTCACTGAAATTGTACCCTGTAATCCAGATGATCACACAGACATTTTTCTTTTTCAGTTTACATATATCCTAATTCTCTGTCATACTTATTTATTTGAGTTCCCATGTTGTTCTTATTTTTGAAGTTGCCTTCCCAAGCACTGTCCCCACTTTCCAGACAGCTTTCCTCCTCTTGGTCACACATTGATCAAAAGATTCTCCAGGCTGCCACTAGTGACTTGTTTTCAAGGACTGTTGGTGTTTCGCCTTCAAGCACATGCAACTTAACTTCTCCATCAGTTCCAGACAGTTTTCTTTGTGACTTAGAAGAACTCAATTCTTTGGCATTGTCAACCTCTCAAACTGTAGCAATATCCCCAGGTAATAGCATTCACCAAGTTAAGGATGGTCATGTTATTCCAAATACAGAAGTGTCTCTCAGCTCTTCTACAGCTCTTCCTCTGTCCTTTCTTGTATCTACCTCTGTATCATCTTCAGCCAGCTCATCTCATGACGTAGCATATAAGCATGTCAGCAACAATACCAAATCAGGAAAAGATAAAGACTTGAGAGGTATAATTGACCCTTTAGTTATTGAAGTACCTAGAGACTTGTTAGATACTACAAGAGAAGGTGAACCTGTTGGCGCTATCCGTAACATCCCTTCACCGTATGAAGGTGGTTCCATGTCCAGAGTGCTAGCTACAAATGCTGAAAATGAAGAGGAAATCTTTACTGCAGATCTGTCACTTAATATAGAGGATCAGTCAAAGCCTCAAGAGGATCAGTCAAAGCCTCAAGAATCAGATTTCTACGGAGGAGAACAAGACACAACAGAAGAACTGACAAGACTCTATATAGAGGAGGATCTGGTACATGACAGTTTAGAATTCCCAGTAGCAAGTGGAGGAGGTTCTATGGATTATTATGAAGGATACAATTCACCAAATATTGATAAGGTATTTTAATTTCTGAAATACCTGGGTTCTCTATTCAGATAACTTATTATAAATATTCTCTGCCTTTTCTTATATTTACATGTTTGTATCGTGCACAGGCACAGCTTTATGCAATTGCATTTGATAAAATTTGAGCTCTGAGCAACCTGGTCTGGTGGAAGGTATCTCAGCCCATGGCAGGGAGGTTGGAACTAGACATTAAGGTCCCTTTGAACCCAAACCATTCTATGATTAAAAATTGTCAGTGTTAAGGGATAGTCCCTTCTCAGAAGCAAGCATATGCACTGCTGTAAATTCTGTAGTGTATCAGTTGTGCTGGTCCTTCTGTCCTTGGTGGTTGCCATTGAGCTTCTGATGTAAAAAGCCAGTGAACGATTTTCCTCACTGTCCCATTACATGCTGCCCCTTTTGAGCCAGAAGGCCCCAGTTCTCCAGAGGGAGGGACATGCCTCCTGCAGAGACCCTGCGGTTTGTGCTTCACATGTGTCACTTCACCAGCTGATATATTTATAGCAGGCTCTGTTACGAGAACATGACTAATAATAACGGATCAGATTATGTTTGGCAGTTAGACAAATGCTTCCTCCTGAAACCCTCCCCAGTTCCTCTTTGGGACAGCACATCACTGAACTATCCCAAATGTGTGCTGGCCATTAAATGCCACAATACCACTATTTGTGTGGTTTCTAGGCAAAGTTTTAGAACAGACTTTTTTTCTGTCCAGCACTTCAACAGACTGTTCAGGCAGTTGCTTTGGCTGTCAACATGCAAATCAGATGCTTAAGGCAGTATGTTTTTGGCCAAGTGTAAAACTAGTTAATTAGAAAGATTTTGCAGGCTACCTCTACCCTTATTTGACCTTAAAAACACAGGAGAAAAATGTAAGAATAGAGGTGAAATCCATGGCCACAAATGGCAACATTTTTGTGATTTCTGAGAAAAGAAATCTCTTCCAGAAATGTAGACTGACTAATAATAAAATTAGCATGACATTTGTGATTGTTCAGATTAGTTACATGTCTCCTTATTGAGCATTCGACATCCTTTACAGCTGGTTTTATAGCACAACTTCTCATTTTTCTTAAACATTTAAGCCAGCTCTACTTTTTGTGGGAACATCAGAAGACTCTGATTCTCCTTTCAACCTTTCTTCTAATCTTCCACTTCACTCTGCCAAGGCACCTACTTTGCACTCCGTTCCTACAACATACCTGTCTGTTGCTTCCCTCCCACCTCCCCTCCTCTCTAAACCGTTACATCAGCAGGAGAAAGACTCACCACAGTTAAAGGTAACTGCACCTCTTGATTATGGATTGTTGCAAATCTTCATGTATATTAAATAACTGCAAGGCTAACACCGAGTTTGATCTTTTCAGATGTACTGTTTTGTTTACTAATATTAAATAACATAACACATGGAGTATTAAAATAAGCCTTCTTCAAATGAAACAAGGTAAAACTGTAACTATTATGATACAATGAAATGGCTTAAGGAGATACCACTGACAGGGAAGCAGAAAGCTTCAACTCAATTTCCAGTCAATACCAGGACAACAGAGTAACTCATTTAATTGAACGGAACAGAATTGTATTCAAGTATGCAGAAACTAGGTAACATTTGTGTTTGTGTTTTCAATTTCAAGCCAATGCCTGGAAGAACAGACATAAATTTCACAGTAAAGCATCACTGCAGAGTCATGTTCTAAATACCAATTCTGTTAGTCAAGGACTGGACAAAGATTATTCCCTCTTCAGGATTACAGCTTGTATCAATCAGCATTGCAGCTCTGTGGCAGAAATATGAAAACTGAAGAGTTGCTCTAGGTAGACAGAGTTAATTTCCAGTGCTGACTTCCAGGGAATTCATTTGCTCATGAAAAGGTGAAAATGTCATGCAAAAAGAAACTATCCTAGAAGGACAGACATCATGGACTTAAGGAAATCTTAAGATCCACCAGATCTGTTGGGATTTTTTGGATATAGGGGAGACATAAGGCTTCTTTCCTGGGCATGAATCTGTCATGGGCTTAGGTACATTCCACCTCAAAGAAAGAGTAAAACAGAGTACTGCACTTGTTTTTGCAACTTTTAATAATTTATCAGTTGGCGCAGTGCTTTTGATGCTTTTGTGTAGCCTAAGGAGCAAAATTCAGAAAATTCCTCACCTACACTGAAATTCTTTTTAGGTGACCCTCATATTCTCTGCTCTTGTTTGAGCAAGGTATGTTAATCCCAGCTGAAAATAAACAGAAGGAATATCTGGTTTGAGAGTTAAAATATCTGCCCCAGGGAACCTCCTAGGCAGTGTATTGCTCTTAAATGGACAAGGCAGGAGGCAAGACATTAATTAACCAGGGGGGATGATTCCATCTTACAGACACAAGAGCCCAAGTACCCAGAAGAACGGAAGGTCTGAGGTCTTGTTAGAGAGTTCTCAGTCTTAATTATTGTTTTCAAACCATTTCAAATCTGGATTATTTTTTAAATCTCGGGAACAGATTCCTTTATAAACTTAATCAGTATATACTTACCAATTTGAAAATTTTCAAAATTATTAGATGCACTCTTAGCAATGACAGATTTTTTTGTACAGTATTTCTAAAATGAGATAAATCTTTTCCTCTCAAGGGTAGACAAACTTTTTTCAGCAGTCAACACTGACTACATCGCCAGGATAGAGAGTTGGATTAAAATAAGTGGAAGCAGGTTTTGGCTGGCATCATTTCTTGCTGCTTAGTCGCCAGGCTGGGCTTGAGAAAACAGGACAGTTCCTATCCTCTTCTCTTTATGCATGTTGCCCATCATTAAGGTCTGCTCTCTACTGACACAGTAGAAAGAACATGAGATGTTTTGAGGACTCAAATTTCATAAGTGAAGGGAGGTTCTTCAGAGAGTTCTTGAAGCTGTATACTGATAATTTTGTAATTTTTGTTAATGTAAAAATGCATGCGTATACATACATATATGTGTGTACATAAATATATTTGGAATGTGGCTCAAATCTAAAGCATGACCAGGGATTTGGACAGTGGAATACAAGGAGCTATGGGTGGGAAATGTCACTTTGCACCATGTTGGTGGGAGGGTGTCCTCCAAAAGAAGAATTCTGAAATTATGTCCCAAGGAGAAATGCTGACATTTTTCTAGCTCCTTGGTCTCTCTTGGTATCCTTTTTTTTTGTTGTTGTTGTTACTGGTGTTGTTATTCACCCCTCTCCTAAGAGGAGGCTGTTTTTCTATCTTGTCACACTCTACTGACAAACAGTCACAAATACCAAAGAAGAGATTTTCAGTATCATCACTCCACTCCCCTCACATTCCCCTCAGCTCACCCCTGCCCCTGAAAATTCACATTTGCTGAACACACGCCCCTTAAGAACTGAATTCTGACAAATATTTTTCTGATTTATAGTGATGCTAACAAAACGAAGATATTTTCTTGAAGTACATTCCACCAAGTATTTACTTGCTTTCTCAATGCAAATTTAAGGGAAGCGTTCTGTTTAACAGCAAGGAATTACAACACTTGTTGTATACTGTTGAGCTTTTCTGTGTTACCAACTGAGCTGTTTCAGGGGTACACCTGGAATAACTGTTACATGTAAGGGCATGTGCCAGAGCAGCAAAACTTGGAAAACAGATACAGTGGCAACAATAGAAATACTGTGTACTAATAGTACTTATTTCTACCTGTAACTCATTGCTTTTTGTTATCAAGAAAAGCACGTTGGATTTGCATGTATGAATGAAGGAACAAAAATCCCATGATGCTTCATTCTTAAACTCTCACTTGACACAGTTTTTGTGGTTCTTCTAGGCTAATTTAAAGAGAGAGAGATTTGTTATGGGTAAACCTCCTCGTAGCCCAGTGATGACTAAGAGATCCTGCAGCTCACCTGTAAGAGGTCACAGCTATTCACACAGGGTATGGTACTGGATGCCCAGTGTGCAATAACAGCATTTCCATGGACAAGGAGCTCAGTGTCTAGCAGTATTTTGCTTTTGCCCAAGTGTCTCAGTACTATCAATATGCTCTGTTTTCTTCCTGTTGTGCTTCTGTGCTATGTCTGAGTAAAGGCAACAGGTCTGTGTGTGCCAAAACTCATTATATAAATCCATTAGTGTATTGTATCTCTGCAGTACTGCATGGTATTTCCAGTGCTACTAGATGTAAGAGATCAAAGCTCTTTATATTTAGTCTGGCTTTATTAAAATTACTCCTCTCTTTTAAAGCATTTCTAGTTTATTAAAATTACGGCTTCCAAGAGTAAAAAATTTATACTCATTGCATGTATATGGACTGAATTCTTAGGTTTGAATCCATGTCCTTATTTTTCAAAATGCTTTTTTGCTGTGGTATGATGTTCACTCAATACTGTTCTCTTTATCCAAGCAGTGTCATTCCAGCCTTTTATACCCTTTAGCCTTTCCCTTCCTATCTGTAACGTAACTGTAACATTTTTACCTAGCTAGAAAGTCAGGTTGTTCAGAGTTTGCATGGACTTTCCTCAAAAAGGTGATCTGCACTATGGAAAGGAAAAAAAAACCTCACACAACCTAAAATATTGTGAGAATGAGAATTTATGGGTTATATTTTACTTTCATTTTAGGACTGAATTATTCTCTGCATTGGTTTCTTAACATATGGCTCTTAAAGCAGTTAATAGGATGAACTGTTTTCCACACTGTTCCTGCTGATTTTAGGTGATCATCTTTCTGGTGGCTCCCTTTTTAAAATTTGAATTTTAGTTTAAGATATGTAGGTTTGTGTAACTTTCAAAGCTTGGCTTTTTGGCAAGCCTATGTTTACTACCAGGTATGAAGGGACAGTGCTTTCCTCATCAGTGAAGAAAGACGGTTCAATCATAGATAGGAAGGCCAGGATTCTTGTAGTAGTGGACCAACACCATCTCATAGAAAGTCCAACTAGGAGTGAGATCCATAAAAAAGGGATTAAGCCCTATATTAATTTTGCATGTTCCTCCAGATTAATGACATGTAACCAGTATGTTAAGAGAAGTGTATTGGTCAATGTGTAATGTATTTATTACTTTAATTCCAAAACTACAAGAGCACAAATCATGCACCTAATTTGCATGCTCAGGACTGTACAGAACTATTATATGCAAGGGCGTATTAATCATGCATGAAATCAGGGATACAACCGGGACCATTGACTTGATTGCACACTTAATGTTTTTGGGATTAGATGCTGGAGTATTTTCCAGGAAACAGGATATTCTAGTAAACTGAGGAGTAGTTGAAAACTAGAAACAGTCTTTGCAACAGTCCCCTATCTAGGTAATGTAACTGTATATGGGAATGAGAGCTTAGGGAAAGAAAAAACAGGGAGAAAGCTTCTGGGTGTCGGCTGGGGTATTATTGTGGAATGCATTCAAATAGCGAGTGAGCTCCAAGGTCCCCCTCTTCAGACATACCACCATTAACTTCACCCTATTTTCACAAGATTGTAATTTTGTCAAAGTTTTCTCAGTGGCAATAACATACAGTTGAAAATCTTTAGTCACCTTGATTTTTATTATCTGTTTCTACAGTAGTTAATTCATTTTATGAAGCATATGCAGAAAAAGAAGATAATACTGACCTACCCAGTTTCTTCCTGTCTTGGTATTGTGTTCAAAGCATTGTATCATTTGTAGCATTCTTTAGGATATTGACTTTCATTTTAGGAAAAATCCTTAACCTTAGTTGAGTTCTTTTGCATCTCTGACTATCTGTGGCAGTCAGCTCAGTTACAGACCTGATGAAAGATTAGCAGAAAATAAGGTCAGATTCCAGTCTAAATACAAAGCATTCTGCCAGATGGACTATTTTCTTCTCGTTTGATGAGCCAGCCATTGAAAGAGGTTTACTAAGAACTGTTTAATTTACAATCTTTACTGTTGGATTCTTTGGTAAAAATTACACAACTTTTTGTACACCGGCAGAGGAGAGTTATATGAGGGAGAGAAGACAGTAAAGAGTATAGAAAATTCTTTTTTTTTACTTTGAAAACCTCTTTCCCACTTAGCATTCAATAATACAAATTAAAAGTCTGTAACCCTCCTGCTTGCATCTTTAGGAACCTTTTAAAAGTTACACTCCATAGACTGTAAAGATAAAGTGTAGACTGTTCACAGTACTTTCTGCATGTACACATACAAACTGATGAAAAGAAATTTAACTTCTTTAATGTCTTCTGGAGATGTTGAGAGGGAAAAGGGAGAAAAACAAACAAACAAAAACCAAACTACATAGAGTGTTCTTCTATTCAGTTCCTTTTATCAGACTCTGGGCTGTTTACTGCTGCCTTCTCTCATCTATCATCTTCAAGAGTGAACTGAAATAAGCAAATCAAGAGAGAATCATGGGGCAATAAGACAAATTCCATGGCTTAAAGATCGGGTTACAGTTTGCTCAATTCATGAAAGAAAGTGCTACGAAAAATATTTGATATCCACACTTCTAAAACAGATATGGTTCCCAGACTTGTCTCTACATCATGACCTTAAGGCATCCTCAGTCATCAGCAAATCTGATCCCCGCTCACATCAAGAGCTTTCCCAAGCACCTGCTCCTGTGTTGTTTCTGGCCCCAGCCAGATTCTGATCAGTATAAGTCAATGACTTTCTGAGCAGGATATGGTTTCTGTAGGAGGTTTATATTTTTCATTTCCATTGCATCCAGATTTATTGAATATTAGTGGTGGGTAATGCTCCATTAAGAAGGGACATAGTTCCTTTCATAAAGCTTTGCACTGGAAATACAAACTACTTTTTCTGCTGAAGTAAAAGTGTTAATTGTTATTTTCACACAATTAAATGTATTTTTTTTTGTTCTTCGACTCCCAACAGCCTGCATGGCTTGAGATGAAACAGAAGTAATTAAAGCATAGCATGTTATGCCTGCCAAGTTAGTACTCTGTGTGTGTGTAATGTAAATTGGTATGGTTTTTGTCTATCAATATTCTGGATTTTGCCATTAAGTATAGAAGATTTTTTTCCGCTTATCTAAAAATATACTTCACGCAAAGAATGTATGATGTTCAGCCATTGCATCTGATTTTTCTAATGTTATTTCTGTTTCACAGTGAAGAGGCTGAAGGGTTCTATTCCAACTTTATACTGTACTATAAATAGAATGGACTGATAAAGTTCACAGTTTGTTTAGTTGTTATTATGGCCTCCAAAAATCAGATCTTTAAACCTGCCAAGATTTAGTTGTTTGTCATGTCTCTTAGGAATTTATTGGAGGGGGAACAGAATGGGCCGTTGTTTTACACAAGGTAGAATATGAACTCTTGAGCAACTGTGTGTCACACCCCTATCCAATTATTTGGACCTTAAACTGCAAATCTTTATTACATTTCAAATCATTTCATTTCAGCCACAGCGCCCTGTGCTTTCTCATGAAAACATACACAGTGGGGGGGAACCGTAAGTATACTTATTGTCTATTAAACCAAAACCTAGCATTTAAGCAATAGCCAGCACATCATCAGATAATTTGTTAACTTGCCAAGTACAATTATGAAGAGATTTCAGAGATTATTTACAAAAAAATGCATGAGGTAGGAAAATATTGAAGAAGGTCTCAGAGGGCAAAGACTTAATTGTTTCATTTACATCAAATGCAGACAGACATGACAACTTACAGTTTCCCATCATCTATACTTAAAAGGAGTAATAATTTTGTAAAAGTAAAATTTGACTCTTCTTTATTCTCTCCATTTTTACATCTCAGCAGAATGACAGTTTAAGATTTAACATTGATTCAACTCATCTGCTTTACTGACTTGAAGCAAATTATTCAGAAACAGTTCTGGATGTGAATAGAGAAAAACAAAAAAAACCTCGATATGTTGATCACAGGATCACAGGCTCACACTTTTTGGTGTGATTTACAAGTGCAATTCAAATATGAGATACAGGAAAGTGTTTCTGAAAACTGAAGAAGAACCTAGATCTCAAGTCCTATTTTCACAAACAGTTTAAATGCTTGGGATACTTCAGTGCTGACTGTTAAAATGCAAGTTCAGTGCAAGATTGTTTCAAGATATTTTTTTTTCCTCAAGTCTTGCATTTGAGTCCTGTTTCAAGGATCATTGAAACCAGGAGCCATTCTTCCTCTAGCATCAGAGCACTTCAGCATATGCTACAGTTAGATAATTTCTCAAAAATGTAGCTAAGGCTTAACATCTAAAAATATTTTAAAGTTTACCTATTAGTCACTTGAAGACAGAAGAGAGTGGCAAAAAGTTACCAAACAGCTATGCCACAGGTAATACATAATTAAAATAGGATGTTTTAGTTTTAATCTCACTGAAACTACAAGCTCCTGTTGGTATTGTTGAACATACTGAAGCACCTAACTCAGTTTTGTAAGCAATAATTTTCTATTTCATTTTGTTCGATATTGTTTAAGTAGTTCATGACTGAAGTTATTTATTCCTAAAAGTAAAAATAGAAATATATTTAAATTGCCAACCAACCATTCTTTGCTTTGAATATGTATTCTGTCAGTGTTGTTAATGATAGTAGAGTTTTCATACTTAAGAAAGTCTTAGATTAGCACAGAGAGAATGAAATTAATACACTGGAGTTATTAAAATGGATTATCTGGAAATTACTAAAATTCAATTTCAAAAGTACAAAGAGTGCTAATTGGGACATCCTTGTTACTGTACTTGAGTAAGTAATTGGCTTGAATCCTATTCATGATACATTACACCTGCAATTCCTGTCCCCTTGAAAGCTGCATTTAATAATTTTTTGGAATATCATCATAGCTCTGCTTTCCTGGAATGATGATAAGCATAACAGAAACTGTTATTGCCACTTAGGTTTTTGCACAGATTGTTGTTACTCCTGCTGCACAAATTACCAGAGGTAATTGCTTAAACAACCAGTTTTGTTCCATTTTGTTAGTGTGATTAAAATATAAAAATAGACTTTTCAGACTTGGGGAGATAACTGCCAGTCACGAGATATTAAGTTAAAATCTTTATTTTCTTGGAACAGTATCTTCATTTTTTGTCCAAAGCAGCAATGTGAAAAATAAGTGTAGTTTAGTCGAGAAGACTATCATTAAACTAAACCTAGCACCACTCTATATGTAGGATTTTCAAGTTGGACTTTCAGGAACATCAATTTTTTACTAAAATAAACATCTCATTTAAGCCATGAAAACTGCTGGAATGATACAGAGCTAAATGAAATACTCAGTACCAACACATCAACTGGCAAGCTATTTTGTTTTTATTGGGGGAAGTGTAATGGCATTAAGGTTTAAAACTCAGTGAACTGTTGTTAAGAGGGAAGGAATGGATATGATTACGTTTTGCTTCAGTATTTTGAAATGAAAACTATTTCCTTTGTACAATTTCTGCAGTTGTACCCTGCTTCTTTATATGCAGTCAGTCATTAAAAAAAGCAGATTCTGACTCTGCAGGACTCAGGGGCTTATGCAGCAACCTTTCTGTGGGCTGTCAGCCCACGTGCCTTCAGTTCCCCCTAGTGAGAGTTTATTGCCATTCTTTCAATTCAAAAACCTCAATTAAAAGCTGTCAAGGAATCTCACACCTCTTTCCATTTATCCACTAACATCTGCAAACTGCAGCTCCTGGCCGGGGTGGAGACACAGGTCGGTGTCTGAATACTGTTTGAGTTTCCATGTGTTTGTCTCCTGATTTGATTCAAACCTCTTTAACCAGGGAACAGGTTACCCCTGTATGTTTCCAAATAGCGATTATGCTCCACCTTCTCCATAGAGGAGGGCACCACTTTTATATCAGAGCAAAGGTTTGCCACACCACTTGCAGCTGAGGAGCTCAGGGAGGTCCCTCAGTTACAGTGACAGTGTGTGTGAACTGCTGTCCTGGGCACCCTCCTCCACAGACACCTCACTTGTGCTGGTGGTACTTGCTTCAGAGCTGATCATGGAGGGTTACAGTGCCAATACGTCTGTAGGCTCCCCTCCAGTAGTCCTCAGTTTAGGTGACTCAACTATAAAATAATGCTAAAAAAATAAATCTATTTTCAAAGCCACTGGTCGAGGAGCAAACCCAGTCTTTAGTGTCGGATCTTTCCAATGATTTTTTTTTTTAAATTTACTGTAAATTCTTAACTCTCAAGTCCATCAAGCAAAATAAATCCTTTTCCCGTCTATTAGCAAGAAGTGTTACTTGTTAGTTAATGTAGTAAAGCCAGCTCCTTTACTTCAGCAAAGGTGCAAGGAACTCTTACTTCTTTTTAAAATGCATCATTTGTCCTATTTAAGGTTTCAGGCTCTATATAACTATACTCCTAGGAATGAAGATGAATTGGAGCTCAGAGAGGGAGATGTCATTGATGTGATGGAAAAATGTGATGATGGATGGTTTGTGGGTATGTTTTAATTTGATTGCTTTTTTTCTTTTTTTTCCCCCCCCTAACCTTTGCTACCCTCTTTGTTTAGTGTCTTTTAAACGACTTAATTTTTGTTATTCAGTGTAATAAACCTAAACCTGGCTTTATCAGGAGAAATCCCAACCAAAATCCACTGAAATTAGTGGGTGATTTTGTCCTTTCATCTTTTGAAGTTGGTGGACACAAATTGACACGTCTGCAGTTTGTTGTACAGCATTGTTGTCATTTGTGACACAAAATGGCCTATGTGTTACTGTTCTTTTCATAAAGACCAGGTAATTTAAATCTTACTCACATGAATACATCTAAAGAATTGACTACTTGTGAGAACCAAGTATTACTGAACAAACAAAGATTTCATAACCAGGCCTAGATAAAGTAGCTTAATTATTTCATAAACGCTCATATACATGTAGCTAAATCATCTGACTAGTCCTTTGCGTTTAAAAAAATTCAAATTATTTAAATAGACTTGATGTTGTTGAAATTAAATTATTTCTGTGTACCAAGAATTTTAGAACAGCTTTTAATCAAGACCTAACGATTTAATCAAATATGCCTCTTCATTTGCTTGTCACTTCCTGCATTTATACTTCGTTAAAACTCACAACTCACAAATGAAATTAAAAATATTTTTTTGAAGTTATAAGAAACTGTAGATATTTCTGTTTGTGCAATATTAAACCTAAAAATTTTAAGCCCATGCTTACATAGTGAATTTCTGTTGTTATTCCCATCTTTCATTTATTGCTTCTAATTTCAGGAACCTCAAGAAGAACCAAATTCTTTGGTACTTTCCCTGGAAACTATGTCAAGAGGCTGTGAAATTTTTTTTTCTACTTATTTATGCTGCATCTCTGCAACACATCTGCATAAAGCTGCTAGAAAACATGCTACGCTGGCCTTCTGTTTTCTTGCTTGCAGTCTCAAATAGAGGCCATCTAGTTCATCCTCATCCCATCCCACCCGCCAAACCGTTCCAGCAGTATTACAGCAACGACCACAGAGTGAATAACTAAGCTTTTCTGAGACAAGAGGAATCATTTCAGCATTTAAACACTCCCTGCTTTAAAGTCTTTTTATGTGAAACACAATAGGAAAAGCCTGATGACAGGTACACAGAGGAATTGCCATGGGGGTGGGGGGAAGGGGGGAAAAACTATGCTTGGTTAGAACATTTGTGGTACTACCGTGAAGTCTGGTGGGATTTTTTCAGCATGCATGTAATACAGGGGAAAGTTGCTGTTTACTATTTTTTAAAAAATTGTTTGAGTTTCCACATTCTTACTAGCTTGGCAGCATTTTTTGCTTCCACTTGCTGTATCACGGGTTTGCCTATTGTACTGGTTTACAATGTATGACAAACTATAATATAGGTTGTTTGCCTGCACTTGTATGCTGTAACATATGCACAGTGATTGTAAAATCTCAAGCAAGCATAGTGAAAAATGGAAGAACTGCAAGTGTTCTGAACGGGTGCAATGGTATTGGCTAAATCTTTTTTTTTCCCCTAACAAACCTGTAGTGTTTTCTGTTAAAAGGTGAGAAGTGAAAAAGGCAATAAGACTTGGGAAAGAGGATTTAAGGAAGAGACAGACAGTGGTATAAGCATAGACAATAATAACCTGCTACTGATGTCTGATACTAAATGGTTGCAATCAAAATGTTGTGATAGTAAGCAACATGAAATGTGAGAGGTTAGTGTTTTTACATATCAGGAATTTTAATAAGCAGAAAGTAAACAGTGTTAGTGCAATGAGTTGTTGGGTTTGGGGTTTTTTTTCCTAACATAGCCACCGGAAAAATATTCACAAGTATCATGTACTGATTTACTTCACTATATTTGTATATATATATTAATGAAACCCAAGTTACACATTCTTTTTAGGAATTTAGACAGAAAAAAAAAGTCACAAGTATTAAAACTGATACATTTTAGAGGTGTTTTTTTTTGTTTTTTTTTCCTGAACGAAACAAAGTATTTGAATACATACATTTTCCATAAGCAAAGGTAAGCATAAAATTAGCAAATAAAATTAAGGCACAGGATGATAATGGCTATGGCTTTATAAAAATAAAAATTCAGATTTGGTTTCTTCAGCACCTTATAGATGGCAAAAGCTTCTGCTGCATTTCTCATGGGTAAAGGATCGAAATTATCAAAATGTATGTAGTCTCTGTAGCATTTTGTACATATGTTTGCTTTTTTGTACAGAGCCATTTGGTTGTTGATTTTTAAAAAAAATAAGTTCCTTATTTGATCTTTGCCCTCTTTACATACAGAACATTTCAATGCATTTTTCTTTTCTTGCTCTGTTTACCATAAGTACATCTGGATAGTGCAATTCTGTAAGATAGCATTTTATGCAAAATTTTATTAATTAAAATATGGTTTACCAGCCAAATCTAAATGTACATATGTCTTTATTACTGAGAAATGTCATTAAGACAAAGGTAAAGAAACATCTTTGTGCAGCATACCTTTATTATTGCAGATTTCATGGCAAAAGCTTTATATTCAAAGGCTTTCAATTTTAAACTAGATCTGCATGCAGCTTTGCTGTGAAATTAATACCTATCTTTGATGCCATTTATGATTGAAGACTTAAATATCTGTTGCCTGTGATATTTAAAAAGTACTGTTTCTACTCTGTATCTGATTTTAGAAAAATGCAGGTTTTTCATACCTGACTTTCAGGTAACTGACTTTGAATTCCTACAAGCAAAAGGTCTCTGTGGTTTTTTTTTTCTTGAATAGACTTCTAATAAATTTTGCTTGGAGTACACAACTGTTTCCCCCATCATTTCTCAAAATACATGTAATATATTACTTAAGTATTGCAAAGTGCTTAACTCTTCAAGCTTGTATGCAAATAGTTTCTCCTTGTATTTTTTTTTCACCCCACCATCAAGCATACACCAGTTATATATATGGGCAACTAGCATTGGCCTCAGGGCTCTCAGTTGGTCCACTTCTATGTCATTATCCCCAAGGCAGCTTGAGTGCAAAAGCATCATTATGGACTTTCTGCATGGCGTGTGATAATTTGAGATAATTCTTCTGTTGCCAGAACAACCCTTCACTCCAGAAGCACAAAGGTAAAATACACAATGGTAACCCATTATGTTAAACTCATTATGCCTGGTGAAAGTTCTAATCCTTCAACAAAAGCAAAACAAGAACTCCCATGTAAAGTGACAGCATAGGAACAAGATTTAAGGAAAACACTGATATTGGGGGAACTTCTTACACTTGGAATATCCGTCCGTCAAGGAACAATTGTCAAAAAAACCCCTCAAGAGGCAAAATATGCAAGCAGCAGCTTCTAGGGATTGTAGGGGGGGAGGAAGGGTGGTGTGGTGTTGTTTGGGGTTTGTTGTGGTTTTTTTTTCACTGACTGGTAACACAGTTACTGCCAGTGCCTCAGAGTAGCTCTTTGGTCCTGCTTCCCCACGCCACACTGGCTGCCCTTGCCAGGCCGTCCCCTCCAAAATGCTGTGTGTGGTGTGTTTCTACCACTGACGAATCCAGTACAACAGCAACCTGCATTTGGGCAGGAATAACCCATTTCCTTGAGTCCAATTCATGCTCAGTTTTGTCTTTACGATTGCTGGGCTGGAAAATGGAAAACAGTCAACACCTCTAAATAAATTGTAAGCGTGTAGCTGAAAGTGGGACTGCTGTTAAAACTCCAGCAGGAACTCCTTCATCAGTATAAGAAGCGTCAATGTTGAGAGCGCTTTCAATCTGGACGAGGCCTAATTTAGTATCACTGAAGTAAATGTGTTCTTCGTATGCTAAGTTTGCTTAAAGTCACCACATGCATCTCCTCTTGCAGCCTGACAAGCAAATACAGGAATACACAATCAAACATTGTGTGGTTTGTCCTTTCTGTTTGCTAGGTGACCCAGTGTGGGCTTCAGGACATCACTGAAGTACTGCTTTGTGTCAATACTTGTGAGAATTGTCAGAAATAGGAAGTACTGTGCTTTAATAGCCTTTTTTCTATAAAAACTAGGCTAATAACACCTGCTGGTTAGTGTAGTCTCACTAATATAAATAATTTCTAGGTAGTTAAGGGTCTGAGCGTTTAAGGGGTAAAATAGAATCCTCTGCTAATTGCAAAAAGTGGATCAAAAAAGCAAAAATATAGGCCATTGCAGTGAAAATAGCAAGTCATTGACACTTAAGGAAAAGAATGCAGTTGATGTTTAAATCAAAAAGTAGAGAAATATTTAAGTTATATCCACACAAACCAAGTATATTCAATTCTACTGTGTCTGCTGAAATCCCAGCTACACTATTTAAGGAACAAACTGAAGGATTTTTGAGTTTCCTTGTATAGGCCCTTATAAACTCATGAAGGAGACCCTACAGGACTAGGTGGTACTTTGTCCTTAAGGCCAGAGGAAGAGAGACCTGGGGAATTAGAGGCCAGCCAGTTTAATATTTAGGAAGAGACCAGAATAAATGAATTAAAAGTCTCAGATATTCACAGATTTTTTTTGGAAAATTAGAGATCAAACCAATTTCCTTTTCTCTTGTCAGCCCATGTAGCCTGCATCTTAATTTCTATTAGGATTTTTTTTTTTTATGCTATGACTTAGCAGCTGTGCTAGCAGACTAAGACAAGTCAGTGCCAGTCCAATAAAATGAAGTCTGTTACAGAGCTGTGCTACATAACAGATGAATAGGTAACAAAACCACAGCATCCCTAAAAACCAGTTTGTCTCAGTCCCTACTCTGCAGTGAGCTGTGTATTTGCTGTTGAGGTAAAGGCTTCTTAA
The DNA here is from genome assembly GCF_009829145.1 of Chiroxiphia lanceolata. Classification (NCBI taxonomy): domain Eukaryota; kingdom Metazoa; phylum Chordata; class Aves; order Passeriformes; family Pipridae; genus Chiroxiphia; species Chiroxiphia lanceolata. Next base: position 33,580,040 of record NC_045640.1, read on the forward strand.
AACAAGAAAGCCCATAACATACCAACGAGCCAGGGAGACTAATGCATGAGCAGTTCAGGGTAGTGATCTATGTCTCAAACTAAGCAAAGGGTCACCCTAGCAGGTCTCACATTCTGTCACCCACACCAAAGCAAAGCATGTTGTCATTCTGCAATGTCTGGCATTTACTAGTTGCCTTTTAAATGCTGATATACAGAACCAGGACAGGAACACGAGGTGCTTCCTGTGCATTTGAAAAAGCAGTGCGTGAGCCCATGGGGAAGCTGGAAACATGAAGTCAGTAGCTCTAGAAGGACCTTAGGTCATTGCTAAGTATAATCCCTTACAGCATTAATAGTTACACGGTGAAATCCTGCCTTCGCTCCAGTTAACAGCAAACTCCTTTGAAGTCAACAGATCCCACAGCAGTGCTAACAGTTTCTGTGTTAGCTTGAAACTAAAGTTGCACAAGAGAGAAGCCCTGAGCCAACTGAATGTCCAGTTTGGGTTGGTTTTGTTATATTGAAAAGTATGAGTGCAGGCAGAGAGCAGAAACTACTTCTTTAACTGCTCCCATGACAGAGCAGAGCAGATAGTTCCATTCTCTAGTACCTAACTGGCAAGTGCTGGTTGGTTACACTGTGCACCTGCACCTGGGACTCCCAGCTCCTGTTTCATTTGCATCAGTGCAAATCCCGTATGTAATGTATTAAGAATTATATCTTTGAGTATTTAACTTCTGTTTCCTCAGGGTTCACAAAGGAGCAAAGTTTTGTGGTAAGAGACTATCTTACATTTCCAGAAAGTAGAAAGCATTCTCACTAAAATAGCTTTAATGCCTATAACAACTATCCTATAGCAATTTTTTAAGCAGCCTTTGTATAGTGACATCACAGTTAATTACAGATCAGGAGCACAGAGGGTTCCGCTACAGCAGGATGACATTACATCACAAGTGACACCAGGGTAGGGGAGGGAAGTGTTGACTGACAACCAGAAACGCGTTGCTAGGTTTATCCTCAGTACAGACACTCACATCTCAACAATTTATCTTTCCTGCTGCCAACACAAATAACAAACTTGGAAGCCATTATTTCATCACCCACATAAACGAATAGCAAAGTAATCCTCCTACATTTTCCATTCATCAGATAAATCAGTAAACCACTTTAAAAACATCCCAAGAATAATGTAATTATTTATTTCTACCAGTGAAGAATTACCAGAGAGTTACGCACAGTGACTCTTTATACTCCCCTCAGAAAAGGAGGGGATTCACCTTTCTGTCACGAGCCACTGTTTCCCTTTGCAAGAGGGTCCTGTATTCATGTGTGTCCACTTTAGGTGCAGAGTTCTAGCTCCAAGTGACTGGAACGGTAGTTTGCTATTTAAATAGCAATACTTTTTGGCTGTCTTACATTAAAATAAAATGGAGTAATTTTATTTCAAGACTTTCTACAAGTGCCACTTAAGAACCAAAGATATAGACTGCTATATTAAAATAATCAAACCTTCACAGTCACTCACATCAAGATTTTTTTTCTCAACACTGAACTAAGCATACAACTGGAACCAGCACTGCAGATGGGGAACACTGAAGAGATTGAACATGTCATTCTAAGTGGGTCATCACACTGCTTCTGTCGCTGTGATTTGCTAGATAAACCCCAAGCATGCAATGACCCAACTCATGCTTCCCTGGGTTGATACTTCAAACTGTAATGTGAAACATGTACAAATACCAGCTGGTTTAATACCCACCAGAGGCTTTCCTTACACTACCACAATTTCATCTGTTATAGACAGGGATTTTTTTCACACGTAACTAGAAGTATTTGAACAGGTGAGAATGAACCCCTCCCTCCTTACACCATAAAAGAAGACAAATTAATGTGCCCAATATGTCTGGGGTAGTAAAGAGCAATACTTATGCCATGGAAGAGTTCAAGAAACTATTTATAGATTCACTTAATCTGCTCCTGCAGCCAATTCTAAGGTACAAGACACAAAGCAGCACTACACACCATCTAAAGCAGAAAGTATGAAAGCCATATGCCATCAAAACCACAGGGAATCATCTAGGACACATAGAAAAACTTGCTTCTAGCCACCAATCCATACTCATGTTCTCAAGCAAGCATACTGCTATAGAGGGGTGCATAATTTTTGTACCTACCATTTAAGTCAAAAGGAGTTTTAAAGAAGAGTGGTCAGAGAAAGAAATTGAGCCAAACTTATGTCAGCGTCAGATAATAATTTCTGATCATCACAGCTTTAATTACAAAACTGCTGGTATTTAAACTGTTACAGAAAACTGACTTTTCAGTTGCATACATCACTGATAAATTCCATGCACAGCATCCTGAAATTACTACTAACTATCTAAACTTTCTTCCTTTTTCGCAGCACATGCTTTCTTTGTTTATCTATTTCATTTCAGGGACACAAACAGTGCAGGCTTTGAGACAGGAATCTTCAAGACAGAAAGCCTTGTGCTGAGAGATCCTTGATCCTTTAAGGTCTTAACCATTGCTTTAGTGCAGGGGGGAAAAAAACCCACTAGATTAAAATAAATTATGTCACTTATAAACATATATTATAGGCACATCCTGTACCTCAGATACGGAAATAGCAGATGTTTCAACCACCTCCTCTCAAAAAAAAAAAAACAAAAAACTCAAACCAAACAAAGAAAAAAAAAAAAAAGAAAAATCCAAACCACCCAAACACCAAAACCAGAGAGGTGGGGTGGTTACTAGAGGAAAAAGAGGGGAGATATTTGGGATGTCAGAGGCAGACAAGACCAGGGAGAGCTGTTTCAGACCCCGGAAAAAGGGTACCTGGCCTATTTTGTGGAATCAACCTTGTCAACCTTCTTCCTCTGTCACACACATCCTGTGCTTCCACAAATGATAACTCCCCAGGAAAGCTTTAGAAAGGCAACTATTACAGTCAGACCGGACTAGGAAAAGAGTAAGATCAACAGGGGAAGATACAAACATCTATGGCAAGCCTGACAGAAGTCAAGTAATTTCTGAAATCCTCCAAGCTGTATGGGCCTCCTAATGCCCTCCCTGAAGGGTAACCTATCCTTCTTTTCCCTCCTGTTCTACCACCTTCTCTCCCTGTCAGCCCCAGAGGCAAACAAGCAAGAAAGGAAAAAAAAAAAACCAGCCTTCAGGGAGACTTACTTTCTGAATGGCTTTTAGTTTTCAGCTTTTTTGGTGTTTGGTTTGTTGGGCGTTTTTTGGCTGGAGGGAGTTGGTAGTAAGGATTGTAAGCAAGACAGTTTCCAGGTCTTTCTTTCCAGAGAGATTTCATTAGGAGAATTTACTTACATTCAAAGCATTACCTGTAAACACCATGATTTACCTGTCTTCACCTTCCAGAGCGAGGATTACCCTTTGAAAAGCCATGGAGGAATTACACTCAAATTCTGGCCTGGATTTCTACAATATCAGCAAACTTCAAAAGCAAAAATTCTCAGCTATGTTATGAATTATATTAACTCCTCACATACTGGATTATAGCAATAGGGGATGCAGGAATACCAGTTTTAAGACTAGATATGCATATCTGACAGTTGTCACATCTACCATTTCAGAACCACTAATTACACGTTGATAAAATGTGAAGTTTGCCCTAATTAAGCTTTTGCTGGTTTTGTCCCTGCTGCACTTTATCCTTTCTCATGATACAGCCACTTTTTGTAAATGTTTTCTTAATCTTGTGCACTTACCCCAACATTCACGGAACAAAAGCAAGCAAAAACTCTAATCAGGACAAAGTGTGAAACACATAATTATTTGCTTCCATTTGGTATTTTCTTTTGCTCTTAAGAAACTAATTCATGGACTTGGACAAGCCACCAGTGTCCTTTCAACAAGCAGAAAGAAATCAAAATTTCAATGCGGAAATACTTACAGTATAAGCTACATTTAAGCCTTATGCCTGAGTAACTACAGTGTGTGTCAGGACCAAGGATCCAGCTTTGTGGCTGTCTACATTCTGAAGCTGCTAATCTCTGGCTCAGGGCCCACCTTATACTTAAAACAGAATACAATATTTGTCTTTCAGCTGTTGCTGTTTGTCATTACCCAATAAACATGGCTAACTCTTCCATAGCAACTGCTGTTAAAATGCTAAACCCCAGCCACAAGGTGAAAGAAAAATAGATGTTGAACACAGTACTTTATGGAATGTAAGACAACAATTGTATATTTTAAAAAATTCTGATACCTGTTTTTAAAAGAAAAGTACTCAGAAGGCTTGGCACTTGAACTACAAAGTGACTGTGGCCTTACATGTGATCTCACATGTGATCTCCTCATTTGTTTGTGTATGAAGTCTCATCTCTTGGGAACCACAAAATAGGTCAAGGTATTGATCTAAAAGTTTGACACATGCTTTGAAGAAACACTTGACTGCTCTGTATTTAGAAAAAAGAATCCATGGATTCTTTCAGGCTTAAGCCAGAATGACCTTTTTTTTTGTTTTCCCTTCCTTCTAAGCTTCCCAGATAGAGGTCTTGAGTCAGTACACTGATATGGAAAAATTGTAAATACTTATTACTAAAGATGTCTTTCTCTCACACGCACAAATACACACAAGCTCACAGTGTTTGATGGAAAATCCTGTTAACTACAGTGATACAGGATGAACCACCATGGACCATAGTCCAAATCCTTACAGTCTTCTGTTGCCTACATCCCTCCAAAAACCTGTAGCAAGCCCAAGGGAAACACCAGACGCATTCTCAACAGCATTCACACTGTTGGAGTACAGTTGCATATAAGCACTTTGCTCTGCTCTCTTATATCCGAGGAGCCCTATCAAAGAGCTCTATTTTACAGCCCAGGATAAAGACATGGACTAAAAAGAACTGCTCAGAATAAAAACTGGGCAAAACTTCAGAAGAAGCCCCAGACATGATGAGCACCTTTGCCTCCCACCTTTCTTCCCCCTTCCATAAGGGTACTTTGTAGATAGTTACAGCATTCCCAGACTTTTATTATCTGTTATATACAATGTAAGGCATTCTCATTAAGTCAGAAGATAATAATTTAAAAATACAGACAGGAAAAAAAGTTTTAAAGTCTTAGAACAAGAATAAAGTGCAAATCACACCTGTACAGGCATATGCATTTTCTTTTTAACCAAGAAATCACTATTATTTTCTTGACACTTCAATTCTGATCTTTTTCCAGATAAACTTGAATTGACAAAAATAAACTAGAAGAAGGGAGAAAACATACACACAAGTATTTCCATGGGGAGGGACATAGAAACATTACAGATAGGATCTTGAGCTGACAGTTTTACCACTCCAAGAACAAGCTTTCTCTTGTCACCCAATAATTATTAGATAAAACACTAATCTATTCAAAAAGCACTGCTACTACCTCCTGCCCAATGGGTTGATCTAGTCACAAAGGTTATACTATGGATCTGTTCTTAAAATCTTGAGGTTTTCAAAATTCTCTGAAATTTTTGTCACAATAAGTGCTACTGAATAGAATCAGCTCCTTCTCCAGTAGCAGCATAGGTAATCTCAATACATTTATTTTCCTGTAACCTTTTATCTTGGCTAGTTGAGGAGTAGAAAAAGGTTAATTGTAACTAAATTTAGAAGGGACATACCACAGCATCTTGGGTCAGCTTTAGTCTCTGAATAGTGTGGATGCAGTAACTCACATCCCACAAATGAGACTTGAATAGCAATTACAAAATACATGTCTGAAAAGAAAGAATGCAATGTCTAAACAAGATGTACACAGCAGAAGTTGAGTGGGTCATACCTGAAACACAGTCAGCCAACAGCTTCTAAGTATCTGAAATTACTGCTACTCTCTGAATTACAATATAACATACCACTTTGAAAGAGCTGATGTTATCTCCATCACTTCCACTGCCCATTTCCTTGATCCTCATCACCTTACTTCCTCCAGAAAGATTGTCAGATAGCCTCTTCTGTGCATTGCTAATACTTGGCTTGGATCATGCAATCCAGCACAAGAAAAGATGTATGGTTAGCTACCACTGGTATACTAAAAGTTTTCATACATGTATTTTGACCTACACGGACAAAAGCACACCTCCCATTTTCAGCTCACACCAAGAAAAGCATAACAATAGTCAATGCTCTACAGTCTCTGCCCTCCCAGGATGCCTGGGGTGGAGAAACAACCCCAACTGGTGCAAAGCATCTCAGACAAACTACTAAAACCACCAAAAAGCATTCCTGTCTGCTTCTAACAGGGCCGAAAAGCAAGGCAGCAACATCTGCTTCTCAGTGGTATATGGAGCAATAAGCTGTCAGAACACACATTCATGCCTGTTCATAGCCACTACCAGAGAAAAGCTCGTTTCATAAAATTATCACCAGCCATTGATAATAATCTAGTGGTAAATGGCTACCTTTTACCTCTAAAATTTAGAAAGAACAAGTGTCTTGATCCCACTTGATATCTTCACTATTCCTTTAGTAAATATGATAAGCTTTTCTCCTGAAAAAACAAGGTTAAAGTTTCCATGTAGCATTAAAGATTAAACAGTTAAGTGCATAAAATCACAGATGGAATCAAGAAATAGGACTAATTATTGTAGAAATACAAAATAAGACTTTGCTGGGTGTCTGAAGAAGTATATTTTCATTCTTGTAGGTACATGTCATTACACATCTAATGAAGTATTTCGACTCTTTCCTGAATGTCGCTCTATAATATGCATCATGAAAGAGATTTTAGAAATCTAACAACTTCTGTGCATTGTTTGTCCAGGTAATGTTGAATGGCAAGCACATCAGAGACCTTATATTGTTAAAAAAATATGTAAGTGTCAGCATATTAATTTATGTAGCATACTGGACTTACCTGCTGGCACAGAGCCTTGCTAACTTCATTCCAACTTTACTCCTTTGGAATGAGCTTACTTCATTTCCAGTGCCAAAATGAGCTTTAACTTTAAATTCAAAAAGGCATCAGCTTGCCAAATTTGGAGGTGATGTTTGGCTGTAGCTATTAAAAGGAGCAGGACCACTGATGAGTGAATGAGCTGAAAAGAAAAACAACTCCTTCCTTAGTCACCTTTAAGATTCTCCATCAGAACTTCTACAGGCTGTCAGAACAAAAGGGAAAACCTTTTTTCATACACAGCAGGAAAACATATTCTTTCAGAAAACATTCAACTCTCATAAAATTAATTGTGAAATTAGATAAGTGCATCAATAAAGCACAAAATTTGAGAAGCACTTTACACCTTTTTTGCCAGGAACCATAATTAAAATATGAGCTGACATTACATCAGGCTCACAAGCAAACCAAGGAAGGACAACAAATTTCATCCCTAGTCACAATAATATCTAATCACCTGTAAAATTGGCAAAGTAGAATTAGTATGACAGAAGCAACACTTCAGGAAACCAGTGCAGTTATCGGAATCTTAGCAACATAGACTGAAAGTCAATACATGTATATGTCAGTTTGCAAACACAGAGTTGCAAATATAGATTATAGACATGAGTTTTCAAAATTAAGGTGAACAGTACTTCAATGCCTTAATATGAGATCAACATCTCATTCCATTCAACATATTCTTTGGATTTTTTTTTTTAACACTATTCATTATTTTATGTAGGTCCTCCACTGCTCCTTTAGGTTTTTTGAAAATTAAAAGGAAAACAAGAAAAAAAAAATCACACATGTAATGCACAAATAACAGAGAAGATGAAAGCAGAAACGAAAACCAAGCACATCTGTAATTAAACAAGTTTTAAAATTTGCTTAGAAGTTTATGAAACAGTTCTGAAATGGCACATTTCAGAAATATTTACTTTCCACTTACTGGTTTGTTAGTTTAGAACAGATCCTTAATGTAGGCTTCAAAGGGCTCTAAGACAACTACTTCCCATTTGTCAAGTAGGAAGCTTCTTGAAAAAAAGTGAGGTTTAAGTCTTCAGTTTCTACAGTATTCTCAGAACAAATGAACATTTGACAGATAAAAAATTGGGGGGGGACCCAAAAACAAACAAACAAACAACCCCAAAAACAAACAAACAGAACATTACTGGCTTCTTGACCTGCACACAGAAAAGTTTAAGAAAATGCCTATCAGTTACAGTTTGCTACTCAGAACCTAAATAGCAGAGAAAAGTACCAGAGCGATGTGAACACGATAACCAAATGTTATCAATGAGAGGGCAGTTGACCTAAATTACTGCTTCAAAGCTGGGGCAGGTGGGAAGGATTTGTAAGAATGTCCTTCTCCACCTCACATGTATTTACAGCCTGGAAATTTCTAATGCCTGGGAGAGGAGTACAGTACCAGAGTCCCACTTCTCCTTTCTTTGCCAGATGCAAGAGAAGAATAACAGAGCTGCTTGTCATACCACTTACAAGAAAAAGGAGAGAGGATTTCTTCTTTGCCAGGAAAAACTAAGGGTACTGCTAATTTATCAGGCATCCAACCAAAAGCTGACATGAAAATTCACTGGGATCCAAATTATTAACCATTCCTGCTCCTTAACAATGCGATTAGAAAAAACTACAGTCTGTACATAAACAGTCTTATTGCTTTGGGAAACTGTTTTAAAATAAGTAGTGTTTATCATAAGAAAACTTCCCATATACCCATGAGTTTTGAAATAGAAAACAGGCTGTGCAGTTTGGAACACTGACCTTTCACCTCTGGAAATCCAGTTTCAGTACATGTTGTTCCACATGTGCAAGTGATTTTCAGGCTCCATTTAGTATCCTAGGCTGTTACTGTGTAACCTTCCCAAACAATGGCCTAGACCAATATTTTATTATGTTATAGATTATTAGTCCAATAGTTTATTATGTTATAGAATAAGTTCTGAAATAAGACAGGAGGTTTATGGCTTAAAATACAGACATTGAAGAGGGTTTGCTTGTTTGTTTGTTTGTTTCTTCCTGTACCAGGGTTTATTCTAATTCTGCAGCCTGAAACAGAGCACTCTGCAAGTTTACACGAGGATGAATTGGTTTAAAACATTTGCTCCTTACAACGTTTTTTTTTCAACTCTTGGTCTGCCAAATTGACAGGAAAACAACATTTTCTTCCATCAAGGCAGGGCAATACTGGGAGAGAAAATAGGAAACTGACATCCAAAAATAATCTGATGTGAGTTAGGAAGAATGCCCTTTGCTAGCGACATGGAAAACGATGGCATGCCATGGGCACAGGAGTTTGGTTGTCCAAAGATAATGAGGTGGCATCATATGCAATGATGGATTTGTGCACCGTGCTACTATTCCAATGCCTAATTTGTGACCCCAGTTCCAAAATCTCAAAAAGTTTAACGACACAGCTTCCCTCCCTGCCCCCAGTTTTCAGGGGAGGAGGGAGGATGGAAAACAGTGGTTGTACTCTTTCACATTGCATTGGATAGGAAGATAATATTTGGCACAAAAGTCAAACAAAATATCAACCTAAAGAGCAGGTTGGGTAGTCATACTACAAACCAAAAGACTCCATTATGATTCTGAGGAAGCTACTTTATACATACATTCATAGCATGGCCGTTAAATTCAGAGGATGTATATTTGCAGGTAAAAAAGTTGTAACAACAATGATCCTATAGTACAACAAAATAAATACTTGTTTTCTTATATGGAAGCTTCAATGGCACAAAAAAAAAAAAAAAAGAAAGGAAAAGAAAAATGTCACACTGCTACATATTTACAAAAAATCTATTTTCATAACTACAACTATTATGAAAGAAGATATGATGCCCTAAAACTAGGCAGAAGAAAAGAAAATAGCTTTTATTTTACTGAAAGGAATAGGCTTTTAAGTGGATAAAAGACTCTGGCTTCAATCCAGCTCAGCTGATCATTTTGGTACAATATGAAAGAACAGAAGTGCTCTAGGTAGATAAACCAAAAAAAATGTACACATACTATGTAAATGGGTAAAGGGACTTCCTTAAAGGCAGTCACTGAAAAGAAACTAGGAAACAGCCCTATGTCAGAAGCATCAATTCAGTATTGTCTTTCAAGTCTTATTTTTCTTCCCCTTGGTAATTCTAAACAGAAAAAAAAAAAAAACCTGAATCTGTGAAACATCAATAAAACAGGATCTAACAATTGCTCTCCAGAGCAACAGCACCTTGGAGAGCAAGTCACCCTTCCATTAAACCAGGCGGGGGAAAAAAAAAAGAAATTGAGCAAGAGCTCAGTTTCATATATGTGTATTATTTCTATTGAAATTAAGAGCAGAAAAAGGTTAAACATGTCCTCCTCTTACATGTATCTAACAAGTTTAAAAGGAACATATGAACATATCTCAATATAGTAAAGAAACATGAACAAACTTTACAGACACTTAAGCAACCCCAAACTTGAGTTTCTTAAAATAAAAATAAAAAAACAAACCCAAAAAGTAAGTCTGCATATTAAGAAAGAAATTAATAACTTAATCATGGGAACTTGAAAGGAATCTCTGCAGTGAACAAGTTATTATACAATTACAATTTTTGACACTGGAAACTCAGAGCCTGATTATGTTCTGAGTTTGACCTGATACTGAAATTCTTACATTTCCAATCATTTTCTACTGAAGTGCATTGCAGGATTGACTATTTGAAATTGCCAATACTCAAAGAAAAAGAAAATGCAAAATACACACAGAAGAACTCTTTAAATGAAAACGTCTAATATGTTCTTCATTCCCAGCTACAAATCAAAACACATTACAGGATTTACTAGTAAAAGAGGAATAAAGAAAGGAGTAGCAAATATGAGAGGGATTTTCACTTGAAACAGATATCAAGGAGGAGGAGAAAAGAAACTGAAGTACTACTTGGTAATAAATTCTGACCTTGAACACACACAATGTAATCCATCAGGATAAACCGCATAGTGTCAATATATTGAAGGCATATACTGAACCAATCTCAAAACATGTTAGGACATACCAGAGTTTATACAGTACTCACAAGGAATTAGTGGATTTTTTTCCTGAACTTCAAAATATACAAAAATATTTGAGCTAGCAAGACTGAGATACCACTGACCTAAACACCTGCCTTCTTTCTTTAAATGTGCCTATCTGCCTTCACATTCCTAATGCAGGCTGTACCCCCACAAGCTGACGACGACTGTCACACTGCAAACTTTTTGTGACACAGATATCCTTTCTGATAGTTTACTTTGGAACAGTCACTACCACTGGTTTTGTTCTGATCTGGAAATGAAATAATACACTCTGAAAATAGAGAAGGTCTTTGAAATATTCTGGACAAGAATACAATTACAAAAACCCATGATGAACACTACTATGTACTAACAAGCCACAAGTAAAGGACAACTACCTTAAAAAGCTAACATTTCTCCAAAGCAAAAAAGACATCATCACCTAATACTGCATTTCTCTTCCTCAGTATGAGAAATATGTATGACATCAGTCCAGATTTTTCAAGGCATTAGAACTGGTGCATGCCATGGTCTCAAGTGACTATCTAAAAAAATGCAGCTGGAGGGCTGGAAGGACTTTTTAGTGCAACAAACTATTACATTACAAAGAAGACGTAAAACAAGACTTTGAAAGGGAAATTTCCTTATCAGAATTTCTGTTTACATGAAACACAGTCACGTACAAAGTCAAAGCACTGCACTGCATGGCTGAATCAAGCACCAGCAACGTAATCAGCATGATATCAAATGAGCAACAGGGTGGCTTTAAGAAACCAGAAAGACTCTGCATCCTGAAGCTTACTGATTGTCTGGCTGAGGGGGACATTGAAACAGCAGATAAAGCTGATGCATTTGCTGTAAACTTTCCAGCACTCAAACTTTATTTGTCTGAGTGTGATACTCCCCTCTGTGGGTGGAGAAGCAGAGGGACTGGCTGACGTCATCCGAAGGAATAAAGTGCAGTGCCCACAGCTTTGGAATGAGTAAAACTTCTTAAGAAGTATAAAAGGTCGGCTGCCCTGTACACAGGTGCTCTGCTGACAGCAACCTTCCTCCTACAGTTCGGCTCCTCACACAGACCTAAGGAAAAAAGAAGAGTAACCAAGAAAAAACTGTCCACAATGCCTCAAAACGTTATTCTCCAAGGACCGTCACCCTGGGGATTCAGGCTCTCCGGAGGAATAGATTTTAATCAACCTTTAATCATAACCAGGGTATGTACTCTTTCCATTTCCTTTCTATTAATTCCATTTAATAGTTGCTGTAGATTTTTGCCCTTTTCTGGAGTTCAGACAAAACTGTGAGTAGATTAATGAGTGGCTGTTAATTCTGAAGAGAGCCAGCTGAAATGCTAACAGTTTTTACAAGTTTTGTGCGACAGGCTTCTGTAATTCACCTAAGATACTTTAACTGCACTTCTACTTATGCCTCAAAAATTAAATTCAAGTGCCTTGGCAGCAGAAAAAGGTTGGCATGATTTCCCAGGCATTCAAAGCTGTGTAAAGACAAGACCTCACTTTTATCCTTTTCACGACTAGCCTTTCAGATCACTGGAGGTGAAGACTGCTTGGCAGCAGCTCCTCATGTCTGGAAGTTTGTGCTTTGCAAATTAATCTGACTCTTATCTAATTAAATCAAGTTCTGATTATTGCCAGCAAAGGCAACAGCACCTGTTTTTACATATGTGAAGGTTTTCACTTCCATAAACATTAAATCAGTGAATTATGAGAAAGTTGTCCAGTCCTGAATATGAAAGAGGTAGTCAGTTGGTGTTTTCTGTCATATTTAGAAAATGAAAGTTTACCTACCTCTCTCACTCCCCCCCAGTTAAGAGCAAGAATCTGAGCGTTCATTTTTTTCATGGATTTCAATATATTAACTAATATCTCAAATTTAAGAAACCAGTTACTCAATGAATGTAGCATACAACACACTGTCAGCTGCCCTGCATCTACAGACATGGATCTACTCAAAAGACAGGATACATATTCTGATAATTTTGAAAATTGTGTTCAGTGCACATCAGACCAGAATTAGTTCTCCCTATATTTTTGCTGCTTTTCAGGACCTTAGACACACCAAGTATGTGTTCCACGAGCATCCAAATTGCTATTTTTATTTTTTTTAAATAAATCCCTGCACTATGACTCACTATATACACTATGCCTGGTATTGAGCAAGCGTCAAGAACCTTGAAGATGGATGGATACTACTGGTGATGCCTTGCAGTAAAAATGCTTCCAAACAATAGTCTGTAGAAAGTTTAAGGATCCACTTCTCACATATTAACTAGTAAAAATTTATAAATCTGGAATAAACGATTAAATTAAGTTAAAGCATAAAAAAAGTAAATCAGAATGCTATTATATTTGACTGAATGTAGTTACATGAAAAATACTCACAGGACATAGCAAAGCCTTTGGAGAAAAATGAGATTAAAACATTGATAAATAAAAAAAAAATCTCTGAATGTTTTGAGGCCTTCATTGCCTTTTATGGTCCTCTAAAAGAAAAATAGTTTCCATTATCTCCAATGAAAAATATTTTAGCTGTGTCTGGTTTGTATTTTCTTTGTGTTTAGATTAAGTACAATGAAGTTTAAAACTGCAATAACAAAGGATGTTACTATAAATGTCACTTTCTAAGGAATAAATTACTTTGCAGTTGACTCATACCTACCAAATGCCTTACAAGACAAAAGCCATTGGTTTCTGGCATACTACAGAAATGTTCAAAATCACATTTCAAGTAGAACAATGAAATTATGTATAGGAAAAAAACTACATGGTTAAGTTTGCTTAGCTCAAATTCAAGTATATTAATGGTAGAATTGTTTCAAGTTAATATTTTTGTTGCCACAGCATACATTTAAAAGAGTGCCTAAATAAGTATTCATACAATAACCCTTAAGAAATAAAGAACATTTCATAAGATTCGTAAGTCTTGCTTCTTGGGGCATAAGTGCTCTTTTTGTAAAAGGTATCACCAGCAACCTGTTCACGTTTGGCTTAACTGTCCTGACAAGAAAAAAATTAAAAATATTTGCCATTAAACAATAAATAGAAATTATTTTCAAATACATTTTGAATAAAATAATTGGACAGGTGTTATGTTTGGTTGGCTATAGTCCTTGTTCAACAAGGAAAGCTTTTAGCAGGACTTGTCGAGAGAGATAGACAACATAAGAGACTATCCACCTGTCTAAAGAACAGATGTCACCTCAATAGCTCATCTGCAAATTGTTCTGCTGTTTTGACTGTTTCAAGCAAATGCAAAAACCACAGACCATGATCACTGGGAAAGAGAAAGAACAAGAGGGGACTATAATAGACATATTTAAATTCTATTATGGTCAGAAACAACAAATGAACACATTTATTGAAATACTTGGAACTTTGCACAGATGCAAAGAAATTGCATTATTAAAACTGATCAAAACCTTAGCTTAATCAAACTGAACAATTTTGGTTTATTCTAACCAGAATAATGTAACAGTTTGGGTTAAGCATTTAGAGGAATGCAATCCTAGAATTTAAGTTCTATTGAATAAAGCATTGCAAGAACAACTGAGACTTTTAAAGTTTGGAGGGAATGGTGAAATATTATCAACTCTAGATTTGAGTTTATTTTAATATCGACCTTTACCAATCACAATGCCAGTATTCATATTAACTCAATTTTATATTTATTCACTCTGCAGACATTCATAGCTCTCTTCAGAAAACACAAAGCCTGAAAATTTATGATGCTGTAACATGATAAGCTTTGCAAATCTATTATCAGATGCAGAGAGGTTGTCTTCAGTTTCGTGGGAGACTGACCCATATGTGGTTAAATAGTCTGTGACAACATCTGAATGATCAACACATATCCTTATACATATCCAAATCCAAGCTACCTAAGATACAGGAATAACAGGCATGCCATTCAGGCATGTCCTGAAGGGCAAGACAAAAATTTTCCCAAAGCAACAGTAGAATCTACCTCATCTGCCCAGGTGAGCAAGCAGCAAACACTAGTCATAACACAATTCTAAGTGTTCATAATACACACTTAATATGTAACTAATAAGCCCTTAAGAAACAACAACACTTACGTTATTGAGGTACCCACAATATCAATATTATACCCATGATATGGTGGAATCTTGCAATGAATAACACCGCCTCTTTCTATAAAATGTAGGCCACTGTAGTTTTCTCAGTCCCGCTTCCCTATGAGCAACAGTCAAGACTTCACCCTCTCAACATATTGAGTGACACCCAGCCACATTCCTCCTGCTCCATTCTAGCAGCAGAATGCTGGCTTTTTCTGCCAAACCCAGGAAGATCAGATGAGGGAAAAAATTATATGAGGGCAGGTAGCTCTGCACCCAAGCAGGCTTGGGCACGTAATGCTCAGCACCCCCATCAAGGTGTTAAGGCCCAAGAGACACAATTCAACCAAATAATAGGAAATACAGACTCCTGGCCCTTTTCCTCCTTGCTCCCACCAACTGGTAATTCCATTCAAACATATAAATGGTATATATGCAGCTTGTGACAACTTATAAAATCCAGGGGATTTACCATCAACACAGAGTAGGTTAGGTCCTACTAGCAGCACAGCTGCTACAGATATGCTGCTTTATAAGGCAGGATCATTATCTCAGTACATTGCTGCAGCGTGTCACAGATACAGCAGATGATTTGTTATGACATGTAAAAAGCATAATCTACTGTGTAACCTATATAAGGGTTATACAAGTTACCTTACCCTAGAGAGGGAACCAAGAACGGCTGGGTTTGCCCATTTTGGGTATTAGAGCATCAACAGTCACATTGGAACACTAGGAATTCTGCTGTAGTTTGTCATTGCAGACATTTTCACAATATGCCAAGCAAAGTCAGGAACAATTCCCAGTGGAAGGGAGAAGCATGATCATTCTTCTAAATCCCCTGCCTTATTACAGTGATGTCAGGGGTCTCGATGCCGTTCATTTACACTTACAGATGTTGAAGTTTGAGAAACAGACAATTTTGGAGATTTCAGACTTAGAATTTATAAGCAACTTCCTTGATTCATATTCAAACAGATTATTCAGGCACCTTAACACTTTGTTAAGCCCACAATACATTAGTCCATTCTTCTGAAGGGTGAGGGTGGAAAAGCCTCCAGCTGGCCACAAATACTCATTTGGAAAGTCTGCCTGACTTGATAATAACATATGCATTGCAGTTTGTTACAGCGACATCAAAAATAAGTTTACGTGCTGGAATGCAGAAAAAGAGCCCACAAAGCAAACTCTCATCAAAAAGAATGTTTCTACTTGGCTCTTATGTTGATAGTACTGTCACCTTCAGAGACAAGTCTGCCAGCTTCTTCAAAGCTGGGGTTCAGAACATGCTGGAGGTACACTGGGCAGCCTAATCTCCTCATTTCCTGGAAAATTGTGAAACACCAGAACTACAGAATGTCTCTATAGCATGTTTTCCAGTCCTCCTTAATCACTTTTAATAATCAAGATAACACTTGCTTTTGCTGTAGCAGAACCTACAGTGAGAAAAATTCTCTCCAATAGCTTTTTTACTTAATATGTGCCACAGATAAAAGAACTGCTCTTGTAAGTCACACTATGTTGACATTTTTGTCCTTCACACTGGGATTCATTTACTTACAAATAAGTAACTAATGTTACTTTGGATGAATCAATCTGTCCCCTTTGTTCTGCTATTTCAGAAGAGTTATGTGCTACATCCATCGATTTCATGTTGTTGTCTAGGTAATCAAAAGTCACCTAAAATGGCAATACACAACTAAGGGACCTAAATCCCACTCAATGAACTAAGACCTGTTGTGTATGTGGTATGTGTAAGTGTCGTGGTGGTATGAGAAGTCACCTTTTGCACATAGAGACCTGCTATTCTAGAACAAGCTTCAGTAATGTCTAAGGTCATAGCCTCTCTACAAGAGTTATTTTAAAGCAAAATTATGTTGCATTTCAATTATTTTAACAGTCATGTAGAAGATTATCAAGTAGATAAAAAAAAAAAGGCAAGCATAGAAAGATAAGCTTAGGGCTATTTCTGTGAATGGTGGTACATTTACATAAGATATGAATTGCACCACATGGATCACCCTGGAGGATCAGGGACACTGTTACTTAAATGCAATGGGACTTAAAGACAAGCACTTTAAGGAGTTCAGGGTCTGAATTAGACATGAATAAAAAGGAAAACATTATTTTAGTATTATTAGCATATTTCTGATTATTTGGCAATACAACGTGAAAGGCCAGGCTAACAGAAACCATGAACTGCTGTACTTGTCCTTAAACATTGCTTTCTATATTATTCAGTCCAATGGCACATCATACCCATGAATATTAAGTAACACAATTTCTTAATGGCTCTTATCTTCTGCTAGTGGTGTTAAGGGGAAAATACAACTTTTTTTTAAGCAAATTATATATGGCAGTTAAGAAAGAAGATTCAAAGATGAGTTACAGTAACTACAGAAGTCAGAGTGGAAACTTATGCAGAAGCGTAAAGATAATTTCCATCTAATTTGAAGTTATGATAAATAAAACATTTATTTGATGATCTTTCAAAAGAACTACAGAGGGTCTGGCAAAATTAAGAATTCACTTTCTTTGCAGGCAATCATATAGTTGTTTACAGGCCCACTCCCTGCCTCCCCCATCCAACAGAAAATAGGGAAGCATGGTGAAGTTTATTTTCTCTATCAATTTTCAGGCATGCCTGGTGATTAAGCAGTTACATTTTGGTCTTTTCAGATTACACCTGGAAGCAAGGCTTCAGCCGCCAACCTGTGCCCTGGTGATGTTATTATAGCTATTGATGGTCTAGGCACAGAGAACATGACACATAATGATGCCCAGGAGAGAATTAAAGCAGCTACACATCAGCTTTGTTTGAAAATAGAGAGGTATGTGTATATGTCTGCTTATTTCTGAAAGAATATACTACTCAACCAACTGATTATACATTACAATTATTATATGGTGTAACTATTTAAAATAGTTTGAAGAATTTCATGATGTCTTTAAAATTACAAGCAACCAGACCCACCCCACAAGGCTCCCCAGAACTCATCTTCATAGGTACAAAAAAAATTGTTTCTCTCAGGTTACTTGCCACATGACTCTGCTGATTCCATAAATCCTATGTTTACCATCAGTAAGCAAGCAGTTCCTCATGTTTTGGGCAAATAATAAAACGCTCATCTAGCTGTCACTTGTTCAGTGACCACTCTACTCCAATACTTCCTCAGCCACAGGTGCTTATCATTGCCTCCTGCTCCCAAGCACAGACAAAGCTGCTGTTATATCCTCCCAGTTAGGGAAAACATCACGTCAGGCATTCGTAAAGGGTGACAAAAGAGCAAGTTTAAAGCAAATCCTTTTGGTCACAACATATTAAGCCAGATACAGGATTCTCAAATCAACATTCAAAACAAAACTAAGAAACACTCTCCTACCTAAACTGCAGGAGTCCAGAAACTTTTGCATTCATTTCTCTCAGCTAGAGCCAGGAAGAGAAACAACCTGCAGCTTCACATCTCCAGCTGAGTTTGCTCAGCCTTTAATCAGAATCATTTAGCACACTCTTTCAGCTCTCCCCAAAATTAGGATGGCCCTGATTGACCTGAGGCCTTCAAGGAAGCACAGCTCTTTATTACAGCTGAGCACAATATTTGTTTCCAAATACAGAAGGTGGAGTTGTTTTTGAAAGGATCATTGTCTAATTACTAGAGCACACACCATAGCTATAAGCTCCGGCAGCTAATTCTAGGTTCTGTTACAGACTGATATATGCCATTTAACAATTATCTTGGGAAGTCATTTTCAATATATGATACATGTATATATAACAAATAGTACTAGATTAGTATTTAACATTACTATTATGCTACTGTAAAATTAGTTGCCATATTTCACTTTGTCAATGAAAACAGAATTGTAACTGGTATTTTTGTGTTTGTTATCCCTGCCTACATGACTGAAAGAATCTTCTGTGCCACTTTGATTTACATTTGCACATACTTTGCATACTTAGATTGCACTTCTACATTTAAAAGCAGGCTTTGCATGGATATTGTTATCACAAAAAAAAAAATTGAAGTTCCTGGTTTAGGATTATTGCTATCATATTCACTCACTTGTGCAAAATATTCTGAGGACCCAACATTCATTCTATCAACCATTAAAAAAGTAAAACTTTAAAAAGTTTGGTCAGCTCAGGTCAGAAAGGCAGTACTTTCCCTTTCCCTTTGCATTTGGAAACTATTAACAATTTGCTTCCCATTGTTCATAGCATACATAATTTTTAAAAAAATAAATACACTTTATATATATTGATTACATATCATCAAAGTTTTTTTATGTCAAAACATTAAAAAAGCATAGAAAAACCTGCACATTTCCAAGCTGCATTATATTTCGTAGGGACATATACAACCCTATAGGAATTCAAAATATTTAAATTCTGCATTTCTCTCTTTCTAGGGCAGGAACTAAATTATGGTCCCCACAAGTTTCAGAAGATGGCAGAGCACATCCTTTCAAGATAAATTTGGAAGCTGAACCACAGGTATGAATTGTGAAAAGTTACCTAACCATTTCCATTTCCCTTTTTATGTTATAAATTATCTCCCTTGTGGTCATTAAAATTCTTTGAATACAACTTCATCCATTATCTGCCAGTTTAAGCTAATACGGACCACCATGAATATGACATATATGAACACCATTTAATCTGACAGAATGTTTTTGATTTTTCAGCTATAACTAAAACAAAACATTAACAATCTACAATACATTATCATATTTCTTTAAGACTGTACTTATCACCATCATTCTATTATGGAAATAAAATATGTTCTTTTATTCTGATACAGTTTAAGTTGCTTTAACTCTTAGAGATTCTTCATCATTTGAGGAACTGCTTCAATCAGGAATAAATGCCAAGTACCTAAGCGATGAACTCATCAGACCACATAATTCAATTTGATATAATGGTTAAATAGAGAGATCCATTAATGCTGGATCTCTTTATTTCCATACATTTTCATACTACATCACAGAACTGAAGTTTATGAATCTGTACAAGATCCACGTACAGGTCTTGTACAAGCAAATTCACCACTTCTGACCAGCAAAGTCTTGATCCTCGTATATGACCAAAGCAAATCCACTCAATTGACATCCTCCTCTCTCTTCAAGCTCAAAAAGAAGAGCTACTATGAGTCAGTCTCTGTACCATTAATAGCTAATTAGCTAGCTACTGCCTACACCTAATCCTTTATTTATTTGTCATTCCTTTTTAACATACACGAACATCTGGTGTTCTCCCAAGAGGGGGGAGGGAAAAGCATTCTGCTGATCCTAAAACTCCAGGTTCAAAGCAAGTATGTCAAAGTATTTATTCTGTGTTATCCTAGAAAATGTAAGTGCAGACTCCATGTCAATAAATCCCGTGCAATAAGTACTCCCACCAATCCAAAGTTTTCCCAGAGACACTTCCAAACATGGCATTTCAGTGTTTCATTTCTCTCTCTTCTCTCCAATCTAAAAACCTGCATTAAGTGATACAGCAAACTTATTCAGAAATAATATAGCCTCTTCAGCAGCAGGAGATACTATAATGAAGAAACAAAACTATTTTAAATGCGTATTTTTGTGGAATAGTAGGATACACATTAAATGAATAGCAATGGAACAAATTCACTAAAAAAGCTATAGAGAAAACCATGCAGGCATGTATGACAGAAGAGTAATCCCTCTGCATGAAAGCTGCATTCCTAAAAAGGACAGTTACTTTAAAATAGATCACAAGATTTCACTGAGTGCTACTTGGCAGACTATTGAAAAGCAGTTTCCATTTGGCAATTAGAAAAACTGTTTCTCCTAGATTAAACCCAGCCTTTTCATTTTAGTATATCTCTCTTTCCTTCCTAGAAAAATCAGGAGCACTGAGTATATTTAATAAATAGTACGCACCAGACAAGTAGAAATTCTTGCAAGCAAATATGCTATACCATTCCTGGGATGATTTCCATTTTAGATTAAATTCTTCCATCCAAGAGCATCCATCACTCTGACCTCCCTGTGGAAAAAAAATAAATATAGCCTTTTGTTCTACAATTGCTGTAATTTTAAATTAAATTTTATCACATATTTAGTCACAACAGGAGTCCCAGCAGCACTGCATATCAGTAAGGAAAACAGTACAAAGTTTCTTAAATTCCAGATGACAAATATTTGCACAACCTGTGCTGTCTAGGTCATGTAAGAGCAAAGCCTTTGACACCTTCTCCATAACATACTCCTGGAAAAGCTGCAGCCCATGGCTTGGAGAGGGGCACTCTCTGCTGGGTTAAGAACTGGCTGGAGGACCAGGCCCAGAGAGTGGTGGTGAATGGTGCTGCATCCAGTTGGCAGCTGGTCACTCATGGTGTCCCCCAGGGATCAATGTTGGGCCCAGTCCTGTTTAATGTCTTCACTGATGATCCGGATGAGGGGATCGAGTCTTACATTAGAAAATTTGCATATGACACCAAGTTGGAGGGAGTGTCTATCTGCTGGAGGGTAGAAGGGCTCTACAGAGGGACCTGGACAGGCTGGATATATGGGCTGAATCCAACGGGATGAGGTTCAACAAGGCCAAGTGCTGGGTCCTGCACTTTGGCCACGACAACCCCCTGCAGCGCTACAGGCTGGGGACAGAGTGGCTGGAGAGCAGCCCAGACAGAGAGGGACCTGGGGGTTCTAATGAACAGAAAGCTGAACATGAGCCAGCAGTGTGCCCAGGTGGCCAAGAAGGCCAATGGCATCCTGGCCTGGATCAGGAACAGTGTGGCCAACAGGACCACAGTGATTATGCCTCTGTATTCAGCACTAGTGAAGCCACACGTTGAGTACTGCATCCAGTTCTGGGCCCTTCAGTTTAGAAAGGATGTTGAGGTGCTGGAGCATGTCCAGAAAGAGCAACAAGTGAAGGGCCTGGAGCACAAGTCCTATGAGGAGCAGCTGAGGGAGCTGGGATTGTTTAGCCTGGAGTGTAGGAGGTTCAGGGGAGACCTCATCACTCTCTACAACTACCTGTAAGGAGGCTGTAGGCGGTTGGGGGTCAGTCTCTTTTCCCACACAGCCAGCAATAGGGCAAGAGGACACGGTCTTAAGCTGTGCTGGGGGAGATTTATGTTGGTCATTAGGAAGAAGTTCTTCACAGAAAGCGTGATTGGGCATTGGAATGAGCTGCCCAGGGAGGTGGTGAAGTCACCATCCCTGGAGGTGTTTAGGAAAAGACTGGACGTGGCACTTAGTGCCATAGTCTAGTTGAAAAGGTGGTGTTAGGTCATAGGTTGGATAGGTCTTTTCCAACCTAATTGATTCTGTGATTCTGTGACTGATGTGCAGAAATGGAAAATCACTCAATTACATTTCCTCTATTTCTATAAAAATTAAAATTGCTCAAAAGGTCATAGATCTTATAAATGTAATCAGATCTTTTTAACTCTTGCCAGATAGACATTTTAAAATTCACCAAGAAAGTTAAGAGATGTCAGTCATTTAAAATGCATTATAAGCCAACTAAATAGCAAAAACAGATGAAGACTTAACCAATATTCTTAATAAGTATCTAGTTTCTGTTTGTAGGCTAATAAAAGATAGTTAAAATGAGTGTAAAACCTATTTTAAATTTTTCAGCAATTTGGCCAACTATTTGGCCAAAGAACACTTACTGTATCTTCAGTGGATGAAAATTTTTCTACAGATGCTTGGAGATGGTTTTGTGAAAACTGATAGACAACTAAAAATTGTTCCTACTTACAGCTATGGAACAAGGAATCTTTATACAGTAGCAAACTTCTGTATCACGCTGAACATCTCCCAAGAGTCATTTGGAGACTGACAGAGGCAATTGTCAGAGCCCAATGAAAGCTCTCACTATTTTTAAACCCTTGGAAGAGGAAACTGAGGCAACAATTCCAACTTACAGCAATAAGTGGCTGACTAAAAGTGACTCTTGAAAGCTACATGTTCCCACATAAAAACCAGCCACATTAACTTTGTTAGTCTGGAGCAACCTATAGTGTGATGGATAAATAATAGGAAATAACAGACCACTTGATGAATTACTAATACAATCACATTGTATTCTGTAAAAAAGTGGCTTAGTACATGCAGTTCTCAATGAATATAATCAGAAAGATAATCTTCCACAAATGGCAAATTATAAAATTATTTTTTAAATAATATCGTCAATGCTATATCGTCAATGTAAAATAACGATGACCTGTAAATGTTTTCTGTTACAATCCCTTTAACCTGATTGAAAATTATTTTATATTCATTACCACAATATCTTGAATTGTTTTTATTTCAGCTTTTATCATTTGCATTTATCTTTGCCTTTGAACATTTTATTCAGTGACACTAGACTTTTGGCCCTGAAGGACATTATACATTCCTGTGAGACACACCATGCACATAGATAAAAATCTAAGAAAAATACAAGCCACTCTTCTAAAAAGTAACTTTATAGTCTATTACCACTGAAAATCAACTTTTGAAACAATATAATTGTCCTAGCTAGTTTTGAGGACCTACCCCCTCTTTTTAACAGCATTTAGAAGATCAAGGGTTTAGCCACATGATACCTCCAAAATGTACACATTTGTGTTCTGTCACAGCAATTACCCCAATGAATGCCATCATATGGTCTGTGTTGGATGCCTTTCTACAGACTTTGGGAGCTACATTAATTCTATTTCTGATACCTATATCAATGTAAAAATGTAGCTAACCCTGCAAAAAGGACATCAGTCAGTTGGAAAAAAATTTAAGAAATTAAGTACTGTAAATCTCCAACATTCCTGATTAGGAATTTCAACAACTTTCAGTTCTCATTTAGCTTTTGAACTAAAAGAGGACTTTTTGCAGATTTGATGAGATATAGTAAACACAAGAGCTGGACTATTTTTGCTGCTGTATGTTCTGTCACTGACCTTTTATGTGATTAGATGAGCTATAAAGAAAACAGTATGTACGTCTGACTAACTTCAAATACTTGTTTCACAACTGTTACATTGTTAATATGCTATTATGGTACCTCATCTTCTATTCATTTCTCAATAGGAAATGAAAAAGGGGGATGAGATTACAATGTTCTCAGTTGGTTTTGTTCATTTTGAATCATATACAGATTTAAATCAATTTTAATTACTTTGACATTAATATCTTATATTAAGTAGCCATGATCCTAAACACTATTAGATTATTTCCATTTACTAATACATTTTGTTAACTGCAACTCAGTTCTATCAGACAGAAAGAAGGAATTGCCAGTAAAATCTTTGTGGTCATTTATCTGATTGCTGCTTTCAGTAGGCTCTTACAGTGCAATGCTGCTAAACATTTTCATTTAATAAAACTGCTTTTTACTGTTTGCATTTTCTGGTCGCACATTCTATATATCCATGACTTTTCCTTATTCTGATCCTAAATATATTTCTGAAACTGCTGTAAACAATCACACTCAAAACCAAAGCCAAATCAGAGAACCAGCAGAGATTTCAATGGAAATCGAAGTATTAATGACCTGTGCTATCTTAACATTGCAAGGTCCAGAAAATATCAATTCAGGTTGTAGACACCTATTTGTTAGTAACAAAAGCTTTTTATTCCATATGGATGGAAGTTCAAGTGCTCTCACAGCACTGTTTCCAAAGAGTGCTGCAGGACATCAGGGCCACAGCAGCTGGATAGGCTGCAGCAGCTAATGTTCTTCACCCACTAGGGTAGTACGAAAATAACCTCTTAGCAGATGACAAGGCTAATTTTTTTGAAGTCTACTTCTGAGGCTTAGGGGTGGACCTGAGCTGAAAGGGACTCAAAAGAGACTGTACTAAATATGCACAATACAAATAAGTGAATTTTCACACAGTCAGTAGCCTTTATCATTCCTGGCCAACCACTGCAGAAGAAGATTTTAAGTATCTGAAAGGTCATCAGAGATTTTACTTCCAGATCTTATCCCTTATGGATTCCACAACTGAAGGAAATTATCCTGGCCAACAATTAAAAATAAAATAATACTCCAGAAATAAACAAACATAGGAAGAATGATTTCAAATTTATCCATTTCTGGGTTTTACTTATTTATGATGATTTCACATTATGTTTAAATTATACCAGCATCACAATTTCTGATGCACAAGTATGCTTCAAAGATGAAATATGTTCAGAAAAACATTCTCAATCTGAGGTACATTCAAGACTATTTCTGTTAAAAGAAGTGTTTAAAATCATGTGTTTTCTAGAAAAGACATTTAAATTACAGTCATACTTTTGGGAATCCCTCTATCAGTATGTGATGAAAATGCAGAATCTAGAGATTAGCACTAAAGCAAAGCAGTCAAGCTAACTATCCATGAAATGTTTCTGAAAGAATGTAAACAGTGAAAAATCTCAAGAACAATATGAAAAGTCACTATAATATTCATTCCTCCCATTTTTTCTAAGCCTTCTGTTTGCCCGGAGGCAGGAAAATAACGCGTATAGCTTAAGTAGAATATACAAAATTCATGGAAAAATATAGGATGCTTGCACCAGTTAAAAAATAACAGAGTTGCAAAAGTAAAAAATGCAGATTAACAATACTGGTGTTGTCAGTTTTACTCATTACTAGCTTTGGTGTGCATTGTAGCTCTGTGTATTTTGTCTGCCTATCATGTACAGGAATTCAAGCCTATTGGTACAGCTCACAACAGAAGGGCCCAGCCTTTTGTTGCAGCAGCAAATATTGATGACAAAAGACAGGTAGTGAGCTCCTCCTATAATTCTCCAATTGGGCTCTATTCATCTGGCAATATTCAAGACGCGCTTCATGGACAACTGAGGGGTCTCATTCCTAACTCATCACAAAAGTGAGTACTAATATTTACTTATGGTAAATATTTACTTACATGGTCATTTGTGGTATTTAATTATCTGTTCCATTTTCAATTTAAAAGTCCAGCTCTTGCTGTTTTTTCTGGGAATCAGGAGTTTTTTCATTAATTTAGAAAATGGTGATCAGTAAAACAACTTCTTCCAACACAGAGAACTATCCATTCAGCTCTATAGTAGCAATGTTTGCAGGTAGCTAGCATTTGGACTCTACGTTGGGCTGCAACACTACCCTCTGACCTTCTCTCTTGTAACTGCACTTTACTCTGAATGTTCCTGAACACTACAGCATTTGCATTTTGAGTACCAGGAATGAACAAACTAAACATGGCTATTTCATGGTTAAAATTTTAAAATCATTTTAACTAGAAATCAGCATTTGTAGGTCAAAGAAAGTTATTTTAACCCTTTTTTCTTTACAGGATATGAACTACTTCGAACACAAGCATAATATTCGGCCCAAACCTTTCATAATCTCAGGCCGAAGCAGGTTATAAACTTTGAGTGCTGTGCTGGATTTGATGCATGGTGTTATTTTTTTTAATGGATAGATAACTCACCACTGACATTGATAAAGCATATAGATACATTTGAATTTACTTATAGTACTAGATAACCTAATACCAAAACTAAAAACAAACAGACAAAAAAAATGAAATGGTTGACTCACAGAGCTCAGGCTTAGCGTTCAAATTTCTATTTCCAAAAGAAAGCGGGCCTACACTTCCATCTCAGTTATACTGATAAGAGCCTGAAGTAACTGTATCCATGAACCTGATTCAGTTTACAGCATACCACCAGATATTGTATATTTACAGATCTTTGGCACTGTGAACTTTTTCTGTCCAAATGCAAATACATATAATTTGTTAGTTTGCTAAATAAAAGATAGCTACTTATACAGATTATAATCTAGGCCATTCAGAGATTTTAAGTTTGCATTTCAGCAGATCTCTTTCCAGAAAACAATCTAATGCTGAGCTAAAACAGGAAAACTGATGTCACAGACGTGTAAAACCCCAATGCAGAAAATGTTACACATTTACATCCATCATTTACATCCTCTGTCATAAGTGGCGATGAAATTTCCCACTATTATTTACATTATTAAATACAGAGGAGGAAAAGCCAATTCAAACTGTGTGGCTAAAAACACAAGGAAGCTCATAAGGGCATGAGGGCTGCAATATATTTCAATGTGACCCTTTATCCTTGCTAGCAGTAGCAGTTTTTACTAGTGGAATTAGTGCTCTACCTTTAATTCTGAAAAATTATAATGCCTGCATTTTAATCACACTAATTTAAGTCTGACAAACTACACCAGAAGAACAGGATGACAAATGATTCCAGTGTACAAAGGGCAATCTCATATTGATCATCAGTTTTGAGAGATGTCTTAAATTTTTCAGTCACCTGACTGTAGGAGATGGTCCTATCCTGCTAACAAGAACTATCAATGTAGACCACCACCACAGTGGAGAAAAGGTTCCCAAGGACAAAACAGTCCTTAGCAAACATCCATGGCTTCTCACTGTAGGTAGTGCTTACAGACTGTACCAAAACAGACTTTGGGACCACTAGGTCCCAAAAGGTTTTACATGTGCCTACTGGATTTATGAAAATTCAAATGAATGTATCAAGAGCCTAATCTCTTAATTCAGAAACCTCAATTACACACTGTTTTCCATGAAAATACTGAAGTAAACAGCCATTTTCCAGCATGTCAGATGAGGAAAATAAACTGCAAAAACTACCCTGACAGCAATGCAACAAGTTTCAGAACTGCAGTTGGGCAAGGTCTGTCAGCACTGGAGAGGTCTGCACTTGCGAACTGCAGAATCTCTGACACAGGGTGTTACATCTATGAAACCTTGTTGTCACAGTGTTTGGGTGCTACTATTTCATCAGTTTGGCTCAATACATACCCACTGCTAAACACAGTAAAAAGCCACTACCTTGACTGTAACTATGCTTTTAGGACAGATAGCTGAGGCTAAATAGGACTTTGATTAAAAGAAAACCTGATTGTGGACTGGGGTTTGAACTAATCGGTTGGACATTGGTCAAAATTTTGGACTTTATTCTGGCAAAACTAACTGGAGATTACATTTAATGCATAACTATATTTTATTTATTATTTACCTATAATTTATCGTGGTTTAACATTACTTTGGCTGCTCATAGAAGAGTTGTGGTTTTTCTAGTCTTTTCCCGCTGCTTTCCATTTATTAACACTGACAAAACTTACCCTACTGCAGGATCTAAAGGTGGTCCTGATTCTTCTAAAAGAAAATACTGTAAATTCGTATGTTGCCCTGTGTGGATTTTTTGGCTGGCTCATGCTAGGTGATGATGCACAATTACAGTTTGCTTTAAGGCTTGCCTACCATTTCTAGAATAAACCTTTTTTTGACTTGTCTTCGATACTAAAGTGTGTATTTCCCTTTAAAATTTTAAGAAAGTGGTCCTGCACAAATTCCCCTCTGAATCAAAGGCAGAATTTTGGTTTGTCTTCTCCACCCAAGAGAAGCTACTGAGCAGAGTACTGTACTATCAAACTGGGAAATAGAGCATTCTTCCAGGTTGGAAAAACTAACCACAACTCTGATAGGAAGGTTGGAGGATGTATTTGAAGCATTTATTGTCTCACAGCTCTGAATATCACATAAATGATAACCAATGACTGTGTAAAAGCCTTTGTTACGTGCTGTTACATAGCAACAGCAAAGAAATACCCTGTAACAAACAAAGCCTCTGAGGTACTATGGAGAGAAGACTGAACTGTATAAAGCAGCGACACTCAGAAAGACTTCAGGCCTAATGTCCACATTTTTTTTGCTAATATTTTTCCAGGTATGTTGAATTGCACAGTAACTTCACTTCAGTAATGTCAAGCAAAATTAATATTTCTAAAAATGTACATCTCATTTTTTATATATAAATTAAATATAAAGTCTACTTCAAAAGTAGGAAAAATTAATACCCATTGTTCTTGTGAAGGACCACTTTACATTTTACTGGAAACACTGTAATTTAGAAAAGCAAAAGTAAGCCTGGATGCTTTAATATTTCTTCTTCTTTGTAATTATTAACAATTTTTTTTTAATTGTTAAACTAATTTAAAAATATTAATAAACATCTTATTGTAGAATTCAAGGAAATCTAGAAAATGCCACACCCATTATTTTACACTAATTTATAGTAGTCTTTTCAGCTGTGGACTGAGATAGTTGTGAGGTATAGAACTGAAATGATGTGCCTGGGATTTCAGTGCTGCAGGTGTTTATTCTATCACTGCATGGACAACTCACACAACCTTTGTATGCTACCGTTTTATAGATGTTAAGAATTACTCACCTAGAACAAAGCATTTTAGGGAGGCTTAATTAATTCTCAATAAAACCTAGCATTACAAATGTAAAGTGATATTACGTTCTGAATTATTCAATCTATCGATGGATTTTTACTATCTTTAAAGTACACATGCATGCCAGAATTTCAAGGACTGCTTTATGACTGGCATTGATAATTTCAGGAAAACTCTTTTCAATGACTACGCATACTTTTGCTTTTCTCTACTTTCTATACTTTTGCTTTTCTGTGTCTGTTCCATTTATGCTTTTCAGGCCTGTTAACATCACTGTATTTCTGTACTTTTGTCTTTATTCTCTGTAATCCAATGCACACTGCACACCCTTCTGTAATGTGCCTATTAACACAGTGGATGCAGCACTCCTTCAGGGATGGACTGTGGCAGTGGACGCAGTACCCCCTCTTCAATTAGCACTGTTAGCTCTATCTGCCCCACAGAGCTGAAAGCAGTGTCTAAGATGGCCCCTAACATTCCCTTGGAAATGGAGCTTCCTGGTGTCAAGATTGTACATGCTCAGTTTAACACACCTATGCAGTTGTACTCAGATGACAATATCATGGAAACACTGCAAGGCCAAGTTTCTACAGCTCTGGGGGAATCACCTGTCATAAGGTAATTAGAGTAGTATCTTTCATATTTATGAATATACAAATTTAAAATATGCCAAAAATCACAAGGTTTAATAATATCACTCTTTTTATGAAAAGGGGTGAAAGGGTTAGAGAGAAACTAAGTTATTTAAAAACATACAATATTTTCATTAAAATATTAGTAATTTCTATTTTCTAACCCAAAGTATTAAAGGAGTCCTTCAGGATTTACAAATAAATGTTTCATAGGTAATAATCTTTGAATTGTGGCTAGTAAATAAAAACTGATTATACTACCTGGACTATTTGCTGGCTGACCACTCCAAATCAAGATTTTGATTCCCTCCAAAAATCAAAACTGTTTATTACTATTATAATTACTTATCTGATAACAATTTAATAATTTTCTCTTATTAATAAGTAATAAAATATAATTAAATAAAATTTATTTCAACTGTTTAATTTCAGGTTAGGAAGATTAGGACATCTTGTAGATGTTTATAGTGTTCCAGATATTTAATTCTCATTCAGGACAACTCATTCAGTACAACTAGCTCTCGCACAAAAAGAGACAGAATTTGCTGTAGGCCTACTAATCCATGTCCGACTTACGAATTTTATGCACTGCATGACTAAAAGTCAGGTAGGAAACTTATGTATATGGATAACAATTATGATTATACAAGGTTTAAGGCACTATTCATTTTTTCCAAGGGATCATTCACCAGTCACATTGCTTTATCTTTACTTTTGCATAATAGTAAATAATTTTTCTGTTTTACAATGGTACTTAAGTTAATAATTCATAATATGTATGGTGTAAACTAAAGCTAGTTACTAATATTTTAAATAAGCAATAATCATTGGCACCAATGAACCTTCTTTCACACCTCGAAGAATTTGGCTGCTACTAACCAAAAAAGCCATATTTTTTTAGAAGTATTTAAGTTCACCCTATCTGATGAAAATAAAACTATAGTTCATGAAGCCTTTGCAGAGTGAAGTTACTCTAGTGCCTGAATATTTATCCTCAATCAGAACAATTAGAGAACAATAAAAGAAAAATTTGCTGCTTTTTTATTCTGAAATAATGGATTAAACCCAAAGTAACCAGATTTCAGACTGCCTGTGACATTGACAGTTTGAGAACTGACTCTCTACACATCTGAAATGTCTCTTTTGTTGTGGGATTGGTTTTCACTATGTACGCATTTAGAAATGTAATCTCACACATTTGTGTCCGGTTTTTCTTTTGTTTGCTTTCTGTATGTAATTGCATTATCACTTGTTTGATGTTTAGAAATATTTCAGTTAAGAGGAGACAATTCAAGAGTTTAATTAACCATTGCCAAGAATTGTAAAAACGAAACTACTTTTATTCATTAAAAGCAACTGGCAAGAAAAGAAAATCGTAGTTTCTTCAACAGCTTAAAGACAGCTCAAAGAAATCTACTGATGGATGAAGATGCAAACAATTCACATAAGCAACAGGGGGGTCACTACCCAACTGCTGCTGCTCTTACTGGGCCATTTGGCAGCTTGGATGCTACCCTGGTAAACAAATAAACTATTTAAAGCAAAACTCAGTCTAATTCTTTGTGGAATTAGTTGCTTAGTTCCAGTGGCAACTTACCTAAGATTTAACAGACAGTGGAAGCCCAGTTGCAAAAGGAAATTTAAACCAGACATTTGTGTGTGTAGTAGTAAGATAATAGACTTCATCAAAGTAAATTTGGACCTTCCTAATTAGCCCCAGTAGTAGTTTGATGCTGCACATTCAGTCTAATTCCTACCAGTGCATATAGTCACCTACCTTTCCTCTCAACTACTTAGGATGTCACTTATCATGAACAATTCAAGACATTCAGCACAGTTTAAAATCTAAGAATACATGAAGTATTCTTAGTAAAATCTTCATGTTGCAGGTCATTTGAGATTTAACCATCAACTATTGTTTGGACAATAAATTACTTTATCTTTTCAGCATAAAATTGTCATTACTAAAGTAAGCCATGTCTCATTTTTATTAAATCAAGAAATGGAACTTCCATTTGTCAGTATTCACCTTACAATGCTTCCTACTATACAATACCTATTTCTCTCTTTTTTGTCATCTCCATAAGTTAAATAAATAACAATTTTCTTAACAAAATAATCACTGTATTATCTAGTGATCGAGCCAACTTAGAAGTCATGTCTTCCCAAAAGATTTGTCTGCTTAGGTTTTGGCTGATCTTATGTAAAGGTATAAGCTGTGATTTTAACAATATTCTTGAGGCCAGGTGATGTGAAAAGGGGACTTCTGGCTACCCTACCAAAGAGCACCTGGTAATACAGCAGATGACTACAGGAATGAAACTATTTTGAAGTTAAATGGCCTATTTCCAAACGTCAGTAGAGCCAGAACCGTAATTATGGAAATACTTTCATGACTTTGTAGATTTATTTTTGTAACAATTGCACTGATTTTGTTCCTTTAGATAAGAAGGAGGCTATATAAAGCAATGTTACCAGGAAGAAAGTCCTTCAGTAGTTGTTGAAACACAGTCTTTATGTTTGTTTCCTGAATCAGACTCTACGCCTGGTAGAACTATTGCTTTAAAATTATATTTGTTAAACTTCTTTATCTGCTCTTCCTCCCTTTGCTACAGTGACCCATCTCCCAACTCAGTGACTCAGTCTGACGTGTACAAGATGCTCCATGCCAACCAGGAGGAGCCCAGTCAGCCGCGCCAATCTGGCTCCTTTAAGGTGCTCCAGAATTTAGTCTCCGAGGAAGGTGGTTAAAAATGACATATTCTACCTGTTCAAATAGTTTTAAAATGTTTGTGGGAAGGGGGAATCTAAGAATAAAGTAAGAGAGATCAGAGATATAAGCATTGCTGAAAGCCTAAATCATTCTGTATACACAGGTCTCCTGTCATTTTGCCTCCTTGCAATCTCCTCTGTGAATACAATGGAGGTGTTAATCACCTTTTTCAGAATCTTTTCTCAGGTTTTAAGATCATTAATGTACAGTCGACTTTAACTGAATGATAAAAATTTTTATATGAGAGGATTTTTGGGACAAGCTCCTTATACTCATGACACCAAGAAAGAAAACGCTCTCTTCCACATCCAGGAAAAGAGGAATTAAAACAAACTCTTAAAATCCCCTTAAAACTGATTCTGTCTTCATTCTAAATAAAAATTGAAGAGGATAATAAAATTTACAGTCATATTTCCTTCAAACGAAGACATTTTGAAAATAAAATCCCTAAAAACTGCAAGTTTCTTATATTTACGAGAAGCATAAAGAGTAAAATAAAACCATAATTAACCTAAGAGATAAATATTTAAAATTTTAATGTTTATGTCTCAATATTTACCGGAGAAGGGATAAATAAGTCTAATTGTCTACATATATCATTGTGGGATTTTGCTTGGCATTCTCTTGTATTTTGTTATTATTTTGTATTCATATCATGCTACTAATCATTCCTATTTTTTGTATGGTGATTTATATAAATAAGAAGCTTTCTAACAATAGGTCTTGATTTTGTTATGTTGCTATGTAAAGCCTCCTCCCTCTCCTGCTATATTCAAGACCTACTACCAAAGAATTACATGATGTCCATGAGACTGAGAGTACTGCATATACGATCTCTTTTGTACTTGCTTTTTGGCTACGGCTACACAACACTTTTCTTGATTCCAGAGAGGTGGAATGTGGCCCACAAAAGTTCTATAGTGAAACAGCATTGTTTGTTGATATAAGTGAAAGCCCATAAATACTCCAGTAGTATATTTACAGGAAAAGTACTTACTGCATCAGATGCTTTTATATCAGCCTATACATAACTGGGTTGTTTTGTTTCTCAGATGGGCGCCCTGTGGGTACAAGGAGTGTGAAAGCCCCTGTAACAAAGGCACCTACTGCCATGCCTGGTGTCCAGAAAGTGCCACTGTGTGACAAGTGCGGGAATGGGATTCTGTAAGTTGTTTCTTTTTAGTTTTAGAAATCTCTAGCTCAAGAAATTTCTAAATGTGTAATTATTAACCTATACCTTCAACAATTTCGATACAGATTATTTCAGTTTTGAAAATGTACTGTCAAGGTTTTAATTGAGATTTCTCAGGACCTTTTGCACGTCAACGATTAATACACACATAATGTAACTAGCAGTTATCTCTGCTGTGTTTTCTCATGCTGTGAATTCTCAAAAGTTTCTTGGTAGTGCAAAGCACCCTTCTCCCAACCCAGTGGAAGTATCCAGAAAGCTCTGTGAACTTAATTTAAAAATACAAGATTTCTATCTGAAAGTTCTAACTTCAGCAAAGAAGACAGATAATTATGAACTCAGAGAACATAATCACTAAAGAAAGGAATGTGGTTTTGAAACTCATTTTGTCACTTTTTTGATAGGTTAGGATGTACTTTCTGTCCTGTAACCAAACTAACATGTTTTTTAAACTCTTAATTTTCCAATGCACTAATGAACTATGTGATCAATTCTACAGCATTTTACGTCACTTACTCAAACTCAGCATCCAAACTTAAATAATATAGTAGTTTCCAAAACCATCAGATGAACAACCTTAAAATAAATACATAGAACATTCTTTGTGTCATACTGTATCACAATCATAGTCACAGAGTGGTTTGAGTTGGAAGAGACCTTAAAGATCATCTAGTTCCAACCTCCCTGCCATGGGCAGGGATGCCTTCCCTTGACCAGATTGCTTCAGTTTCTTCTCACTTCAAAATTCGTATGAATTAATTCGGGTTTTTTTCTTTTCATTGTTTCCATACAGAGGAACAGTGGTGAAGGCACGTGATAAATACCGGCACCCAGAATGTTTTGTGTGCTCTGACTGCAATCTCAACCTGAAACAAAAAGGTTACTTCTTTGTGGAGGGCCAACTGTACTGTGAAGCTCATGCCCGAGCTCGTATGAGGCCACCAGAGGGATATGAAACAGTCACCGTTTACCCAAAATGCTAGTCTTAGGTTAACACACAATTATATGCATGCACACAAAAAGCCATTTCCAGCTTAGAACTGCAGTACAAGTGTCAGGACTTCTGACTAAATCCAAAGTAGCAGCTTTTAAACCTTCCCTTGAGGGATTCTGGGGGAGGTGGAAGCCCCTATTAGCCAGCAGTAGCATATTATACCAGAAAAGTTCTGCTAAAATATTGTCTTTGAAGTTGTCAATATAAGTCAAGGAAGTATAAAATAAAACAGTTGTCCGGGACTACAAAAAATGAAACATGAATGCTACAACATACACATAAGTGCTGTAAACAAGACATTACTTCTAACATAAAGTATCTATGCAAACACCAACACCATCAAAGTCTTAGAGTCTGCAAATGTAGAGGTCATTAAAAAACCAGCTATTTTACATGGATAGTACAAAACAAGCAGTTGTTCATGTCTGCTTCATGTCTATTATTTAACCGGCATTAATGTGCACCCCAGATAGATTTTGCTTACTTTGCTTTGAATTTGGGGTTATAGTGCCTTAATTTTCTGATTCAGCAACTGTGATAAAGAATAAATGTCAAGTCACATAATAAAATGGCTAGTATAATAAAGACTGGTTAGTATGAAGCAAAACAAAAATTCTATGTTGTCTTAATGATTTGCAATGGCATCATCTTTCACATAATTTAGCAAAAAATTGTTCTGAGGCATGAACACACATACATTGTTTACTGGAAAAAAAACCCCACACTCTAATAGAAACTCACTGCAAATTGGGTTTGAAAGTAAATTTTAAAACGTTTCTGCAGAAAATTAGACTGGATTTTTGCATCTCCATCTTTTAATTTCCATAATAGAAAAAAAAGGGGAAACATCATCATAACATCTTTGTTGCTGGAAAATTAAAGCTTGGACAACTTTAAAAACAATTGTTAATTAAAATATACAAAGGAAAGATCTCTTACAAAAAAACTAGTGAAGTCCTAAAGAAAAAAAAAAGGCTGAAAGAATACATTTTTGTCATCAATTCCTGGAATTTGTCAAGGGCTACACTGCTTTCAGGTAGCTGCCAGCTACATAAACACATCTAACTGGCAAACCAAACCTTAGCATTTACAGATAATACCAACACAAGTCAGAAATTATTTATTGGGGTACTTTGAACCCAATTTAAAGTAGAATAATCTACAAAATTTTTTATCAAGTCTATAAGACTAACAAAAAATAACTTCATATACTTTTCCCATTCTACAATGTAAGAAGCTTAAAATGTAAGTAGAATATGAAATCAAAATAAGAAGCTGTACATACTTTAAATTTATTTTAAAAATTCACAAGTCCCAAAGATTGAAATATAACGTCCACATATTCAAACACTTTTCAAAATGTCTTAAAGTATTATTTCAGAATTTAGAAGTTTTAAAAATGAGTGTGTCACTGACTTTTATTATTTACATTTGTATATCATAAGCAGACAAAAAAGTGTTGCACCCTTTCCAAGGTTAGTTCCTGAAATATTTTTGGGCACAAAACATAATTCTGCTCTTCAGGTATAATGGAGGCTATGTATAGTATTAATATTCTCCCACTAATAAAGCACACAAATCTGAAAATCCTTTTGGAAATGAGAGTGCACATAATGTCTATTTTTACAAACTTAAAATGTCATTGGTGTTTTAAAATGTTTGTTTAATGTTTCTGTCTTTGTATGTAACTAAAGGTAAAAATAAATCTATTACATATGATAAATATTCTGTGTTTCTTTTCAAATGGTATGGAAAATGAGAAAGTGTGAGTGTCAAGTGACTTGACAATAACAGAAGTTTGGCATTTCACCCTGACAGAGCAGCTTGCTTCAGACTTATCAAACCCCTGGCAAGAACAAAAGGCAATTTTTGTATCAGGCATTTGAGTATATTACCTGGGCTTTCTAAAACAGAATGAGATCACGTGCCTTCAAAACTAAACACCTAAAACTGCTCTAACACGCCACACACACCAGTTACAAATGTGGGAAAACTCTTGGAAATGCAGATACAAGGACTGTTATGTTACAAGGAAGTCACAGAATGTGACCTGATCCTAAAACTTTGGGGGAAGTTCAGTGGTATTGCATCATGACGTGGTGCTATTTCGAGATGTTTGAAGTTGGATGTGACTTAGCC
This sequence comes from Chiroxiphia lanceolata, assembly GCF_009829145.1. Taxonomy (NCBI): domain Eukaryota; kingdom Metazoa; phylum Chordata; class Aves; order Passeriformes; family Pipridae; genus Chiroxiphia; species Chiroxiphia lanceolata. The sequence continues at coordinate 33,617,003 of NC_045640.1, forward strand.
AGAATTAGAAGGTAAGCCTATCTAATTGCAAGTACTGACCTATAAGAAAACCTTTACACCAATGTAACATAAAGGAAACTACAATTTTCATTAATGCAGATTCTGAAATCCTTGATCCTGATAGAGGAGAAAAATAGGAAATCTCATCCTACAGTCACTTCAGTCTGGGAGAACTGAATATAGAGTTTTAAATGTGAGAGGAAGATACAATTCTTTCTATGGCATGCTCAAGGCTGAATTCTTTATCTCAGTAGGGTTTCAGTGATTCATGGCACAAATCCTTAGCAAAGTGTCCAGCTGAAGAACAACCCACTTTATCCTCTGGCTTCAGAATGACACAGCCATTCAATCATGATAGCTCGATGCTACTATGCCTCTCAGCTGCATCTAGACTTTTCTTATACATATTACAAGTCAAAGGCAAATATGGCATTTATTTTTAGATGGAGAGCGAGGTAGGAAGTGTGACCTCATATGCTTGTTATCTCAACTTTTCAGATATTGATCAACAGGTGTGAAAAGCTTTCCTCAGCTATGCTACTGCTGCATAAACAGCAGGGCTGTTCTGGGAGATGCTAAAAACTTACATGAAACTGTAATACTCCACACGAAAAAGCCAAGAATTGCCTCTGAAAACATACATATTAATTTATATGGTACTTTTGTATCATTTGTTACATGACAAATTTGGTTTCTTGGTCTTTCAAGTAATTCAGTGTTGCCAACGATCTGGAACCTAAAAAAGTTCTCTAAAGCAGTTAAAAGAAACTACACTGTTTCCATCAACTAAATAGCTTCTTTCATTTTTTTCAACCACATTTCATCACTTAAAAAATTAGACTAGTACTTTTGTTCAGTTCAGAAGTATGCTATTGAAATAAACTCTGTGTTATTCCCACTGACTGTGTTTTGGTTCACATCACACAACAACTTCAGAGTGCACAAAGTGGTTTCCTTTAGGATGAAATTCTACCAGAATTTGTTTTCTGGGAGCACTGCTAATGCATATCAACCAGTAATGGGAACTCAATCCATAGAATCAAAATAGAACTGAACAGACCATCCCTGAAACATGTACAAACAAAGATGTCAGGTCCTCAGTACCAACTGATCTACTGCATCACGATGCCTTCTAAAGCAGACAAAGCTTTAAGCATTGCTTGCAAGTTTTATAGAGTAGAGGTTTCTTAACAGAAATTAAATTACCAATTGCTTATCCAGTCTCAGAATTCAAACCAGTTTCAGAGGTTTCAATGTTCGGAGTTGTTTGATCAAGACTTCTGGTTCAAATTTCTACAAACCATATCAAAGGGAACAACTGCGCAGCTGTGCAGATCTGACTTGCTTGTAAAACACATGCACTTGATTTAAACTCCATTTTAGGGGGCTTTTATGCAAGGACAAGCCCATTATTTATGTAGTGCATTCATACATTTATACATAAAATGGTGGGAAATAAAACACGTGTTGGCCTGTATCCAGCAAATTTTATCTGTAAAGGCAGCGTACTATGCAGATTTGCCTGTTTCTGTTTCTTTTTTTTAACTTCTATCATCCAAGAAAGCTATTCAGATAGCTTCTTTTGAAATTGTTAACAAGAAATTTCCACAGATTATTCCTTTTTTTTTTAATGCATGAAGTTCTGAAATAAAATGCATACAAGTCTTCAGTTTATGGTCAGTGGTACCAACTAAAATCTTTGCCTCCAGAGCATATGCTAGATAAATAATATGATTTACACAATGTCTGAGTTCACAAAGGATTTTGTTTCTATATATGGTAAAGAACACATTTGTTTCAGCACACTCAGTGAGCGGTTTTAGTTACACGCACCCTACCTAATCCTCTCTCTCTTGGCACACCAGGGCAAAGACCAGTAAAGGTTTTAGGAGAGTCTAGAAAGACTATATTATATTACTCTGGAAAAAAATGCTCTCTTTGGCACAGGCTAGAACAGTTGTCCAAAATAAAACTTGAAAGAAACACTGTTTCATACAGTTCACGTGCTGACAAAGTTACAGGAGTGTTAGAGTGACAAATCACAAAACACAGAAACTGTAGAATAGTTCAAGATTACTATTTATTACTCAGAAAAAAAATATTCACTAAATACCAATAGGATTCTGAGGGGAAAAATATTTTGCAAGGTTTTCACAGTTTTTCTTTTCATGGCACTGTTCAAAACCAGATTTATACAGATGTCTCATTCTCTGGTTTGGTTTTTTTTTTTTTAATCTTTTTAGTATATATTTGATTTAAGAGGTTTTTAATTATCCTGCAGTTATATAAAGTTAAATAGTTAAATAATAGTCAGACCAGATCTACTGAAGAGATATGACGGAACAATGCCATGGAACAATACGTTCAATGGCAATAAAAAAAAAAAAGAAAAACAACAGGTAATACATGCAGCCAAATTGTCTCCACATATTCAGGCTAAAATCAAGTTTCTGTATCACAAAAAAGAGCAATATTCTGATTTTATACAAAGCCTATAGGGTATCAGTATTTGACAAGCAGCACAAGGCACAGAAATATTCAGTCACAAGGCACAAAAATATTCAGTCTGTTTGCATAGAGAAAGGAATCTAAGTGCCCCAGCACTAGCTTTGCAGCCAGGGTAATTACAAGGTGCTTGCAGACTGTGCAGATACAGAAAGCAGAGGCATAGGTAGTTTTCTGTGAGGAGGAATAGATCCCAAAGAGAATCTGTGATTGCACAAATAACAGTCTTTTGCTCCACTTATGGGCAAAATAACCTTTTTATATATTGAACTCATTCAATTCAGCAATTATAAATGAATGCTATCTATTTAGTAATATTTTGGAATGAAATTTCTCTCATTAGCAGTGTCACAAATAATTCTCAACACTGTTCTATTCTGTGGAGTTTGGACTTCTAACATTTTTACTTCTACATCTTGCAGATTTAAGAAAGTTGAGAGTGGGATAAAACTGCCAAATATGAGACAGTTAACTAAGACACTCCTATTTTGGCTTTCTAATATTTTCCAAGAATTGCATTCATTTCTGCTGTTTTACTTTTGCAAATTGCCTCAATTTAATTTTCCTTTTACTGCAAGAATACCCCTACCTTCCAAATCATGGTCAGTTTTACAGAGAGCCCCTGTTCACTGCTCTGGTCCTCTTGCACCTGTTCGAGCAAGACAGTTCAAAACCTTACACAAGTAGGATGTAGGAGGTGAAAACTATAATTGTTTCAAAATTAAATTCTCCCACTGTCTACCTTAACTCATCCTATAAGAAAAGCATATCTTACAAGAACACTCAGAAGCAGGGGTGGTACAACTATACCAGCCACTATACTGAGAATAAAAAAATAATTGGTAGCACACAGTCTAAAATTCAGACTCAGCAGGCAAGGCAGTTACAGTATGAAAGGGAAAGTGGCATGATGCCTTATAAACATTTTTCCACACAAAGTTCATGGAGGTTGAAATAAAGAAGCTCTAAGAATCACAAAGTGAAAGAAAATGCATAAATAACCAATCATCAGAAAGAAAGAACACACAGAGCAAAACTTGTGAAAACTAGTTACACACCAAGACACCAGCAAAATCTTTTATCAGTTCATCCAGTTGCTGGCTCATAACAATTTCTCTCTTCCCTAAACTCAAATGAATTGGAAAAATGAGAAACCAGGTAAGGATCCTGCACTGTGTTAACAGGGCTAGTTCTTTAAACTTCTGCTTGACTACACAATCTCAGGGATGTTGAGAGATCCTTTGATCTTAATACAGGATTATAATTCTAAAAATGATCAGTTGTTTCTTCTCTGACTCATAATTCATCTAACCTTTTCCATTCTCACTCTGGCTCATTATGAGATTCTTCTCTATGAGCACATATACCACCTGGCTCTGATAATTGCCTTCTCAACATACTTCCTCTTCTTTGCTTATTAACTACTGGCCTTTTTGAATCCAAAGCTACTCTCACCCTTGACAGAGTATGGAAGTGTAGTGCTTCAGAAATGGTGCACTGATGCATAGTGTTGTTTTTCCTTACAAGTCCACAAAAATGCCAAAGAGGTCATTTCCCTTATTAAACGTGGAGTTTTAATGACCTTGTTGACATTGTTCTTTGAAAAACACACCTAAACACAGATGGGGATTTTGATGTCTGTTAGCAAAATTTGTAACAGTTATTATCCTGCTCTAGGCAGAAGTAAGGACTGAGTAAAATATGCTTTACACTGGTAGCATTTGGGCCAATAACAGACTGTCAAATCAATCATGGTTCTACTCTGGCATGTAAGGAAAAAAGGCAAAACCTTCGAGGCATTCAGAATGCAGTGTTGCACTGGATCTCACTGCTTATTGCCAAAAGGCTTTTCATGGCAATTAAATTTCCTGGAAACAAGGCCGCCTCCTGAATGCTGAAAGGGCTCAAACTCATGTTCTCACCACAATACAAAAGATAATACAGTGATCTGAAAGTAGGACAATCTCTTTTTTCCCAACATTCCAAGGTCAGACAAAAATGCTAAATGTCTGACTTTATATTTAACTCACCAATAACAGAGGACACTGGATACATGGTAAAAATTCATTCATAGAGTAGAACAATATGAATAGTTACACTCATACAGATTCCTACATGAAAGAGGGTAAGTTTGCAGCAGTTGTGATAACAGAATCCTCTTCTGAATTTATATCTTAAATGCCCCTGCCCTTGATACTTCAGACATCCCCAAAAAGGTCAATTTACTTAAACTGACAGCTCTGACTCATATGTTGCTTTTCAAGTTAGAAACCAAACTGACATTTCCAAATATTTAACAGATTTTGTCTCTGTGATCACGCGGTCAGATCCCAATGTCCCACATACTTATATAATCATGGTTATCATGTTTCAATAAACCTGTCTAGTTTGCACCTGTTCAAAGGTTAGGAACATGTCTACTTGTCGCCTCACAATAATCAAGAAGTGACAGCTGTCCCTGTAGCTGATGCTAACATTTCTATCATAATGAGGGACACAGACAAATTCCATTTGCTGTTCATATTTAGCCCATATTTTCATAAGAAGATTCATGGGGCTATAAAGACCTGAGTCATGTACTCTCAAGACAGATTGACATCTGATATCAAAGATATGAGAATGATGAACTGTTTCCGGATACATCTCTCCTCTTTTCTTTCTTTTTCCTTTTTTTAAAACCAGTTAGTGAATAACTGTTGCTGACTCTTTTTGCGAAAGTTATTTTTAGGGAAGAGACAATCAGTGTCAAACACCAATTAAGGAAAATACTAGTAATCCTTGGCACTTCTTGCACCTTCATACTGAAAGAGTAATGCCTGCCATTTTCCTAAAGCTTCGCATTAGATTATGTTGAAGTGTTCTGTAAAATAAATAGTAGTTTCGTAATATTTATAAGGGTGGAGAATGTATTCAGTGTCTTTTTAAATAGATGCCAGTTCTGATTTTATTAAAACTATTAGCCTCTAATCATATCAACTTATTGGAATCATCATAAAAAAGAAAATTTTTTAAAAAAAAGAAAAGAAGCAGGGAAAGGACAATTCCCCTCCGATCTTCAAGAAAAAAACAATTTACCTTCATCTTCAGAGAATGTCTCTTCCCCTTTAAAATGACTACTTGTAAGAAGTAAGGGAAAGTATTAACTTATAGATTTATAAAAAAAAAATACATTGAAATTTCTCTTTTATCAGAACTTGTTCTACAATTTATATATTCTTGCTGAGGCCAGGAATAAATAATTTTTATTAAAAAAAAAAAAAATACTGACTTTATCTATTCAAGTTTTAGCTCCACATCCAATTCACTTATCCACAAAGCAGAAATTATTTTCTATGGAGTGACCAAGAAATTATACACTTCCATCCCACAACTTTTTCTTTTTTTCACCAAAACCTTTAACATTAGGTTCCACACTCACTTGCTACAGCACTTCCCAGCTTAGAAGTGATCCGGCAGCCCTCAGCTCTTAAGGCAAATGGTGGGGAATAAGACAAGTGGGACACTAGGTACCACACAAGCACAATGGCATCTGCATTGTCCCATTCAGAAACTAACATTGAAACCATCTCCTGGGAAACACATGGGATATCCACCACTTGTATACAAAGCCTGGCATTATGTCACAAGGGTTCTGCTGAGAGATTTCTTCCTTGTTCCAGCCTTGGTGGCCAGAAAAGTCCTGGTCCAGCAAGCTCTCTGAAAGTCTTTAAACTGCTAGTATACAACAGGATTAACTCACTCTCTCTGACTGAGAGTCACACACATAGTTCCAGTAATACTAACTTGATGTGTATCTCAGTTCCTGCATGTATCAGTGGCAGAACTCACTGGTCGTAATGGTTGTATCTTCACTAAAAAAGAAGATGCAATATTCTGAGAAATTTCCACGATTTGGATGGCTTATATCAGGCACTGATATATTAATTTTACATTTATTCAATTCAAATGGTGAATCTTTCTTGCATCACTATTTCATTCTTCTTCCTATTGCACTGCTTGGAAGCAAAGCAAAGCCTTCTGCTGTCTCCCAGATCTTTCATGGTATTGTATGGTTTTTTACAACTTAACAAACATTTTGTAAGTTATTTTTGACTAAACAGCCCAATGTAAAAAAAAAAAAAAATCCTACTTGATGTGCTAGCATAGCTTAATGACAATTTCAAATGCCTGAAACAAAGATCAAAACCATTAACTGTTAAATAGCCATTCCCAAAACTGTTCATGGAAAAGCACTGAAAAAAAACTCCGGAGACAATGTTGCCACTAATTTTAGAAAAGGATCCATAAAACTCTCTGAAATTGTAAACAGGACCTATTACAGTGACAGATTTTATGCTCTATTAATTATGGATTGCACACATAACCCAAAATTTGTTTTTCCCCTTATGATGCCACAAAATTTAAAAACAAAAATAAATTTATTTCTCAGTTGGTAAGCAGCTAAATATAAGATTTGTGTTTCTTGGTGTTGTGTAATACTGCTGGCCTAATTCCAGACACTAAACTCCTCAGCTGTCCTTGACAGGTGTAAAGTGGTTTCACTAACTTTGTACTTCTGCAAAAACACGTTAGAACTATTCAGAGATCCTGGAGACCTTGAGTATTACAGCTATGCCATTTTTACAGACTGAGAGTCATGACCACACCTTAACTCTCTTACCTACATAACTGCAAATTACCTACCAAAAATGATGTTTAAATAGGCAATTATCAACGCCTTTGTCAGTCTGCGGAACTATGATCCTCTGATGCTATAAACACGTGTAAACTTTCAGCATAAGCACTGAATGACAAGTCCCATGACTGAATATTAAAAAGGTCAAATTTCTTCAACATCTCTCATCACTAAACATGTTAACGAATTATATTACAGAAGCCCGAGCAACAAGGGTTCTCCTGAGACATCTCTTCCCTGTTCCTGCCTTGGTGGAAGCATGAACGTCCCAAGTCATTATGTTACAGAATTTTAATTTGAATGTGAAATAAAAAGGCTGAGTTTGAGTTTGTTCTTCCACCAACAAATCCTGCCAGATCTTTAGCTTTTATGCAATATAGGGTTCAAAAAATATCTCTAACGTCAACCAATCAACTGTCATACAAGATTTAAGAAGGGAGGAAGGAAGGAAGGAAGGGAGAGAGAGAAAGAAAGAAAGAGAAAGAGAGAAAGAAAGAAAGAGAGAGAGAAAGAAAGAAAAAGAAAGAAAGAGAGAAAGGGAAAGAGAAAGAAAGAAAAAAGAAAGAACAAAGAAAAGAAGGAAGCAAGAAGGAAAGAAAGAGAAAGAAAGAAAGAGAGAGAGAAAGAAAGAAAAAAGAAAGAAAGAGAGAGAGAAAGAAAGAAAAAAAAGAAAGAAAGAAAGAAAGATAAGGCCCTCAGAGGGCCGAGCGGGCCATGCTCAGGGGCTGCCTCCAGCACTGACGGCGGCGGGGCAGTAAAGCCTTTCCGTGCCTTCCCTTCCCGGCCTTCCTCCGCCACCCTGCGGGCTCTCGGGCTAGTGACCCACAGCAGGCTCCGGGGGGGACCGGCCTCGATGGTAAGAAAAGATGACAGAGAAGGGCTGTCCCGCCTTCCTCAGGGACCTTCCCAACACTAATGCTTCTCTTCATGATCCTGTCCCGTGCCAGGAACTGCAGCAGGACTCAATCCAGAGCAGCAGAAAGAAGCAATTATGTGCTTCCTCAGGCAGAACAGCAAGGCTGAATTCATAGGATATCCTCCTGGAGAACATGGCAGCAGTTATGGCTGTCAGGAAACTGGGGAAGAGGGGTAAATAGAGATGACGTGCTGGTAAATACAGGTGACACTTCCTAACAGATATTGGTCATTTTGAGGTCAACAAAACTAAAAATTACATATTTTTAAAACTGTTCTTAGACAACATAGATGAAATAAAGCACAAGTTGTAATTCTACTAAACGGAAACAATCACAGTAGTTTCACTGTTGGCCACATGTGGCATAACTTGGATAACACATACACTGACATTCACTTTAGAGCAGATGCACTTCCTACCACTGCAATATATAGTCAATTTGCAAGCCAAATTGCCCATTAGAAGGTATGCTTTCTAAACATACCTTTTAAAATTCCAGCTAAGCAATAAGATGAAAATGTAAATAAAAATACAACATCGGACTCAATAAATAAACTATTTATTATAGCTTTATATTTAGAAACAAAATATTGACATTTCAAAAATTAAAGAGATTGGATTGCCCTAGCTGTATAGTCTTGGGGTTCTTTACATTCAGTGATGTGCAATGAAAATTAAGAGAATTTGTAGGATTTTTGTAGAATATCACTGTAAAAATTACCAGAGTTTTTGCAAAAATGAAAAAGATGTGGTACACCCTGTCCAGTTTAAATTTAAGAACTTGCATCCTTGTAAAGTCAAATTGATTTCAAAAGAGCTCTGGGTGAGAGCAAGAATCTACAGTAGCAAATCCAATTATAGGATTATGGTCCAAATATCAGAAGATAAGCTTTCCATTGGAAGCTACATAAAGAAATGTAATTCAGCGGGGAAGTAGATGCTTTGCAAAATTTCTTACCACATTTCTTAAAATCTATGACCTATGAGCTTCATATTTGTAATAAATTCAGTTTACAATTCCCATTCTGTTAACCCTAGGAATAATGAACCAAAAATGAATATATTCTTTAAAATTCTTAGGAGGGAAATAGTAGTGGAGAATTTTACATACTAGTTCTAATTTCTCTCCATGGAATTTATGTTGGATATTTTTAACGAATCCATTGTAACTGCACGTGTGAGCACAGAGTGATAATGCACAATCAGTACCTCCCCTTCAATTTTGAAACCTACTTCCCACACAGTTGTGGGTTTTTTCCTAATAAAAGTATTTAGTTTGGAACATGAATTTTTATTCTGTTGATAAAACAATAATACAAACAATTACACTGATAAGAAGGTTGTTCAGACCAATATCCCATTCTTTTTCCCTTTTACACAAGTGTATAAATGGCAGGTCATACTTCCTTCCATCAGTGCTGGTAGTTTTGGTGTACCAAAAAATTACTTTTGGTTCTTTCTTACTTTCCATTAGTAATGATGTATTGGATTTACATGATTAGGCTTTGGTGGAGGAGGGGGCAACAAGTGATGCCAGAAGCTTCTCCTATGTCTAATGGAGACAATGCCAGCCAGCTCCAAGACTGAGCCCATCAGCAATGGCAGTAAGGCCTCAGGGCTAACATAGTTAAGAGGGGAAAAAAGTTATTGTGCAGGACCAGTTTCAGCAAGTGGAGAGAGAATTGAGAATATGTGAGAGCAACAGCTCTGCAGACACCAAGGTCAGTGCAGAAGGAGGAGCAGGAGGCGCTCCAAGTGCCAGAGCAGAGGTTCCCCTGCAGCCCATGGAGGTCCATGCTGTACCAGGTATCGACCTGCAGCCTATGAAGGACCCCATATTTGAACGGGTGGATGCCCAAAGGAGGTTGCGACCCTGTGGAAAGCCCACACCGGAGCAGGCTCCTGGCAGGGACCTGTGGACACATGGAGAGAGGAGCCCAGTAGGTTTGCTGGCAGGACTTGTGACCCCATGGGGGACCCACACTGGAGCAGTCTGTTCCTGAAGGACTGCATCCCATGGGAAGGGACCCATGCTAGAACAGTTCATGAAGAACTGTAGCCTGTGGGAAGGACTCATGTTGGAGAAGTTCACAGAGGACAGGAATGACAGAGAGGCTTTGGTGGACCCTCAGTGTCCAGCCAAGGTGCGCCCACCACAACTGTAAAGCAATGTGCTTATCTACCTGTATACATGCACTGTGTTCTACAAATCTCTCCTAACATTGCACAGTGAGTGACGTTCATAGTTCAGGATCCTTTTTGAGTGCCATTGTTCAAAAGCTTCACAGGCTTAAATTACCTCATGTTATGTCTGCCAGTAGAGGGAGCCAATTTTATTCCATAAACATAAGGGAAAACCAGATGTTTTTTAAGAGGAACACTCCTGGTCTTTTTACATTTTTCAAGTCAGAAACTAATAAAACCCAATAATTTTTCAGTGATATCTGTATAGCATGATTTCAAAGGTCTCTGTGATCCATATAGCCCTATAAAGTAACCTGAATTTGCAGAAGAGACTAGGAATGAATTTGAAAGCCAGGTTCCTCATACATTTCTTACCCTTTTTTCAATAATTCATTTCTTCATTTATTCAATTATTTTATACAGCAATAAACAGCTGTGCTAATCACTTTTGATAGACAGCACACATAAAACAAGAACTCCAATTAAAGCAGCTTACTTTGTCACATTCAAAGATATGCTTGTAGCAGATCTGCTTTTAGATCCAGAAAGATGATGAAAAATCACTTGCTCTTAATTTTTTATGCCATCTTTAGATTTTGATCAGCAAAGATCAGCAGAACGCCTTAGGTTAGGATCAAATGTGCCTCCTTTCATACCACCTGACTGAAAAAAAGACCTTTTTGAACTGCCCATTTATAATATAACTGAGTTAATCAAAATATTTTTCATGCAAAAGCAAGAAGAATACTTAATAGCAGACTGCATTATATTATAGATATTTAAAAAAAAATATTCCTTAAATTTGCAATGTAAAAGTTAAGGAAAATTTTAGTTGCTATTTTGATGAATCGCTAGTTTTAAATGTTCTTTTGTAAGTCTGGATTTTGAGGAAAGGATCTTAAAAATGTGAGAGAAAAAGTAAAAACATAACTCTCTAAAATGAGATGTGTTGAGGGGAAAAAAAAAAAAAGAAAAAAAGGAAATTCCTGTGTTAGTTTACTAGTACACCTCTATATCCAGTACCAGTATAGGGATTGTTACAGGCAGCAGAATTTCAGCATTATTATCAATAAGCTTCCTGACAAACAGGATTGAATACAGCTTTGGCTTTTCCTGAAATAGTGTGTCCACTAATACTACAAGAGTGGCAAGTTTTAGTTAAAAAACATGCAGAGACCTAATTAATTCTTTGCAATCCCAAGTACAGCTAGATCCCCTAGTCTGCTGAGGCTGCATTCCTGAATAGTGCAGCAGTAAGCAATTCAATCAACAATAAAGCAATTTTTCTTGTAATAACTCACATGGCAGAGAAGGAAAGTGCGCAGTATCTTAGGAACTACATGTAATTTAAAAATTCAGAAAAGGCATATATGGTGTGAAGGACAGGGATCCTGGAGCTTCCCATGGGAGCCATGGGATCACCAGTACTTCAGCCAGACAAGATGTTGACTTACTAGTAGCTAACTTTTCTGAACAGATTGCCATTCTGAAAGATCTCAGCTGCCTCATCTACGAGGCCAACCACCCAACACCATTATTAGTGTGTTAAGTATTTTTGCTTTCTCTTTCAGAATAGTTATATTTTTCTTGCTATCATCATCTTCCTCAGATGAATCAGTGTCAGTCAAATAAGTCAAGGGTGAAGGACATAATAAAAGGAAAATAGTAGTTAGCACTGCACAGTATTAAATGAATAATGACAGAACTCCAAACTGAAGAGCTGAAAAGTGGCAGATTAAAGGCTGTCACTGTATTACTTACCAGGAATCACTCAATAGTGAGATATTTATACATTGTAAATCCACTTCAAAGTGAAATTAAAGTTTAGTCTAAGGGCAATGGCATACATTTAGTATCTCATCTCAAAAAAAGTGTATCAAGATGGAATGCTTTGTGGAATGGAAAAATATTCATTTAGATTTTAAGAAATAATGACACTAAGCAACTAATGGACTATGTTCTTATATATACCTAATACTAATTCCAGGCTTTATTTCTTATGCCCTCTAAGCCCATCCACACATATTTATTCCTATCCTTTTCATCCTTGTCTTCCTTTTCTCCTAGACACTGACGAATTGGCAAATTCTAAAGCAGCGTGTCTGCTGAAGGACAAGCAACAAATAACTCCTGTTTACTCTGTTTATTCTGCAACCTTTCCCTGAGCAGAGGGATTAACCTGAGTTCTTCCTTTCCTTCCAGCTATCCATTCCCATGACACTTAAAGGAATTATCTTTTAGATATATTTTGTCTATATAGGCTAAGAGTAATTAGCAGGTTCAAAAATTATTTGGGTGACTGACAGAGTACAAAAGAGAAGAGTATTGCACTTTGTTACAGTAATCTGGCCTTACTGTCTTTTATTGCATTACATTCTGCTTTGTATCTTTTTGTGGTGTATGCAGACAACTGTATGTCACAGCATCATGCAGACTTTAAAGAGAAACAATTCTGAAGTTATTTGAAACCAGTTAGCAGTTGTTGTTGGGGTAAATGGTAATATCTTTTGTAAGAAAAATAAGAAAACAATAGCAAACACAAACATTTATTTCTATCTTATGTACTGTAAACAAAGATTTTTAACAGGAAATAACTGAATATTTATCTTTTGTCTCCAGTAGCTATAAGACAAACTAACCTTTTTTGTAGAACTTGGTTTGAAAGGTGGTGCAACTGGCATCTCTGGAGGTAGTTTCTTTCATGTGGCAAAGGTTTGTCATTCAAATAGGGATTCATGTCAAAATATTCCTGGGGATATAGACTTAGTCAACCATTTATGTTTCTTTTTCTCCTTCTGTAAAACAAATACTTTGAAAGAAACATTTTGAGGATTTTTACTGTATGTTATTCTAAGACAAATATGGAAAGCATTTAAACTTAGTCTTGGAGAATGTTTAACTTTCTTTGCTTTTGTTTGATGATCAAGGTATTTTATATACCCTCCATGTATAATGGAACATAGATTCATTCACTGACCAGAAAGAACAACAAACATTATGGAAATATGGAAGAAAAAGGTCATGAAGAGCACTATGCATCCGAGATGTGCCTAACAGTACTGCTTACTGTATCTTGGGCACACATGCCCTGAAGATACACACCTGAAGATTCTGCCTGCGTGCATCCCAGCTGCTCATACTGGTGAACCCTGGCCCCTATGTTTCCCAGATTCTGAGCTCCTTACTAAGCTGAACTTCTCTAGGAATTGGTTCCTTCTACCATGGGAGATGATGCCTATTCTTATCAGATTCCATTTAAATAAAGCAGGTTAAAACATTACTAAAAATTAAAAGACAAGCATAAAATGTACCATAAGTAATACAGTATCAGCTGGTAATGCATGTCAATGTCTCAGCAAATTCCCTTTCTTTCTATCCAGCTGAAACAATCCCACCTGCCTCTTTTCTCCATTCTTATTTTCTGCACTGGATACTTAGCTTTGTCTCTGAATTTGTCTCAACTGCAAGCAGCTGAATTATTTCTTCTTCTCACCCTAGACCAAAAATGTCCTCCTACTGCCATTTTTCATTACATATGTTGACAATACACAGGATAACTAGAACCAATGCAAGCAAATTTACAAGATTTATTAGATTTATGAACTTACATGAAAAAAGGGACAATTTTTTTTTATATAGCATCTAGGATAATGCGGTCCCATTCTTCTGACAACAACATAGAAATATTATTGTGCTTTCAGTTTTGGCACTGTTTGGTCATTATGGCATTGTGGTTTAAGTCTCCAAATAAAAAATTAAGGTAAAATCCTTAACTTGTGTGGGATACTGCCAAATGTCTCAAAGAAAAAATAGTAAATGAACAATATCTAAACTTTTTTTATACAAAATGGTTATTAATTTGTTTTCCCTTCTCCTCTTCATAAATAAACATTAGTGATTTAAAGCTAAAGGAAATCCACAGGGAAAAAAAAAAGTTAATTTAAACTTATTAGTTTACATTTACTTATTAGTAATAAATAATCATATCACTAACACATACTAAACCAAAATATTTTTACCTTTGCACTTATTCTTTCTACTTCATCAGGTTCATGTTCATCTATGGTAAGATCTGCATAAACATAAAACCAAAATTCATTACTTGGGAGTTCAGACCTCAAGAACCATTTAATAAATACTCTGCAAGAAGCAATACTGTGAAGTTACCCATATCCAGTTCCTTTCTTTCCTGAACTAGTATAAAACTTCTTTCCAGTAAGAATGTATCTTTCATTGCTTTCAGTTGTGGACTGAAGTACACATATAAGCCTCCTATTTCTATAAGAGCTGACAAATCCACATCTAAAATAGCCACAGAAGGTTTTGAATACAGAGTTCACACATAGTCTGTCCCATCAGAAATAGCACACTTATAACTCTGCTGGTTTTGGCTAGGGTAGAGTTCATTTTCTTCCCTGTGGCTACTATGGGGCTGTGTTTTGGATTTATGCTGAACACAGAGTTGATAATGTACAGATGTCTTTTGTTTTTGCTGAGCAGTGCTCACACAGAGCCAAGGCCTTTTCTGCTTTTCCTACTGCCACACTGGTGAGGAGACTGAGGGTGCAGAGGAAGCTGGGAGGAAACACAGCCAGGATAGATGACCCCAGCTGACCAAAGAGATATTCCACACCATAGGACATCATGGTCAGGACATCAAGTGGGGGAAAGAAGAGGGGTATTTGGAGTGATGGCGTTTGTCTTCCTAAGTAATCATTACACGCGATGCGGCCCTGCTTTCCTGGAGATGGCTGCCTACCCATGGGAAGCAGTGAATTAATTCCTTGTTTTGCTTTGCCTCTGTGTGTGTCTTTTGCTTTGCCTAATAAACTGTCTTTAACTCAACCCACAAGCTTTCATTTCTCTGATTCTCTCCCCAGTTTTGCTGGTGGGAGGGTGAGCAAGTGGCTGTGTGGGCCTTGGCTGCTGGCTGGGATTAAACCACATGAATATCCAACAGAAAGCTCCAAGAGATTCATATCACACATTAGCCATGTCTGTCGCGGGTGCAGAGCAGAAAAGCCGCAGCATCACAGCAGTGGAAATACATCTAATAAAATAGATTTTATACATTTTATTGTAACATGTTGGAATACTGCGTACAATGGAAGGTCGAGGCACATTTTGCTTGTGCTAAGCACCTGAGATAGACAGTATGCAGAAGTTTTAAAAAGTTTGAAGTTTGGGGGTTTGTTTTTGTTTTGGAGTTTGTTGTTTTGGTTTTTTGGGGGGGTGGTTTGTTTGTTTGTTTGGGGTTGGTTTGGGGGGTTTTTTTGTTTGGTTTGGTTTTTTGCAATGTGTGGAGGTTCACACAGTGAAGCTTCATTGGGTAACCTCAGTGCTGTTCTTCAAATGTTGGTAGTTAGAGATGCTGGGTGAGGAACCCAAGGGCAGGTGACAGCAGAGAAAGAAACAACCACAGATGACAGAAAACTGATCTCTGCAGACCAGCTGAAGGGTTCGCTGTTAAGAAGCTAGTTGGCATTTTTGAGGGGGAGGACAGGAATAATTTATCGAAAATAAACAGACCTGGAATTAAATTCTACAGGGTAACGCATAGAGCACTGATCGAGGGATTAATGGGGACGACTTCTGGACCTCAGCAGCTTGATGCGACCGAGAAGGTGGATGGGGACAAGCCTGGCCTGGAAGTAGCAGTAATGCAAAGCAGAAGGCGGGCAAGAGGGATTTTGGAGCGTCTTCCAAGGAATTTGCAGAAATAGTGAGGAGGTATTCTTCCCGCAGACGCACTGGGCTCAGTGCAGCTACGGTGGCCCGAGCTAAAGGCGGCTCAGCTCTAGGCACTCTGCCGCAGTGCCGGGAAGAGGGGAGGGGAGGGGATGGGAAAGGGGAAGGGGAAGGGAAGGGGGGGAGTGACTCCATAGGGAACCGTGCGGCACCGCGGCCCGTCCTGCCCGGCCGTACGAGAAAGGGCCTAGGTCGACGGCCGCAGCCGCAGCCGTAGCGCGGGGGCGCGGCCGGGGAGGCGGGGACGCGCCGGCACCGGGAGCTGCTCCCCGCCCCTTACAGGCGGGAGCGCGCGTGCGCCACGAGGATGCGCCCGCGCCCGGGCCCGGCCCCCGCGGCGGCTCTGACGGACGTGGTGAGTCCGCCCCTCCCCTCCTTTCCCCTCCCCTCATCTCCCCTTCCCTGGGGGTAGGGATGGGTGGGTGGATGGGTTAGTGTTCGTCCGTCCGTCCTCGGCGGGGACGGGAGTGCTCCCGCCGGGGCTGCCCGCCCTGTGCTCTGGCGGGCTGGGAGCTGTGTCCCCACTGCCAGGTGGCTTTGGCGGCGGCGTTTGGGCCTCCAGCCCCAGGGGCACCTCGGAGAGAGGTGTCGAGGCCCCTCGGGCCCCTCTCCGCAGGGCCTGGCTTGTGTCAGACGGGGGCAGCGGCGCCTCCCGAGCTGCCGCCTCCTCCTCCCCGCTGGCAGCTGCTGTTCCTCATCGCCCTGGGGGTCTCGGTCTGCGTGGCTTTGGTCAGGGATTTGGCGGAAGACCTCATCATGAGAGAGCCAGGTTCTTTTCGGTGGTGCCAAGCAATAGGACAAGAGGCAACGGGCAGAAACTGATGCATAGGATGTTCCACCTGAGCACGAGGAAGAACTTCTTTACTGTACAGGTGACTGTGCACTGGAACAGGTTGCCCAGAGAGGCTGTGGAGTCTCCCTCACTGGAGATACTCGCGAACTGTCTGCAGGCAATTCTGTGCAATGTCCTCTAGGACAATCCTGCTTGGGCAGGGAGATTGGACCACGTGACCCACTGTGGTCCCTTCCAACCTGACCCATTCTGTGATCATCCATGAGGAGCCGCTATCAAAAGGCTAGATCCTCTCTTCCTCCTTTTGCAAAGCTCTGCTTCTTATTCATGGATGTTATTCTTGCATAATAATAATTCAAATAGAAGGGTCTTTCACATCAACCATGCAAATATTCTTTCAGGCACTTGTGGATCCTACACTCCAAGACCCTATTAATGTAGATAACTATATTATCTAAAATACTTCATAGTTAGGCTTCAGGAACCAAACTCTTTATTGTAGAACTTTGGTGCTCCAGAGTCACTGAAACGTGAAAATCCTTTGCCCACAACTAAAAGTGTAGTAGATGATTGTATTTTCATCAGGTATGCATATCTTGCATATTTCTCTTCAGAATATTTTTAATGGAAAGAAAGTTAGTCCTATGGTTTGTTTCTTTCATGAGTAACACTAACATTGCACCTGGAAGTCTCTCATACTTTGTAAGTAAACAGTTATGTGATAAGGCTTTCCAAAGGGTCATAGTGTAATTATTCTTATAGGTGTTTGGTGGGGGGGTTAGAGCAATTAAGGTTGTGAAGCATTTCTTTTTGGACTTAGATTGAGGAATACCCACACTCATCTGGGCTGTCACCTTTTGTTCCTCTCTGCACTGCCACAGCTGTTTTTGTACCACTATGTTGAACGTGACTGGGAATTGATCTGTCTTCTGTCAATAAGAGGATGGGTTTCCATCTGCATGAGTTCTCTGATGAAGTTCATGTTAAAATGTCTGCAATGAGCAGTTCTGAGGACACAAAGTGGGGACTTTGTAAGGGGGCAAACAGCTGGGTGATCTCTGTGCTGGCATATGTGGCTCTCCTGTCAAATGTGAAACTTGGCTGTAGTTCTACAGGTTGTGTATGTGTCTGCCCCCCTTTTTTTTCTCCTTCTCGTAAAGCTGTGATTTCCTAACCAAGATGAATGCATACTTACAGATGTGCCTAATTACCTTTCTGCTTAGAGCAGTCCTTGGTTTACTTGAGCTAGAAGAAGACTTATATTATGGGAAATACAACATTTGGATTGAAAAAAAGACATTTTACCCAAAGTATTTCTAAATGGTAGAAGTATAAAATTACAATTTTTTTTGTTTAGGCAGGAAATGTGTTCTAAGGACTGTGTTTGTAGCAGTACTCATGTAATTCAGGTACTGGCTCCAGCAACTGTGTGCTGCTGTGCCACTCACTTCCCTATTTATTCACTGGCCTCTTGTAACCAGAGCAGTTGCAATAATTTCTGGTGTGCTGGCATACTGTGGTAAAACAGGAGTCAGTTGTGGCTCGAGAGAAGGCATGTTGAAGTGGCTATTCATTTTCATTGCTTCTTTTTTCTCCTTAGGTAATTCTAGACGCTATGGATATACTCTTCAGAATAAGAGGAGGCTTGGATCTTGCATTTCAGCTAGCAACTACTGATGGTGTGTCTATTAGACTGATAGATTTCTTAGTATTTATATAAACTTCTATTAATAAACTAGTTAAGATATTTATTTTGTTTGCATTTCACCAGCTGTTAAGTGCTTCTTCCAAAACCTGTAACAATTAAGTATGCAAAATGTTATTCTTTATCTCCGTAAATTTTCTGACAATCTTTTTCCATCATATGTTTTTTATTTTCAGCTTGACTCCAAAGTTTACCCTGAAATTCTAAGCAGACAGAGAATAATTTAATGACAATGAATTTGGTTATAACAAGATTGTATTAATACAGTTTTGGGACTGTGGTCCAGTCTTCCTAGAGAAATAGAGAAGGGGAATAAGTCAACTAGTCAGCCTACTGAATTTAGGTGGGATTGGCTATGGCAATTCCAAGTGATAACAAGGGACTAGTCCATATGGTGTTAAGGGGCTCCTCTAGTCCCACACTGTTACAGTAATGTGACATCCTCCTCAGAAAGTCAGCTCAAAGCTATCAGCGACCTATTGAGCTGTCATAGGGCGGAATGTGGAAGGAGGTTGTCTTTAGTTCAAATGTCACTCATTCTGCGTTTTAAAAGACAAGTCTCTACTAGAGACACTGAATTCCATGTTAGTGAACCTTGAAAAGGAATTTGGGCTTATTTGAGGTCGTGATGTGCAGCGGAAGTGTGGAATAGATTGGCCTAATGCAAAGCAACATTTTGTGAGTTGCATCCTCAAAGAAGGGCTGTTTATTTGGCTTAGTTTACAGTGTAGTGAACTTTAACCGCAGTGAAGCAGAGTGGTATTTGAATTGTCCAGATGCATGGTATTCACAGCTCTTAATGTGTAAATATGACACACCATTCCTTTTGAAGGCAGTAGGTTTTTCTTTTGGAGCAGTTTTCCTCTGACTTTTCTAATACTGTAGTTTTTACATACTTCTAGTGCAAAAGTTATCTAATACTTACCAAATTGAAGTTAAAGGATTAAAGATATACAATATAGTCTTTAGTGACTTGTTAGGCATTTTTTAACATTTTGTATTCTAAGCAAAGGTCTTTAACCTCCTCAGTGAAGAAAAAATGTGGGTAATGTGCAAAAGTTGCTTTGTCATGTGCAGTATTGGTTCAGGTTGTAAGGTGTGGATAAAACTTAAATGGTCAAGTCAAGCTCTGAAAGCCAACTGTCTATACCAGTAATAAAGTTTAAGGCAGACCAGGGTTACAGTTGCAGGTTTATTTTGGCCAGAACTTGGTCTTCAGTTGGAATGTAGGCTCTGCTTTTCCAAACATTTAGTCTGTTTGTATTTCTGAACGATGATATGAAGTCAGAAACATGTGACTCAGGTTGAATCTTTCCGGGATTTAGTTAAAAGTTTGTACGTAGAAGTTTGTTTGCAACTGTAGGCTTGGTTAAGAATTATAGATCTGAGAATTGACTGCAGAATAGGTTATTCTTCTGTAATTCATTCAGCTCTTCATATATGACACCTGAGAGAAAAGAGAACTTTTGTTCAAGGAGGTATGAGTATGAATGTTTGAGGCAGACCTGCTAAGTGAAATCTTACATCAGTTTTTGTTTACCTAGTCATTTTTCTCATCCTAACAGCATTTAGGTTTTTATTCCAAGTTAAAACCTTTTTTTAATGTATGCCCAGCAGCTATAAAAAAAAGAGCAAGGAAATTTTCTAGTCTAATTGTATCCTTATTGTGTTTCAGAGGCATCAACAAAAAAGGCATTAGGATATGTTTTCAGTGATCTTGCAAACAAATTGTCCTCAGAGGTTCTTGTATTAAGAGTTTGCCACAGTTCAGTGTATGTGTGGCCTAACAATGGTATGACCACAGTTCCAGATCTGACTGATGAGTCTGCGTGTAAGGAGATAACACGATTTATCCAGTGAGTATATTAAAAATTGGGGGGAATAGCAGATGAATTTCTTATTATAGTAATTTCTCTTTCTGTTGATACTTCAGATTTGATCAAGATGACGAGACCAAACGAAAGCTTGGCAAAAAGAAGGATAAGAAGTTACAAGATACGGTATGTCTCTCACCCCAGTAAAAAATTATGTGAGACAATTTATCGTTTAAACATTTTCAGACTTGCCCTCCCTGGGCTTTTTTGTGCACAAATAGACATTGACATGAGTTAAAAGAATCATTTTAAAGTCATTGAGACTCAATGTGAGTGCAGAGGTCCACCTATGGTAGATCAGCACGTAGAAGTTTGATGTTACTAGCTTTTTTTTTAACCCAGGTATTTCATTACTGAGTTTGATACCAAATATGTACAATCTTTCTTTTGCCTACTTGATGCATGTGTAGTTGCAGATGTCCTATTGGTGTCTTTATTCTCTGCAGCAGCAGATAGTCAATGTAGACCTCATGTTGGAAATGACATCTTCTTTAGCTGCTTTGGCTCCAGTCATTGAAAGGGAAAATAAGGAACACCACTACATAAATATGACATTACCAGTTGATGTTGTTGTATCTGTTTCTCCAGAAGAAACGTGGGGAAAGTAAGTGTTATCCTGAACTTGTAATTTTTCAGCTTCATTTCTGCTTTTTCTTGAAGTAATGAAGTAAAACTATATCACTCATTATTTTAATGAAAAGTATATAGTATATTTAGAGTGGAATTTTAACTGTGTAAATAATAAAAGCTCATGTAGACAGCTGTTAGCTTTACTAATCTTGAGAACAATCCTTTTGCTGCCTGCATCAATGTCTGATAGATTTGATAACTCATAACTATTACTTAGCAATGAGAAAGGCAGGGAAATGTTCTAAAAATTCTTGTAAGTATGTGAGGTGTATAAAAGTGAGAGTTGGGGTTTATTTGATGAGTCTTTCTAATCTCAGCCCTACACTAGGGACTGCAGCTGGGTAGGTGCAGATGGAAAACGTTTGAAGCTCCCTCTGTATTTTTTCCTTGTATTTTTCCCATAGGATTTGACTCTGAACAATACTAAATGGGGTGGATAAAATGGAAAAAAAAAAAAAAGAAAAAAAATCCCAAACCAAACCAACCAAACAAAAAAACCCCCATGTAGTCATATGTGTAATTTTTATTTTGGCAAATGCTCATAATAGTTGTGTTTCTGATAAAAAACAGCATACCTGCACTTTGGAGGATTGAATCACTAGGGACTGGTTTCTGTGTGCAGACATGCCTTGACTAAAGCATGGTGAGGCTCTGCCTTTGCCTGTGGGAGCAGAAGCAGGAAAGTAGTACATTCATCTGACCAGGTGCAGATACGCATATAAGTATTGCATAACTTGAGAGAAAATGATCCACCATCGCTGCTCTGCTTTTTTAATATTCTCCTTTGGACTTTGCAGGGTACAAAATCTCCTGGTGAAAGCAATTCATGGGCAATTAGATGACATGGAAAGATGTATCATGAAATACGTGAAAGGAACATCAATTGTGGTACCAGAACAATTTCATTTCATGTTACCAGGAAAAAATCATCTTGTAACAATCTCATACCCTACAGGTATTTCAGATGATCAGTTGGAAAGTTACAGAAAGGTAAAGCCAACTAACAGTTTTATTTTTATTTTTAATTGTTGTAATTGAAGCAGTGGTAAAGCTTTTCATTTAGTCAATGTAGAATAAATAATAACAGATAATGTTATTTTTTTTAAATTTATTTTTATTGTAACCAAAGCAGCATACTGAATGTGGAAGCTTGATTTATTAGAAGTTGTTTTATAAAATATGTGCCAGATCTCATTTTCGTAAGAGAACAATAGAAACTAAAAGTACATAAAATTTGGATTAGGTAGATTTTATCTATCCAGTACAGTATTCTTTGAATTTCTCCAGTTCCATGATAGAATATCAGATTATGTGTAGCGTTTTTCTACATTCAGGCTTTAACACATGTCCTGAAAGGGTTAATGCTGGGAGGGTTTGTTTGGTTTGGTTTCTTTCTTGGCATTTTGTGGGGTTTTTGTCTGTTTGTTTGGAGTGGGCTGCTTTTTGTGGCTTACAGCTGACCAGGCTTAGCTAGCTTTTGGGTTGTTTTTGCCTTCTGGGTTGGCACATCTAGAAAAAGGAGGATGAGGTGGAAGAATGTTGTGATGGGGCAGAACCTTCAGATTGAGACTGAGTTCAACCAGGTCACACATACTGAGAGCTGGGAAAGAATATTCTGCCATCTTAGAGATGTAGAAACTGTGGTGATTTTTCATTTTCTTCTGTGTGAAGCATTACTGGGTCTATAAAAGCTAATCTAGCCTTGCATTTGCAGAGGCCTCAGGCACTGGTGCCACACTGTCTTTCCTGCTGTCTGTTGTTCACTCTTACCCACTGATGGAAAGTGTTACCTCTGCCTAAAATGTATTACCTGTGTTACACACATTATCCTAGATGATCTCATCATTCCTTTCACTTTTAAGCTCTGTGAAATAAGACAGTATATCTCTTTAACTGTGGCTGCTGTGTTATAAACAGGGCTTAAGAGATTTAAAAATAGACTGAATCTGCTTGAGCCATAAGCTCAGTATCTTTAGTGTGTCTCAATACAAGGTATTTGTGTGTCTTCAGTATTAGTTAAGATTATAATTCAGTGTGTGTATCTATCTACACTACTACATAGATAAAACTGTAATTCTTTTCTGTGATGTATTTTATCATACTTCCATAACAAACTTGTCACTCATGGTATCTTCAGTGGGGCTCCAGTGGCAGGCATTATGTAACAGGACTACATAAAACAGTGGGCCCTTTAGACAGGAGGTAAGCCTGCATGAGCTTCCTTTGAGACGTGAGATCTAGTAGTAAACATACATGCTGAATGTTTAGTTAAGCATATTTTAATAATTTGCTAAGCTATGCTGTTAAAATTATATATATGTCTTTATTGCTACTTACAATTTGATCTTTCTTGTAATCCAAAATTTGAATTGTGCTCTTTATTTTTATTCGAACTTGCATGTAGGAATTGCATGGGTTATACAATCTGCCTTGTGACAGACCATATTTCAAGAGAGCAAATGCTTATCATTTTCCAGATGAACCATATAAAGATGGATATCTCAGAAATCCACACTTACATCTTAATTCACCTGGTATGGAGCCTGGTATGGTAAGTTTAAGTTGAACATTTGTCAGAAAGTACTTTTTATTTTACTTGAGTTTGTTATTAAAAGCAGTAACTTAGATCTTCAGTGTTGAGTAGATGAGAAAGTGAAATAATTGGCCCAGCCTTTTAAATCAAAGGGCTTCTCTGCGCAAAATGGCATTGCTTTAGTTTGCTATATTTGTCCCAAAGAAATTGGATTTTCTTGGAAAAGGATGTGCACATTTTTAGCATGTACTTTAAAAGTTTCTTAGAACCAGGACAAGAAACATGAACAGAGATGTTTACGAGACAAAACCAGGAGGAGTAATCATGTGTGAATAATGGCCCTTTGATTCTTCCAAAGATTTGCAGTCCTCAGCTGAAAACTTTTTCAGTGCAAGTGACAGGTCATATGGCATCTCTGAAAAGTGATGCGAGTGTGATCAGATTCTTTTGTGTTATCTCTTTCTGTGCAGGTTTATTTAGTACATGGTGTGTATAGTTATCACCACTATATGCAGGATCGGACTGATGACAGTGGTTGGGGCTGTGCCTACAGGTCTTTGCAGACAATCTGCTCTTGGTTCAAGCACCAAGGTTACATTGATAGACCTATACCAACACACAAGGAAATTCAACAGGTATAGACCATTTAAGGAGATTCATTATTTTATGCATATTTGTCTAGAAGTATTTGTGTAGATTATTTTTTAAAGATCCAATCCATATATTTTGATTTGTGTGATATTTTTAATTTATCTCTTAAATTGAACTAGTGGTTCTGAGTTACTGTTTTTAACAAGTTTTATTATAGGAGATCTGTCTCCAAATGTTTATCACTGTCAAATGACATTATCTGTACAAATAAGACTCCTTAAAATAGTCTTTTAAATGTTTCCTTGGATTAATGTTCTTTTAGAAGCTGAGATTATGACATTTTCAGTGTTTTTGCCAAATGAAAAGAGAACAAAGAACCCAGTGTGTCATACTAAAATCAGTTTTAAAACTGACTTTTGTATTCAGTGACAGTTGGATTAGTCCCCAGATGCTATGCATGAATTTACTGACGCCTTTTGCAAATTTGCCTTTGAGAGCAGTATGCTTTTCCTGATTTTTTAATTCTCCTTCACTTCTTTTTCTGTTTTGAATTCAACTACATACCTGAATGTGTTCATTTCTCTTAAGAGCACTGAAGAAAAACTGTAGGCTTGAGTAACTAATACTGTGTGCCTATCCAGAAATTCTGCAGTTATCTTCCATCTTTTAAAAGTAGTTCTTTGTGTTCTATTAGTTAGCTGAACATCTTTAGCAAAGTTTAATCCAGTTCATAAAACAACTTTCATCCTACCTAGCAAGGATGTGAACACTAAAGGTAAAACTGCATTTCCTGAACGTTGCTCAGACCAGATCTAAAGCTAAAAGCTCCTAAAGTCTCTGCACTCCTATAATATTTTTAGGCATTTAGAAGAGAGCAGTAGCCTGCAGGAGATTTTGTGGGCTTTGTATCCTGAGCAGAAAAGGACCCTCTCAAGTGCTGCATGTAACATATAAGCCTCAGAACAGAGAAGAGTTTAAAATAAACCACAACTTTTGGTGTATTTCAGTGGCCTCTTTCTCAGAGCACTGTTTTATGGATCCTTTTCTGAGATGCTTTGAATAGGAATCCAAGCCCTTCAGTCTATGAAGTGGCTTCTGCAGTGTCCAAATGATGCATTATTAGAGAGCTCAGTGCTCACCATCCCAGCTTGAAGTCTGCCTGTGGACCTGGGTTTGTAGTCTGTGCTTATGGACACTGTTCTGTGTTACTGCTTAAAGGGACATTTCCAAAACAGAACCCCAGTGAATGTATTTGATACGTATTTTCTGCTTTGGACTGGCTAGGTTCAAAACACATTTCCATAAATGTAAACCAACTTTATTCACAAAAATGTGGTGGAATTCCCTACTATATGTTGTTGCTGTTTGTTTTTCTTCTTCATCATGATGTTGCAAAGGCACTGGTTGATGCTGGAGACAAGCCTGCAGCATTTGTTGGATCACAGCAATGGATTGGTTCAATTGAGGTACAGCTTGTTCTGAATCAGCTTTTTGGAATAACATCCAAAATATTATTTGTCAGGTAAGAATCATTAACTGTTTAGTAGCTCAGTAATTGTTAAAAAGACTGAATGCCATAAAAAGCAAATTATGATTACAGTGGTTGGGGGAACGGGAATAATTAAAGAGATAAATCCTTTAAGGGTTCTTTGTTCATAAGCCTTATATTCCTCCTTTATTTTTTGCTAAATGCTTACAGATAAAGGTGGTGTTAAATTTCTTGCAGGCTTGGGGTTTCAGTTTCCAGTTGCTATAAATTGTTTAAGGATATGCCAACTGCCCAGTTTCATAAAGCTACAAATGCGGCTCCCATTGGATGTGCTTAATCCTATAAATTGCCTAATGATATGCAAACTGATATGGAACTCAGCCTATTCCTTTGCATCACATTTTTGAAGCAGACAAACAGTCTGGTGGCCACAGAGAACTGAATGCACACTGCTAAATTATTGCTGTGTCCACAGAGCTAACTTCTGAGGGTTGAGGCGAATTGCTGAGCAGCCTGGAAATAATGTTCTCTTTTTTGGGTTTGTGTGACAAATAAAACAAGGAATTTGTTTTCATTCTGACAATCTGATCATCTTATAGACAATGAAGGACCCTACAAAGATATTTTTGGACAAAAAGAATAATATTCAGCATTTATCAGAAGTAAAATTACCAGATTTTTATCAGAGAGGCAAAACCAAGCAGACTAACAAATCCCTGAACATGCTGTGATAAATGGTCATGAAATAAAGAACATATACCAACATAGTGCGTATGAAAATTCAAGTCAAAATACTACTTGTGTATTTAGAGTAAATTCCGCTGTAAATATTCTAAATAAGCATGGTGATGGGGATTCTTAATCTTAGGAAAATAGCTCAGTTCTTAAATATCTTAATCTTTGTTTCTGTTCCAGAGCTTGTATTTGCAGATGATCCAGCTATTATTTATGATAGCTGTGACAGATCCTGCCATTAGGAAGATTTTTATTCCTGTATATAAGAATACAGAATAAATTCTTTTGTGAACTGAGTAGAATTGCCTATAGTGTTGCCACAAGGGAACACCAATTTTTTTCAGGATTATGAAAAACCAACATCAATACCTTGCTGGGAAGAAGAAAATGTTATGCATCTTTTTTAGCTGGTCACTGGCAGTGGATGACATTTTTGTCTTGAGTTTATTTCACATAGCACCTCTAACCTTTAATGGAAATAAGACTTCACAGCTGCACCAGCAACACTAGTAGTGGGTCCTGGATCCACTATCATAAATGCACCATTTCCCAGAGTTCCAGTTTGGTATTCTATCTGCATTTAATCCATCTCTCCAGGAACTTGGGAAGTAGGTGTGCAGGCTTTCTTTGGGTTTTAAAAAAGTTTAACCACTCTATGAAGAACTATAATGACATGATATTAAATATATCTGTATTAATTTCCTTGCCTAGCTTTTGTCACCACTTTTGGGAGTACTGTCAGTCTTCTAAGAGGAATATAAGTCTCTGTCAGACATATGTCTTCAGCTCCAAATCCTAGAGTTTGTGCATGCATTGTGTGCACACCTTTCTCTTACATCTAGATTTCTTTTGTTAGTGGTTGGTCTACGTAGTTGAAAAAGAAAGCGGGGAGAATATAACAAAGCTAAGTTCAGTGTTGCTTTTGAACAGATTACTAATGTTATTTGAGATTTGGTTTTCAAAGCCAACGTGGGTATGAATATTGCAATTGCTTGTACAATTACAGTAGAAACTTACCTTAGGAGATGTAATTATATGCACCTTTATCAAGTCCTTATTTTTGTTGTTACTTCAGACTTCCCCTTGTTGACAGATATGGCCAACCTCTTTTTCAGCCACTTGGAGGGACCTGTTGGGGTTTACCAGCTGTCCCCACTGTGGGAGATGAGCAGCAGACACTTTTATAGAGGCTGGATGACTCCAGATGCTCCACAGTGGCAATGAGGCTTACAGCAGATTCATTGGTCCAACCAGGATCTCTGAGTTGCATTAGAAAACATTTTTCACATTGTCTCAGGAAGTTTACACAGTAATAATCCAAGTGACCTTCTAATCGGTTACCTATGCAATTAACAAGTATAATGGATAATTAGAGAATTAAGCCTAGTGAGAATGACAAATCTATTGTTGTTTTTCTTACCTAGCCAGGGTTCTGAACTAGCATTGCAGGGAAGAGAGCTTGCTAATCATTTCAAGACTGAGGGAACTCCAATTATGATTGGTAAGTGCTTGAATATTGAAGAAAGCCAGTGAAAGTTCATGGCCTCCCTGTGCTGAATTGTATTTCAATTAGAACCCGGTCAATTTACTGTACAAGAGTTAATCAAAACTGTAGATGAATTAAAAATTATGGTTTCCCCAAGGTAGCTTCAAAAATGATACAATTTAGTCTGTCTGATATCTTTTAATTCAGTATTACTCCCAAGCTCAGTATTAAACATGGTAACAAAAGTCAATCTAAATGGTGGTTTTATAAATGGCTGTTAAATCATAACTTGAGAGCTGACTTCTGCTCTCTAGAGGAACAGAAGATCATACAGTTCCCCAAAACTTCCCCTCACAGAAGCATACTGTTTCTCTTGCTTGGAAGAGAAGTATATTATCCAAATTTTTTTTAAGACCAGTTTTAATAATCTGAAATGTTGTTAAGGTAAATGCCACTCCTAAGAATACTGTAACTTTAATCGAACTATTTCCAAGCTGTGGTTTATAAAATTAGTAATATTGATATTATTATTTTCAGCTTTAATAAAATTAATTTTAGCAATTTTTACAATCCATATTTGATACTCCACAATATAGTGTTACTTTCTCAAATTAGAGGTCCCAGAAGTCCAGGCTTTGGTATGATGATGGTTTAGATTATATGTTAGAAAGAAGTGAGCGTGGTGAGGCACTGGAACAGGTTGCCCAGAGAAGTTGTGGATGCCCCCATGCCTGGGAGTGTTCAAGGCCAGGTTGGGTGGAGCTTTGAGCAAGCTGGTATAGTAGAAGATGTCCCTGCCCATGGCAGCAGGGTTAGAACTAGAAGATATTTACAGTCCCTTCCAACCCAAAGCATTTTATGATTCTATGAAATATTCTTTGTCTTTCAGCAGCCTTTTTGTCTGAATTTCAAGAATTTAGAATCCTGTATTGAAAAATCTTTTAGGCTGTAACTTATTTTTCCTTGTAATGCTCTCTTGTAGGTTGGTTTAATTTTTTTTGTTGTTGGAGGTATGGAGATTGGCTGTTTGGGGGTTGTTTTTAGTTGTGTTCTTTTGTAGATTTTGCAATTCCTGTCTGTTGTGTGGAGTCATTACTACAGTATTGCAGGGGCATAAACTTCTCATGTTACCTGAAAGAAACGTGCAAGAGTTGATCTGTGCCCATCTCATCAAAATATCCCTTTTTCCTGTTTGCAAGCTAGAGAAAGTCAGAAGTTACTACTCTGCCCCTAATATCCATTGATGTAAATTAGTAGAAAACAGCAGATAAACCTTATCCAGCAATTCTGATTTCTGTTCTAACTTTAGTCATTTTACAACCAGGAAGTTTTCCAGATTTCTTTTATACAGTTAAGTTTCTTTAAAGAAAAACTGCAAAACAGATGTTTGAAATACTCTTGACTTCATCTGGTGAAAGTGTTGAGGATTTAACCTGCCTTGCTGACTTGGAAGAAATTTGAGAAGTAAATTCTTTACTTACTACAACTAATATTCCCTAGTTGCAGTAAAGATACGTTATTTAATAATGTGTAGAATCTTATGTAGGTCAGCTTCAGAATCATCTTGATAACTAAGCTAATCCGTTAGTAGAAAGTGTTGATGTATTTTTATTTAAGCCTTGCCCATTTGCCAATCTCAGTAAAAAAAATTCAGCAATTTGTGTTTCTCCTATTTTAGGTGGAGGTGTTTTAGCTCACACGATATTAGGAGTGGCTTGGAATGAGATTACAGGGCAAATAAAATATTTGATTCTAGACCCACATTACACCGGAGGAGAAGATCTGCATGCTGTTTTGGAAAAGGTGAGGCTTCATGCGTATATATACACACATATTTATGTATATACATAAATCAAGTAACGTATGGCCAAATACGAATTGGCCATTATGTGGCTTCTCGGTTCCTTAGGGAGGAAGTGCTGATCCCAGTTAACCTGCATACTTCTATATGGTACTTATTGGCAGTTCCTGAAACTTACTGTCTTTGGAGAAGATGTATCAGATCAGCAACTGTTCTTCATTTTATCTGAAGTAACCCATCTCCCTCTTCTACCCTGTAGTGTATACAATAACTGTGTTTGGTATTTTGAATGAAACGGAAAAATCTGTTCAGCCTGTAAAATGCTGAAAATGAAGCAGAGAAGATAGCGATTTATTTTAAATTTTAAAAATTATTTTAAAAATCCAACACTAAGCATTCTCAGATCAGGCCTTGAACTATGTTTAAAGGTCAGGTACTGAACTGTTTTAAAAATGTGGGAGAACTCTAAAGAAAAAACCTCCAAAGAGCTAAAGGGTATGTAATATTATTTCCACATTTATAGCCACTAAAAGGGATGACACAGCGCATTACAAAACAGTAACTGTAGTGTCAGAAATGTAAATTGTGAAAGTGGATAAAATCTCCTTTAGGTGTTACATAATCAATTTCTTCTCTGTTCTTCATATTAAGTTGCAAATAGTAACCTTTATTTTGAATCTCTATTTGATATCCATGTGTGGGGCCCAACAGAAAAAGCTGTTTTAAGAAACATTTTGCTGGACTGTAATTATCAAAGCTTGACATGAAAACAGAAGCAATTTCCAAAGAATGTGTAGGACCAAAGGCTGTTACAGCTACAGTTGTTAAGAATGGTCCAGGAGGATAGAATACATGCAGAACCTACTTTCTTCATCAAAAGTGGATGGGGAGGAACTGAGGTGGACTGCCATTTTGTAGCTGTTTTCTTCAAAAACATCTCCAGTAATTCTGTGGTACTCTGCAAACTTAAGAGCTTTGTTAGACTGCTTTTTTTTCTGCAGAATCAGGATGAACAGCACAGTTTCTGATATTGAAAGCTCTGCTTGGGGCTGAAATATCAGCTATTACCAAAGAAGGCAAGGATTCAGGATGAGAAATGGGAACTGCAAGAATGATTTTAGAATAATATTAATCTCTCTGTAGCAGCAGAAGAGGTAGTGGGAAGGGGGCATGGAGTGCAGGAGACGATACTTCTAGGAACTAAGCTGGGGAGATAGGAAGAGGGAGAGAGAGTCTGCTATAAATTTTCCATTCATGTGTTTCCAGGCATGTAGGGAACTTTCTGAAAATTGTCATTGCATTCCATAGGTATCTGAAAAGAATTCATACAGCTTAGTAAAATGATTAGTAAAATAAATCCAATAGAAGTAGGTAAGAATACTAGAATTCATAGTAGATTTAAAAGCTATCTTGCTTTTTCTTGGACAGGGCTGCTGTGGATGGAAGGGCCCGGAGTTTTGGAACAAGGACGCCTATTATAATCTGTGCCTACCTCAACGACCAAAAGCTATTTAAATTCCTCTCTTGTGCTGGAACATGCTATGCCAGAATACTAGCTGATCTAGATAAAACTGTCCTGTTATTTATCAAAAGAATGCTTTAAGTCAATCAAAACTCAGTTGAAATAGAAACGTTGCTGGCGTAATTTAAATTAAGAAACTTTTTTTTTAAATGAAACCTCTAGAAATGAGAGTTATCTGCTGTGAACTGCATTCCTTACAAATGCATTTATTAGGCAACTAATATCTGTTCTTTTCCCTAAGGCAACTTTATGTTTATATAGGATTTTTTGCTACACTAAAATCTTTACAGATTAAATGCCCAATCCTTTTATTTTATGGATTTCTTTCATGACGAAAAGATGAACTGTCCCCTGCCTTTCAGATTCTACACAGCCAGCTGTCTTGTGCACTGTGAATCTGTTCAAAGGCATCGTTTGCTGCTGCTACTGTCAATAACGGCCTTCTGGGAGTGGGAAAAAAGTGGCTATATGTACTGAATTTTATGAATTCTGCTCTCATATTTACACAGAAAAAAAAAATCAAGATAATTGTCACATGCTGATTTATTTATAGCTGTATGAATACAACTATTGGGGGGGGAACCACAACATTCTTCTGTAAGAAGTAACAATAAACAAGCTTTCCTCCTTCTCAGAAGGAGACAATGTCCCAGCATACACATCTGGCTGCTCAATGTGTCATCCAGTCATGTTTCTTCAGACTTTGGATTCCCCATATTTCATGTTGGGATTACAGGCTGTTTCTTCTGGCAGCAAGGAAACAAGATCTGTCATCTGAATAAACAACAATAAGTCTGTAGCTTCTACATCAGTACACCAGTAAGAGTACCTATTTTTTTTCCCCTTTGTTAAAGTAGTCGTTCCACTGGCATTCCCCATGCACTGTCCGTTTCCAAGAAGACCATAACCCTAACTACCTATGCAAGTTCATCCTTACTAGCAGGCTTCTATATCTAACTGCTGTGTGTCTAAAACCATTTACTTGGAAGCTGAAAACATTTAGAAAAATATTCTGAATTGTATTAAACTAACTGTGTTACACACCATCTGATCTTCTCCTCTTCCTGCTTATGGATCTGCTGGTTTTACTTTCTTGTTTCTGTGCAGTTGGATCCTCTCTCAGCAAGCCATGTTTGTCACTTCGCAAGTAGCCACACCGTCCTTTCAGTTTCATTGTCTGAATTGTCGTGAGGAACTTGGCACATTCCAGAAAGCCATAAGCAAGTGCAAGATCTGCTGCTGTCTGTCCACTGTTGTTGCACAAGCTGAAACAGAGTTAACAATAACCAATTACACTGGCATATATATTATGAGCAACCACTGATTAAGGGGTATATTTAGACAGATGTATAAAAATAACTACAGAAAATCAATATCAAGAAGGTTTGTCAAGGATAGCATGGGGCTCATACAGAGGGTGGCATTAAATACAACAATAATTATTTTAAAATAAATTTGTCATCAGACTAGGATTGGCTTATCATATCAGACAGGCAAGAAGAAGATGAGCACAGCATTGGAATGGAAAACTAACAAGGAGAGATTAAGATCAGGAATATTCTCTCAGCAGTTATTACAGAGGTATTTAACATGTAACAAAATAACAGCATATGGTCCATGCTACTTTGGTGCTTATCTCAGTTTTTAATGCTCTTATGCTGTAGTCATGCTATATTTGCAGCCTTAGCATGCACATTCTGAACAAGTAGAAGTACCGTGTAAAATACACATCCTTTGATGCTGTTACTGAAATTAATAAATGTAACTCAACTTACTCAATTTTGGCATCGCCAGCAACAAGGAGAGCGAGACATTCCAAACTTCCAGCTTTTGCTGCTTTATGAATTGGGGCTTCTCCAAGGCAATCCTAAAAACACAATTTACACATAGCAGTCATTTGAAGAAGGGGAATGGGATAAAGCTATCTTGTTCCTCAAAATGACTGTGTATATCAGCCTGTTGAGAGAGAGTGTACTTGATAACTGCCATTAAATGTTTAGTGTATTCGTCACCACAAAGTAAAAACGCTGTCCCCTGCAATACTAATTTTTTAACCTTTGCCTTCTAAAAGATAATTTACACAGAATACACTCTGTACACTGATTAACAGCATCTTCGAGCATCATTCAGGGATTGCTGTGACCAACAGCTTTCTACCAGCTCAGAGGTATAAGTAAATTAAACTTTGCAGCTAGAATCCTTATGTGTACTGGAAGTACAAAGGACAAAATTTTGGAGGAAAAATAAATAATCCTTTGTGTAAAAGAATTAAGTTCTCTAGAAATCTGCATGCAGCACTGTGTGAAAATTGCATTATTATAGCAAATGAAATTGCTAACACAATATAGACAGGATTTCTGGTTCATGCTAGAGCTTACTCTAAAATAAGTGACCCCAGGTACCTCATGCCATACAACTGTTTATATAACCTCTCTTAGATAAAAACTATGTAAATAATATTAACTGGAATTACTAACATACCAGATTAGAAGTGGAAGAAATGAAACTTATGTATTTTTACCTGTTGGTTCAAATTTGCTCCTGTCTGTAGTTGCCAAAGTAGGAAAAAAGCTTCACCACCACAAGCAGCCAAGTGAGCTGGAGACTGACCAAAGGCATCTGCAGGTGCGTTCACACCGGTTCCTGCCTCAAACAGATTGCTGAAACTACCAGACTGAAATAAACAATAAATCAAAAGACAAAGAAAAAAAGGAAAAGAAAAGAAAAAAGAAAAAGAAAAGAAAAGAAAGAAAAGAAAAGAAAAGAAAAGAAAAGAAAAGAAAAGAAAAGAAAAGAAAAGAAAAGAAAAGAAAAGAAAAGAAAAGAAAGAATGTTACTGCCAGTTTAAGCCACAGCAGATCCTGCATTATGGCAGGAAACATCCCCCTCGCAAATCGTCGTCGGACCTTCATGTTCCTTGAAACTTCCCTTTAAAAAAAAATAAACAGCTCCAAGCATGACTTTTTTGGCTTTTAATCTCATAATCGGAAATACCGATCGACGGCGGCAGCGCCCCAACATTCCGAACAGTTTTAGGTGAAGTACACTTCACCCTGTTCCGTGTCTGGGCTCCCGGTAAGACAAAGCAACAGACCCACCTTCCCCAAACCTCACCTCTAAACTGCAGTCCAGCATCAACATCGCCTCCTTTTGCTGAGCGCGCCGGGCTGGCGGGGCTGCGGCGGCTCCGCGGCTTTCGGAGCTCCGGGGCTGTGGCGGCTCCGGGGCTGTGGCCGCCCACCCCCTCTCCAGCCGCGCGCGCAGGCAGCTCCGGCCGCAGCCCCCGCCCCCCGCGGCCGCGTCACGTAGGCAGCGGCAGCGCCCGCCCGGCCGCCATTGGCCGCCCCGGGGGCGCCGCGGGGCCGGGGCCGGGGCGCGCTGCCGGTGGCTGTGCGGGCAGCGGCGGGGGCGGCCATGTGGCGCGAGGCGGCTCGGCACGTCCCGCACACACTCGCAGCCGCGGGAGCGCCGTCCCGCCCGCCATCCCACCGGTGTCCGCCATCCCACCGGTGTCCGCCATCCCACCGGTGTCCGCCATCCCGCCGCTGCCGCTCCCGGGGAGCCTGACACCGGCTGCGGCACTGGCCGGGAGCGGGGGTCTCCGGAAACCCCTCCTGCCGCTGGCAGCTGGGAGCCCACCGAACCGTGTACGTGTCATACTGGTTTGCTTGGTTTTGCTGTTGCTAAGCACAGCCTCCTGTGAGGTTCTGCCATCTTACCTTGGGGTACTGCTGGATTGGGAAGGCAAAACCAAGGCAGACTTGGATCTAGGAAAGAAAGCAATAGAGGATTAATTTAGAATTTCCCCCGAAAAAAGTTCAAGTCAGTATAAAGAAATCCCCTACGCAAGCTCTGCCACTAGGCCAGGGAGACTGACCAGACCTGCCACGCTCTATGAAACCCCAGGCTCCCTTTCAGTGAACACACAGCAAGTTCATCACCAGTCTCAGCAGGACTAGAACTGGTGATGGTGGAGGTGGACACAGCTACCTGTTACATCTCTGCTCAAAACACATTTGCAAGAAGCACAGATTTGATTGTCACTGACTTGAGTTCAAAATGTCCTAGACAGGGTCAGACCACGTGAGCCAAGGTCACAAACAGGCTTTCCACCCATAGACTTGTCTGTGCTGGAAACCAGAACCTGCCACAGCCATACTCAAAGGCCATTTCCATCAAAAAGAAGTGCTTGGAATCTGTTTTGACCATGGTGCAGTGGCATTTCATGGTGCAACCTGCCTTCCCCTCACAGAGCTGTAGTACTCGGTGCCCATGGCAGCCAGGAAAGGCAAGGGTGGAAGGGCTTAATGCCTCTGCACAGAGAAACCACAGTCGCCATCAGTGACTGCTTTGAGTTTCCAAAAACAGTTGCATAACTTCATTTTGCATGGACAGCCTTTGCAATGATTATGTTTGAAAGCAACTGCCCTTCCTTTCCATGCTGTAAAATCCAATTTGACAGAAGATTCAATTAGTACTAATCATGCTTCACAATTAAAAGACTGAAGACCAGAGCATACTAACCCAGTGTCCAAAGGTACACGATTCTGTTTCCTTAGCACTACAGTATTTTCTTATCTGTCAGATGCCTACATGTTTCTTATGGAAGTTAACATTACGTAAAAAAAAAAAAGTAATGTATTAAAAAAAATATTATTAATTGCATGGTTTTGATAAACAGAATTAGAGGAAAAGAAACCTAACAGGCTTCTACCCTTTAGGGTACATATAGTTCTGAAACGAATGCAGAAACGTGATGACAATTACCTCTTGTTTTGCCTTTGGAAAAGAAAATATAAATTACTTAAGTACTGGAACATGAGCATATACAGTATCACTTTTAAAGGTGCAGAATTCAGGTAGATAGGCGATGTATCAATTCAGCAGAATTATTTCAGTACTGACAGATTTTACCTCTCCTTTCATATGGAAAGAAATACACTTGTGTAATTACAAAATGTTGTGGGGGTTTTTTTCCCCTGAACAGCTAGCCAAGAAAATTAGTGAACAAACAAAGAAAATCCCTACACTTCTAACTATGCATTGTTAGGGAATAATATGCCTCTGCACAGATGCCCAAAATCCACAGTAATTTTTTATGCAATTACAAAGACTCTTCTGAAAACACACATATCCAGAATTAGTTTAAGACTAAATAGTCTTGGATTGCCCAAGAGGTTTGGACTTTTTTTTTTTTTAAAGATCTTTCCTCCCCTACATTACCTCAACAATTTAGAGGCTTCAAAGAATCTGCACCCAAAGAATCCTATCTTTCCAGCCTAACCACCTACACAAACGTTTTTATCCAGTCAGGCACAATTCTCTTCAAATTGCTGCTATTAATTAGTTCTTGAGCTTCAGGTCACATTTTGCACACTGCATTAGTGCCTACAGAACTCTTCTGCCTCTGAATAACTGGTATGTGTATTGGTTATAAACACAGAAGCAATAATTCTCATCTATTTTATATAGCCCAATCCAAGCGCCACTTAAGAACAAGGCTTCCTGGCTACAGTTGCTCTGAAAAAAAAACTTGCTAAAAATACCTCTGCACTTTGTATCTCAAACCACACATCTGGCTCAGGTATCAAGTAAATGAAATTGGAAAAAATGGTTCTAATAAATGTATGTAAGCACTGGATAAACCAAGGTGTACTGGTGAATCTCAAACCCTTCAGCATTACAAGCAGCTGCGCAGCCCGATGTTAATTATTTTTGCTGAAGGGTAGTGTTGCTTTCACAAACTGTTCTTCACTCTGCCTGTTAAATCAAGTAATTTGTTGGTGCTTTAAAAGAAAAAGTTTATTTTCCTGTAGGTCTCTTAGGCTGTATCATATATGTAAAATTAATCAGGATGAATTTTAGGCATTTTTTGGTACTTAAAGTCAGTTGGGACTGTTGGAAAATGTGATGTAGAGCCTACAGGTTTAACCACACAAATCTGGAAGCATCACTCTCCTGTATTGACTGTTATCTCTGTCCCTGTTGCTATAGAAACAGATTGCACTGCCAAAAATGGAAGGATGATAATCATCTGGAAAAAAAGGGGGGAAAAAAAAAGATGGGAAATCAGCTAAAGATTATTTTGAAAGCAGTCATGCAACATTTTGGTATTATTTCCCTTTCTTTAAGAGAGACAACCAGAAGCGATCAACAGAAGTGAAAGCAATGCCTTACATTTCAGGAGAAATAGCGTCAAACAGCATTTCCCTCAATTATCCTTTTACGGTTTTTAGTATCTGTATAGGGAAAACAAAGTACATTACAACAGTTTCTGATCCCTGGAAGTGCTGAAGTCCCGTTTGCTAGACTGAAGTTTCATGTCCTGGTGCCTTTTTCACGAAATTGAATTCAGAGTTTCAGCCCCATTCTGCAGAGCAGTTTGGGCTTCTGCGTTTAATTTCGGACAGGATGGGCAGGAAGAAGGAAAGGTGCGGTGCGTGCCCAAACCGCAGCGTGTCCTGTCACTTATTCCCACAGTTTGGCATTGGACAACGGCCGGAGGTGGAGCAAAGACCAAACGGAAAGTGCCATCGTTACAGTCCCTGCTTTCCTCTTTCCGCCTCAAAGGCCGTGGGACCCCAGCCCCAGCCATGGAGCGGTGCCAGGTGCCGCCACAGGCCGGGTTGGGCCGCGGGGGGCCCCGGGTCCGCAGGGGGGGACGCTCCGGCGGCGCGGAGAGCTCGGACCCAGCGAGGGCCGCGGCGGCGCCCCTGAGACACCGTGCCCCGGCCGGGCGGGACCGGGCTCCCCCCGCCCGGCGGGCTCGGCCCCAGCCCCCTTCGGGCGCGGGGCTCCCGGGAGGCTTCGACCGCCGCTGCTGGATGGCGCTGCACAGCGAGCGGCTGCCGCCGAACTGCAGCGCCCAGCCCGCCCCCGGCACGCCAGGTACCGCTCCCAGCCCGCCCCGGGGTACCAGGTACCGCTCCCAGCCCGCCCCCGGGTACCGGGTACTGCTCCCACTGCTCCCAGCCCGCCCCCGGCATGCCAAGTACTGCTTCACCTTCGCCGCTTCCACCTGTTCAGGTTCGCTTTTAAGCTCTTCCAGGACAAACTTCAAGCTCACAAGTTTGTGAACAGGCTGTATTCACTGAATGCTTCCTTCAGGCTTTTAGTGAACTTTTGCTTTTTATAACACATCCCTCTCTTCTAATCTTAGTCTTTCAAAGAATGTATTAAAAAGGGGACCCAGCAAGCTTCAGACCTTAGGTGTGCTCACTGATGCTGTTCCATCTCTCTGGGGACAAAAGCAAATGCGCGTCTATTTTTAAGGAGATGACCGCATCTACGCTGCACTGTTTGCAAAACTGAAGGAGTTGCTGGTGAGGAGGGCATCAGATGGAGATCCTCCAGCACCTTTTCGGGACGGACAACAGTACTATGAACAGGTTGTGCTTTCCTTCTATTAAGTAAATATTACAAAGTTGACAATTTTCAATACCATTTCAGTGGGAAAAGAGACATCTTAAAAAAAAACCTAAAAGAGGTTCCTATGCCTGTTTGTATCCCATTAAAATCCCACCAGGTGTTCCCCCTACGTTTTTTCTGCACTTTCCCCAAGCATCTAGTGATGTCTTCCAGTTCCCTCTCAGGTTTCCTTAGGACCAGATGAAAAAGAAGCAGCCTATCCTTACAGTTAACTTTCAAGCCAAGTTGTTTTTTTTGGCCAGCTGACTGGCCAAACACAATGCACTGTGTTTTCAGTTACCAGGGGTACTGATGCCTGACCCAGACACAGCTTTTGGTCTTTGTTCCCCACCTAGCCACCAGTTTTGATGAAACTTGTTGAAACATGTTATCTTTGAGATTCCTGTCCTTGCTCACTTCAGCTAAAATTGGTCGTCCATATCTTTGAAAGCAAATGCTCAGGGAACAGTGTAAGACTGGCTGGCAGGTGAACTTAAACCTCAGCTTCTTGTGAAAATTAGAACTTAGTTCACGAACATGAAAAAGAATGTAGTGCAAGTACTGATTCAGGTATTTTCCAGTGTGATGTGCATAGATTCAGTACTGTTTACACTGCAGCAGTGGCACAGTGTAAATCAGTCAGGGTTTGCAGCAAGAAGAGAATTAACTCACTCAGGGTTTCTGCTTTCTGAGCCCTGTCCTTAATGTTTTCATTAATGAACTACCTGATTTTGGCATGATCAAGACTAACTCCATGGAGCATAAGACCTGTCTGTTTCTTGACAAGCTGGCTTGGATGTCCATGATATATATATACATCCCTAAATTTATTCTTTGAGCCAGTGCAGTGCCTAAAAATGCACATGCTCATAGTACTGCACTTTTATATGTTAGAAAAAAACACTGCCTAATCAGAGCCATATGTCTCCTTCTTATAGCACTAAATTCTCAGGAAATGTAAGAATAAGCGTACCTCCAGTACTTCTTTTTCTGATATTCACAACAGCTAGTTGTGAAAAGGAACTGTCTTTTTTTTCCTCCCAAGTTCTTTAAAAAAACAAAGCCCACACAGTCATAATGGGTAGGTCCCAAGACAATCAGTGGTTTAGACAACAGCTTGGACAGTATTAACAAGGGACGATTTGTCATTGTGATGACATTTGACTTACTGTTGAACTATTGTTTGGTTTTAAGCTTTTGCAGTCTGACACTGTTTTATCAAAACATACAGAAAATTTGAAGGAAAAATATAGAGAAAAACATTTTCATTTCAATACTGTTTTTACTTAGTATGCATGCATAAAAATATTTTAGTAAGGACACAAGGCTCAGTTAACTGTTGCACTGCAGTTGTTTAGCAGTATTTTTAAATATAGTTTCTTCTTAATGCAGAAGCAAATACTCCCTAAGATTCTTTCTTAGAAATGAAAGTATCTCTGCTGCTGCAGTTGATGCCTTCGTAAGAAATGTGGGGCAGACAGATGGGTCCGTGAAAGTCTTAGACACCTGAGTTTATTAGTCTTTGTGAAACCCAACCCTTAGTTGAGATGTAAAAGCAGACCTAAGTTAAGGGATGTCAGATAGATAGGGCAGGGACTCTGAATTAGATTTTATCTCCTTAAACTAAAAAGATGGTGTTTTGGAAGAGGGCAGGAAAGTTTTTCAGAATGTCTTTTGGTTATCCAACTTTCTTGTGGCTGCTGACTTACTCTGTTTCTGTTTTCTGCCAGTTCTACGGTTCAAATTTTTTGTTTTTCGTTCATGAGAGAAATGCTACAGGTTGAAAAATTGTAAGGCTGTATATATTGGAGAGTTAAGCTGCTGTATTAGTCTTCATTCTGTGTAGTTCGTTGTTTGATTTGTCTTTCCCAGGGGTTGTATGAAGAAGCATTAACGCAATTTAAAAAAATTGAGGATACAGATTTTCAAGCCATGTATCAACTTGGTGTAATGTATTATGATGGACTAGGCACTGAAAAAGACCCTGTGAGTAATCTAGCTGCACACTTTTTACTTTTCTTCTAATATTAGCTGATAATTACTAAGAGCTTCTTTGTAAGCATGATTGTTTAGTTTAAAATAAAGAGCTTTTTGATTTAGAATTAGTTTCATAAAGTATAGATGTTTACAGAGCATCATTAAAAAGAGAGGGTTCTGGGTTGAGGAAGTTCTCAAAAATGGCTATAATAAAATAGATGTATCTGAAAAATATGGTAATTTGTATTTTAAGATGTAACTTCTAAGGGCTTGATTGTACATTGTGTGGAAGCTACATTTAAGGATTGCTATTTGTTACT
The DNA here is from genome assembly GCF_009829145.1 of Chiroxiphia lanceolata. Taxonomy (NCBI): domain Eukaryota; kingdom Metazoa; phylum Chordata; class Aves; order Passeriformes; family Pipridae; genus Chiroxiphia; species Chiroxiphia lanceolata. The sequence goes on from NC_045640.1 coordinate 33,657,894, forward strand.
TTTTAATAAGCAGTTCATATAAATGAAAACAAAGTGAGCAAAAATGGAAATCAATTATATTTCAAAATGTAAAACATCTGTTCCACAAAGACTTTTTTAAAGTACTTTCTATTCTTTTAGCACAGATGCTAAAGATGATTGTGCTTCTGTCAGCAGTTGACAGTAATATTTTTAAATTAGACAAATGAAAAACTACATTTGCAAGAAGTTGAGGAATTCAAACTGAATAATTATATTACAATAATTATATTACAAAGGAATGATTTGCTACATTAAGAGTTAATTTATCAGTAAAGATGATCTTAAAGAGTGGCATGAGGAAAGAATACAAGCAGGATGAAAGAAAGGGTAAATTACAAGACAGGAGGCCAAAAAAAAATTAACCAAACAGTATATCAGCAAATGGGACTCTTGTCTGGTGCTTACAGGATTGTCAGCAGAATGGAAAATATTCTGCTCAGGTTTAGAGGTGGTTCCTTTGTTCTGTATGCCTACATAATTACCACATGTATTTACTTGCAAATAAACATTTTAGCAGAGTTTCTTCCTTTTTTGTGTATTACAATATGGAAGCTGAATAACTGAGAAACCTTTTATAAAGCACTGTTTCTAGTGTATTTAAACAGGGTGTCCATGCTAAATCCTAGCAGTGTAAATCTTGTTTCAAAAATACTTTTGAGGTGCAGTTGCTCATATGCAATGTTCTCCATTTGTTTATTTAAGGTTATCAGGTTTTGTCCTTTATGAATCTAAGGTATTTTAAATGAAGGGACTTGAAAGTGTACTATGTATCACTTTACCTTCTGTTAAGACTGTTTTATGATTTCAGATACATTATGCAATATGAAAAAGTTCACAGAATTCTGAAATTGGAAGTGTTGCAAGTTTAGGATGCAACATGCATTTATGTAAGCAAAATAATATTTTTTAGAAAAATTTTATCAGTGAAGAAGAGTAATATAATACCAGATGAACATTTATGAGGAAATGTGTCACATTAAAAACATGTTGGGGTCAAAGATCTAGGGGCTATTAACTAAAGATCAGTTCTGCTTTGTTATGAACTACTTTCCTACCAGTATGCCTCAGCCTTTCTTCAGAGTGGAAAAATTACCTTTCTTGCAGAAGTTAGTGTGTTCTCAGATTCTTTATTTCATCCTCTTCACAGTCTGAACATAATAACTTCAATGGCTCAATTTTAGGAAAGGGCAGTGGAATACATGAATAAAATACTCAACTCTGATTCTCCAAAAGCAAGACACCTGAAGGTTGCAGCTGCATACAATCTTGGCAGGGCGTATTACGAAGGATGTGGTGTTAAGCATTCAACTGAAGAGGCTGAAAGGTAAGGGCAGTCAGTGATTTTCCTGACAAATTATAAGCTTCTGTGTTACTTAAACTTTGTTGTCCCCGTTTTCTTAGGTTGTGGCTTATTGCTGCAGACAATGGAAATCCAAAAGCAAGTGTAAAGGCCCAGAGTACTTTAGGAATGCTTTATTCTATGCCAGTTCTAAAAGATCTGAAGAAGGTAAAGTCCACTTGTACCTTTTGAAATGAAAATGAGTCCAAATTAATTTTTAATTTTATGGAAATATTACAGTGATATATTTGATTCTGAATTATGTATTTTAAGTAATTAAGCAACATTTAGCATTATCCATTTAAGCCTGTATGAACAGATGGCCAGAATCCCTCACACTGCTAGCCAAGATTTATTTATATTTTTTTTTTTAGTGAGAGTATCAGGAAGAATGATAGAATGGATTAAAGTTTTGTCACCTTTGGTAACCTTCAGAAATCAAGCAGGTGTCACTGATTGACAGCTCTGACAGTAAATGGAGCAGGTTTAAAAGCCTTACAAAGATTCTGCTTTCTTTTATGTATAAGCACTTCTTACAGGATGTTTGGTATAAAAGATTTTATGGAAACAGTATACAAGGAAAGCAGCTAAAGTAAATATATACTGCAACTTTGTGTCTCATTTAGGCCTTTTTCTGGCATTCAGAAGCATGTGACAATGGAAATCTGGAATCACAGGGAGCACTTGGCATTATGTATCTCTATGGACAAGGTATACCTCAAAACACTAAAGCTGCTTTGAAGTGCTTGAGAGAAGCAGCAGAACGTGGAAACATCTATGCTCAAGGCCATCTTGTAGAATATTATTACACTAAAAAATTTTACTCAAAAGCTGCTGACCTAGCCAAAAGGTGAAGTTAATTTTGCTTTATTTTTCATTATGGTTCATGCAAGACTACATAATCCAGATTAAAATTATTAATAAATTAATGCTCTTGTCTTTCAAACTCAAGAGATCTTTGAGATAATGAATTGCAAAACCTCACCTTTAAAGATGGAATATCCAATCACAAAATGAATACTATAAGGTTCTCAATTACTCAGTATGGTTAAATTTTTCTTTCTGATCCTCTAAAGCAAAACAGCCTTGAACTAGAATCCAAAGTAGATGTCCACACGCAAGCCTGCCTTTCTTGTCTCTTCAGTCCACGATCTCCTCTAGGCTCCTGCCTTCACCATTCCCTTTAAACGCCTACAATCATAGAATCCTCAGGTTGGAAGGGACCTCACAGATCACCTGGTCCAACATTTCTTGGCAAAAGCACGGTCTAGACAAGATGGCCCAGCGCCCTGTTCAGCTCTTTAAAGCTTGCCTCACCAGGTTAGCTAAAGATTCCCTTGCCTCTTTAGCCAAGCAGATCCCATCCCTCCCTAACGGGCTGTAGTCAAAGAATGCCCTGTTGTCATAAAATCCAAAACAGTCATGACAGCACCAGCCAGAAAGCCAGAAGTTTATTTGTATTATATGTCTGGTTTTGGCCACATCCTTCCACCTAACTGGTAAAATGGAAGAAAAGGTAACCTGGCACAAATACTTTTTGTGTACACCTCCAGGCCTTTGTAGTTTTCCTTGATTCTGTGGTGTCACTTGTGCCCACATGAGAGAGTAGCAAAGGGTCTGTGGCACCCTCTTGAAAGCTGTGGCACCCTCCCAGCAACATCTCGGACCTCAGCTCCTGGACAGCCACACACCCCTCGTGAGTCCCCCTCAGGCTGGCAGATGGGAGCCTCAGTGCCCCTTCATAGAGAGTCACCCAAGCACTCCACAGTGATTTTTGTGGTATCCACTGTGAACTCCTGGTAGAGTTTCTCCTTGCAGACTTTGCTTTCGGGTATCTAGAGCAGTTAAAGCTTCAGATCTGACTTTGGTTGCAATGCTGCAGGGTGGTAAAGTCCTGCTTTTGTGGATCACCAGGGTCCAAGGTGTCTCATTCTCTGTGGTGTCCGCCACAGGAGCATGATTCCGAAACCACTTATCTGTCTCAGCATTTCTAATACAAAGAACACAAGTATTCTTCCACTCTCCACCTACCCCATCTCAATATAATTTCTATCCACTGCCTCCCATCCATCAGTTCCTTGCTCTGTGGCTCAGTGTGCTTTGGTCTCATTCAGGAAATGAAAGCATTGATACTGGTGGGATCCTACAGTAAGCACTCTCAGCAGCACTGCCTGGGACTTAGAAGCAGCTGCTGCACACAGTGCCAAGTTATCACCCTTGAGCTCTTCATCAGTTGCTGCTTACGAGGATGCCATAACTGTACAGGCACTTTTAAGCCTGTACCACAAAACAGACATCTGCAGGCAAATGGTTTCTGGTGATTATCTTCTTGCCTAAAGGTACTGTCTGAGCCCCAGTTAGGCAGCACTGACTGGCCTTTTCACAGGCAGTCACTGTGGGACTCACTGCTCTACCTACACACTCCGCAGTGGCTTGTGTATTGAAGAAATAGCAGCTTTTGTGATAGGCTGCAGTATTTAAAATAGTCTGTATCACGTTTCTGTATCTTGAACTAGTCAGGGAGAACAAGAGCAATATTGGTGCCAGTTCTACAGCTGATAAACAGCACATTTCTGTGACAAACCTCCAGAGCTCAGTGTATAAAATCAATTTGTCAATCAGATTATTGATTTGCTGGAAATAAACTGCAGATAGACAGACTACTTGCACAAGCTGCACACAATAGCATTCACGCCTCTTGGGGTATGTTTATGAAACTGCTGCTGCCTGGCAATAAACAAATAACAACTTACCATCTTAAAGAAGCTGCATCCTGTATATGCCACCACATATACAGCTCTGGTAATTCATAAATTCAGCTATGAATGCTGTTTGCTATACTCTTTGCTGGAAGGGATTGTTTCTCTCTGAATTGCTGCTTTTCCTTCTTTTGCACTGTAAGTAGACTGATAGCTATTCAGTCTAGTCTAGCCTGTCTCGCTTGGAATGAATCCCCTCCAGTCAATGCTGCACAGTAGATTATTCACACAAGTAAACTGTGCATTTCATCAGCTGCAATTGTGATTGCACAAAATAGCAATGAAATCCCACAGTACAGTCAGAAGTGACAATTTCTGAACCAAAAGATACTACCACCATTAGAATTGCAGTTGGCCTTGAGGCAAAAATCTCAGCAGTTCAACCAGTAGTATCAAGTACCAATACCTTTTCTGCTAAAATTTGTCCTTCTATGTTCATACCAACTACATAGTTTGTTACATTATGTACAAGCATACAAACATTATGTTATTATGTACAGTATAACCTTGCCTAATATTTGAAGTCTGGATTAGCTACTGATACTTCACTTCAAATAATTTAGTTATCCCATATGGTTCTACTTACCCATTTCTGCGGTATGTTCTTGAAGTCAGCTGTGATGAAAGTGTCTTTGCCTGACTTGAGTGATATTGTTATCTGCATCAGCATCCTGTGGTGTATCTTTTGGAAAGGAAGCAAAAATGCTATGCATCAGGAAAAATGAGATAATTGGTTACTGTTGTCATATTTGAATGTTCTGGCAACTAAAAACAGTTGTGTTACTGTATTTGTTAATAGGACCAAATTAGGTGGGAGAATGTTGCTCTCAACACATTCAAGTGATTTAGCAGGCACTGGCTTGAAGAGGGCTAACTGGGAACAATATCCTAGTAAGGACTTGGAATTTTAGAACCGTCGAATCATGGAATGATTTGGGTTGACCCTTTATAGATCATCTGGTGGCAGCCCCCTTGCTGTGGGCAGGGACATCTACCAGATGAGGCTGCTAAATTACAACTGCCTTTCTTCCACATATAATTTCCATGAAATAATTTAATAGGAAAAATTAGTGTAAAATACGTTGCCTTTTATAACCAGTATGACTTCAAAAGTTATAAATTTGTTTGCTTTTTAATATCACCATATTCAAATAAGACTAACTTTAAATCAAATACCGAATAGAAAAATCCTCATAAGAGGCCGCATACATGTAAATTTCAGCTTACTTTGGCTAATACCAGAAATGGAAAGGAGGCATTGTCAAGGTTATATATGGTCAACTTTAATTATAGCTTCAACTAGCATTATCTAACCTATTGTTCTAAATTCCACAATAGGACTACAGAAAACAATGACATCAATATGCTAGCCAAGAAAGCTGATTGCCATCCAACATATGTAGCCAAGGGGGTTGCTATGGCTGCTTTCTACTTGGCTAGATGCCTCCAGCTTGGCCGAGGCATAAAGCAAGATCAAGATGCTGCTAAAAAATACTATTCTAAGGTAAGTTGAGAAAGTCTTACAGACTAATTTATATCTTATGACCTTGGATTTGAGTCTTTCAACTTGCTGTTCTGTTAAAAACTCCAGCATTATTGTATTAAAAAAAAAATCTAGGCAAGAAAAGGTATAGTGATAAAGTATATTGAAAACTACTAAAAATTGTCTTGAAAGGATGCTATCTGGCCACTTGCTTAAGCAAACAAAGCATTCTACAAAACCAACAAAAAAAATCCATGGTAATCACCACAGCAAAGAGCTTGGTAACTTGAAAGATAAATTAGCTTTAAAAATTTGAATAATTCTATCCCAAATCAATTTGCTTTCTGTCATTCTCTAAAACTGAAACATCATTACTTTTCCTCTACTTTAGCTTCTCTAACAATTATAACCTTCATTAACAATACTTAAATTGGCCATAGCATGTTAACTGTACAATGACACCTACTTAAAGTTAAAATCCTTTTTTTTTTAACTAACTTCCCTGCTGTGGTTTTGGCATACCTTTCATAGACTCAGTCAGTTTTGAAAGAGGTGAGAAACAGAAGATGGGCACCTCCTAAGGGTACTGAAATAGAGGATGGAAGTGAATGAAACTAATCCAGTCTGTAAGCAGATTTATGTTTCTAACTGAAGCCAGCACAGGCCATGCCAACAGAATTTAAAAAAATAAACCCACGATTAACACTATAGTCAAGTATACTAATTTTAAATTTTATTGTAGCTATAAACCAGAACACTTGTATTCTTTGTTTTCAAAGGCATGCCACCTGGATCCTGCTGTTGCCTCTGACCTTGAAGTGGCAGCTAATCTTGGGAGAATTTAGCACTTCCTTTAACTATGACTGGTATATAAATGTATTTCCTACAGTAAATCCTCATTAATCTCCAGGAATTACAGACTGTGCCTTACTTATTGCTTGTTTTCAACTTTCTCTAAATTCTTATTTAAAGCAATTTCCTGATTGATTTAATCTAAAATAAAGAAAAAAGCTCACACTCTTTCTTTAACTGAGATGAAGCCAAGGCAGACTTTTTAAAATAGTATTAAAGACCTAAAGTTTTATTAAGGACATTTATCTGGGAACAGATATATTTTCTTTATGTCATACTGCTATATAGCACATGAATCAAACCAAAACCAAATAAAAATACTTTTTTCTTTTCTGCATATGTAGTGTTTCTTTTAATATTCTGAAAAGTTTCAACCCAAACTTGTCTAGTTTTCACATACAATCCATTCCCAGGCTATGGCCATTTTTAAACCTTATCTTTGTTAGCGGTATGTATACTTTCTTTCACATGCTTTCTAATGCATCCAGATCTACTTAAGTGTCTTTACACCTTTTACTCTTGGATTGCAGAGATTTGAAGTTGGAAACTGGCCTGTAAGACACTAAGGTTTACAGTTCAAGCCATGCCAGCTTGTAAAACTAGAAAATACTACTTACAGAACTATGGGGAAAAAACCTCCAAACACAAGTAAGGAAATATTCAATATACATTCTCAGCATGAAGCCTGTTCTCCTTTATCCTTCATATTGCATTTACATTGCCTCTGTTTGTGTTAGAAATTATTAAAAACCTTTTGGCTAGGAGTATGTCTGAGCAATGTCATGCTCAATCTTTTATCAAAAGATACTTTGATTAACCACTAGTAAAACTTAATTGCTATGGTAAGCTTGCACATTTCTAAATACCCACTTACTTATAAAAGTTTTTAAGTGCTGAATTTGGCTTGCTTCTTAGGACTGCCATGACCTAAAAACTTTCCTGAATCTGTTGGAACAGAAAGCTAGATATTACTAAATTGTTGATTAAATATAGAATACAGATAGTGTGTACCTTACAATAAAGCCAATTTTAACTGCAAGTAGTTTTTCTAAGAGCACAACTGTAGTGAATTGAAAAGACAGTAATGAGTGTCACCTTGGGATTTCTGATGATGTTTAATTATTTAGATGTGCATTAAGACCATATTTACATATTTTTACATAAATTAAAAAAATAACCAAAAGCAAAAAACCACTGAAGACAGTTTCCTTTCCTGGTATAAAATAAGGGAAATTATCTGAAGGTTGTTTGAAAGTGGGGTATTTGAATAAAAGAGCCCTGAGTAATATCAGGGAAGTTATTAGAATGGTTTAATTAAATGTCTGCTTGATCATTCATAGAAGCAATTCATAAGCAGTGATCTCTGAACTAACATTTAACACAGGCATTCTGTTAGGACATACCAGTTTACAATACATAATTTTGACACAGACTTCAAAGCAATGTAGATATTTCTTATGAAACTAGTGCTGTCAAACTCATTCATTAGTTGTCAGTACAGCCTCACTATCAAATACTGCAATCCAGTTGTGATATTTATTGCTTACAAATGCTTCAAACTACAGAAAATCTTTGGTAAAAACAAAATTGATAAAATTTTCACAATAGCTTTACATGTAGTATTGCACAACAAGGCTTTTTCAATACACAAGAAAAAAAAAGAGGAATGCTCAGATCCTCAGTGAGGAGATTAGAACTGTACAACATTCATTAGTTTTCCACTATAAGCAAAATTTCTTTTCATAAATGTTTAAAATATTTTCTGGTTTCTTTCAGCATATATGAACATTTATTTTTCAATCTATATTTGAAACAGAAGAGTAGTCAAATAGAACAATTTAAATAAAAATTGGCAGCTATACAGCATTGTTTTGTCTACCCTACTACAGCATCAGATCTTTTCAAGTCTGTTTACTTCACAAAAAACTCAAGAGGAAAGAAAAATGCTAAAAATGATCATAGTCCTCAGCCCTCTATGGAAAAGAGGAAAATAAGTTTCATGTCTATTATCGAACATAGACATTTCTCTAGTGGTCCAGTTGTGCAGATTCAAACCTAAGTGGCATTAAGCTGCTCTAAATGAGCTCTCAGCTCAGGACACAGTTCAGTTAGCAGCAGTTCCAGCAAAACCTGAAAAAGAGAAACAAGTTAAAATTATGCAGGTGCCAACCAAATGAGAATTTGTGCTTCCCTTCTGTCATGTTTAGAGCATCACAGATAACAGAAGCATGTACATTCCATTCTATTCATCATTCATGCAACTACTTTCCTTTCATCCTGAAGTTAGCACTTGCCCTAGAGAAAACATGGAAAATGTCTTAAGGCTGAAAGGAGGCAAGTGCAAAGGGCAGCTGCTTTCAGATGGGGATTTCCCACCCAGTATAAACTGTCGCTGTTCTGCCAAAGACTCTGCAGCATGATAAGCAAGCACCAGAGCCTGCATCCCATGCATCTCCTCAACAGGCTGCATCCTCTCCAGTGCTAAGGCTGCACTGTGTGATGGTCTGGTGCCCAAAATGAGCCAGAAGAGACCGACTGAGCGTGAAGGCATTATACTTAGATCCAGCTGCATGCTCCAACATAGTCTCACCAACAGCTGAGGAGTGGACTTTTGGAGTCCTGTCATGTCCTAACTACAAGCCAGTCCTGGAGCCCTCCTTCCCTAGGATTCTGCAAGATATATTTATTTTTCTAAGCTGTATGAAGAAATTAGTTTGCACCTTATGAAGTCAGGAAAGTTGGATGTGGTAGAGGATCTCTTTTAGATAAAAGCAATGCTGCTGTTAAACAGCCTTTTGTTATTTAAACTTAGGGGATCAAACCAAGTACATTTTTCTCACTTATTTTAATAACAAAAGAAGTTACTTGCACACAGACCAATAGTTCAAACTAAATCACCGGCTTTAATACTGAGTGAATAGAGCTCAGCAATTAACAAGATCATGAAGTTAAAAAGCTATTTTGCTGGTTACTTACATAAAGTAGATGCTTGTTAGCCTTCCTTTCTTGCAACGCATTGAACACTTTCACTACACCATGACGGGCATTTTGTTGTCCAACAAGATTCTGCAGAGTATCTGTAACAAATGTTACTTCAGCTTATATTGCTTTACTCCTGCTAGGCAAAACCTCCAGCCTATACTACTACCCAGAATCATAGAATCGACCCCATCAGGGTTGGAAAAGACTTTTAAGATCATCTGGTTCAACCATAAGGACCCATAAAGGAGGGGAAACAAAGCCACTGCACTTCAGTGGCCCTTGGTTACAAGATACACAGTGTCTAGTCAACAACATTTTAAAAACATGGGTAACTTAGGTCACAGCTTGAAAAGATATGTATCCTTATTCTCAAGTCACCCAAGTTAGATAATAGTGTGTGAATCTCAATGACAATGCTTCACATGTTTTAACATGACATATAGTATGCTTTTTTGGTAGTTCACCTCACAGAGTCAAGTTTAATCTCATACATCATCTCATATATCACTTTAATTACTTTCACCAACAAAGACAGAATTCCTACAACAGTTAAAAAAGATTTAGCACTTGAATTGCTTCTCAGTCTTCACAGAGAATACTTCCCACAAGTAAGCAGTTCAGAGAATTCTGTGTCAATTATTTACATTTTGGATTAAATTAGAGAATAAATAGTGATCCAATGCTCCACCATTAATCTAAGGTGCATTCAGCTATGTCCTGTCATATGGCTCCAAACTCAGAAACAAACAAACAAACAAAAAAATCAAACAAAACCACAAACTGTGGAAGGCTATCTAGATAAGAAGGTAAGTACATAACACAGGGAGTAAAGGGAGAGTTGTTTACACATGAAATAAATATTTTGCATGCATACCTGCTGCTTTTTTGCAGTAAAATTTGATTCAACAACCTAATGCACAGAGTATCTCAATGAAGTCATAAAAGAGCTCATCTCTTCAGATGAAGAGGAGAAAAAAGCATTCAAGCTATGTTTAAGTGCATTTCCAAGTGCTAAAAGTAACGATATTGTTTCTTCCCAGTTAGGAGCCTTTGGTTTGCATGATCTCTGAGGAGTCAAAAATATATAACTGGACTTGTGGTCTGTGAATGGGACAGGATGGAGCATCTCAGAATGCTGCCCCAGAAATGTGCTGGCTCAAGAGGAAGCTGCCTAGGCTTGGGAGATAAGGGTAGGCAAAGGAGAAAACCCACTCAGTCTAGGATCTTTTTCTGTCCAGGCTGCAGGTCACTCTAACATTCAGCGCTCTGAAATTTCTTATCAGAAATGGACAGCAACACACAACTTGACATTGTGGGTAGACCTCTCTCTCCAACTTTGAAATAAAAGAGGAAGAAGTAATTAGGGTGGTGTGACTCTCCTATTTGTCATGTACTTCCAGGTAGCAGAACCACCTGGTATTTGCTCACAGAAAACCAGCAGAGAGAAAGTCTTGATTGAGGTTCCTTGATGAATATTACACACAGAAGTACAGTAATACTGGATTTTGCATCCACCAATATCTGAATTCATGCCCTTTACCAGACAGGGAGGAGAGGCAAAGAATAAGGCCAAAATTATCCTTATTTATGCAAATAATCATGATTTAGAACTCTAAAGGAAAAATAATTTGATTAACCTTACTAGCTACTCAATCTGCGACTAAGCAGAATAAAAGTGATCTCACCTGGAATGTTTTCAAGCAGTTTTTGCTGTGCTCTCTGTTTTGTCTCTTGCTTTTGTTCATCGCTCTTGGCTCTCGGTGGTGGTGCTAACTTTCCATTTGGCCAAAAAGCATCTCGAAACACACCAATGTAGTAAACAAGCATTGGTTCACTGAACATCCAGTGTACAGTGTCACGGATTTGCCTGTAAAGAAGTGTTGAAGGGAGCTCATCAGAGTTCGTCTTTGTTTTATGCAGATTTATTCTTTTTACTTTTAAAACACACACTGGAACTACATTTCAGGGATGGGCACTACAAAGGCTCCACAGGGAAAAGATGTAAAAATCAGGTAACTAATTGTAGCAAACTCCAAACTAGTTGCATGCACAGATGTGCCTGCTAGGATAAAGACAAAGTTTTGATAGAAGCACAGTAGGTTCCCTCACAGATAGCAAAAAGCACATTACTGAAGGGATTACAAATGGAGATAGCAACCTCCTCCTGGGACTGCAGCAGTCACTGTAGCCTTCAGCACCAAGAGTCTGAGGCAGAGAGCAGGCACTACTGCTGTGCCACACTACAGCCAAAACCCTTAAAATCTATAAATGTAAAAATTCAGCCTACATGTAAAAAGCTATATAGCAACTTCATATGCCTACTGTGCTCACACACTCTGTCCCTCTCTGTCCTCTCTCAGACATTGTCCATCTTAGTTATCAGCAGTGTATGCAAAAATGAACCAATCAATTTAAAACTCACTGAGTGTATACTGTCAGAGACCACTCCAATTTACTGCTATGTAACATACATAAAAGGCTTTAAAAACCACACTGGCATGTGCAAATTTAGTCAATGACTGGACAAAGAATAGGTTGTTCTGCTGGTAGAATACTTTTCCAAATTTTTTCTGAAATAAAAATTTCTGAAGTAAAAATACAGCTTTCCAAATGAAAGTGTGTGTATAGACAGGCACACTGACTTCATAGCCTCATTCAGGCCTCACTTGACAAAGATAATTCCCATATCTGTGTTTTCTCTAACCAACATATTTGTAAATTGAACTGTGTAAAACAAATGCGGATTGTCATATAAAACAGAATGTCCCAATTATTTTTTTAATAATTCTACTCTCAGCCTTTTTTCCTAGAACAACAATGAAGGTTCATTTAAAGCACCAGTTACTTACTTGTTGATAGTTCTTCCAAAAGTGACTTGTACTAGTGCAATTAATGTTTTTCTGACCCATTTGAACACTAGAACAATGAAAAAATTATGAAAAATGATGACCAAGAAGTTAATAACATTACGGAACCCATGATCATGTCCAAAACCTTCCCCCTGTCACCCTCAAACCAAAACCAAACAACCTATCCCTACAGTAAACACATTGTGATAACCCTTTCTAAGATTTCATTAACTGTACAGGTCTCATTTTTCTTGATTGCTTTCCTTGTAGTGTTTGCTATATGATTTTTAAATCTTGCAGATTACATAAATATATATAATTTCCATTTTAGGTTATACTGTAAACTTTTATGTTTAAGAATATTTCAAGTTTATGGAGCCATACAACTACCCAAACCCCTTTTCTGCCTACAAAAACACAAATGTCTTCAAAATTCTCACCTTTTTGTACCTGCTAGTATAATGTACAGCAGTACCATTAAAATTCTGAGAACATTTTCACTCAAATAAAGCAAGCAGTCAGCTTTCCATTACTAATAAAGGAAACAAATGTGAGTGCTTCCTAGTAATTACTGGTTAATCTTTCTTTCATGCTGTTCATTATCAGCACAATAAAGCCTATATTTGGGAGATACATCTGCCATTTTTGGAAGGTGCTGTATTTTGTAATAGTTACCCTGTAAATCATTTTATAGAGCACCATGTGTGGCTGCACATTCAAATAGAAACAAAAATAGTTTTTCTTTATTACCATCATTCAGTTACATAAAGGAGAAAAAAAAATTCTAGCATTTAAAGATGCCACAATTCTAGCATCTTTTCCATTATACAAATTGTAGAGCTAAAGTGCATATATAATTCATTTTAAATGGATATTAAAATTGTATTTCTTTGCCCAAGACATGTTCTATAATAAAGCCATCATTCCTTCCTCAGAATTTATATATTCTAAAAAGCATCCTATTTACAGAAAACATGCTACTATTCTTTTCCGTTTTTTTCCTAGACTTTTTTTCATTAAGAACTTAATTCTAAATGCAAATGCTCTCCCCTATCAGCTAAATTTTTATTATTATTTTATATTGGAATTTCACTTTTGAATGAAAGCTCCAAAGTTATGAACTACTGAGGAACAGCTTGGTTCCAAACAAACAAACTGGCTATAGAGACTGCAAGAACATTTCCGCTTATTGAAACAGCAGAAAAATCCAAATTACAAAGTGCCACAGATTTCTGAGCCAACAGATTCCAATAGCAATTAAGCAGGTTCACAGCTTACTTCCTCGCAGTTCAAAAATCTCTCCAATCAGCATGAAACATGGTTCAGCAAGAGAGTCCTTTTTCCCATCCACCTCCTCTCCATAGTCCGACAGGTCACTATCCTCTTCTGTTTCTTCCTAGAAAGAGAGGCACAACATGGGTATGCACTGCAGTTCCCCATCCTTCATCTAGAACGGATTTAGTTACTGCCATGCTCTGGGAAGGAGCACAGCCAGTCATCTCACAAAAGGGCATTAGGGCCAACAACTGCTGCTGGCAGGACCTGGCAAACAGGAACCTCGCTCAGGATTTCGTTCGCGAAGCCTAGCCATGATTGCCATCAATGTATTTGAAAAAACTCTTTTTATTGTCACCCACATTTCTGGCAGCTTCAACTCCAGCTGAGCTTTGGCTGCACAAATTTTCTCCCTGCAGCGGCAAGCAGCATCTCTGAATTTTTCCCATATCACTTGATCTTGCTTCCACTGGGCATACACCTTCCTTTTTTGCCTTACTTCCAAGAGAAGATTCCTGTTCAGCCAAGCTGGCCTTCTGCCTCGCCTGCTTGACTTCCAGCATTTGGGAATTGCTGCTCCTATGCTTTTAGGAGGTCATGTCCAAAACGTGACTAGCACTGATGGACCCCAGCATCTGCAAAAACATTTTCCCAGGGGATCTTACTTACTAATTCCTTGCTTTGTTTACTTATTTTTTCTTTCCCATATTTCTTAACTATTTCCTCCTACATGTTCACATAATACAATATACACGCAGCCTGGCTTTTGTCTTGAGGATGTTTTTCAATTAAATAGCAAAATACAAATAGCTGCACACTTCTATGCTTCTATGCTACTTCTTAACAGTCATTTTAGTGAATGCACTTTTGGTTTTAGAACTGCAGTACTTCTATTGAAGTCCAAATCTAGTTTTTCCAACTTTCTTTATATTTATTACTCTGAAATGAGGCACACGCATTCAGCATCTAGATGCAAACAGAATGTAATTTTGAAAAATGTATATAGAATTTTCTTATTTCTGAGAGATGCAAGACCACCTCTCTGCCTATTAAGAGGCTAGAACTGTACCTGTTCCCCAAACTCCAATTATCCTGCAGAAGACCCATCCACTGCAGACAAATACAGCATGTAAGAAATTAATTATTTCATATGAATTTTGTATAACATATAACTAAAATGGGGAACAGAAACAACTCCTTGAAGGTTGCATATCTGCAACATGAGCAACACAGAACAGAGTGCCATGGAATTATGGCTGATTCTAGTCAATAAGCTATTTCAGTCACTAATCTATTATTCATTGCATTTTGATAGATGTGGGGTTTTATGGTTTAATATCAAATTCTCCAACTGGTTTGTCCACATAGGTTCCTGCCTGCATTTCCAAATTCCCTCAGTAAGCCTGCACTACTTGCCAATGTTTTTGGTCAAAACTAGCTTTGCTTCAGAAGTTGTCATAGAACTATTAAGGACACACAGTTCCTGCCAAGAGAATCTTCCCAAGAGAGAATTATTTTTACGTGCCAAAGCTCCTCTGAAATATGCATATCAAGACCTCAAAAAAGAGGCAAATTCCACTATAAAAAAAAATAAACAATCCCACATGGACTATAATTTGTTTATTTGTGATAGCTTATACATTTGCCTTTATGCATTTATCAAAGGGCTGGAAACTTATTTTGTTAATAAACACCTTTTAAATTCATAGCTAGCTTTATTTTTGACTCTTCGTTCACTTCCAGTAAATTACAAATCACTTTTGGAAATGTCTTCCAATATTACCTACCATTCAAACACTAATGACTTTCCCTGCTTACTTTGTATAAGTAATTAAATTTGGGAAGATTACTTTTCTACTACTTACCTCCTGATGAGAAAACAAATCACCAGGAAGTCGTTCAAGAAATGAGGAGAGTGAAAAAGATGACTTCTTTCCTTGCACATCAATAACTTTGAGGTGCTCTGGGGAAGGGCTCAAGAAGGCATAAAGTGCTTCACTCTGGCAGAGTCTTTCATCAGAGAGTAATTTCTATGAAAGAAAATAATTACTGAAACATGTCAATTAAACATTTCTTGTTAAGGAATAAGATGTGTCAAGCCATCCACTATAACCAAGTAAGTCATGGCTCAGAGGCAGTGTGAGGAAAAAAAAAAATCCATCTCTCACAAAGATACTATAACAAGCTAGGTCTAAAGTACTGGAACTATTAAGATTGAAGTTTTTAATCTTACAACTTTCTTTTTTTAATAAAAGTTCTCATTTTTAAGGAATTTGTTGAGAAGTGTTGTAGCTAAAAGTGGCAATTACAGGATTCATTACTTTTGATTTCTTAATTAACTGAAGTTTAAGTTAACTTACCACTGGAGGAATGGTTACTATCAATCAAACTTATCTTAACTTCAGGTATTTTAGACAACTTTGACATTTATATCAAACCTTACATCTGACCCATTTGTTCTAGACTCTCTCTTTAGGCAATAAAGAGACAACATTCTCTCAATTCTGCTGCTTAGATATCTGTTGGTTTTGGTTTTGTTTTCTTACCTGCAGAAAGTTATTAAGCTGGTTCTTGGATTTCTCCATGAATTTCTGGTCTATGGATTTGAAGGGCAGCTTGCTGAGAGAAGGCAACTGAACTTTTTTTAATGATGGAAAACACTGTGTAGGAGAGAGGAGAGCTCACTTAACATGCGTGTGGAGAAAAAGACAACTGGTTCAGAATAGAAATGAAGAGACCCTTTTGTATTCTCATCTCCCTTCCACACCCCTCTCAGTACCCTGAAAAACACCTCCCTTACCCACTAGAGGCTTCCCTTCCCACTACCATCATCTATCCCTTATCATACAGAAAGGTTAAAGCGCTATAAAAAGAAACATTCTCTGTCCCCAAAAGCTGTCATTTCTAATACTTCCCTGGAAACCAGAGACAAAATCTAGTTTTTACAGTCAGCTCTTCCATGACAGTGAAGAACATATAGCATTCTGACATTGGGTTAGTCCAGTAAAACATTATTAAGAAGGAAAAAAAAAATTATAAAAAAGTCTTATAAGCATCTCTCTCTGTAAGAGACCAGAAATATTCAAACAGAAAACTAGCTCTAAAAGGCTAAAAGCCAAAAGGCTGCATTAAAACTGGCAGTATTAAATTTTTATCATTCTGACAAATTCCAGAAATTTGTATCTTCTTCTTCCCTTAGCTGAGATTCGTACCTCACTGAGTTTGCGGTGTAGGTTCTGAAACTCATTGAGCTTCCTGGGAACAGTCCAGTTCTTAGTTTCAGCTCCACCAACTTCTTGTAAACTCACCATGACAGAGTAACAGGGCACTTGTTCTCCATTCTCTTCTAAAACCTTGTGGGGAAGAAACCAGCAGATAAGCTATACTACACTGAAAGTAAAACAGTGGAACATTTGAGCTGCCAGATGACTGGCTTGCAAACTCAGTCATCATCAGTCCCATGCTTCTCTTGAGATTTGAAAGCTACATATGGAGCAACACCCTTAATGAACTAAACTTCACCCAAATGCTGTGCCAGTCCTGAATCAGTCCTCTAGCTAACCACTATGGTACCTCACATAAAGCTTAGCAATGCTGTCCACCAGCAATCAAATCTCACTGACATGTCTTATTCAAACAGCTGAGTGTATTATTTTGGTTTTTAAGGTCTCTATCGTATAGCTTTCTGGTTATCAATACTCCATTCTGGTTATCAATACTCCATTCTGGTTATCAATACTCCATTCTGGTTATCAATACTCCATTCTGGTTATCAATACTCCATTCTGGTTATCAATACTCCATTCTGGTTATCAATACTCCATTCTGGTTATCAATACTCCATTCTGGTTATCAATACTCCATCTCTCCTATCTGCGTTTACCTGAGTGTTCTCCCTTTATTCCTATGCTTCCTTCCCAGTGCCCTGTTGAGTTTTATCCACATGCCAGGCACAGCAGCTCTGCAGCTGGGCCCTGTGACAGCTAGTGCTGTCTCAGTGATTTCTCTACTCACTTGAGCCATTCTGCACGTATAGAGGATGTGGTATCCATGCAGTGTTTATGTCTGAGGGACTCACAACTTTACAAAAATACTAATGAATCAAACTCTACAATCCTCAGTCAGAGGAACGAGAACCAATTAACCACATTGTGCAAATGGGAAAACTATAGCAAAGAAGTTAAGCAATTTTTCTTGAGACCAGAGCAGCAGTGTGACCACATTATTTCTTCATTTAATGTAAGAACTGACATAAGAATTTCATCCTTTTTGTTCTATTCGTAAAAGATTTTTGTTTACTTATTTTGAGGAGACAGCTAAATTGATTATGAAAGGCAAATAAGGGAAATGCATAAAATACTTAACTCTAGGAAGGCCACTTTCACAATCTTTTTGAAGAAGTTATCATTTTCAAGCTTTTTGTAAAGAACAATTGAACTAATCTAATTAGGATAAAAATAAACTTTAAAATTCATATAATTATGACACATTTTCTGAGAACCCTGTAAAGGCTGTAAAGGTCTGACAACGCTTAATGCTATTGATAGATAATTTGACAAGTGACTACATTACCACTGTAAAAGACATGCAGTTAAAATGTACCTTCATATTTTTAGGCCATTCAGAGCTGTACATGGAGAATATTCCCTGTGATTCCTAAAGCTGCATATGGACAACTGGGAAGACAAATCTGAGGCCCAGATTTCACATAATCTGTGTAAAAAAGCTGCAGCAGAACCCAGACAGAATACAAAGCACCAGCTTGAATGCCTGAAGATATGCCTGTTTCTCAGTGCAGCTATTTGGGGAACTGCCTATCTCCTGCCAGAGAACTGCAGACAGATGCTTGAACAGCCTCCAAAATACAGGTTAGAGAAACACGGCCCAGAAGAACTGGGATTGTGTGGGACAGTCTCTACCCTGTGTACCCCTGAGCTAGACTGGATCTGTGCTCACCTACAAGCTGCAAACACCTCCTGGCTGCAACTTTTGAATACTGGGAGATCAGTGCTGAAATTGCTGATTAGAGTCATGCCTATCATTCTCCATTCTGCATTTGTTCCCAGGGCAGGGATTTGCATGTGAGTAGGGTCATCTGAACTGTAATTGTCAGGAGAGAGTCACTCCTCTAGAAGCATATTCTCAAAATGAGAGGACTTAGTACTTCTGCTTCAAGTTAGGATCCATGCGCAAAATTATTTAAATTCTGATTACTAGATGGAGACATATTACAACTTTCTTCAAGTACCCTCAAATACTCTTATATAAATACTGAAAGTCTTCAGAATCTTCTTAAGAATGCAAAATTCTTGATCAACTTATGTACTTATGCATTTGTTTTTCCAAATTATGAGTCAAATGGAAAACATAAAGATGGGATGTTAGGAGGTCTTCTAAACCAGAAGAACTAGTCCTCTGCTGTTAACAGGCACCATCTCATACAACTGCTATCATGAATAAATTCAAACTAGAGAGCCCTATTCCTCAGATTCTCTCCCTTCTGCTAAGTTAAGCAAATGAAAGTGCTTTCAGAATCACTTCTCATGGGAGAAGTTCCTCACTCAAGGCCCCCAGGCCTTTTTCCACTGGGCAGCTTTCTAGTCACCTCTTACCTGGGTGTGGGGTGTGGTAACAGTAAGAAATACGCAATTTTTCCCCTCTTATTCAGATCTACAAACTTCCTTCCTTATGAAAGCAATAGATTTTTTTAAAAGATGTTATGCTCTGAAACAGTCATTCTTTGGACAAGGGAGACATGGGGTTGTTTCAAATCTTAGGTAACTCTATTTTTTTATGTGCTATCTATTAACTGGTTTAGTAATCAGTTTAAAAGATCAATGACTGGCTATTATACTTTCAGCTTATTTCTATATCCAAATTTACTTTTACTAAGCTTTACTGCAAAACAATAGGGCTACCAAGTTTTTCTCTCTCTAAAATCACAGAGGTACATCCTGGGATTAGCAACAGCATATTTTGCAGATAGGAAGACAGTGTCATCTTCTCATGCCCCCTGAAATCAGCTGCAGCCAGAATATTCTCAAGCAATTAATTAACACAGATAATTACAGCATACATGTTTTCTCCAGCCTATCCTTTGAAGCACAGAGCCACAAACAAGACAACTAATACAAACCTACAGTTCATTACCTATTCCAGTACTACTTATAAGTTATAGTTAAGGCAGCAAGTAATTAGAAGCCTCTTCCAACCTCCATCTTATTTAGCCAAACTACTTTCTCTTCTGGTAGTATGGGAGACACTGGACAGTTGTGTATGGTGCCCCTTACCACAAAGCTGCCCTTCTCCAGTTTTGCTGCACACAGCATTGCCAGATTTTAAAACTATGCTTCAAAAACTACAGATAACTCTTAAAAGACAACTTAAGAGCTTCTCAACTCTCAACTGTGTCACTTGCAAACAGCGTTAAAACAAATCCAAATCCAGATGTTTGCACATGGAGAATTTGGTTTTAAAAACGTCACCTTAAGTTTTTAACCTGTTAGATTTATTTCTTCTTTTACAGACAATGACTTTAATTGTTAACAGATCTATCACTAGCTTACAAGAGCTTAAGACACAACCAAATAAACTCAACAGCACATACTTTTCCTTCAACAAAAAGTTACCTCAAGATAACCACTTATATTTGTTTCAGGAACATTTTCTTAATGACGTAGGAAGGCAAGCCAGTAGAGACCCAATTATTCTTTAATTCTCTGTAGGGATACGGTCAAGAAGATCGTTTATGTTCCTGTTACGTACTACATAACAAGCATTCGCTGATTGGCAAGTGTTAGAGAGCTAGGAGATGGTAATACTTGTTTTCATTACGAATTTTTTTACATTCATTCTACAATTGTCTGCTTACGTCCAAATGGAAAAGCAGAACAAGACAAAAAAAAAAATAACTTCATCTTACAGATATAAAGCACTTTCTTTCTGGGTATTCTAGTCCCCTGAAATTGTACTGCTATTAAATATAATGCTACAAAACAATGAGTGTAAGTACTGCATCTTTGAGACACAGCAGAGACACAACTGCACCCAAGTGCGATAGCATGGTAATATAACAGGAGACAGTTCTCATGGAAAACAATGCCTCCAAGATAGCAAACTGTCAAAACCAGTTTATGTTCATGCAGGTAATTTTTATAACTCCATTACAACCGTGTTTGAAGAACAGAAATTTTGTATATGCATCACAGTAGCCACTGGGAAACAAGAGGAACTCAGAAGAGGGTTCCTTCCACCACAAGTCAATATTAAGTATAAACGGTGTACACAAAGGTATAAGGAAAGTAGCTATGCATTTTTCCTCCACTTTTCATGCAAGTTTGAACTGACTCAGAAGACAAAAAGCCATAAAAAAATCCCATACCTCGCCTGAGACAATGAAGGCTTTCCACATGCCAAGATTCTCACACCACCAGTCCGTTCTTGCAATGTGCAGCTGAAGGTCACTGTGCTCTCTCTCCATCAGAGTAATTTCATCTTTCAGCTTAGAAACAATCTGAAGAGGAAAGTTTATTGCTTACAATTGGTAAGAAAAAGCTCATGCAACATGCCTAGTTGTGTCCTTGAGGACAGTGTTCATAAAGAAAAGGTACAAAAGCAGAGGGAGAACAATTCACATGGATTAAAAAAAAATAAAAAAATCGAAAGCGATTACAAACAAAACACAGACTTTACAATGATACTGGATCCATTTTACTATTCTGTTCCAGAAAGGTATATATTTTCAAAGACAAAGAATATTTTAGAAACAAAAACATACAGGGAAAACCTCACTGCTTTAGTAGGACTACAATCCCTGCCTCCCCAAGAGCTTAAAGTATAGAAAGAATATAGCTATTATGTTTCAAGAATGCAAATGGAACTTAGAAGTGATACATCCATGTGAATGGAACAATACATAAAGGTTTAGTCATACAGAATGACAGAATGGCTTGGGCTGGAAGGGGGACACCCCAGAAGAGCTGCAAACAGATTTTCAGCTGTCTGCAGTAACCTCTGGCAGAAGGAAGATGTGCAAGGGACAGAGGGAATAGTTAGCCAGGGTAGCCTCAAATGCTAGTGTTCACACCTTTCTCTTAGAGGTAGCTATCCTCAGAGGTGGGGTGGCAGAGAACGAGTCAACTTCTATTCAGACCAGCATCTTACCATTCACCCTGAGTGAAGGAACAAATATACGAACAATCCAGCTCCTGAGCAATGACTAATGCCCAGGTACATTTTTGTCACCCAAAGCAGGAGGTCATTTTAGGGAGATGCCTTGGCTATTTGTTGGTCTCACCCACCGTCTACCATTTGCAACCAAGCAGTCTCAGTACACCTGACAAGCTTGGCCCACCTGCGTCTGAACGACACTCCTGTAATATCACCTCCGGTAGCAATGCAAATGAGTCGGCCTAAGCCATATGCAAATCACTTGCTTCTCCTGGAACATTGTCTCAGACTGCTTAACTGTTTCACTTCGCAAGAGAAAAGGAGATTTGTTTGTTTGTTTTTAGCCCAAGTCCAGAGTGCTGAAGTTTCATATCCCTCAGAATTTTTCATCTGATGACAGTGTGCTTTCTCCTAGTTCCTAATAAAGGAAATCAGTCACTTTTATAGGTTTGGGGCTTTTTTTATCCCTTTATTCGACCAAATCCGTCACAGCTGGGTTATGGAGCTGTGCTGTGCTCTTCACAGCCAGCAGAGGGCGCGGGAGTTGACCAGCACATCCCTCCGCGGCAGCGCTGCAGGAGAGGCAGGGACAGGACACAGGGTGCCACAAGGAACTACACGGACTCGGCAGGGCAGGGAGGGAAGGAAGGAACACTATTTCCCACCGACAAAGCAGCAAGAGCACTAAGAGAGTGGTCGTTATTCCACGGCAAACAAAGCAATATAAATCATATCTGCAATTTTAGTTAAAATAGCTTTAAAAAAATTGAAAAAATAAACAATTAAAACAGCTCTGATTTCGCCTCCTATTTAACAACTTGATTGAAATAGCAATCTGACCTGTGCAAAGTGTGACAACTGGATATTACACAAACACACACATAATATTTTAAAAAAATGTAAACAAACCAAACCTGAAGACAGTAAAGGTACTTACCTTTTTGTCGGGTTTTGGTGAATTACATATGGAATTTAGAGCCTGTTTCTTATACTCAAGCTTGTCATTTAGCTGGCGAAGTTTATTAACAGCATAACTGGCCTGTTCATTAATTCTTGTGCTGCATTCTTCAGTAGCTTCTTCACAACCTTGGCTCTAGAAAAAGAGAATGGGGGTAATTGCAACATTAATATAAAAAAAAGAGACAGTTATTCATAGAATGATAGAATGTATGGGCTAGAAGAGACCTTAAAGGTTACCTAGTTCCAATCCCCCTACCATGGGCATGGATACCTTCCACTAGACGAGGTTGCTCAGAGCCCCATTCAGGCTGGCCTTGAACACTTCCACGGACGGGGCAGGGATGGGTTATTATTTGCTTGTTAAGCATTTTATGTGTAAGAACACTTCCTGATGTAGACAAAAATGTATGTATAACAGATATTCCAACAACCAGATCCAACAGGAAACATCAATCTCTTATAAAAAACCAAACCAAATCCCCAAAACCCCAACGGACAACACCTCATTACCATTCCTACTACAGTTCTTTGGCAACTCTTGCCAACTGTGTAAAACGACCTTCAAGCTAAGGCTTTAGTGTAAGTGAGAGGTAGAATTAAAGTTTATTTTAAAAGCAACAGCTTAATAGTCATGATCAATATTCAGAGCCAAATAGAAAAGCAAATACTTAGCTCTGAGCTGAAGGATAATGAGATGGGGCAGTGAGGAACAAAACCAAAAAAATCCCACAGTTCTAACAACATTCCTCCCACAAATCTTCACAAAACAGATTTGTCATCCTGCAGAACAATTTAAAACAAGTCCTTTTGCTTCATAAACAGATTTCAACGCTATTTTTAGAAGTGCTAATAAAAATGTGTTAAAAGCCCATATGCCTTACCCTAAACTCATAAATCATTATCATATATTCATTCAGACAAACCAATAGCTTTCTCTGTCTTGTGTACTACGGGCACGCAAAAGATAGAAAACTTCACATCTTTATGTGACATTCTCTTTAACATCTTTTGGCATTTGCCTCAGTCTCGCCTTCTTACTGTACATCCCCAAATTGGCAATGAAGACCTTGAGATACAGCAAACACAGCATTCAGCTTTTATTCTTGCCACATTCAAAGATCATTGAGGTCTTTTTGTGACTGGATATATCTAAATTTATCTGTAGGAAGCTGAGTTTAATCTCATGGATAGGAGCTCCATGTTCTTTAATGATATTCCCACTAAGTAAGCTGTATCTTTATATAATTAACAAAAAGCTAACAGAAGGAAGTCTCATCTCTACTAAATTATTAAGTTTTAGAGGAGACAATTCTACTGTAAATTCCACTGTATTTTACATCTTAGTAAAAAAAAGTCTGAAGAGATACTGTAGCAACAATAACTGCCTTAGTGTGATCCTCATAGGAGAGGGTAACATAATGCAGAAGTCAGGAGTTCTCGGCTAAGAAATCCATGCCCTTTCCCAGCTCTGCATTTGCCTGCTATGTGCCTGAGTAATAAACATTAGCTCTACACCCTGTCTTTTCTTCTGTCTATTCTGCATGGACTGTAAACTCCTCAGGTCAGAAAACTGCCCCCAAGCACGTGTACAGACCTCAGCTCATAGAAACCTGTTGTCATCTCCTGGAACTACAGTAATACAAATAATAATAATTAACAATATTGGCCATTCAAAATGGCTTTCTTTCTAAGAGTGATGCAGAACATAGACTTCAGTCTTATTTTAGCAATGCAGCACCAATGCAATCCCCAGACCCTCTTCCCTCAAAGTGCTGAATTCAAGCACTGCTTGCTTCTGTATTTCTACTTGTGACCTTCTAAATGAGGTTTGTCCAGGAAACAGAAAGTGGTAACAGACTGGAAAGAAGAAGAAAGAGCTTGTTCCACTTGCAGCAGAATGCGCAGTCTGGCCTTATCCTGATTCCTATCTTGTGACTTGATTTTCTCACGTTTAATCAAGGCTCATCCTTTTGTCCTCGCCTCCATGAGTGCACTAGATGACTTTTTACCTATCCAGCTACAGCAGTGAAATATATAGAAAATTAAGAAAGGTGACTCCCACAGTGCCCCAAGAAGTAAGGATGTAAACCCAAAACCCAAACTAAGCCAAAAACAATAACTACTTGCTAACAATATGTATCCCTCCAGAAACATCTGATTTCTGAGCTGTTGTTTCGTATACATGGGGAGGGAAAAAATCCCAGAAATGTATTATACAGTACTGCATTTTTGCCAACATTTGAAAGACCAACGGAAGCTTCAGAGAGAATTTCTTATAATTTTTTTTCACCTCAAAGACCCTGAAGCATGGCACAGTGCCATTAGAACTGCTCTATTCAAGAGATACTCTATCAGTATACACAACTTCACACTTAATTAGTTGTTAAAAATTAAAAAAAAAAAATACCTCAGCTTTAATCCTATAAGGAGACTTGACAATATATCAGTCTTTAAGATTTCAGGGCAGACACAAACTTCAAATCTGGCACATACACATCCAACAACTCAGAGGAAGGACAGATGATACTGATGTCAAAAATCTAATTTTTTGGCAGCTACAGTAGATATTATCTGACAGAGATCAGCTAGCCCTAAAGTGTTGTCAGTTTTCTTAGAGAAATGGCTATCTGTGTCAGAGTCTGAATAAAGCATACGAAGAGATTAAAAAGCACAACATTTAATGTTTTAGAAAGTACTGGACAAAACTGGTAAAGACACACAGTCTTTGAAGTACCTACCACCCTCAACACATAGCTGAGTTAGCAGTGAGAAAACTAGAAAACATGTCTTGGAATATTCCATCAAGGGAAAGAATATAGGGAAAAAAAAACAATGAAAAGATTAAGCAAGCTCTAAAAGCACATATTGGAAGTACTTTACTTATAACAGCTCATCTCTGCAGATTTGCTGATATGCAGAATTCAGAGACTATAATAACTCACCTACAGAAATGAAAGCCATATTTAAGCAGTAAATACAAAAGTCTTATGTTCTGGAGAAATTGTTTCTAAAGGGCAGAATGTAGATCACCACTTCTGGATTCTGCTTATTTGTTTATTTAGATCCAGTTTTAGACAAACTGTTACATTTCATTGTGTTTTGAGAAAGTTCATAAGTAAAATGAAGATATCCATGCTGGTCTGAAGCAGCAGCCTGACCGAAAGATGCACTCACTAGTCTGAGACTTGCTCTTGTCAAAACGTTCTTAGATAATTGCAACACAAGTTCCCCTGACATCACTGATTTACACAACCCACGGAAAAAACCCACCCCAAGAAGAGTCGCCATTGGATTATTGCTTGTGACATTTTGAATGCTCTGGTTCAGTATTTAAGAGTTCTTGTGCTAGATTTATCTTCTAAAATGGCCTAACAATTTATTTTCAACTAATTAATAAAAACCACACTGAGACTATATTTTTCATTCCTTTTTCTTCTCTTTTGTGCAACTTTAATACCTACTTAGTATCTAGGAAATGTATGAGAGACCAGCACAGACAACATCTGGGCAGAAACCTACTGATGTTTCAGTGAAATTTTCTTCACTGAAAAGCAGACCAGCTGAGCTTCTATGAGGTATGTTTCGCATTCTCTGTTACTAAGGAGCATAATGAAAGACGTGAAATACAGAAGGCTTGGAAATCTGAAATATCTACTTTAACTAATTTTAAGTAGTCAGTCATTTTGTACCATTTTGTTTCAAAGAGCTTGTAAATATCCAAGTGTTAACAGATGAAACTATAAGAGCGACGACACTTATACCAGGAAAAAAGAAGAGTAGTGCAAAGCTCAAG
Organism: Chiroxiphia lanceolata; assembly: GCF_009829145.1. Lineage (NCBI taxonomy): Eukaryota > Metazoa > Chordata > Aves > Passeriformes > Pipridae > Chiroxiphia > Chiroxiphia lanceolata. The sequence continues at coordinate 33,684,376 of NC_045640.1, forward strand.
GACAGAAGAGGCTACTATATGCTTTTCTCAGGATTATCTCTCAGATCAGCTTAAATAAAAGCGAAAGGAATTGTTTGCGTGACTCACCACTTCATCTTTGTCCTCAGGAGTCAGCTGAGCAGAACTTCTTTCTTCTTCCTTCTTGACTGATCTCTCATATAAATCACTGACAATGAATGAGGGGTAGTATCTGTCCTTTAGAGTTTCGTAAACATCTGCCTGAATTCTGTAGAATACTTCAATGCCTTTATTTCCCACAAGACTTTGCTGTATTTCTTTATAAAGGGATTTTTCCACAGGTATTTCTCTGCTTTCCACAAAAAAATTCTGATAAATTTCACTCACCAGCTGAGGTATTTCAGGCTAGGAAGCAAGCAGGGAGAGGGAGGGAGAAAAGAATAATGAAAACATGTTAAAAATATCAGGATGATTCAGGATCCAGGTGCATAATTAGAAGGATAATCAAGCTAATTTCCTATCCAGATGATGAGAACACATCTGTGAACCTCTTACTGAGAACAAGCATGCTGTCTGCCTGTGCACCTATGCTAAGCAGTCAATTTTACAAGCTAAGTATTTATATTTGTCAGGACAAAAAACAGCTGTGCTCTAAAATTGTCACAGCTTCCCGACCCACTGCTTTTAAAAGTATGCTCCAAAAGCTGGTATTAAAAGGAAGAAAAGTGCTAGAGCAACATTGTGGTCACTACTTTATGTTTAGATTGTAAAGCTCAGCTGTATCAGCTCTATCTTCTGCTGAATAGGATCAACTCATTTTATATGTGACCATAATTCATTTCAGAGACAAAAGGGAAAAAAAAAAAAAGAAAAAAGAAAAGAAAAAAGCACAACAAAGAGATATTTACCACTACAAGAGGCTGGGTATTTTCACGGAGCATAGGATTGAACTTTGCATTAATGAACAGGAAAGAGGAAGTAATGCAGCACAGCCCATGATCAGATCTCTAAATCGTCATCTCCCTAAACTGATCTGAATTAAAAAGGCTTTATCCACTCCCTCAGTAAAGCACAGTGTTCTTGCCTGCCTTGTCTGACAATATCACAGCCACCTGGCTGCAGGACATTACCTTTTTGTAACCAAAGCTGCCCCTGTAGTGGCATATACATAAAAATACATATATGTATACACATAGTTTTGAAAGCAAAGAGCAAAATCACAGCTGAAAGGTCATAAAATTATTTATAGCATCTTTTCCAATCACAAGCAGTTTGCAAATCAAAACTGATTTACAGAACTCTCTTCACAGCGCCTGACAAACCATTTTTATGAACACTCTCTAGCTTGAGTTGGTTGTTAGTCATTTCTTCAGCTTGTATCAATGGGTCACTCCTCACATTCAACAGTTTGCCACTTTGTTTTCAGGATGTTATTTTCCAATTAACTAGAACCTTTAAACATAAGAGGGCAGTAAAATTACAGTGAATAAAAAGATACCTGATATCAATAATGAAACGCGTATTTCATGCTAGTGTGAATCCTGGAGGTTTAACAGTCTCCCCCAAAAATCCACCTCACTGCTCACAAACTGCAAATTTGTCCTCTACTCTTGCTATACAGCATTGGTTCAGGATACTTCTTGCAACTTTAACTGGTATTTCCTATCCTTGTTTCATGGTTCTTATTCCTACTTTATTTTAGCACAAATTACAATATAGCAGTGTTTCTTCCCTCTAAGAATAGTGTGGGATTCCTGGAGAAACTTACCTGCTTATATAGCAACAGAATATGGAGAGGTCTTTTAAAGCAAAACCTCTCTTCCAGAAGGATTTTAAAAACATATATACACACGTTTACACTGTTTTGGATTGAATGGGCTACCTGTAATTAGCAAGATGAGAAGCTTATGTACAGACTATCCAATGGGAATGCACTTCTAGGTTTCACGTGAGCTGATACAACTAAAGCCAATATATTACAGCAAGTTTACTCTCTGGTGGAGGGGGAAATAATTGTACTACTTTTACATATAAAGTATCCCTTTTACGGGATGTTGCTACACCAAACAACAGGAAATCATCATCACAACAGCCCACAAATTTTAATTGCAATATTATCTTCTAATATTGACATGAAGTAGTTAAAAAAACCCAAATTGCTTAGCACCCATCCTATGTTATTGATATTTTAAGAAGATCAAGAAATTTCCTAACATCAAGATCACAACAAGCAGAGATTGCTGTCAATGTACAAAGCCATATAGGCTTGCAATTTCTCCCACCTTGTTAGCACTCTTCAAATTCTCCACAGACTCCCAAAGACCAATCAAAGCCGTCTTGTCCATCCTTTCCATATAGATTCGGAAGTGCTCTCGGTATGAAGGGTTGGCCAAAATTTCTTCAAACTGAAGAATCTGAAGAAGGAAAAACTAAGAATAAAAACTGGGAAAATGCCTAACTCTAGCTTCTCTCCATCCCTTATGGGGAAAATCTTTTCACTTGATGTGCCCATGGAGCACTACGAATTCCACAGACATGTACTAGATTCAACTACAAAGACCTTCTACAGTAATAGTTTTGCTTCATTAAAAAAAAAAAGGAAGTTAAGTACTTAAAAGATAAATGCATCTATGCTCTTGTCAGATAGTAAATATCTCCACATCTTTGTGACCAGGAAACAAGACTACATTCCAAAGGACTAAGATGGCATTTCAAGTCACTCATTAAATGCTACTGTCAAAAATTTAACTTCCAATGTTCCTGCAAAGCAGAGGAGCCAAGCTGGAAGCAAACTGATCTGTTCTTTACTTCTTCCAAGCAAAGAGTAACACCACAGGCCACAGAACTTTGAGATGTATCTCAAATATTACCAGGGACACAGAGAACGATGGAATACTTTGGCAGCCAGGGCATTTGCTGGCCAGTTCCCATTAACTGTTATTGAAAAACATCTATCAGAAATGCAGCCAGGAAAGAGTATGTTCTGTGATAAAATGCTCAGGACTTCTCCTGAGAAGAGAGACAAGGGTGTACATCAGGCAGAACAGGAAATGAAACACTTCCCATACCCAAGCAGATGCTGCAGCCATTAAGATGTTGCATTAAAAGGCCATTATCACTTCCTTATCCTCTACTACTTTTGTGAATCTGAGCCTTTTCTTTAAGACAAATACCCCAAAAAAACCCTGACAAAATGAACAGAACTTCCCATGATGAACAAAATGAACAACCTTGTCTTTCTTTGAAAAATAGGACCAATTTTCAGAACACCTGATCAAAACCAAACACCCCTTCCTCTCCAGCTTTTCAGTCTTGCAGCTGAACCAGTTTTCATGTCTCTCATTTAGTGCCATTACTTATATTGCCAGGAATCCAAATACACCAACCAGAGTGGTTTTGGTCTCTTGCTTTGTTACTCAATGGCACCAACCAACTCACACCTTTTTCTTTGAAATGAAAAGCAGGTCCTTAAGCACTGGGGCCCATGAGTCTTATCTTCCTATGATTTTGCATTTTATAGTAAAGTTCATTGGTATGGAGCAAGATATGAACTCTGAGACTGAGGTATTAATAATTTCTCTAATATGGGTTTTCCGATACCTTAATAATAATACAATTCAGGTCATGTATCAGCATCTCTTTATTTTTGGGAAGACAGCTAATTTTTCTAAACTTAATACCTGTGAGACTCTAACACCAAGTTACATGTAGGAAAAACAGTTTCCTGGTCTCAAACTATATGAGTGGAAACTACATACATGGGCACACACTCAATTACTAGCACTACTTACTTCCTCAATGAACCAAGTTAAGGTGGTTCTTTAACAACTGCAGCCACTTATGTTTTGTCTGAAATAGCTCCCCCCAAATTATGGGCAGTGTTTAAGTAAATTATATTTGTCTCAGCTGAAATGCTCACTTTCATTTTCAAAGTCCATGTGCCATTCTTCTCTTCATCCTTTACCATACCAATATCTCCTGGACATGACTTACTCAGGTATATGAACATCTGCCTTTCAGAGCTCACTCTATAATCCTCACTGAATGACAGAGTGCCTTGCTTAAGCCAGGCTTAATACAGAAATGATGATCAGGCTGTCAAAGAGAACAACACAGAGATGACAATTTAAAGGCCAATCTGTGGTTTAGCATTGCTCTGTGTCATAATACTTTCTATGCAACCATTTTACCAAGGACAGTGATTTAAAATACAAGTGGGAGAGGATCTTCCAGCCTCTTGAACAGATGTCTTCATCTCAGGGACTGTCAGCTCTGTAAATAACAGCAGAGGTAATACATCACAACAGGGAGCATGTGGTGTCACTTCTTGAGTCAGAGGTCACCTTGGTCTCTACGCCTCTATTATCCAAGGTATCCCCACTCAGACTGCCAGCAAGGAGGGTAACTAACAAACCTCCCCTCTCAAAGGTAACTGGGGTTAAGTGCTGCTGCAGGGAGCAAGGCAAGTGCAAACATCTCTCTTGCCTAGAAAGGGCCCATTACACCGGTGCCCCAGGGTAATCAAAGTGGTGGTACCTAATAACAGTTTTACACAAATCTCCTAATAGTAACCTAGCAAACTAAAACACTTTAAAAGCTAAATTAATGGGCAGAAAAGCCTATTTAAATTTTTTTCGCAGAAATGAGACGTCACAAATGTTTTCTTGGTTTTTCTTTGTTTAAGGCTAGACTATCCTGGAATTATTTAATATGTTTCAAATGCTGTTCTAAAAACATTATATTAAAGCTTCAATGACAACAATGGTAGACACAAGAGGTTTTTCGTTTTAAGGTGGAAAGTTATCATAAAATGCACGTGTGCTGGTTTTGGCTAGGAGGAGTTAATTTTTTTCCCAGTGGATGATATGGGGCTGTGTTTTGTATTTGTGCTGAACACAGGGTTGACAATATAGAGATGGTTTTGTTATTGCTGAGCAAGGCTTACACAGAGCCAAGGCCTTTTCTGCTTTTCGTACTGCCATGTTGGCAAGGAAGTTGGGAGTGCATGGGTGGTTGGGAGGAGACCCAAACTGACCAAAGGGATATTCCAGACCATAGAACATCATGCTCAGTATATAAAGTGGGAGAAAGAAGGAGACGTTTGGAATGATGATGTTTATCTTCCCAAGTAACCATGACATGTGATGGGGCCCTGCTGTCCTGGAGACGGCTGAACACCTGCCATCCCATGGGAAGGAGTGAATTAATTCCTTGTTTTGTTTCGCTTGTGTACATGGCTTTTGCTTTCCCTATTAAACTGTCTTTATCTCAATCCATGAGTTTTCCAGCTTTTACCCTTCTGATTCTCTCCCCAGTCCTGCTGGTGGGGGAGTGAGAGTGCGGCTGCATGGGGCTTTGTCAGTGGCTGGAGGTTAAACCATGACAGTCCTTTTTGGTACCCAACCATTCTGTGGAGGATCTTTCCATGTAAAGAAAGAGGTTCTGCAGTAAGTTGTAATCCTGAGCAGATCATTTTATAACTCAGTATCACTACAGATTAGAGTACAAAGCTCTAAGCTATGCTGGCACATCTGCAGGCATTAGGGCATGTGTACACACCCTCAAATCTAATATCCAGTTAGCAGATATAATCTTAGAATTATTAGCCTTAACAGCAACCCTTCAAATCCTTTTAACTCAAGAGCAGCTTCTCGGTTTGGAAAACCAGCTGCTTTACTGCTGCCACATCAACTCCCTGCTCCAACAGGAAAGTAACTAATATACCACAGCTGGTCACAGGCTCGGCCTAAGACTAGGAAGGGTTTAGTTTTTTTATTTTTTTCCCCCAAGCAGGCTGCTTTAACCAGCATCCCTATCATAGGTACACAGAAGAGCCTTGTTCCTGGCCCTACAAAGCAGATACTTGGTTCTGGCAGGCCCCTGAAGATAGACACAACCTCTCTCTGTAGAGGAACACAGAACAACTAGCTAATTTGGAAGGGTCTGCATGGCCACCCCCCATGGAATAGATGCATTGTACTATATTTCTTTGCAACACACCAGCTTCCAATTCACTACAACCACATTAGCTATAATGAATAAACATAATAAATCTGATAACAGCACTGCAGATGGTTGGGATGAACAGAATTTGGGTCACTAGGGGAGATTTTCTGATGGGATGATGGCACACAGACAGACTGCAGGACTTCTATTTGCTGCTTTGGATTTTTTGGTTTTTGGTAGAAGACAAGAACAAGTGGAATGTAAAAAATAATTCTGGAAAAATACGTCTGTCTTTCCAAGTTGCATTAACTAATGCTTTGTCTGTATACTGACTAAAATTACAGCCTATGTTCATCTTGTTATGTTTTAAAAAGAGGTAAGTCATCAGAAGACTGTCACATAAAGCAGTAGCTGAACTAAATGTAATAATTAGTTACATATCAGCAAGTACATACTAACTACATAAGCTACCTAGCTATTTTACTGCACATACACTAATGTAAAAATCCCTGCCTTGAGACTCACATGTTCACTAACATACTTCTGTCATAAGAAATCCCATCTTCAGGCAATAGGGGAACAACAACTGAAGCTTGTTTTCTTAATATTCCCAAATTCTGTAACATGATATATCCTGACATAACATGATCTTACAACCTGAAGCTCGGAAATCACAGAGAAAATTTGGTAAGTCATCAGTTAAATCAACACCTATCCACGGATGAACGGAAGCCACTTCTGCAGGAGTTTCATCTTAGTCCTCATCACTGGATTATGGACATGAACTGGTTCCACCTCAAAATACACTCAGACGGTTTCCTTGCTATTTCACAAGTAGTTAAGGATCAGATCTCCAGATCTCCTCCTACAATTCATGATTCACAAAACAGCTCTACTACAAAGATGCTGTGACTCCATATGTCAAATTTCACAGACAAGGTGGTGTGGCTGTTGTACTGAACACGGGGTGGGGGGAGAAATTGCTTGCTGAATGAACACAGACAACAAGAACTCAATTACTGAAGTACTGTGCAGGCACAGTTTCTAAGAAAGTGGACTGAAACTGCACTGATCATTAAGAAGAGATGCTTCATATACTACACTAATTCGAACTGCATTTTCTCTGAAAACAAATCTAACGTCATGGGTAGAGTACAAACCAGTATCAGAGCTAATGACAGAATTCACATTCAGAGAGTAGCTGTGGTTTGTCTGTTTGTTTCTTTGCTTATAAGCATTTGATTATAATTCACATATTCAGGATTTCCCTAGAGAATTTGGATTCAGGAAAATGAGGTGAGTGAAAAGTGTACTAAGTCAAACGAATAAAAATCACAACACTGCATAATCAAAGCAGAAACTGACACTGTTTTATAGTTATCTTCTGCTGTGAAAGAAAAAAAAAATGTATTTCAAAGCACATAAATTCTGTTTCTTATATCTGTAAGAGGAGAACGTTGACAGCTCCAAATAATCCATCTCCATGCATTTTTACCAGCAATGCTATTACTCCCCTACTACTGCAGTAAAGAGAAAGCTTTCTGTAGGACGCATAGCTGAAATCAAAATACAAGTTTAGTTCACTAGTCAGTTCTTTGTTCAACTGGTATAAAAAATTCCATAGAGTTTATAACATATTCAAGCTTCTGTACCACACTTACATAAAATATTAATTCAAAACACCACCAGTAAATGGCCATTTCTGACCTTTTTCATGCAAGTTGAAGAAAAGAAAGCAAACTTACAGTTTCTTCTGCACAGACTAGTTATTCTACAAGTTAGATGCTACCTTAACAGAAAAGCTGATACAAACAAACTCTAAGGAGAAATTATGGGCCACTAGCAGCAACACACCAAGATTATCTTATCTACTAAATCCCAAACGATGCCTTTTCCTTTTGCCTAGAAAAAAGCTTGAATGTTCAGTCAATACTGCCCATATAGGAGGGGCCAACATTCAAAATAACACTGGCTGCCTTGAAATGAGAATCCAGACTGCAGTTGCCTCAGTGCTAAAAGAGGATGGGAAGAAGCAACAGTGAAGAGAGACTGCTTCCTCAGATAAGCCTTGGGCATTTTTCTGTGCTCAGAAGGGGACAGCATAGCCTCTCTCTCATCTGGCCTTCATTCAACCTCCCTCAGCTTCTTTCATGGCAACTGAGAGTTGGGGACAACAGAAGAGAGAAGCAGTTTTCCTATTTTCTAAACTGACATGGCTATGGAGGGGGTTCTAGGGCTTCATCACAGAAACACATCAAAAGTTTAGAAGCAGAGCTGCCTCAGATCCTGTTGTTTCCACCATCACTACAACAAATGCCTGTGCAAGGAGTCTTCATTTCTATTAATAGTACCATTAACTCAGTATGGAGCTGCTCATTAGTATATTTGCAAGACATAATCCCAGGTCAGCAAGTGCCACCAAAAAACTATTGGTTTATAAAACATGCAACATGAACTTCATTAATTCCTTTGATCTTAATTATAATAATATATTTTATTATATTTCTGGCCAATCCCTACCCCTATCCAGTGCAACTTCACTACTGGACTCCATTCCTGAACAAAGTTCGTAAGATCTCAGCAGGCACCAAAAGTGGCATCAGTGGCTCATGCAGAGCTGCCACATGTTTTCCTCTTTCCTTTTCTCCTTGGCACCTCTTGCTACACCCAATTTCAGGAAAGAGATCAGGACTACCTTGGCACAATCTAAGACAGACCATCTGAAATCATGCTTTAAGGACAAGTGAGGAGTAGGGAATTGTTCTGTTTCAGAATCTTGCTCAAGAAAAACAAAATATAAATAGTAAGAACTATTTCTTCATCATACTACTTTTTCTTATATGCTAATATTAACATGTAACACTACATGTTACAATTATTATAAGGACATAACAAAAGTTAAAGATCCCTGCATGAAGAGAGAAGTTATCGTCTACCCAAACGAAACACATAAAATCTTCTTTCACATTTGAATACACCAGCTGCTGTGCTTTGCCCAAAGGGGACAGAGAAGATAACACAAAGTCGTCACTAAAATTACTAAAGTTTTGCAAGACTAACTAGACATGATTTTATTTTTGTAGATGCTGACTAGTACAACAGTAGTTTTTTCTAATTCCAGATTACAGTGATATTGAAAACCAGCATTCAGTCAGTAGCTTTACCAGAGTTTTTCTGCAACAACTACCCTGGATTTTGTCAGTTGCCTTCCATAATTGTTAGCTTTTGACTAACTTAGTATTTCCAAAAACCACAGGTATTTCCTAAAGTGAATGCAATGAGGGCCAAAGAAATACTGCACGTATGTTGGCAAACTTTTACTTGAAAGCAAGTTGCTACTTTCAGGAAGGCTGTTACCATGTCCTTATTAACTCCCTGTATGCAGTATATCTGAAAAATCACAGATAATTACAATTCACTCAGTCCTTTAAGAAGTTTCACATTTAGCTACATTCCAAGCTGAGAGATCAGTAAGTCTGTTTGGGTACTTCAGTAATCTTTTCCCAAGATAAATAAACTATGCAGCAATTAATTTGTGCTTGACTCCTGGGGGAAGGGTGGGATTAAAGACAGTGAGGTAATATGAGCCAGTGCTAACACATTTAGAATAACCTTCAGACAATGCGATTTATACCTTCTGACTCTGCGGGCCATCACCTTCATCAGAAATGCCATCTTCCTGCTGATCATAAGCAGGCCCTCCCAGGAGCCTTATTCTCTTCTCACATTGCTTCTTTGCCACCGTCAGCTGATTAATATACCTCTTCACATTGCGAGCCCTTAGTAGGTCAGCTTTCATTGCTGCAGTTTCTTTTCCCTTTGAATCTAAGAATAAAGCAAATCAGAGACAGTATTTTACAACACGAAAACATCATTGTACCATTGCCTCTGTGGCCTGTCTGATCAAAGCATCTGTCTTTCAGGAATCAACTGTGCACATGAGCACAGATACTGGCAAGTTTGTATTTGAAACAGAATGATGATTTTGAAACATTCTCCAATGATAACTCAAGGGTTTATACAAAATTGTTCAGAAAAAGTCCTTATTCCAGCACAAAGCGAAACCTGACCCCTCCAGCTCTCTTTCCATAGCTTGTTGGAAAACACAGGCACAAGACCTCTACTACAGAATGTACATGTTGTTAGAAAATTACCTACAGCCATGGCATATGATAACACATGGAGATGATGGCTTATGCACCTTACTGAACATAGCAGTGACTGCCTAAACTCATGAGGGACTCAGCTCTATCCCCTCCAGCCCAGCATGACACATTCTCACACATCTTATTTGCAAATCCAAATTTCTTGAGCCTGACCTTCTCCAGACAACACTGATCACAGTTCACTCAAATGACTAAGAAAAAATCTTATGACGTCATAATGTCAAGACTGCACAGTACTGTTAGAAAGTGAAGTAACATGAAGATGATAGCTGAATTAGACTTAGTAATAACCAGTGTAATATTTGTGTATTCTACATTCCAGCCTCTTCAGCTAATTACCAGGGTCTAAAAAAAGCAGCAGCAGATAAAGTAGATAAAACCCTATTGTGTTGAAATGAGGATACAACTGATTCACATTTATACACTGATTTTATTTTCCTCTTGTTCAATGAAAACACTCTTGGTTTTTTGGGCTGCAACTATTGCTCGGCAGCAAAGTACATGAGTTGTACTTGGCTCCGGATTAATTGATTGCTCAGGGATAAACAGTAAAGATCTATTCTACTATGTTTTCAAAATATCAAATGCTAGTAAAATAATTTAGATGAAAGCAGCATTCAATTCTCAAAACAGCTGCTGTTAAGAAACAACCACATGGGTTTGTGAATGCATACACAGGAAAAAGGAAGTGTCTCAGAAATTATTTAAAATATATATTTTAAACACTTTTCTAATACATTAGAGTACCTTCTCCTTTTAGGACTGTTTTCATTCTTTTTCCCCCCCCCTCAAAGCCACATGTAACCACCACATGCAACCGTAAGTTTTGTCATTTGCATACTTAAGGACAACTCAAGGTACATGGAGCTCCCTGAAGTTCTACATGTAATATAAGTCCAGATATTCTCCCATTATCTTTTCCAATACTTTCAATCTCACTTTACTTGCTGTGTGTATCTATCTATGTTGGTAAGGATCCTTCCCAATTCAAATACTGTTAGTGTTTTAATGGATAAGCATCATTTGCACACGAGTTGCCATCTAATAATGAACTACAGAGATAATACTCACTGAAGCAAATGATAAAATTACTTTACTAGGAAAAAAAAAAAAAAGCCATCTGTTTTCCTGGCATGTTACCTCCACAGGGAAGTCAACAGAGCATTTAATTTAGTGTTTCAGTTCCCTGACCAGAGGTACCAATATTAATGAGAGAAAAGGAAAGGAAAAGATCTTAGGACAAAAGAATGCTCTCCCTCAATTAAAAACATTTACAGCTATTACAAATACATCAACAGTAGTTTAAAGTGAAGATTAAACCCCAACATTTCCCTCCTGCACTTGACACTAAGATGATTTTTAGAAGTTCTCAATTCTTTCAATAGCTTAAATGCTTTGGGCTCAACATGCATACTTGAAATCCCACACTTTCAAAAACCCACAAACAGTACTATGCAATGATCATTCAGCCTTCTTAAAACAGTAAGTACCCTTTCTGGTGAAAACAAGGCATTCTTGGAGGGTTCTCAAAGTAAGCATGTCTACTTTACCTGAAGTCTTATCATCCTGTGATTGCAGCAGGCATCCAGGAGAGATTAATGATCCCTACATCCCACCTGCTTCCGATGATTAATTACTGTATTAACAAAGATCCTTCAAAAACATTTACCTCAGTTCTTCATATCCATAAGGAGCCACTCCACCTAAGAAACGCTCAGGGCAGGGATGAATATCACACTGCCAGCCTGTTTCTGATCCATGGATAAACAGGGCTTTACAGTCACTGTAAAGCCTGGCAGCGACATCTCTCACAAATAAACAAGAGCCTGATGAGGAGCAGCCCATCATGGAATGTGGCCAACATGTTACAGTGCAGGAAAGACAGCACGGAAGTGTGCACAAACACTGTACATTACTTCCCTCTTCCACATCACGAAATATAATCTAACAGAAATCTGGAGGGACATTTTTAGCTCAACTGAGGAAGGTTAGGTGGATCACTAGTTTTCTTCAAACCATAATCTGCTTTTGAGATTTTGAGGTGGCAGTAATGTAACTCTGAGCATGGGAGCCAGTATGTACTATACAGTAAAATAACATCCATCACGTACAGTCTCTGTCTCTAAGTCCTTGCATCCCCTTTGGTCACATGTATCAGCAGTCAGCCTCTTCCCTCCCTCTTCCATTGATGAGCACCTCTCCAAACCAACTGTGGACAAGACGCATTACCCTCAGTAGCACACACAAAGAATCTCAGGAGCAGAAAGAAAAATTTCCTCTATAAAATTGATTTGAAGGTCACAAATCAAAACAAACAAATCTACCACAATTAGAATCTGTAACCTTTACCCTCATCCACATGGATTCCCTCCACACTAACTGCTTGAGCATGAGCTCTTTAAGCCTTGCCAGAAAGCTATTCAAAACTAATTGCATATGCATGTTTAACCCTGTGTGGCGGATGCAGCTGGGGGGAGGAATCATAATACAGTCTTGTCATAGTTAAGTTAGATGGCATCTGTAATCCACTGAAACACACAAGTATCCATTTCATTTCAGTCTAAATTATCATCTTGACAAAACCCACACATCACAACCCACACACTCAAGTTAGCCTGAAGCCCCAGTTTCTAAAAAAAGTCCCTTTTTACAGCTGAACATTCAAGCCTCTTTCAGAACCACAGTACCTGAGAGGCCTAACCAGACAGTTCTGGTTCTGTGCTACTTGTCAGCTTCATTAATAAAAGCAAATATCCAGACACCCAGTGGGAAGGCTTATCAGGAGAAATCTACTGCAACGCAGCAGATCTCTCTATAGAGAAATGGCTGCTTATTTGATCTGTCTCACAATCCCTGCTTTAAAAGGAGCAGTTTTCTCAACAGGGATGCCCTGGGGTTGATTACACTGTGGTGTCTGAAAAACAGCCCCATTCAGTCATCCAAGGGTGTTTTCCAGTCATGCTGTGAAGTCACGTCAGGTAGAGGGCAGAAAAAATTAAGTGGCAAATCAAACAAATCCCTTTACAAAAATGCCTTGAAAAAAAAAGAAAATCTGTTGAGAGCTGTGCTCTGTGTTGCCCTGATACAAGGTATGTGACTTCATGGGGTTTTGGCTTTGTTTTAATAACAACTAGTAATAAGAAATCCTTACTAAAATTCTTGTAGGATCCTGTAATACAATATCAGTATGAGAAGAAACAAAAATGTGTTTTAAAATTAGAACTAGTGTATTTAAACAGCTTCTTATTCATATTACAGCAAATATCAAGTTGTAGCAACTTACTTTTGTTGCTATTTCATGATTGGTATGTTTGAAACATTTTCCTTACAAAAATTAAGATTTACTCTTTCTTCTGGAAACTCACATCCTCTGTCATTCATACTACAATGCCCAATCCATGTATTTGTCTTCTTACAAATGACTTTAATAGATCAAAATGCAGTAAACATTTTCAGATAAGCATTTCTAGCCCTTCAAAATCTTTAGCAGATAAATTTTGTAGAAAAACAAATAACCAAAACACCAAACAAACAAACAAAAACCCCACAAAAAACAAAGAAAAAAAAACAAACCAAAAACAACCAAAAAACCACCAAAACTGAAATACCTAAAATCTAGCTTAAATTTGGTTCAGTACTTCGAAGGAATCCTTATCAAAACATAAGAAGAGGAGAGAGTTTTATAGTTAAAGATGTATAAAGATGTGATTCTTCCATAGCACATGTGACGATAGAAGGTTACTGTCTGAAAATATCAATAGGAAGAAAAAATAAACACAAATTAAAAAACAAAACAAAACAAAAACAGAACTACCACCAAAACCAAGCCTTCTAGCCTTCTCCTACAGTCACTGCTTTAGTGATTGCGATCATTTTGGAAAACTATACATAGGAAGACACAGTTGGAAAAGTAAGGCAAATACACAGATACACCAGATTCTGTGCTTTTGTACCAGTGTAAATGAGGAAAGCAGTGCAGTGTCAGCATGCAAGGTAACAGTTTCCATTTACAGTGGCCTGCACTGCTCCAAAAAACCTATAACATGCCATTTTTTAACTACGAAGGGTTTAATACAATGATGTTTAGAAGTACTTTAAAGTACTTTCTGATTTTATTAGAGGGCCCTAACAGCTAAATATTTTGCCAATAGGTGGCACCAGCACTAGTTAAATCAAGTGTAAAGAATGCTGTCCTTACTGAGGAACAAGCCTTCCAACAAGTTTCCAACACTGCTGGGCACCAACATTAAACACATACTTTGGTATCACCAGATAAAAATAGTAAAGAGGTCAGATAACTACGTAGTTCCTATGAGAAGTCATCAGTCTGAAACCTGGTCCTCAGTCTACTCATCCTTTAATAATAGACACCTAATCCTTTTATAAAAGAAATATTTTTGGTCAGTTTTAGAGACTTAATTATGTCTCCTCAACCAGTAGCAAGGGTACACAATCCTGCTCAGGCATATTTATTGCTAGTCATGCAGTTGCACAAAGCTTCCTTGGCTAAGCAAAGCATAAGTAGTATAAACAGTAGCTAAGCACTTAATGCTGCAGAGTAACGGCCACTTAAGTTGCACTAACTACTCCCCAGGTTTTTTGCTGTACCTTTTTCTATTGAAAACACTGACTCAGAAAGCTCCCATGGCTCAAAATAATAGAGGCTCTCATGTGGGACCCCACCTGCATTCAGCTCTGAGGACTCCAGCACAGGAAAGACATGGGCCTGTTGGAGCAGATCCAAAGGAGAACCATGAAGATAAGAGGGATGGAACACCTCTCCCAAGAGAAAAGGCTGAGAGAACTGAGGTTGTTTAGCCTGGAGAAGAGAAGGCTCTGGGGAGAGCTGATTGCAGCCCTTCAGTACTTAAAAGAGGCCTGTAAGAAAGATGGGGACAGACTTTCTAGCAGGACGTCTTGCTATACAACAAGGGGTAATGGTTTTAAATCAAAAGGGGGTCAACTTACTTAAGATAAAAGGAGTAAGTCTTTTACAATGAAGGTGGTGAAACACTGGAACAAGTTGCCCAGAGAGGTGGTAGATGCCCCATCCCTGGAAATATTCAAACTCAGGTGGATAGAGCTCTGAGTAGCCTGATCTAGTTGAAGAGGTTTCTGCTCATTGCAAGGGGGTTCGAGTAAATGACCCTTAAAGGTCCCTTCCAATTCAAACCATTCTATGATTCTATATCCATGTACATATTATTCTATGCTTGCTCTACTCTTACAGTTTGAGAGTGGACATCAGGCTCAACAGAATGCTGGCCAGCCAAAGTTCAGCTGGCTCTAGCTGAACATCCACGCACTAAAGAAGCAGTTACATTTTCAGGACACTACTTTGCCATAAGAAAAAGGAAATAGCTACCAGTAAGACTCTCTCTCACCAGCTGGAATCAAAGCTAAGAGATGCCCACGACACTAAAAGCAAGAACTCAGTTACTAGTAGGAAAGGAGAGACTTATATACATCTAACACCCATGCTCACACATCATTGCAGACATGCACTAGGTACTGGGGGAACAGATTAAAAAGAGAAAGAATAAGACTGTGGAAACACACTTCCATTTTGCATAAAGCTTACACTTAGTTATTCACCATTAAATCCAGGGGTAGCATTAGGCTCTAGCATCCAGAAAGAGAAATATCGAAAGGTGACATTTAAATAGTGTCTGTTCTCGAAAGATTTCAACAATCTTTGTATTAGCAGTGACCTGTGCTAGGGTTTTTTTGTTGGCTTTGGTTTGTTTTAAGGAAGGTAGCACAGCTTTTTTCTTTAATCTTTTCTTCTTAATATTCAGGAACATATTAGATTCATTAGCATATTATGCAAAATGTCTCTATCTACTTCAGGAAAAACAAGACACAGAACAGCCTTCAGAACTAGATTTTAACCCCCTACAGTTTTGATAGCCCTCTTGAAGTTTATTGTACATAGATAAAGCCTGAACATTTTTGATAGATGAAAACCTTAGTGGAATAACTGAAATGGCTTAGAAATCTGCCCTAAATTTGTGTGAACTATAAAAAGATTGTATTGCATGCCTCTGTTGGACATACTGTTCCACATGTGTCAAGCAAAAAAATGTCACCTTTTTCTTGAGACACAATGTGAATCACTATTGGCTATTTAATAAATTAAACGTTTAGCCACAATAGTCCCACTGGCTAACATAGCCAGCAGTGGTAATCAACCCTTAAATGACATACAAGGTTGCCATAGGGCTGAACTAATAATAAAAGTCCATACCATAACACAAAACTTCAATGTACCGGCTAGTGCAATTTCTGTTGGATTTTTTTTTTAAAATATGGATAGAAGTCAAGAACCCATAAAAATGCAGAACCAACTTCACCATAGAATAAGTGGAAACAGATCTATAATCTTTTTGTATCTATTCTGCAGTACCAGACACTTGTAGCTTCAGAAAAAACATCTTCTGTTCAGGGTTTAGAACACTGGATAGTTAAATAGATGAAATCAAGTGAGACAGAGAAGAGTGAGACAGTAATTAATTGTAGGAACCTAAACTGTATAAAAATATTCCCCAAATCAATTCTTGTCTCAAAAAGACCAATGGCAGCACAAATGGAAATACAGGCTTAGCAAGATTGATTTTTCATAATGTACTCAGACTTAAGTTCCCTGTTTTCATTTTATTACTTTATGAAACAGACTTTCATTAAGTTAACTTTCATCTGAGAAATATTAATACCAATATCTATAATGTACACTTGAATCAAAACCAGTGCCTACTTTTCCTTTTATCTTAGTTTGCAATAAGCAACATATCCTACTGGAATGAACATTCAGCTCTATTTTCGAATGTAAACAAAGTCTATTTGTCTAAGCAAAAATCTGGTCTGTAATTTTGCCATTAGTATCATCCCCTGAAGATATACCATAGTTTTGCTACATTTCGAGAACCATAAAAGCAGTATATATAATAAATGTAAGTACAAATATAAGATGCATGTGCTTTTAAAAAGGCAGATATTTCCAAAACATTGTGGAAGGATTTAAGAGTACTCTTTATTGTAACACAAAAATGAAGAGTCAAAATAAAGTCTGACTGAATTATGTTGTACCATTCCTTCTTCTGTGTTTTGAAAGGAGAACAGACTGAAACTTTGAAGAATGGATTGTATGAAAAAGAAAGAGGAAACAAGATTCTCAGCATATGAATTTGTAATGCCAGAAATCCTAGCTGCAGCAAGCTTTAAAAAAAAAAAAAAAAAAAAAAATGCATCATAGATATGACCTTTCTCATGATCCATCAGCTTAGACGAAGACAGGGTAGGGGGATAATCACACCATGGGAGTTTCTGGAAGACTGGAAGATTCAGACAAATGAAACATGTGAAATACTAAAGACATAGCATTCCTAAAATCTGTCTAAAAAACTCACACACACTGATTGCATATGTATGTCGGGAGTTCAAACAGCTTTTCAAAATGAAAACAACAGATGTGACTTAGCAAAATGGAATCTTACCTTTCTGCCTCTTCATTTGGGGAATATTGCTGATTGTGGTTGCCTGAACTATTTCCACTACAATTTGATACCTAGTTTTAAAAACAGTAGGGAATAAGGGTGAAGAGGGAGAAAAGAAGAAAAGATGGTATTAATTTTTTACAATGTGTTTCTCATACAGTACTTCAGAATTAATAAAAATCAAAACACTTCCAGCTCCTTCTCACCTAGAAACAGATTAATTTCTCAGTATACCTGCAACCCAAGGAGCAATGTGCACATGGAGTAGAGAAAAAACATTATCTTGAAACAAAAAGAAAACATCCAACTAACAATAATATTGCCCTTTTCTCTCAACTGCTGGCACTGAACAGATAGTTCATATTCAGTAAACACAGTGTAAAGTCACACTCTAAACATTAAATGTCAGCTTTCTGTAGGAAACTAGGATGGGATTTCAGTTCAAAAGTAAAGAGCTGTCTGTAAGGTTCTTCCAGCTAATAGACTCAATACATATATGGAGCATATATAGCTTAGAAAAAGCAAAAAATTTCACTAAAACTTGTAAAACATTAAAGTACTATGCTCCAGGAATAATTAAAACATGTTTATTACCTAAAACTATACTACACATAACAGTAGACCATTAATGCAGCTAGCGAACTGAATTTTAAGTAAAACTGATTTTTCAACTAACAGGCACTATGCACTCAGCAAAGAAAATGACTGTCAGTCAAACCTTTCATAAATGTCAAAGACCTGGTCATAACAAACATTCAAATTCTTCTCAGTGCACTTACTTTGGTAGCTATTAATACTGGTAAGAAAGCAAGTATTATAGTGAATTTGCTAACTATCAAGTTAACTCCTAGATGAAAGCTGAAGCTCCTGGAAAGGCTGCTATTTCTGTGACTACTTTTTGTCCATTTAAGAAAGAACCTCTGATCCTTAAAAAATATTTCCCTTCTTCCACATAAACCTTTATTTCACCAACATCACTCAATTTCCTCAATTTCTCTTGCCTCCTATAACTCTTTTAGGATTTTGATTGTCTCCAGCTCTTTCTACAGACACACAGTATACACTCACTCACAACTACACTTCCAGAATTAATTTTTTTTCTGCAGTAATCTTTAGTCTACCCAAATCCTTCAATTATCAAGTTGAAACCTGAAAATCTGTTTGCAAAACTTTAATTTTTCTAACCCTATTTCCATTTGCCATTACTCTATCTTGGTTGTTTCCATCCACCACCACAGTTCTTGCCAAGTCCAGAGGAAGAACAACCCCATAGTAAGAGTGGCATTCTGGCGTGTTAGAAGTCCCACAGCTATTTCCCTGCTCAGACAGACTTCCCAAATTATTCAGGGCAGCTCACTTGGACTTCTGATGTCTTGGTTATGTGACCTGTAAATGCACTGCAACAACACTCATTCACCTCTCTCAGGTGTTGTAGGGTAACTGTAAATATTACAAATTTATCAAACCAGGTACAGAGAATCAAGTAAATACTGCACATGGAAGGTAGTTTCCACTTTTATCTTGCAACCTTTTTCCTTCTAAATTTACTCTCATTTGTTCACATTCATGGTTTTACATGTTTTCAATACCAATACTATAACACAGCATCTCTTTTTTTTTTCCTGTTCCTCATTCTATTATCTTAAGTATGGGAGATGCTCTGAGTTACATCCTCAAAGATACTATTTAGTCTGTTCCTTCTAAGTGCTGGGCTCTGGCTGTAAATACTCGATGAGACTGCTGTACAACACTGCATCACAGAAACACTAGCCTAGATACACTGCCAGACCATGACCCTTTCTCCTTTAAAGTCTATTCCAAATATTCTAGCTGCTAGTGGTGTTGATGACCAAACATCTATGAAATTTTTAAATGTGATGTGTTAATTTAACTTTGAAGAAGTGATTGCACTTGATAAATTGGACCATTCATGGCCTCACATCCACATTACTTCTACCTTCCTACTTTTACCTCTTACCTATTCTTTATCATATTCATGCCCTTCCCTCATTTCTTAAATGAAAGATGATATAGAGCCAGTAATAATGGTCTTTCTTACAATGAATTCTTACCATGAATATCTTTTGCTGCTGTAATAATAAATAACAAAATAAATAGAATGGTGATCTTGAAAGCAGAAGAAAAACTATCCACCAGTTTATTTCCTTATCACTATTTGCTCTCAACTATGTTTTTAATTCAGTGTGTCTTTTATCTTTAGTCTTTTTCTGACAGAGAAAGTAAATTTTTTTCACAGCTGATGTGGAAGAATTCATCTTTTCTTATTTGTAGCAGATTTCCAATTAATCCATGCTAACTTCAATCTAAGGGGAAATGAAGGTGAAATTTCACTGTTTAACTTTTTCTTCTTCAAAGACATAGGGATAACACACTTTGTGAAAACTTAATAACACAGGAATAAAAGTTGCCTCCCTTCATGACAAGCAATAAAGAAATTAAACATTATGAAGAGTGAGTTTGAAGGACAATCATAGATAACCATACAGTGATTCCTTCTGTGAAAGCTTCACTGGTTCGTTTGGTTTTTTCCCCCAAACAAATTCAAGTTTTCAGAAGACAAAGTTATGACAGAAAAAAAAAAAAAGGACAAAATAGCTCCTCATAAATCAGCAAATTAATTTTTATGAAAGGGACGTTCCAACAAAAACAATAGAGATAAGTTCTGCTAAGCAATAAAGTGACCGAACATTAGAGGCCCACTACAGATACTAACAAACTATAAATTCAAAAGTATCTCCAAAATTAAAAGCCGTTCCTGCACCATTTAAATAAGTTCTAAAATAAAAGTCATAAAAGAAATGCAGAAAATCAATACAATATTTCTTCTTAAAATAATGCTTCCAAGCTAGGAGAAAAACAAGATTTAGAAAATCCCCGTACCATTATTATCCTTTCAGGGAGAGCTATTTGCATGGCAGAGAGCTTTACACTTGCTTACAAGGAGATCCACACAGCCTCTCTCTCTTTTCTGATTTCCTGGCCAAGAACAACACACACCCTTCACCCAGAGGTTTCCACTGATCCAGCCAGGGATTTTCCCTGCTTTCCCCACCACAAATACCTGGTTTTAATCACAAGAAAGTCTAGCAAAACTTTGTTAATGAAATCAGTCTGGAAAGATGCCTTATGGCACTTCTCTTGAGTGCTCTCACGTGCATACATCAAGGAGCACCCAGGAGTCCATGCCTTCTCAACTGTGGTCAGTCAAGAGTCTCAGGAAATGTTTATCAGTGTCTCATGGCCTTTTGAATTGAGTAAGGTATTTCATGTTTATTTTATTAAATAGATAGTAATCAATCTGCAAAGTTAAGCATGGCAAGAAAGTTTCAAACAAAAATAATGAGTTTCCTAGCAGCTGTAGTGCCTTGGGATAAATTTCCATCAAAGCTAAATCTACACAGAAAATTGCTACTACTTATCTCTCTTCTTTACCAAAATGTTAGGTGACAGCATGAGCAGTAACAGGAGGAGGCTTACAGTTCATGAATGCCATGCATGGTTTAAAATAGGCACTGAAAAATTATTGCCAAATAAAAGCAAGGAAAGGAATTCTTGATGAACAGATTATTACCCAGAATAGCATCTAACTGGGAAACCTATTTATGTACACAATGCCAGTAATTTATTTGTTGTAAGAAGAAAACTGGAAGCATTTTTCCCATTCCCACCACTCCAATAGACGCTTCCTGTGCTTCTCAGTGATAATTACACAGCAGCTTATTTATTTCTTCCTCTAACTCCTTCTTGATAGATTTTCCCTGTGGTTCATGAAGAATTACAACTAATTTAGTTTTTTTTTTAATCCATACACCATATAGGGACCACTGTTTGGTTTTCTTGATGCAAATCTGTAAGGTGTCACTGGTTAATCATGAAATCTTCGCTAAATATACTACACAAATTTGAGATGACTACAGGTTGGCCCATCTCTCTCTGAGTGTTCCCACAGTGCTGGAGCCCAAATAGAACACGAATACCTTCTCCCAAAGCGAAATGCTCTTTAGCCACCATCTCAGAGACTGGTTTTATACAAAACGAGGAAGGAAGAACAATGCCTCCAAAATCAAATACTATTTCTCTTCAAAAAGACGATATATTTTCTCAGACATTTTCTATTAAAATACTGATCAGGCTCAGACTGATCAACATTTTGTAGAGTGTAGAGGAACACGTTTCAAAATGATGATAGTTGGACTCCACAGGCTAGAAAGTTAAAACGTAAGTGCAGCCAAAACCACACTATTTCATAAAGCAAACCTGCTCTCTGGTATTGCAGAACACAATTTCAAGTGACCTATCAGCTAAAAAGAGTACACATTGAGCATTAATGTGCTTGAACAACAACAACAGAAGAGTTGGGTTTCTTTTGAAGCAAGCAGATCCATTAGTGTGATTATGCTAATAAATATGTCAATTAGGTTTTAGGAAGAGTCTAATAGAGACTAATTTCTGCTCTCAGGAAAGACACACTGTCCCAGAGTAAAGAGCAAATTTTACAGCAGATGAACAATAAGTAGCCAAGCAACAGAATCATTTCACCATCATCTAAATGTATTTTCCTATCTCAGAAATGCAAGTGGTTTCAGAATCAAAGACAAGAATAAGAGAAAGTACAATGTTTTTATGCAGTCCACATGCTTCATCTTGGTTAGCCATTTCTTGGCCTGATCAAGCCAACTCTAATGGAAGTTCGGAGTCACAACAGATGACACAGAATGCACCAAATAATGTTGATATGCCTATGTATTTCAGCTGTTGCTACAGCCATTTAAGAAGACAAAGCTGACCTGCAGCAGCAACAGAAGGGAGTTGGGAAGAAATGCCAGTCCTGGTTGGTAGTAAGAGATTAGGACAAACACTCTGGAAATGGTTTCAGTAGCCCTCCAAAGCTTTGCTCTGCTCAGCAACACCAACTCAAGGACATCTAGAGAGGTTCTAAAACAGTAGTATCTCCATTCCCTGCTTCCCAATCACTTGTTCCTTATCCTTTCATATATCTCAGAAATCAGCTCAGCTATAAAGATAAGGCAAGCATAAAACACTGGTTCTTGGGCAAGCAGGTTTGACATACAAGTAATATCTTATATTAAGATTAAAGACATAAGTAGAAAGAGATGAGATGGGGGTTGGAATGTGCATGAAAGTGACCAGGTGCTATTTGCATTAGAAAACAGGAAGATCAAACAAACTCATGATATGTAGGAGCTCAGTGGTGGTTTTTTTGATCTTTAAGGAATTCTTCAGAGTTCATTAACATGTTTGAGAAGGATGCAAGTGGCAAACACCTCCCTGCAATAGTCCAAGAATACATCTTATCCAGTGGTAAAATGTGCTGGAACTCAAACCCTTCTTTCCATGTTACAGAATCATAGCAAGCTGTTCTGAATGCTCAGTGTCCCTAGGGTCACAACAGTTCACAGCCACCAGACCACTGCAGTCAGTCATAATTCATAAAGATAATGAGGGCATAACCACACATGCTAGTGGAAATTCAACATATTATTTCATCTAACTCTGCAGAAGCAAGCTGTAAAGAAGAGTCCAGTGTCCCTTTCCTACTTTTCAAGCATTTATACCTTTCAAAAGTACAGCCATTTCCGGGATACTACCAAGCAGAATTTTTATGCATCTTCTGCCACTGAGCTAAAATGCTGACTATATGAGAGATCTAACAAATGTTGTGGCTTATCATCCTTACTCTCTCTGCTTAACCAAACAAAAAGAAATCTAAAATTAAAAAGAAAAATCACAATTTATTCAAGTCTCAGTAATTGGATGGAAAAGAAGCATGTTTAGTTTTGAATGAGCTACAGTGAAACATTAAATACCTCAGTTGTTTCAGGAACTCAACATCAGAGCTGCTGTTGATGAGCTTGATGAACTCCTCATAAGAAGGAGCATATGTGTAGTCTTTCTTCTGATGCTCATTCATCTGTTCTCTGTACTCCAGCTGGCTGAGTAGCATTCGGTTAATATAATCTGGATCACTCAGCAGTTCCACCACTGGTTTCAGTACTGAAGAAGAAAAATATTTTAAAACGAAATCCTTATGCTGAAGAATAACTGCTGTCTTTCAAAAGAAAATTGTAGATAAAAGGCAAAAATTTTTATGCAAGCTGATAAAAATCCAAAAATACAAAATCGGTCTTCTGGAACACATAGTATAATTGAGATTCCATGTACCTTCCCGATAAAATTGTTTGTTCTATTGTGCAAATTGATGCACATTGACAAAGCTGAGCTCTATTTAGAAAATTCCAAGTGCTTTTGTTCTTTCTGCTGTGTGCTTTGAAGGCTATGACATTATAGCCACTATAAATGAAAATTTAAAAGTAAATGGAATCACATCATATACTTGAGACTTCAAAATTTCTGAATTTGACTTCAGTGACATAAAACATGCATAGTGTATTTATAATCACAGTAAAGTGTATCTGATAAAATAAAAATCAAAACAGAAATCCCTCAATTAAAAAAACCACACTAGATAAATCAAAGTCTAAAATAATGAACTAAACCTAATATCATGATTCAGTTATAAACACATCCTAAAGTCTATGGATTCTATGTATCTGAATATAAAAGGGCAGAATTATTCATATAAGCACTAAAAATAATGCCAAGGAAAACTGCAAAAGTGTTCCTCTATGAAAAAAAAAATAGAAAATGGGAAAGGACAAATTGTGTTTTATCCTGAAATGTGCTAAACAGCCTGGCATCAAGTCAGGAGAGTTAAGTAAGTACATGCTTGATTTTGAGAATTTAAAGTGTCTTACTGGTTATCACAGTAATTTAATTTCAGAACGTAAAAGCAGAGCATAAAGATATATATATAATGAAGTTTGTAATTGCTAATATTGTATAGGTGCAAATGGTTAATCATCTCTGATCTTAGATCTACCTTTTGTTGCAAGTATTTCTGCAAGGACTATGCGCAAGCTGACAGATTGGACATCCTTTGAGGGTAGGAGACAATACACCAGGACTTGAGAACATTTTTGCAGAAATCTTACTTCTTCATCAGAGCTCCTCAAGCATGAGTGCAGCAAAAAAGGTCTTGGTGGATCTTCCTGCCTAAATGGAAAAAAAAAAAAAAAAAAAAAAAGAGAAAGGAAGGAAAGAAGAGAGAGAACTTACAGATCACTTGTATCATGACCAGTCACTAACTGATAAAATGTTGCAACATGAAGCACTGAGTGGGTGCTGTGCACCACTGAACACACACAGCAACATGCTGCTGGGTGAGCAAGCCCATGATAGCACAGTGTGTTGTTTGCAGATTTCTCATAAACAGGTTTTCAGATGACAGTTCTGAAAGAAACAAGGAGCAAACCTTCTGTGCCCAATACTGTTTCACAGGTGTCAGTGTTTTTCTGGACTTCTCAGAACACGTTTGACAGAACGCTGCACCTTTTCTTTATATAGAAATAGCTGTAGAAGCAGAGACAAGGTACCCTAGCAGTTATTTCATGGCCACATGCCTGATGTGCTCCAGTCCATTTTAACAGCAAGGTGACCAAGCCAGTGGTTACAGCGAGACAGACACAGTGTCACCTGAGAGATGCCCTGGTAATTTACAAAGGCAGCCAGAACTGGTCTTCAGTAGAAGGCTCTAAGTTGCTACAAGGGCTTGGATCTGTCACATCTCATACCAGTGCCTCCTCCCATTTTTCATAACATCTGCTTTCTTCCCAGATCTGGAGGCTGCTGTCCTGGTTAGTCAACTGACTCTTACTCACAGAGCTGCTCCAAGCCCATCGCCTCTGTATGTGAAAAAAGTGACCAAGAACTGTATACAGTACAACCAAAAGTTTTCAGCTAGACACCGCTGTATGGCCACTAGTGACAGGCAGCATTGTATAACAACTGATTTTTGCCTGTCAGTCTGGGAGGATGAAAATATGTTGGAATAGTAACAACAATTGGAATTTTGTTCTAATAATACAAGTAATTTGCCTTAAGGTGATGAAAATAAGTTTTATAACTAATTTGCAGTACAACATGAATGTAAAGACATTTGGTTTTGATTTGACTGAAGTCTCTTATTCAATTACAAATCAAATGTTTTGTTTGCAAAGGTGGATCATGGAGGGGGTTTCAATTGTTATAAGTAAGACAAATTTCGAATCAAGTCCCTTGGAACAGCTTGGATGTAAATACTCTGTTCGGAGGAGCAGTGGTTTATGAAGATGATCTCCATTATCAACCAGCCCACGTGGTACAGCTGACTGAGCTCAGAAAGATGTTTACCTTGTTCTGGTAGGATCTTTTCTCTGTGGCAGCTAAATATGTAGTCATTTTCCTCAGTGCATTTCCATTTCTCTTGCATATTCCATACATATCCTAAAGCCTCCTCTACACCACATCAAACATTCCCCATCATGTTCTCCCCTAAAGGCATTCATTGTTTATCCAAAACCAGACATGCCTCAGGCAGATCACTGACAAAGTCTGGGTCATTTACCTACAGCCACTTCTTATTGTGGAAATAAAGTCTTTGTTTTCCAGACAGGTTGTCACACCCAAAGTCAGCCACCTAGAAACACAGCCAGAAGCATCCGCAAAATGCTGGCAAACAGGAGACTTACAGGAAACATAGAATAGTTAAGGTTTAAAAAGACCTTTTAGATTGACAAGTCCAGCCATTAACCCAGGACCATCAAGTCCACCACTAAAGCATGTCCTTAAGTGCCACATCTACATGGATTTTTAACACTTTCAGGGACAGTGATTCCACCACTTCCCTGGGCAGCCTGTTCCAATGCTTGAGCATTCTTTCAGTGAAAAAGGTTTTCCTAACAATCTAAACCTTCCCTGGAACAACTTGAGGCCATTTCCTCTTGTCCTGTCACTTGTTACCTGGGAGAAGAGAACAATCCCCATCTGGCTACAACCTCCTTTCAGGTAGCTGTAGAGAGCGATAAGGTCTCCCCTGAGACTCCTCTTCCCCAGGCTAAACAACCACAGCTTCCTCAGCCATTCCTCATAAGACTTGTCCTTCCCCAGCTCCATTGCCCTTCTCTGGACACACTCCAGCACCTCAACATCTTTCTTGCAGTGAGGGGCCTAAAACTAAACACACAGGATTCCAGGTGCAGCCTCACCAGTGCCGAGGACAGGGACTATCACTTCAGCTGGTACCTGTGTATTAGCAGCAATACAGAGTTAGAAGTAAAAGCACGTGCAAAGCATGAAACAGAGCCATAATGCACATAAAATTTCACTGAACTGAGGTTAGTCTTCTTTGTCTTCAGTATCTCTCTGCAAGTCTCCTGAGGAATGCCAGTCTGTTTGGGACTGCAAACACACTGACGCATTAACTGCATTTATAATATCACCCATGCAAGATAAGTCTGTCTCCCTGTTGTACAGATTTATTCTCAGTCAAGAGCCAACACATACAGCTTCTCCCAGTCAGACCTATGCCAGGACTTTTCTGACACACAGTCAACAGAACACAAATGGAAAACAGAACAGAATAAACAAGTACATAGACAAATATTTGATTCTTGCCCTTCTAACTGGCTAATGTGTTCTTGCCTACAGGAATGCAAGGGAGGGACAGAGTTGCATAGTCTTCAGTTGACAGGCCATTTAAGAAAATTTCAATTTTTTTTCCTGGAGTTATCTCCATTACCTAAGAAGACAGGAATCTCTAGAAGAGGGGTTCTTTCAATGGTTTTCCTAGACAAACTGTATCTAAATGTGATCTAAAAAGCAAGAGGGAAGATTTTTATGAAAAAATAGAAAAACAAAATCTTCAGGCAATTAAACTCTGAACAAGCCTTGCATATCAGTGCTAAATGGTTGTGTCAACAAATCCTGAAGTTTTCACTGCTTCTGGGCAAGAGAAATAAAAGGAAGACTGAAAGTAGGAGAGGAAGGACAAAGGGAGGCTTAACAGCTACAGCACAAATCAATATGCCAGTGATAAAACACAAGACGACATACAGCTTATATCCGCCTTTGCATGTATACAGGAAGCATTACACTTCTATCTGTCTCAATATTACCATTGATCAGCTTGAAGGGAAATACTGTGTGTCAACAAAAGGTCTGCCCAGTAAACAGCAACTCTTTTAATTCTGGTTTCCCCTTTAGTGATACACATAAAAAAGGGAGAAATGAGCAATCACAGAACTATTAACATCACTGCTCAGTTACCAGACCATGTCTGTTTACTATCTTGGAGCAGGAACTAAGATGTCCTGATCAGGCACAGTATTAAGGCTTGATATAAAACCCAGATCTTCAACTCTGTGGGAATGTGGCATTGTTCATTTTGCAGAGACCAACAGGAAAAGTAGAAACTTAAGTGCAGCCCGCATGCACGTACCCAAAGCAGACTTTCTCCAGTGTCAATAAAGATATTAAGCACCCTTAAATAATCTAAATAGTAACATAGACATTATTTCTCTTCCTATCTAATTCTGAGTATGTGTTATTAGGATTGTGTGGTTGGATTTTCCAAACAAAAGGTCACTTAGTAATCATAGAAAACTCTGAATCAAAATTGTGTGCAGATATTTTTAGAGAAAGCTTTGAAAGCCCAGCCAATTATCCATAAATTCTGAGCACAACCATGTGCAGTGAACTAATATAAATGTGGCACTCCAGCAAACAGTTCCAAAACAGGCATGATACAAGCTTTGTAAACCAGGCTCATCTAATCTGCTTTAGGCGATACACAAATAATGGCAAGTGGCAACTTAATTCATTTGTGTCTTCTTGAACAATCAAGACTGAAGTAATGGTGACATTTATTGGTCTATCAAGACACAGGTGACTTCAGTGATTTAAAACAGTAGACAGAATTCTACACAGTATGCTTACAGGTCATATCCATCTTCACTCCCCCATGAGCTACAAAGCCAGCCTTAAGTTTCCTTTCTGTAATTTTCATTTTATGAAAAGCCTGCTCTGAATTTTTAAGACTATCCAATACTTTTTCATAGTGTCAGAAAGTAAAGGGATTTCCTTCAGCTGCCCCTCAAAGCACTGGAAGGTAGAGCAGCAGAATATGAATATAGAACCATAGATAGGGCCTGCCAAAGTGAATTCCTTTGTACTAGGTCTGTTGTAAGCTGTACTTTTCTTTGGGAACAAAATGACACCTACTGGAACTATTCCTGCTCTGAGACTGCTTTATGCAATTACTGACTGTGTATCCCACTGAATGTCATCAATATTAGAACTTTACTCCTTACTGCTGCAAACCTGCAAGTTCATCCAGCATTTTATAAAGGAAAGAAGAACAGCAGATTTGCTGTGGTATTGCTGAAGACAAGCAGTTAAAAACACTACAAGTGTTATAGAAATATCATAATTTCCATACCATAACTAAACAACTCTGCGCTAATATCAGCACCTCCTTAACAACAATCCTTCATTTCTCAGGAATGCAGAACCCACAGCTGTTCCATAATACTGAACTATCATCTGAGCTTCCAGGTTTCCTAATACACTGACCTCATGGAAATGTCTTTTTTTTTTTTTTTCCCTAGGATCTACTCTCAATATCCACATTTTTGACCAGGACCATCTGGTAACTCTCTCTACTGTAAAGACTCACTGCAGTCAGGAGTATTAAAAGACTCCTGGTATTTGTGGTTGGGCATATGCTCCTGATGCAAGGCATCTTTGAAGAACATGATATGTCAGTCTGCTTTGAAATTAGGAAGAAAGCAACTAAATAAATTATGCACACACCCCTCTTCCCCTGAACAAAAAAAAAAAAAAAATACACACCAAAAAACTCCAAAGCATCTTAAAAAGCATTAACAACTCCTCTACAGGAAATTACTTCAGGGTTCTTTTTTCCATTAAATAAATAGATAGATAGATCACAAAGTGTTCCCTTCAGTCTTGTGATTTCTTTATTTAGTCTTTCAAGAGAGAGTCTTGCAGAGATACATTTAAGTCTTAATCAGTACAATTGTGAGTTGAAGTGCACATGCAACTCGCTCTAAATGACTGGCATCAGTATATTCAACATTCACCACCACGCACTTCCATTAAACTGATTCTGAGAACTACCAGAACTACAGGCAGGCTGCATCTCTTCACTTGTATCACCCTCAGAGCTCTAAACTTCTTGACAGTGCAGCAAAGCAAAAATTGCTTGATCTATTTGAGCTTTCTAAGAAAGGAAAAAAATAAATTTAGACCTTTACAAGCCAGAATAACAAAATACACCTGAAAAAAAAGTACCTACTTAAAAAAAAAAAAAAAAAAAAGAAACCAAAAAAACCCAAACCCACAACTCTGAAAACAAACCACATCAAACCCAGAAAGCACAACAAGGACAAAGCCAAACCCAAAATTTCTACAGCTGCCATTTTATCATGATACATCAGCAAGCTTTATGAATCACTTCAACTAATGCTTATTGTGAATAAAATTATTTATGCATGCCACAGCTACCTCTTTCAGGAAAAAGCATTTGATACGTCACACTAATAACAGATGCAAAGAGTGTACAAATGGCTTACAAGTTTTGGAATGACCACATCAGCACCAGGACATCCTAATGCTTCTTGTGGTGTCTAGGTTATATTCAACCATTAACAGAAACCCCAGACTTCCAACACTGAAGCTTGAGAGCAGTGGTGAGCCTTAGACCTGGTGCTACTCATGAGTTGACTTGAATAA
This sequence comes from Chiroxiphia lanceolata, assembly GCF_009829145.1. Lineage (NCBI taxonomy): Eukaryota > Metazoa > Chordata > Aves > Passeriformes > Pipridae > Chiroxiphia > Chiroxiphia lanceolata. Next base: position 33,714,611 of record NC_045640.1, read on the forward strand.
TCTGCTCTTGGTTTTTTGTTACTATTTTCTTCTCAGCACCTTCGTACAGCTGCTCCCATTGCAAAAAATACCTACAGTTTCATACTAATCCCCTTGATACATCTTTCCAGAGGCTGATTGTGAGAAGCAGTTCTGGATATTCCTGGTTTGTGGGTGGCAAATGGAATTATAAAAGAAAAACAAGACTTGTGGGACGAGTTTAGTTGCTATCCAGATAAATTGGATGTATCTACAGGATCAACCAAATTAAATCTAAGTGCTTAAACTCCCTTTGCATCAGTCTGCTCTTGATCAGTTTGTGGTGGCAGCACCTTTGAATTTAACTATCTTATCACAACACATACTGAAATCACAAAAAGTTATATATCCTATACATGGGAAGGTATTCACATGGGCTAAGAAAATTATGAACTGAGTTCATAATTCTATGTATTACCTTGTCAGTAATACATAGAAAACAAAAGGAATATTATCAAAACATGAATGATACAAACTTTAATCCTCAAACTGCTTATCATATTGATCACTCAAACAGCAATTTCCCCACAGCACTCTCCCCACTCACACTTTTCAAGAGTTTTGAGCTCTTAACTATGGGTTCTGAATCAGCCCTAGGAGCAGCCCCCAGGCACTAACATTGCTAAGTCTGGGCACACATATACATAAAAACACTTCAGAGTATCTCCCATCAGAGGTTGTGTAGCAGTCAACATGCCAGAAGCAGCCCGCAATACCATGTATTCGTATTTCTAGAAATCAATTCTTCCTCTGTCTTTGGGATCAAAGGTGCCCCAACTGTAGGTTAAAGACAGTTTACAAACAAAAAATACAGGAAAAAAAATAGTAGTAATAGTAGTAGTAACAACGACTAAGAATAATAAATCAACATCCCTGTGACCTCTTCTTTGAGGTTTGTTCAAAAAGCACTGTTTGTCAGGGGGTTCAAGAAGAGGCAAGGATTACTACCTTCACAACCCACTTGCCTACTGTACTGGTTTTGGCTGGGGTAATTTTCTTCACAGTGGCTAGTATGGGGCTACATTTTAGATTTGTGCTGAAAACCATGATGATAAAATACAGATGGTTTTGTTATTGCTAAGCAGTGCTTTGGACAGCATCAAGGCCCTTTTCTGCTTCTTGAATCACCCTGATGCTGGGGGAGCACAAAAAGTTGAGAGGAGACACAGCCAGGACAGCTGACCTCAATTGACCAAAGGGATATTCCATACCATATGACATCATGCTCAGTATATAAAGGTGGGGAAAGAAGAAGGAAGAGGGGGACATTTGAAGTGATGATGTTTGTCTTTCCAAGTCACCATTACACGTGATGAAGCCCTGCTCTCCTGGAGATGGCAGAACACCTGCCTGTCCATGGGAAGCGGTATATGAATTCCTTGTTTTGCTCTGGTTGCATGTGTGGCTTTTCCTTTACCTATTAAACTGTCTTTATCTCAACCCATGCGTTTTCTCACTTTTACTTCTCCCATTCTCTCCCAAGGCCACTGGTGGGTGAGTGAGCAGTTTGCATGAGGCTTAGTTGCTGCCTGGGGTTAAACCACGACACCTACTTATTTCATGTAGGAAAATCTTATTTTGCCTATGCTGCACCCAGTACAGGATTTTATTTATCAAATATTAATTGTTCTGTAATAATACCTGAGGCAGTTGTTCTTAGCCCACAATAAGCGTACGGGAACTGCCTCTTCCTTTCATGTGGACAGCTTCACAGAAAGACTCTTACTTTGTGTTTGTACCTTGCTAAGTCCTTCTGACACAATTTCATCTAGAAGAATAGCTATCTCTTGTTTTCAACAAACATGCTACCAGAGAAAGATGACATTCTTGGCATCGCTCAGCAGCACAAATTTCATCTGTAGTGTGTGAGCACAATGTCACCTTTCTGCTGACTTTGCCATAGTACGTACAAAGCATTTAAACCCTCTCTCCATCTGCCAAGAAACAGTGAGCCCTGTGCAACTTCCATACAGCTCCCTGGACTAAGCTTGGATGAGGAGCATGAGGATATTCTAGTGCTTCACAACTTGTATCATGCAGCATCATGCTGCTGATCTATCAGGCACATTAAAACCAGATCTACCTCCCCGTGAATTCACAGCCTTCCTGTGAAAAACAGTCAATGGATCCAGTTCCAACCCCTACAAATTCTGCAGTGGGGTTGGTTTGGGGTTTTTTTGTTTGTTTAACCCACTGTCACATTAATGCTTGACAGGATTTTTTTCACTACCATGTTAATGCATCCTGCCTTATTCAGCACTGACTAAGGTACCTTTACCACTCCCATGTGAAAAAGTTAAGTGGAAAATAACCAAGAGAATTCATTTTAGCTCTATATAGTGACAATAACAATCAAACAAAGACCAGATGAAGTGGTCATAACTCTCAGTAGACAAGAAATCTAATCAATAATCAGCATTAATAATATTTAATAATTCTGCAATTCTAGATTCTACATCCCCAGCTTCAAACAGAAAAACATGCAGATTTAAAATAAAAAAAATTTAAAATCAACATCCTCATTCTTTAACTGTTCAAATCAAACTCTTCCCAAAAGCAAGTGCTTGACTGTGATAAAGGACAAGTGCAAGCGTAATACTTAAAAATCAAGGAGCACACTTAGGAGCTTTACCTGACCAAGAGATCTCTACCACATTCCAGAGCTAAAAGAAAGCAGTACCTGGAATTCAATGCAAGATTACTGCAAAGTAAATACACCTTTATTTCTTCTTTTCTTGAACACAACCACCCTTTAGTTTCTTTTCCATCTTTATTTTTTCTACACATTAGCTGACTGAGAGTTGAGGTCTACTACAAATATGTTAACCCTATCTTCTGCTCCAGAACAGAAAGAAGTGTCAATGCTAACAGACAGATTGGTCACTAACAGATTACCGTAGATCTTTTTTCTCTGAAGAGATGTCAAAAAAAATGTGAATTTAATTGTAGGCAAAACTACTGCACAGAATAAATTACAGTCTAAATCTGAATGATCAAAGTATATTTCAATTTGGATAACTAAAATGATGTAAGCACAGACATAAGCCCGAATTCCATGCACAATTAGACAAATTGTGCATTCAGATGTGGGAACTGCATAGGCTAAGAGTTCCCATTTGCAATTACAGTTTGGGTGCAACTCTAGTACTCAGTGGAGAGCTGACTTTTTCAAGTGGACAACGTAGAGGAAATTCATGAAATTAGCAAGATAACCTACACAAAGAAAGAAAATACAGTCAACTATTTTTCCAGTAGAAAAAATCTTGCTACTGCAGGACAGGCCACTTAGAAAAATCACAAGACATTGCTTCCTGGGGCTAGAAGAAATGGAAAGCTGAATGGAATTAACCTTGGTGCTATTTTGGGAAAGGTGCAAATAACAATCTTCTTGTCTGTTGACTGCTTTGACAGCACCCCTTCTTTCCCTTGCAGGTTGACACTACTTTGCAGGAACTGCTCACACAGCCCACCTCCTACTGTGAGCAAAGGATTCAAGGATGAAACAGAAACAGCAGTGAAGCCAAATTCTGAGAAAAAGGAGCACAAGTCTTTCCTTGTACAGGTCTCACAGATATCCTGAAGCCTGCTTGATCTCTAAAACTGGTAATAAGCTTGGACTATTTTCTTTATCAGTTCTCTACAAAAGCGTTACACTCTTCATTACTTTGATATAGCACATCTGAAAGCAAAGACAAAAGCAGAAAATTCCAGTGAAATGCAGAGTTTTGGTTTTACCTGGCATTGGCTCCTTTAAGGTCACAGAAGTGCGAGAGTAAAGCTTTCACTACATCATTGCAGACAACTTTAACTACATCAATATGACTCAGCCTCTGTCGCAGCTGCTTGGCAATCTCCCAAAAGTCTTCAGATAGCAGCTGGTACAGCTGCCCTTCATCTCTGCTGAGTTGCCCATACCAGGACAGGATGTAATCTCTATAGCTGTAGTCGAACACTGAAAGGAGAAACAAAACAATTAATAGCAAAATTGCAAAATTAGAAGGCACACCCAGATAGGAAAAATATAATCCTCCACCTTTCTCCTCAAAAACTGGATGGGTAATAGGCTTCATATCTAATTTTGGGTTTTAAGTTCTTGCCAAAGAAAGTAAGGTTGGTGAGGTTACAAAGCAATCTGCACCTAACAGGTTACTGGAGGTCACTTTGCAAAGCAAAGCCTGTAAGTGGATTTGCTCAGACAGTCAGGTTACCAGCTACACACAAACCTCAGACTAATACCTGTCTCTCAACCGTGGCTTTATATGTGGTTTTATGAACTATCATATAATCTGACTGTGGCTAAGATGTTGCAGACTGAAACTAGCCTTCAACAGTCTCCAAGGTTGCAGTTAAAAGGGCAGGTGGTAAAATTCTTGGATTTCAAAAGACATAAAACAACCCCAGAAAAGTACATTATAGGATCAGAAAAGCTAAAAGAGAACAAGTAGATTAGTGAGACTACATGAACTTCAAAACTGATGAAGCATTCCAAATCATATCTATAGGCAACCACCAAGATTACTGTAATTTCAAGTCCCATGGCAACACCATCTTCTACCATTATGACTTTTCTTTCAGATAACATTTGTGTGTCTATTTATCAGTTTTTACTGATATTTCACATTAGCAGATGTCCCTGGAGGTACGAGAGGAAGCAGGACGTGTTCAGAGAGCACGCAGAACTGTGTTTAGCAGTTACAACAAGATAAGGAAAAAGCTGGGGTTGCAAGAGTCAATTTGCATCTGCCAGAGGGATAATAAAAAAGGGGGAATAAAGTTGTATGCCTGATAATCTGAACAGCTTCTTTACCAGATATCCTGATGTCTTCATGACTTTTTATATCAAAAGTACACCTCATCTGTCAATGTAAGCCTGCAGTACAAAGTAATCATATGACTCCACTATTTCTTACTTTCCACTTTGATAGAAGTTGTTTGTTTGGCAGTTTACTGAACTATTAAAATTTCCCTGGCACTGTGAAAGTGAACTATTAGCATACTAATAGGACAACAACTTAAACTGAATACTTTTGCCTGCATTTTCAGGCAAAACTAGCAAACCTCATCCAATATCACCTTGTTAAACACATTTCAAAAGAAATGGCTAAAATTGATAACAGTTTCCAGCCAAATGCTTCATAAATCAGCTTCCTCACGTTTATAAAGCAGCCAAGTCACTTCAATGAGTATGTTGAAATATATAGTTAAAAGCCTTTTGCTAAGTCATTTCAAGGCTTTTTAATTAATAATTCAGAAAAAAAACCCCCACAGTTCAATAAACAAATAAATAAAACGTTTGAAGTATTTATTCTTTTTCCTGATCTAGAAGAGAAAAAAATATGCAGAGCCATATTGCAGGATGGGAACTTTCAATATTGAAGCATATCCCATTGCATTACTTTTCTAAAATAGAAGAAATCATATTTCATTGAAAACTCTCACCTGCAAATACTACAAAGTGATAAAAACAGTTATAAAAAGTAGTGGTCTCCTGATAAGCAAGGTGAGGAATAATCCATTGATACACCGAAGAGCAACTGGGAACAGCATTTTAAAAACTGAAGTTGTTTTATTTATCTCAAGTCTCCCATTGCAATACCCATTTTAGGTATCTAGTTTTCCACAGTGATCCCCATGTCCTTCTGCAGACATCTTTTTCTTATAGCTTAGTTACTCTCTTCTGTTGCAAGATCCTAAATGCCGTAGAAAGTTGACCACAGCACAAATTCTTCCTTTTCACCTACTCTGTAAGAGACCAGTAATTTCTCAAGCGCATTCAAAACACACTGCATTGTGGGATTTGTTATCATCATCACTGGCAATTAATGACTTTTTCAGATTTTCTTACAGACACCCTCTCTACCTTTTGCAAAGCTGCAGATTTCTCCAGCATCTTTTACCTAAGAAGACAAGCCATGCATGGAGAAGTGGCTCCTACAGATGTCTACTCAACAGAACTCTACAAAGCAAGAGTACAAGATACAAGAGCAAAACTTATATCCTGATCCCTTAGACTATATTATCTTTCAGAACGCTACGTATTCCCAATAACTCTTAATTTATAACTCTGTTTCTAAGCAATTCCTCCCCAAAATGAACTCAGTTTCTAGTACAGTACATAATACGCATTTTTTGATTCATTTGAGCCACTCATGACTTCTGTCACATTCAATGGTACATCTCTGTACTCTAGGAAAGTACAACATTCAAACTAATTAGAACTCTTATATCAGAGTACAACTCCTGCAACTTTACTACACCCCTAACTGGAACACCCGAAGCAAGATCTATTATGGTGGGAAGACTCCTGCTCAAACAAAGCAAGGCGACACCATTTTAAACCTTATTTTCCTGCACCTACCTTTTATAACCCTCTTCCTTTACATGCTTTCTATAGTTTCCTTGTCACTTCTGAGCCTTCCTGCATCACAACAGTGATGTTCTCTACAAAACTCAGGGGTCTTTAGAGCCCAGAATATATGTTCAAATAAGTGGTGAGACAACTTTAGGACTTTGTTTAAATAAATAATATTTAAAAAGGACACCAGCCACAGACGCTAACGGCAGCCTGTTTAAGACTGAGTAAGACACTGCCTCATCCATATGTATCATCCTGGCCATGGTGCACAGTTGCTGCTTTAGTTTCACGCCCATTGATGCAGCTGGTGCCTTTTTCAGCACTCTAAAAAATACAGAAAACAAATGTAGGCATTTTATAGAGAGCAGCTTGCTTCCTTCAGAGGAGAAATCTGCTCATGCATCTATTATCATTATTTTTATACAGCACATTCTCTAAAACATAGAAAACAACTGGTCAGAAGACAAGGAAGGAATGAAAAAGAGAAGCAGAACACATTCAGGACAATACCTTACTATGACTAACTCATCCACTACAAACATAAAACAAATTTCTTCTGATAACCATTAAATGCAGTGACCACCACGAGTCTGGTGCAAAACTGTAGAAACTTCTACTGGGTCTTCTAAACTAGTTCCTGAGTTGTTATGATGTGATTAAAAGTCATTCCCATGTGAATTTGAAGTTGAGCCTCTTCAATCAGTCTTTTAAATACTGTGAACTAAAAGTGTTGGGAGCAGAGAGCCAGAAGCTTGTGTGGAGGTTTAGTGAGCACTCCCATCTAGATCCTTCCTTCATTCCTACTCTCACACAGGTCCTACAGTAACTGCTATCCCTTCTACCATATTCATTCATTCAGAGGTTCAGTGGCACCACAAGAGTTACCTGGTCAGACTAGCTTCAAATCTGCAAAACTTCACACTAGATGGTTTTTCTGCTGCTAAGATTCATTACCCAACTTTATTAAAAATAACATAAAAATCTGAAGAACAAGGATTAAATACCTACTCTTTTTCTCAAAGCAATATTAAAAAACAGAGCATAAATATTCTCCCTACTCAAGTGCAATCACAGACTTCCAAGTTTCAACAAGAAGTAAATATCCTTTCCTGAAAACACTGGAAAGGCCAGAAAAATTAGATCCAAAACTCTCCTGTGACTGTGCGAACAACAGAAGAGAAGGTATAGCTACAAAACTGGATTCTAGAGTAGCAAGCATTGCAATCTGTAAAAGTAAAATGCAAGGTAAATATGGGACACTGCCCCAGTCACTAGCAACAGTAATTTAAAGATTTCAGTTCTCTTGTTAAAGTTTGTGTTTGGAAAACCACTAGTATTTCTTGGTTTACTTGTATTTTATGACATTGTTCAAACCCTATGAAAATGCCGCGTTAACAGTCTAAATGTTATGATTGTGTACAGGTAGATGGGCCCTGTGCAAAAGCAATCATATCCTGACAGTCCATTCCACATTCTTTATTTTTATTACAATTTCCTTGACATTTGTGTCTTTAATAATTTTTACGAATGTGAAGGGTAAAAAAAATGAAATTTTCCAAATAGATAAAAAATAGAGAAAAGTGTTAAAAAGATCTAGGAAATGTATAAAATTAAAAAAATCAGACAAGCTCATGTCCAAATAGTTTTCCACACGCACCCTTTGTGAAGAGTTCTTAGCTTTCAGTGTTTGAATCCCAGTGCAGAGAGAATAAATTCAAATTGTCTCGCTGATATTTTGGACCCAAAAAAATAATTTTTTGAAAGCTGTGAGGAAAAAAAGCCCAGATTTTCACATAAAGAGTGGCAGAAGCTACTTCAAATTATCTAAATGCCAACGTGTGGATCTTAAGTTGGGAAATGAGATAGTCTAGGATAAATCTTCTTCTGTAAAGGGAAGTACTGTCTTACATCCCTAAGAGAGTACTTCTAAGGGGTCAACACAGACAGGCAAGATCTGATCCTTAGGAACAATCTAATTAAATTCCCAAAATATTTCCAATGAGGTCACCTCAAGACAGGGTTGAAAGACAATAACCCACTATGAAAGGAGAGATGGCTCTCTGGTATGAAATATTTTAAGAGCTAAGAAACACAGGGGAATTTTCACAGCAGAACAATTTCACCAGTGGAGTTCTGTTGGGATCTGTGCTTTGGCCTGTCCTGTTTTACTTACACATAAATGACCCAGTAAAGCAGCTACGTGATATGAAGACCAATTTTCTCGGTACGACTACAACAGTAGAGACAAAGACTGACTGTGAAGAATAACAAAGACCACAAGACATGGAGCAATAAAAATGGAGGGTGAAGTTCAGTTCCCAGGAGACCCACTACACTCAAGACAGACAAATCTACTGACAGCTACAGCCTTAGCCCAAACAGTATGCTGTGCAACAGCAGCACAAGTCTCACTGAGCACAGTCTCTCTTAGGAGACATTATTACCACACTACCACACGATATGGGCTGAAAACAGGAAGTATCCAGACAAGCAACAGGTAGCGTTAAACGGCTAAAAGTATTTGTAGACATGGGTTATCTTTTATTTTTGTACGATAAATGAAGGGCAAACAAGAATCAAATAAATCTATCAAGAGAAAGCATGAAAAATTTCGGACAACCATATTTCAGTGTCAGTCACTCAAGTATCACCAGCTGAAAAAGGCATTCAGGGCTGACAACTAAAAGGCCTTTTCATTTTGCCATATTCAACAAGGAAAATCTCTTCATAACATTACACTTGTTCTGATTTTGAGCACTTAGATTTCATAAAACACACCACACAGTAGCAGGGCTAATTCACAGCTTTCCCTCACCTAGTATAGTTAGTAACTAACAGTGAACCCCAGGCAAACTTAATTACACAATGGCAGAAAACAGAGGAAGAAGTCAGAATTAACCAAAGGGCTGTCTCTCTTCATACCCAGCAACAGCAAACAGATGATGCTGGCTCTTCCAAAAATGTTATCCATGCATCTCTAATGTGCATACCTAAAGAGAAGTAAAACCTGAATCAAAAGAAAAAAAAAGAGCAAAACCTCATTGACTGCGGTAATCTGACAACACCTACTCTAAACCTGAAGTGGCAGTAGGAGTCTGAACTGTTCCCCAAGATTAAAACCTCATGAGAACTCAAAGTCTCCTGGTTAAACGAATGAGGCATTTTGAAGCATTCTGTTGAACAGCACGTTACCTCAAGACAGCAAAAGTTATCCAAAATTCCTAGGATTTATAAATACTTTAATCCTGATCTGTGCAAGACTGAAAACAGAAGAGCAGATGGTATTTTTTACATCAGTGGTAATAAAGTTTTACTTAACCATGAACTTGTTTAAAAAACAAACAAACAAACAAAAACATTCACATCGAGACAACTGCAAATTTCAAAACTGTCACAGGGTAAGAAGTCCTGTCTATTATCAAACAGACAGATCATTTACTCTAATAAAAAATTAAAGTATTGCTTTTGGGATTCATTCAGTATCTCAAACTTAAGTTGACTCAGTCACCTTCCAAACCCAAAATGCTTAAGTCTTTGTATGGCAGAGCAAAAAGGACAGTCTCATCTTTGTCAAACTGCATAACAGAGAAGTTGGCTTCATCACTTAGGCCTGGAAGAAATACAACGAAATCTGACAAGTTTGCTCTCCAAAATTCAGAGTGGGACTGGAGGGTAAAAGCTAGTTTGAAAAAAAAAATAGCAGAAAGGCAAGTGAGCTGTCACAACAGAAGGTACTCAACTCCAAAAAGTGAATCATTTACATATTAGTAACTTTCAGCCTTACTGAGTAGGGATGGCCTCACACAACCAACTGAATGATCTGTGGGATAGACACCTTAGATGAAGACAGTTCCCATATTTTAACAGACATGAGTTATTCCTACATGCAAGTAACTGCAAGGAAGTGTAATATGACTGTCTTTCCCTCTATATTCCACAATACCTGTTGTCTGTCTCCAAATAACCCCACAACTTCCAATTCTGTGATTACGTCAAGGCTTCATTTCAAATTCTGAGGCAGGTTATCCAAAATGTAAAGTACACATGTGAAAGAATACTGCAAATAACTTGTCTGTGCTTGTTTCGTTACATATTTCTAAACATATAATGTTTAGACTCTACTATCCTTTTCACATTATCAGGAATCCTCTAGTCTGATTCCAGATGAAAATGTTTCCTAAAAATAAATTATAATTATGTTATAATAGTTCACCTCCACAAAAACATGACGTGGGTAGGTAAAGTGTTCTAATTTTAGTTACCTATCCTGCAAACAGTTATTCATAAAAATAAGTTGAAAAAACACAACACATCCCAGGTTTTCATAAGACAACCAACCTGTTTAAAGCAATGATAATTTTCAAATATACTGTCAAAAATAAGAAAAAGTGCTGCAAAGAAATGTTAAAGGAAAAAGTATTCAAAATTAGATAAAATATTTACAAAAGGCTGATAGACTGTATCAGCCAAAAATCCAAATGTTCATTATAAATTCACTTTTTTATGGCAAGAATTGCACTAAATGGGAAGACTGTATGCAAGAGTTTACAGGATTTATCAGTTTAGCAAAACCCAATCAAGAACATTTTAAATGTAACCCCCTTCTTTTGTGCACAAATATTAAGGACCGTATTTTAACATATTTCTGTTAGAAAAACAACAAAAAAAACCCCAGCCACTAAAATCATGAGATATCAACTGAATTGCAAAAACATCATCATATTACTTACTACAGTGGACCTCTTGGGAAGACTAAGACCTTGCACTTTGTGTATTATATCACAGAGGAAACCAGAGTCATATTCTAAAATCCTGGAATACTGTGCAGTTATGGTTTGCTAAGATGACAAGAGATATTCAGACTCCAATGCACCTTTGACCAAGTTAAGACTCACCTTCTTTCAGTGCTTTATCCATATTGTGAGAAATAACCACTCTCCTTGATTGGACTGAATCATGGGAGCTTCCAGACCAATTACTCTGAAATTCAAACATAACATTCATCACAAGAGAAAGGAATAAACCAAAACTTTCATAAGGAATAAAACTGGAATTCAAGGCAATAGTACTGTATCCTTTGGTCTTTATACAAACATTGTCATTCCACGCAGTTAACACAGAGGAGTGTCAATTATCTCTGAGATTATTATACATAGTTCATTAAGCCCATATTAACACTCACTGCTGTGTACAACTTGCCAAATTATCTTAATAAGTTTTTTTTGGTAGAAGGGAGCTGTATTTAGTTGCAATTCAATGTACTGAGAATAGGACATGCATGTAACAGAACAACTGGAACTCCTCCATTCAGTATTTTCACAGCAAATATATCATATTCATAGCCTACTGTGACAATGGACTTCATCTAGCCTCATAAACTACTTTTAAACCAAAGAGAAGCCTTCAGATCTCCCACACTAATTTTGGTTCACATCCTTTTGGGTTTCTTCCTTCAAAGATACTTCCAGCCGCTGCATTTTAAGCTGCTGTCCTACACAAACATCTGTCTGTATTGGAGTACTCACTCTTACAGTGTCCAAACAGGTGGGCAGATGGAGAAACATTTTTCAGAGTGTAGACAAAGAGAGTGATTCATGATCTATTTACATAGAAAGGAGTGTAATTCAGAACAAATAGAAGTGGTCCCTGCTGTTGCCCAGCTTACTTTGCTCCCCTTGTTGGGAGCCCAGATTTTCTTTGGTAAGGAGATAACACTTCAGAAATCTCTCCATCTCTCCAACATTCACCAAATAGAGAATAAGAAAGTAGTATAAACTTTCAGTAAAAATGCTGTTTAATGTTCTTAAAGGTAATACACCATTATTTTAGCCAATTTGCAGGCTAATTCTCAGTGTATTTTGGTAAATATGTTTTTCTCCACTGCAGAACAAAGCTCATCTAATGGGATCCAAATAAAGGAGCCTCAGCACTACTTTTAATGGCAAAACAAAGCTTTTCAGACTCACTCACATTTGACACACAGTATTATGATGGATCCTTTCCAGGTCTTGAGTGCCCTCCTTCTGCCCACAGTTGATTTGTTCCAGCTTTTGAGTGAGTGCAGCAATACTCCCTAGACTCTTCCAGTCACCATTCTGAAACTATAACTGTGGTCTTTCACCTGATTTCTTCCCTCCTTGGCAACACTATCAGCACACTTGCCTCCATTTGCAGTCCCTCCTTACTACCAAAACTATAGTTAAAGAAGGGTAAGAACAGAGTATTTAGTGAACCATGAGAGATTTTCAAACCCTTTTTTACCTGAACACAACTCTGGTAAAAGCTGAAGCCACATCCATCTAAACAGCTGCAGAAAGTATTTTTGCTCTTTGTAAGAACACCTAACAGTATTTGTAAGGCTCCAAGACATAACCTCTAGCTGCTAATGTCACACTTCCTCAACACAAAGTTGTAATAATGCCAGTCACACAATTACTTCAGGATTTTTCTGCTTTATTTGCAGCCGGAAATCACATGATTCATAACCACTCCAATTTAAAAAGAGAAGAGACAGACTCACAGAGACATTAAACACCCCAAATAAATTAGGGGAGCAGGAAGGGATTCAGAAAGCCCAATTAAGCAAACTCAGGTTTTTCTGTGAAGAAAGAGCTCCCAAACATGAGGCCACAATTCCGACCGAAGTTCTGTGCTCAACACACTCCATGTTCCTTAGCACTCACGCTAGCTTGGGTATCCCACAAGCTAAATCCTTCTGCTAAAAGGCATCACACTTGCATAGAGGTCGGTCACCTCAAACAGCTAACTTAGGCATCAACAGTTCTTATTTGTAAGTATGTTGCAGGGAGTGTTTTTTTTACAGTCTAAAGCACCAGTAAGTGCTCCAATGAAGCACTTGCCAATTTACTCCTTTCAAAACTAGTTTAAATACAAGCAAAACAAAGGAAAAAAAAGCCCTTCAGAGGGGATCTGAGGATCTATGCTTGCAAGCAGTTTGCTCCACATCACTACACTATGATCCAATCTACACACTTCCACAAAGCAGGAACTGATCACTTTAGGCTTTAAACTTGAACACTCATTTTGAGGACAAGGCAGACTACTATTGCCTCAGCAAAATGCTGCCTCTTAAATACCAAGATACAAACTCACATCTCAGCTTGCAAAAACACATTCCATTGAGAGTGTCCTCTATGGTTCGTATGTTTGACTTCTAAAAGGTATGGACTATTCATTTAAAAAGAGTTGTTCAAGACATGATCAAAGAGAATGTAAAAGGAAAAAAGTGAATACCACGACTAGCAATGGTGATTTTGCTGCTGCACGAATGTAATTACTGAAGGGCAAAGGAAGATGCATAGTATATCGGACTTTCTGAGAACTTCCCATAGGTATTGCATACAGTCATGAAATACTGAAGAGAAAAGCACAGAACAATAAAAAAAAAACCCTTTGTTTAAAACAAGATTTCAACTTCATTAAAAAATAAATTTTCAAGAAAAAAGAAGAATCTAATATTTAAATAAACAGGGATGTTCAAATACATTGGAGTGATCATAGAATTGTTTAGGTTGGAAAAGACTTATAAGATCATCGAGTCCAACCATTAACCTATGATATTGGTTGGGTTAGTTCAGGCTTAAGAAAAAAAAACAGTTCAGGGAGACCTTACCACTGACTCCAATTACTGAATGAGAGGGTACAGAGATGAGGGAGCCAGTGTCTTCTGGCAGATGCACAGGACATTAGGAAACATTGCAACACAGGAAATTCCCATCACAAGGCAAAACTATTTTAATCGTGAGGCTTGTCAAGTATCAGAATGGGTGTGCTGAGGCTGTAGAGTCTCCATCTCTCCATTCTTCTCAGCAGGAGAAAACCCTGAGCAACATTACCCAATTGGACTCGCTCTAAGCGGGAGGGTGGACTAGGTGCCCTCCAGACATTCCTTCCAACCTGAACATATCATGATCCCTGATGGCCCTTCAGAGAACTGTAAATTTAATTTCATGACTGATAATGTATCAGATCTTAAGCTGCCTTGTCTAAAACAGCTTATCAAACTTATTTTTCCTTCCCATTTTATGAACTTGCATTTAGCAAAAGCTCAAGTCTTTTTAGTTTAGATTTGGTTTCAAAAAGTTCTGTTTCTGTGGCAATAATAATGATGAATTAATTAAATAAGTAGGCATCCCTGAGTTAGATAATATGTATGGCAACAAACACCTTAAAACAACAGTAACAACCTGGTAACACAGATAATCAACATCTCTGATAACAGAAGGATTCCAGAAAATTCATAGTCCAAACTCAGCTCTAACAGCTGAGAGAATGAAAAACTCAACAGATTTCACTGGAAGACTTTCTTCCCACCCCTGCCTCAAATCTGATGGAGGGCATATGCAGCGAACAGGTTCAGCGAAAAAACCTAGATGTGAATGTTTTCACATTTTTCTTCACTTCACTCATCTAAAGGAAAATGGTGCTGGATTTCATTAAGTAATTGGCATAACCCTGACTGAGCCAAAAATGTTTGTAAATGCATTTAATACAGTCAAAGCTCTAGCTTAGATGCTCTTTTACACTGATTAAAACCTGGCATGTTCCTCTAAGTTCTGCCTTGCATTATCACAGCCCCCAAAATTTAAAAAAAAAAACAAACCAATATATATATTTTTTTTAAAATTTGGACTCTACTCTGTAGACTTCATTGTTGAAGATTGGCAAAAACCTGGTTGAAACTTAAACAACTTTTGTAACAAAAGGCTTGCAGGAATAGGGGTGGAGCACATTTGGTACATGCTAAGAATGAGGTTGCTAACAAACATGGAGGCCTATTTCCTGGAGCAGTGCAAGTTTTTTTGACTTTGTTTACAGGCTGAAAAAAGGATGTGTGCATTTCCTGTAGACTTCTGAACAACACTCATTGTTTGATACTTTTGAGAATAATTTAAGATGCACAAAACAGTCTCAATGGGCCAAGAATAAAAGCCAAAAACACCAAGGCTGGCATTAATAATGAAATTTTGTCTTAGGTTCAGTCTCCTACAAATGCAAAAATTAAGTTAATATCATAATGTCAATGTTTAAACAATTTAAGTAATTTAAAATTAGTTCTGAGGAAAACAATAAATGTTAAATAATAAAGAATTAAGAAGATATTTCAACAACTACACTCAATAAATGGCAAAGCACCGAGAACACAGGAGTACCTTCCACTATCAAGAAATCCATCTGCAACACATCAAATGCAATGTTTAAAACATAGCAGCAGAAAGCCAGACAGCTGCTACAGGCATGCCACATGCAGCCTTACTCTGCCATGGAACTAAGGCAAGAAGCAGAGAAAAATTTACAATTATTTCTATTACATTAACTCAATTACAATAAAACTAGAACAGAGCTCAGGACAGATCCCACAGCACAAATGAGCATTGTGCATGAGATTCTCAGTCTAACCACTGATGTAAAAGGCAAAGACTGCATCTAATTCAGCATACACGAACCATCCAGCTACCCATAGCTACTTGCTCCACCCACTGTTGCCCTACTAACTTCCCTCTTATCTTTGTAAAACATACATTAACATCAGACTGGACCTTGATGACAGTGTCACAGTTTCAAACAATACTTCACTGAACTCTCCATAAATTAGTCTTTAATTGATGTCAATAGACATGTTCTTAGAGTAGCAAATATTACTTCAACTTAAGATGAAAAAAAAAAATTTTCTATTCACAAGACAATATTTTTAATTAATACTTCCAGTTCTAGTCAAGATTACAAGGCAAGTATGTATGTGTCACATTAAGCATTAATCTACATATATTAAGGGATACCATAACTACCAATTTAAAAATCAACATACTTAAAGCATATTAATCCTATTATCTTAAGAATCATTATCTCAATAATCATGTTATGATATCATCACAACTTATTTCCACTAACATAGTAGCTTCTGGAACACATAGATTGTGGTTATTAGATGGGAATGTTCTATCTTAACTGTACTGTGTTCAAAACTGGTAAAACTGTAGCAGTGTAAAAACTTTATAATTAGGGCAGAAGTCTCTTCATCTGAGATTTCATATAATACCAGACAGATAAGAATAGGAAAATGAAACATTTCTCAGGTAGTACTTTCACTCTTATCAGTACAGCTAAGAAATAATTGGTAAGTTAGCATTCAAATTTCTGCTCAGCAAAAAATACAGCATTATTCTTTGTTCGGATCTTTAATATCACCATCAAAATAAAGTCCAACATGAATTCTCAGGGTACATGCATAGCCTCAGTCTGCTGAAGATTTCCACACTCTGTAAAAGACAACAAGAACCTATGGTCTATACTTCAAGGCCAAAAGAGCCATATGGCATGAAAACTGAATTGCTGGCAAGGCAGAAAAACCTGCACACTCCTGCCTGAGCTCCAGAGTCTCAGCTGACAATCAGAAAGAAACTCCTGCGTTGTCTATTGCTATACCCTCCCTCCACTTGACTTTTCACTGTACAAAGGTAGAGTGTTCTGCCTTTTCAGCAGAGCATCACAAAACATGCTGAGTGAAATCATTAGTTTTACTAACATTAACTTGTTCTCTTTCACTGTGCATATTTAATAGGGGAAAAAATGGTACAAAATGACTGGTCACAAAAACTTCCCATGGACACAATACAAACCTATTCCCCTTATGACTACATAATTTATTTTTTTAACCATTTAACAAAGTAACAGCTTGGGAAAAGATACAGTGTTCTACATAACTGGCTCTTTCCTTGGGTAAATTTTGCTGCTCATCTTTACAGAGAACAAGGAACCAAGACTCAGCAGTAAGAAGGAACTTGATTGGATTTTATTTTCAGAATGTTTCTGATATACGTGTCCAGTATTTTCAATGCCAAAACTACCCTGAGTGCAGGATGCTTTCACTCTTGACCTTATTACAGAGGGTTTGTATCCACCTCCCCTACAAGAGACTTGGACAGCAATATCTCAATGAGCCCACCACCTGCCCCTACTGACTCAGCATGGCTTGGTTAACAGAGAAATTAACTAAGTCCTAAGTTATATTTTCAGTCGTAAAACATCATTCAAGTGAGACGCAGTCCTTACAAAGGTAAAAACAGTCTGATTCACAGAAAAATATGAAATGTCAATCTAACACAACGTTGAGAAAATAAAATGTCAAGCATAATACAGTGCAGAGCTGAAGGTGACACAGGATACAATGACAGGAATCAGAAAGGATTGCATGGCAAGACAAGAAATCTTTAAATATACATGATGAATAAAAGGCTGTGCAGAAAACTAAGTCTGCTCACCACTAGGGAGTTGTGGGACAAACAAGTCAGAGACAGTGTCTGAAAAACATTTATTTCCCAAGGTCAGCCTCCTGTGATAAAGTTATCACTTCAAAGTTATGCCTGCAGCTAATCAATGTATCCTGTCCTGACAAAGCTTCAATTCTGAAAAAGGTTATAAATCCCAAATTATAACAGATATTCCACAGATCCCTAAAAATAAACTACAGGTCCCTCCTGAACTCTAACTGCATATTTGCAATTCATGCAACATTTTCTTAACATTTTAAAAAAAATTCATGAAATTGGTAGAAAATGCTACTATACCTTTTCATTATTTTAATTCCAGGACTTTCCTAGTAGTAAATTAGCCTACATCATCAAAGGCTGACTGTTGACCTGTCTTTAAAAGAGACAGAACTAAGAACAAAAGTATGAGACTCTCAGTTTGTTAAAAACACATCGAAATTAAATATATTTTCTCCTTTCAACCCAGAAACAACTGATAGTAGATCAGAACATTTGGTTCCAAGCCCAAGAGGATCTAAAACTAGCATGACAAAAGAGAAGCCAGCAGAGACTATTACTTCTGCCAGGTATCACAAAAATCCTGCAATATCAGAACACTGAATATTGCCTGTTGGGCCAGAGAACCAGACAGACGATAGAACATGCTTGACTTTGGGTTGAGAAAAACTCATAAATACTTTCAAAGACTTACTAAGGCATAAAGATCAAAAGTGAAAGGAGTTAGGAAGTTTCTCTTCTCCCTCATAGCTCTTCCAAACTGCTTACCACATCAAGAACTGCTTTGCATCCCACTTGAAATTCATGCCCACAGATGGCAAACCTTCCCACAGCTGCTGAGGCTCCTGCAAGTTTACCTCTGCAAGCTTCATCTCATGGCAAAAGTCCAACAGTGAAGGAAAATAAAACACTCTGTGTCCTTTTCCTCTGCTTCCCTTGTGTTCCTCACAAAGAGCAGAACGCTCAGCTTGGATACCATGGCAGATACTCAACCTAGGCTAAGCTGCCATCCCATTAGAATCACTCAGACAACTTCTGGTAATCTCACTGCCCATCCTCCTATGGCTTAAATAAAAAAACAGTACTGTGTTCCAGATGAAGATATTTCATTGGCTACCTGATCCAATAAGAAAAGATTTACCTGTGCCCTCCTGTTAGATTCACAAAAAAAATCACATTCAAGGATGGAACAAGTGTTAAGGAACTTAAAACATGATCACGTCTCCCTCGGAGATAGAATGTAAGAGTAAACTACTTCTGAAAATTAAGAGCTGTTAAACACTAGTGAACAAGAGTGACCAAATGTGTCAGGAGCAGAGTTTTAAAGGAATACTCAAAATCATTGACAACTGTTAATTGTAGGAAACTAAAATCAGGGCATTAGAATCAGTGTACCTTTTCACTGGAAAAAAAAATCACATTCATTACCATTCTGTTAGTGCTGCAGACAGACTAGGTGGATCATTCTCTATACAGAATATCATTTATTTAATCTGAATTTAAAATACAGCATTTAAATCTAATAAATAATCCTTGGGTTTAGCATTATTTAAATGAAGCTGATAACCTATTCCTCTATTACTCAAAGCTTTTGCTTTGAATTTGAGTCAAAACACTACGTAGAAAAGAAAACTATCCTGCCAGGTTTTTTTGGCAGAGAAACAACTCATACTGGAAATGTGGGAAGTCTTTTCCTTCCCCTTCCCACTAACTTGGTTAACATGGTTCTTTGCATGAGTCAAAGCCATCTCCTCTACAAACACACAAGTTAAAAGCAGTGTTGGGAGCAACCTTGCATTTAAAAAGGTGACACATGTTCTAACCAGGGCTATCTTTGCTATGAGCAAGTCCACTGACACTTGAGAATTAAAAATGCCCTCTGAGACAGATGTTTTTACTAAAAGTGCAATTGGGTCATCATGCCTTTTTGATGTCTAGCATTTTGCTGTTCTCCTCCATCACAAATAATCTGGTTCTACAACAGCTCCTGAGAAGTGCTGAAATATACCTGACAAAAATGTCAAGGAATCGTTCAACTCCCACTGTTTAAATATCAATAGAAACTATTTGCCAATATTATTAATGCCTGCAAGTACTTAAAGTAGTAAGTAAAACACTCTTATGACTTGCCTGTACACCTCTCTTATCAATGAAATGTGGAAGCCAGGAGACTTGCCCAGACATCCTATGTAAACAGAGATGTCCCTCACAGAAAAACTACATTGAAAGTACAGCTTATCATAGGGTTATAAATCACACAGCTTGCTTTGCAGTTCTCAGCAGATTCCAAATGTTCTTGCTGAGATACCTGACTTTAGCAGGAGGTCTTCACTTTTCAAGTCCCAAAGAGGTTACACAAACAATATTTAGGATAAAGCACAGCTTCAGTTTCAAAAAGATGGCTTTTCTGGTAGCAAGTTCAAGCAAAATGAAGAAAAGGCATGCACCTTGTTCTTATGAAATCCAAACGTACAACACAGCACTTCCTCACCAAAGTTACTGACTTGCATGAACAGGTCCAAGAAAATCCACAGCACTGAACTCACTCATAGTAACTGAGAACATACAAAAAGTCTCCCTTTTTTCAGCACAGGATAAGGGAATCGATCCAAGTCCCTTTGAAGTTGATCAAGAGTACTCCCACTCACTTTCCAAGAGCTAAGTCTGACTCCCACTAGAGTAAATATTTATTACTGAATATTTAGTGTTTCCTCAGCTGTTAACCCCAATGTGAAAATCACTCAAAGAATGAGAAGCGAACCTATCTGCCTAGAGTTCATATATAGAACATATGCAGAGCTAGATGCCAGTCATAATAACTTTTTTTTTTAGCTTTTTCGTAACTATTAGGCCAACAGAGGGTTCTTCCCTATTCTGGAGGAAAAGACACAAGGCTGAAGAAATTATACCTTTACAGTTATCCTACTACTGGCTCCCAGAAGAGATAACAGGATCTTAAGGTTCTACGAAAAACGTGAGAGTAACAACTGAATTATAAGAAAGCAGTGTAAATGCAACAGGATGTATAATGAAAAGATTAACCTACAAATTTTTCAAAGATAAATGTATGCAGGAAACTTTGGAAGAAACATTTTAGTGAATAGCCTTCATTTCTACATGTTGCCTATCTACACAATTTTGTTTTCTTCACCTACATGTTCCTGAAGCCCCAATTAGGAAATTTGCTACACATATACAAAATTGTGTTCAGAAGAAGTCTGTCAAGAAGCTGTGCAGTCCTGAAGCCACTCTGTATCAGAAAGAAATCAACAAAACTGTAACTGAAGGCATGAAAAACCTAATTAAGATGCCTAGAATTACATCTTCTAAATAGAAAGGGTAAAATACCTCACTCCTTTTTTGGTTGTCCCTTTTATACAGCCAGGTTAAATTCTGAGAATAGTGGAAAGAGGGAGGAAAGAAAAATTTTAACTGAATCAGAGAGAGGGTAAAAAAACAATGCTGGTAAAAGGGTTGTAGCAGGTACTGCTGCTTTAGCAGTGAATTTTAAACATCAGATTTCAATTCCTTTCTGAAACAACAAACACATACCACAGAGCTATAATAAATCCAAACACAACAGATTAGACTAACAAAGCAACAGTGGGTCTGCACTATTTACATATACAAATCCAATGGATGGACACAAGAGAACATCAAGACAAATGCACAGTAACATATCACAAAAAGAAGGTGCAGATGGTATAGTAACTGAAGTGATTGTATTTGTCTCTGGACAGTTCTAGTTTTACTGCTGTTCACTATGCTTATGTATTACATTTTTCACAAAAGGGGAGAGAAAGAACAATAAATCTTTTTTCGTCTTCAAATCTTGGCTTCCCAAATTAAATCGATTTTTATTATTTGGCTGTTCATTAATCTGAAAGTTTCTCCTCATTGTGGCAGCAGGGAGATTTCAACTGCTAAGTTTACATATAGATTTTTTTGGTACTACGTGAAAGTAAATTAACACACAGGCACATGTTCAGATAACTGTACCAGTGCATAAATGTCACTGGAGCGATGGCATTAACACTGAAACATTTAATCTTATAAACCTAAAAGCAACAGGAGTTGTTGTTTTGATGATCAACTGATGAATTTTTTTTTTCATTTGGTTAATTTTTTTTTTCATTTTGTTAAATACAAAAGCATATAGTCCTTTACTACAAGGTGTTTATGCACTTAACACACATTTGCTCCATAGCACTCCCATGACAAAAAACAGCCAAACAATCCCTACCTGTACCACATACAGAACAGGTACCTTCTGCTTATCACCTGTTTATTTTGTGCATTACATCTTCTCACTTCCCTATTTCCCACCTTTAATGCTCATACACATTATTTATTCTTCATTCCCTTCAAAAAGCTGACTATGATGTTGAGTTTTCAAAGGAAAGAGGATTTTTTAAAATGTCAACCAAGTAGAGAAAATGAGTATCACACAGCCACAAATAGATTCTGAATGCACCTTTGCAAGTTATATTATTCACTGAAGTCACCAGCCCCTGGTCAAATGATCCCTACTGACAATATCCTGCCAGATTTCATTAAATACAGGTCTGGAAATGCATATTCCTCCCAAACACAGGCTCTTTCTCTCCACAGGTCAAGGAATGAAGGAATAAACCACTACTGCAGGTTGTTAGCTGATTTGATTGAAAAAACAGAAAGACCAACAACTGTATCAGCAAATGATTTCTAACTGCCCTGACAGCACCCTCTGTTTTCTGCAAATTCAGCTGCACCAACTGCAGCCCCAGAAACCCATAAGTGACAGCATTATTTATTTGCTAATAAGAAGAGTACATGCACTAAATGTAATAAACTGGGTTATCAGAACAGCTAGGCTGTACACCCAGGTGGCATGAATTATGCTCCTCTCCTTCGTAGATTGCTCTCAGGTATCCTGTGTGACACTACTGAATGGAAATAGCACTAACACAGTACGGTCTACTGTGGCAGCACTTCACATGCTAACACATCTAAAACTCACCAGTGAAGGGCCAAGGGCACCCAACCATAGTCACCAGCTGTGACAATAAACACCACGTCCCTGTGACCCACGGCAAAGTAGGAGTTGCAGGAGACCCTCATTTCCAGTAGTAATTTTTCAGGCCTGTCTAGGATCAGCTCCCAAGCATTGGATCACTTGAGGGGGAACAGAGGCATGGATGGCAGGAAAGTTTCCAAATACTTTGTGCTACCAGTCCCATTCAGAAGCAACCGAAAAGTACTGAGCAGTGAGCTACAAAGAGCTCATCAATTAGTACATTTTATAGCATGTACAGAAAATAAAATTGTTTCCCTTTTGCACAGAGCTCTGCAATGGCTTGAGTACACACTGGCACTATCTGAAGCTGCCCAACTTCAGAGCACGCACTTAAGCAACGTTATGCTGCCTCTTTGAGCAAGTCGCTCTTTTACCAATGACATTTCGACGGGAGGAGCAGAAAAAGATTTGAGACACAGCCTACAGCGAACTGCCGTGCAAGCGTTCCCGCAATCCGGAGGTCTCCCTCAGAGCAAAGTCTAGATTTTTCCCGTGCTAGGCTCCAGCACAACTTTCGCCATTTAAAGCCCCGTCGAGGGGCAGAATGCGAGCAGGCTCCTGCGGCCGCGGGAGGACAGCAGGACACCAGGTTTGGGTGGCGTGGCGCTCCGCGGCGGAGCGAGGGCCGCGCCACCTCCCTCCCCGCCGGCGGGCAGGGCGGCAGCCGCCTGCTCCGCTCCCCTCCCGCTACTCACCCCCACGACCCGCCGGACCGGAGCGGCGGCGGTGAAGTCCGGCGGCGGCAGGCGGCGGCGTCCGCGGCACATCAGGACGATCAGGGTGCCCAGCGCGGCGGCCGCGGCGGCGCAGCCCGCGTAGAGGGCGAGGCGGAGCAGCAGCAGCGCCAGGCACGGCCGCCCGCCGCCCGCCGCCTCGGCCCGTTCCTGTCCCAGGTGGACGACAGACACGGCCAGAAGTCCCAGCCCCGCCGCCAGCAAGAAGCGGGACGAGCCGGGGTCCTCGTCCTCGTCTTCCGCCGCCTCCTCCTCGCCGCCGCCGGCCACAGCGGCGGCCGCCGGGGCGCTGCGGCGGCGCGTCTCGCCGCCGGGGCCGTGCGAGCCCAGCGGGCCGGGGGCGGCAGCCCCCGCCACCTCGGGCTGCCCGGCCGTGCTGCTAGCGCTGTCGGCACCGGGGAACATGCTGCTCCTGGCGCCGCTGGGAGCAAGCGCATCTCCCGCCGCGGCAGCCCCCTGCGAAGGTCGCCGCTCCCCGGGCCCCCACTCTCCTCCGCCGCCGCCGCCTCCTCCGCCGCCCGCCGCCGCCACTGGCACCGCTGCGGCCGCCGGGGGAGCCGGAGCTCATGCCCAGCCGCAGGCGGGTGCGCGGCGGCCGGGCCGCTTCCTGGCGGCAGCGCTGCCCGGCGCTGGGCGGCGGGAGCCGATGTCCGTGGCGGCAGCCCGGGAGGCCCCGCCGCGGCGCTCCGAGTCCGGCCGGCGAGGGGGCGGGGGCGAGGGCGGTGCCTGCCGGGAGGGCGGGCCGAGCACATGTGCGCTCGCCGCACCCCCCCACGGCCGGGTCTGGTGCTCTGGTGCGTCTCTTGGTATGTTCTGCGGGGCTCCGCCGTGCTGGGGCTGGAGGCGGCCCCACGCACAGCCCAGGAAACGGGAACGGTCGGACGAACCTAGGAGCGTGAGAGCCTTCCCGCGGGGACCCCCGCCGGCTGCGGTGTGGAGCTGGGCCCCACGGAATGCTGCCGGGCGCCTCTCCGCCACGGGGGCTGCGGCACACAGGGGGCGGGTCGGCCCAGAGGGGCCTGAGTGATCAGATCGCAGCACCGAGGCCTGGCCAGAGCTCATGACAAAGCCGTGACCTGGGACGCCGCTGAGGTCCAGACCCTCTCCTGAGTGAGCGCAGTTCGCACCGCTCTGCCTGCACTGCTCTCATCAGCCAAAGGAGACCATATATAACGGGATTTCAGAAATGAAAAATTGATAGAACAGTGATCAAAATGGTACAACAGTGATTCTGCAGAACCCAGCCCCACTACCCCAACGGAAGCCTGTCACCACGCTCTTTCCGCTGGTCTGATGTTTTACAGGTGCTTGTGGCAGACTCTGAGAACAAATTCCAGGAACAGCATAAGCATTGCTGTATTTCAGCTGTGCTCAGGACACGCGTACACCTTGCCATAGGCACGGCACAGTTACAGCTCCTTTGAATTCACAGGTTCGTAGCAGCTACCAACCACAGCCCAAGTGGGAGGCCTTGATCTCTTCAGAGGAGGAGTAAAGGGCAATGCTTTCCTTACGGAAGCTAGACTGCAAAGGAGGATTTACAAGCATTTACTCATGGGCTTTATTTTAAGAGCAAGTACCTGTAAACTCTGTAGAAGTGTTTACAGTTAAAAATGTTCTGGTAAGCAGTTTTCAGATTGCCACTGCTCTGTCACTTGTGAAGTGCAAAATAGTCCTGAATCTTACCTTTTAAACACAGCTATTGTTGCAGAGGTTGGAGTAGATTTATTCACACTCTGTAAAAAAGTTGCTTCTGTCAAATGAACAATGCTAGCCTGATGAAGAAAAGAAACCAATACCAAGGCTCTGATCTTGGGAATGGTTACATTTCTGTATAACTTCAAGAGAGCAACTAGCACTTTATAACACCAGACTCCAAACTTCCCTGTGCTTCTACAATGCTCAGCAAGCCAAAGGTGCTGAGTATGAATAGTGCAGGTGTCCAAAAGGCTCAGTTACAGCCCAAGCATGGCACTTGTAACAGGGCAGTTGGGTATCATCAGCTCATGGTGCAGAACTGTAATGGAAATGGGCACAGAAGAGGCATGCAGCTAGTCAGAATTCTGAGTTACAACTAATGTTTTACTCCATCACAGTATTTTCTAAGCTAGTTCTAACCTAACTCACCTAACTAACCAATATGTGATGGTCTGGTCTGGCTCAAAGCAAAATTGTCTCCATATATACCTGCTTGTGTGTAATAGAGGTTTGTACAGCAATGTATTTCCTCTCAAAATCCCAAAGTAGTTATGAAGGGATTTTAGCTCCCCTCTTGGTCGCTGATCAAAAGATACACTTCTCCTTACTTTGACCCAAAGTCCTTAGAGTAACTTAAATATAATTTTATTACAGTTTGTTCTATTTAGTGGATATTAAATTGCACAAAATCCTTTTAAATACTAGCTCAGACCATTCACAGTGTCCAAAATTGATTATTTAAGTAATATCTCTAATGTGGTTGAAGGTGAAAATCATCATAGCCTGAAAGTGAAAGTACTACTGCAATGGCAGTCCCTTCCCAGGCAAATTACCTTGTAGCAAAACATCCTGATGCTTCACTGAAGAGCTTTGGGATCAAGGTTCTGCGATACATCTGATCATTAAGACCGACAGAGAGATTCTTGCAGAGTCTGAAAGCTTTTGGATAAGTTCCAGCATGCCAGAAGGTTTCCTATAACATTATTTTATTCTCATCAGGTAGACAACAGAAAGCAAAGATACATCTCCCAGCACACACTTTATCCATCAAAGATTTCAGAATATACAGGGCTTTGGACTGAGTTCAAGGTCTATTCTGGGATCTTAATAAAGATCCACACAAGGAACCAGACAGAGACCTTCTACTGCAAATGCATTCAGGAAACTGCCAGGGCCTCTGTCAAAGCTACTTAAAGGAATTGAATTTTAAAATTAACCTGAAGCAGAGCATGTAATGTTGTTAGTCCTGTGTAAACAGAGATTATTTTCTTATTACAGTATTAATTCTCAGAAGTGGAGAGGAAAATAACAAAAAAAAAAAAACCTACCTGCAATTACGGTTTAGCCCTGCAGTGCTTATGCACAAAACCAGTTCTTGTCTGAGTGAGTAATCCCACCAATTTTAGCTAGGATTTACACATCATACCCTGAATTAGATATGTCTAAATCAATTCAAGTGTGTATCCATAGAGCCGGAAGAAGATTTGGTTCTTTTTCTTTTAGTTTTTAATAAGATTCTATGACTTTTCAACCTGAGCTACAATTCCTAATATTTTAGATGACATCCTAGCTCCACTGAAGTTAATGGCAATTTTCAAGTTTACCTCTGTGTTATTTGAACTTCCCCTTTTGTACTTTAAAGATTAGTTTTCTATGCAAGACAGAAGGACTTTAGAGGTCAATTTTCTGAACTGGGGATTCTTATATTGTCTTTCTGTAACTATTTAACCAGTCATGGAAACAGTTTATGAGAAAAGAGATTCAAACTCTACCTTATTTAAGCATTAGAGCAAACATCTTTCCTACAAAGATAAGACAATTATGATCTTGTTTTAAAATGGAAATTATGTCTGGTTTGGGGGAAGAGTCAGCATCTTCACCTTTTTCCTCTGAACCAGGAGCATAATTTCTCTTTATAACATAACCTAGACAAAGCCCCACTAATTTGAAGCCAATTTTACAGCTGTCTTTAGTGACAATTTTTCAACTTGCACCTTCACAATACTGCAAACTTTACACTTCAATAAATTTGCACCTTTAAAATGTTTGGGCAAGCTTAAAATGACTACTTTCTTATAGACTTTTTCACATTTACTTTCTGTTTTGTGAGCCTTTCTGGCTCAGATCCCATTGCTATAAACATTAGCAAGTTACCACTTCTCAATTTAAATGGAAATTTATATTATAGGCAAAAAAGGTGCATAAAGTGCATACTTGGTTTACATTTTTAGCATACTTACAACTTTGAATGAATTACATGCTTTTTTAATAACTGCTGTGGTGCTGCATTGCAGTTACAGTCATATTAATAGTTTATAGAAATGTCTAAGATTCTGGGTACAAAACCTACAAGGGCTCATGAACTTTTAAACCTGGTGGTAAACCAGGTAAACCTGGATAACTAGCACTGTTAGAAGCAATCATAGGAATCCTAGCTAACAGCGAAAGAGAAATGGAGATGGTATGTTATACTTCTCAGTATCTTAAATGTACAAAATATGTGAGTTACATTAATATTAACTGATTTTATTTTTTGCTACACCTTTTCGAGACAGTGGTATTGTATTTTGAATATTTGCAGGCAGGAACTTGACACACAGGAAAATAGGACAAAGGCACCCATTTAGTGTCCTATGTGAGGTAACCCCAGACCTCACATGGTAAGATCAGGAAAGGCTCAGCATTTTGTAGCACAGTGTTTTCCAAATACAGCTTCCATTGATTTTAGATGCAGTGTCATTACTGAACATTTCAACAGTAAACTGAGTCAGGTGCCAGAAAAATAAGAATGAAACACACGACCAAGTATAAAAATTTAGTCTATATAATTTGCAGAACCTTCATTAAACACCATGTAGCACAAGTAGAACTTGACTCTGGTTAACATAGGCAAGATTAGTTTCCCCTCTCCATTTCCTCAGGATACATCGCCCAGTGCTGCAGCCCTGGCACTGTAATGTAGGGCCCCATCACCTCAGCCTGTGGTTCTGTTGTCTTAACATGGGGCACCATCACCTTGGGGTGGCTCACCTTAACCTGGAGAACCACCCCTTCAGCCTGGGTCACCATCCCCTCCATACAGGCTGCCAGCACATCAAACAGGAGTGCCATCATCCCAACCTGGGGCACCATCATCCAATCTGGAGCAGCATCACTTCAGTATGGGGCACTGTCACCCCAATATGGAAAACTGTCATCTCAGCATGGGGCCTCATTGCCTTAATGTTGGGCACCATATCTCAGACTGTGATTCTGTCCTCAACCTGCAGCCCCATTACCACACTCTGTGGGCAATCATCTCAACTAGGGATGATTGCCTCAATATGGGGGCAATTGCCTCAACAAGGAGCACTATCACCTCAGGGCCCCATTGCTTCTGCCCAGCATACCATTGTCTCAGTGCAGAGCCCCATGGCCTCAGCTTGAGGCACAACCACCTCAGCAAGAAGATCCATCACCTCAACTAGGAGCAACACCATGTCAACCTGAGGCACTGTTACCTCAACCTGTGGACCCTTCACTTCAGCCTGAAGCCACACCACCACAACCCAGGGACCATCACCTCAATTTGGGGCACAATCACCTCAGCTTGGGGCCCCATGGCCTCAGCAAGAGTCCCAGCTCTCTGCCTCATTCCCACGAAGCTGAGAAGAGTGGGAAGGGACTGATTTCTGTATCAGAAATAGCGTGGCCAGAGGGACTAGGGAAATGATTCTTCTGTATTTGACACTGGTGAGGCCACACCTCAAGTACTGTGTCCATTCTGGACCTCTCAATTCAGGAAGGAGATTGAGGTGCTGGAAAAAGTCCAGAGAAACAAAGCTGATGAAGGATCTGGAGCACAAGTCTTATGAGGAGCAGCTGAAGGAGCTGGAGTTGTTTAGCCTGGAGAGGAGACGACTCAGGGAGACCTTATTGCTCTCTGTAACTACTTGAAGGGAGGTTGTAGCCAGGCGGGGATTGGCCTCTTCTCCCAGGCAACCAGTGACAAGATGAGAGGGCACAGTCTTAAGTTGTGCCACGGGAGGTTTAGGTTGGACATTAGGAAGAATTTCTTCACAGAAAGGGTGATTAGACGTTGAAATGGGCTGCCCAGGGAGGTGGTGGAGTCACCGTCCCTGAAGGAGTTTAAGAAAAGACTGCACGTGGCACTTAGTGCCATGGGCTAGTTGACAAGGTGGTGCTCGGTCACAGATCGGACTCGATGATCTCAGAGTTCTATTCCAACCAAACTGTTTCTGTGATTCTGTGGGACAGCCCACCAGGAGGTCCCGGCGCCCCGCTCCCTCCCCGCCCCGTTCAGGCACCGCCTGTTCCCGCCCGGCGGGCGGGGCTGCGCAGGAGCCGAGCGGGAGCGAGGCGGCGGTGGCAGAGCTGCGCAGCTCCGGCTTCCCTCCTCCCCTCTCTTTCTCCTCCCGTGCCTGTGAGTATCCGCCCCGGCTGCCTGCGCGGTTACCACAACAAAGCCGGGGGAAGGGGAGGGCGAGAGGGGAGACGGCGGTGGCTGCTACTGCTGCTGTTTCTTGCCGGGAGCTGCCGGCCCGGCGGTGGGGCCTCTGGTGCCTCCTCCCCACGGAAGGTGCCGGGAGGGCGGTTGGGGGCGGTTGGGGACGACGGGCGTGTTCCTCCCCCCTCTGCGGCAATTTTTTCCCGAAACAAGGTGGGAGACATGTTTTATTCGTATGTACATATATATTATTTTAAACCAGTATACATATATATGTATCTATATATGCTTTTCCTTTTAACTTGCCGTCTTTCCACTCGGGCCCCTGCCTGAGTGATGCGCACGTAGGTTTCCCCGAGCGCGTCGTGCACTCTGTCTTTGCAAAGCTGGGGCTGGCGTTGAGCTGCCAGAGTTGGTCATGCCGCCCTGAGACGTGTGGTACGCCCCACATCAGTGCCATGCCTGCCCTCTTTGCTCCTCGGAGAGAATTGAAAAAGAGGTGAGAGATTCTCTTGTGAGGCACCGACCCTCGTTGGTGTCGTAGCCGTCGGCTTTGACAGTGAGTTACAGTGTCGTGCGCGCCATCCTTAAAGTTACCGAACTGGAAGGGACACGTTGCAGTGATGCTGAAATAGTAGAGTGCTTTGGTTGGGTTTAATTAGTGGTATTTGTCAGCTGAAATGGTCATTGTAAACAGCTTGCCTCGAGCATGTTAAATCATCGCAAGAGTCGCTTCTCCGCACTTTGCTCAGGACGAAAGTCTTTTAAGTCCCCCTGCCCTGCAGAGTTCTGCACTAACAGTTCTCCAGGTGAGACTGTAGTTTGGAAAAATAAGCAGGCACCAAATCTCTCGGCCCCTGTGGATTTGTATGGAAATCACTAAAGAGATAACTGTGAAACCTGGGCCGCTGGAGCAGAGCACAGTACGGAATACATTTGAAAGCGACTCAGCGAGATGGTACAACACAATGGAGTGTATGTTGTGTTTGTCAAACTCCGTTGTTTTATCTGGAGTTTTCACGGCATGTTATGGAAACTGGCATTTTAAAATATAGTTCAGCATGTCTTATGGCACAATGTAATTTAAAATCATGTAACCCTTATGCTTGGCTGAAGTTTTTCCTTTATAATTGTGCTGAACAATTTTTCAGAAACTAGTATAACTGTAGTATGCAAACACTTATGCTTGTTCATTCTTACTATAAAACATATATTAAAAAAGTGCCTAGTGTTTGCATTTGGACACGTACATATTTAAAAATTGTGTGGTTAAAATTCTTATACAACATTCATAAAAACACCAGGACAACAATGTGCGATGGAATGAATGTAACAGAAATAGCAGTGCTAAATTTGTTTTGTATCCTTGCTTTTGTCTGTAGTGAGGTGCTCAATATAGAGCATAGAGTGCATTATGCACATTTTTTCCTTTGTGAAAAAATAGTTAATCTCTCTTTGTCAGATAGAAAGTGATTAGTGGAGTTGTCAGTGCAGAGAGAACAAAGTTCCCCAAAGTTAAATTCTTCAGAGAAGTTACTTGAAGACTAAAATGAAGTCATCATTGCTAGAAAATAAGTAAGCGTAGGAATGGGTTTGTGAAATAACTGGCATTTAAAAATATAGTTGTCAGAGCTTTGGACTCTGCTTTTGAAATGCCTCAAGCTTTCCCACCACTTTTTCCTGGTTTGTTTTTTTTGTTGTGTTTTTTTGATTTGTTTTTTTTTTCCCTACAGTGCA
This sequence comes from Chiroxiphia lanceolata, assembly GCF_009829145.1. NCBI lineage: Eukaryota > Metazoa > Chordata > Aves > Passeriformes > Pipridae > Chiroxiphia > Chiroxiphia lanceolata. The sequence goes on from NC_045640.1 coordinate 33,745,944, forward strand.
TATGTTGTTCCTTTGATTTTTCTCAGCCTAGATAATACTTGTAATGGTTTAGAATAGAAACCAAAGGAAAGGACAAGTAATTTAGGGACGTTCTATTCTTTTTCTTGGAACTTAAAACTTTGATGACCTACTGGGATTTTTGTTTTGGTTTCATGCTTGCCCATGTTCAGTAGGGCATTCAGAGGTTCCTGTATTTCTTCATGAGACTTACATGGGCTTAGAGGGCCATCAGGACTGCAGAGCCTGTTGAGGCTTGGGAAGTGCAATTGGCCAATACCTTTAAAGACTCAACCAAGGACACATAAAAGCGCAGAATTTGTAGGGTAGGTGGCGTATGGTTGTGTGTGGCATACGGGACAGGAGCATCTACAAGCATTTTGAAATCTGTCCTTTTGAATGACATAATATTGTACCTGAAGCTTTGATGTAAGAGTCTGAAAGTGAGCTGGATCCTAGATGAACCTAGGTATCTCCCTAAATTCTTGGGAGATTGGTAAACTTACTGTGATGGCTGTACCTTATTGATTTCACCATAGCTGTTTCTTAAAGCTGTTTCATTCTTTGCTTCTTGGTGTTATGTTTGGCTAAGACTGGTGACAATAATGGTCTAAAACATAACCTGTGTTCTTTGACTGAGTTTTTTTCCACTCAACAATGTCAAGGGATGTTTAAGTCACAATTCAGCTGTGAGTATTTGTCATTCTTAAAATGTTGCGTTGTAATAGCACTGGAACTCCAGGAAACTTTTATTATGTTGAATTTATAGAGCCCTGTGTTTGAGCATCTTATCTGCTTTTCCATACTTGGTATCTTCTCATCCGAAGAAACAAGTAAGTCACAAAAATATAATGCAAGAGATTATCTCAAGAGCCTTTTACCTCATTTGCCCCATACACACATTTTGAGGAAACAAATATATTTAGACTCTTCTTAAGTGATATTTGTTGAAGCTGCTCTTTGTATACTGATTTAGTGACTGAATTTCTATACTTCCCCCTGCCCATCTGTACCAGACAGTGCTTGTTCCTCCCACTGAAAATTGAGAATTGCATCTTATTTTTCAGTGGCTGAGGAGAATGTAATTGTTACATCTGTAAAACTGTGTGTTTAAAACTGTGATAATAGACACATCTTGTGATGGAGGGCCTTATGAAGGAAATCCTTCCAGAAACTCAGGTCTGTTTGATGTGTGTGGAAGTACATCTATGCAAAACATTGAAGGAAATGCTGATGACTCCTATTTGTGTAGTCAGGTCGCTAAGCATACTAAATCTATAACATTAGAAGCATGAAAACACTTCTGGTTCAGCGAGCATCTCTGTTGTGGGAGACAGGTCAGGTGTTGTGCCACTTGGTAGGGATGGCCTGATATTCTGAATTATCTTTGATTTATCTGCTGCTGGACTCCATCAGTAGCTTGCAAAATGGTGTACTTGCTTCCTTTGTGGTCCTACCATCTGTTTTAGGGCTGGCTCAGAGACAAATCCAGAAAAATCCTAAAGTAGGTGGCACGTGAACAGTGTAGATAGTCAGCTCTTGGATAAAAGTTTCAATGCTCTTGAACTGTATTATGGGTTTATTTTTGAGGTCTGGCTTCCCAACAGTAGCAGATGGACGTCTGTAGATTCTAAACGTTTCTGGGCCATACCTCTACTGCGTGCAGTGAATGAGGCGGAAGCACGGACCGGTCACAACTAGTACTTGTGAGACTGGGAGAAAGTTACCATACAGATATTGGTGAAAGAATTCTTGTTTCTCATTTACTTTTGAACTGTGGTGAAAGAGAGGTTTTATGGCTCCGTGTAGTTTCAAATACCTGACTCCCAACAACTGCAACAACAGCCTTAGTGAGTCCTCAGGGATCTGATGTTTGAGTGATATACTTGGGTCTTAAGGAAAGCACTTGCAGGTAGTCCCATGAGTGATGTGCCGGTATGATGGCAAATGTAACTCCAGCCTTTATGTGGCAGATATGTTGAAGCTTTGCTTTAATAAGAGGAATTGTTTTCCTTTTTCTTGCATGCAGTTGTGGACTACTCTGCCAGATTGTGGATAGTCTGGTTGGATACATGTTGTCCCGAGATTTAAATCTTGATATTGGGCAAAAATACTCCTCATAGATATGTGCAAGTGTAGCAGGAATGGGAAAACTAAGCTGCCTTTTACTTTGCTCTTCACCCTCAATATCTGGTAGTACAGTCTGTCCTTTTCTCGGCTATTTGTACCTGTTCTATGTTGTCAGAAAACTGTGGCTATGGGTCACTTTTGGGAAAGGTGAATGCCAGTGACTGGTTTCCCCTTAGCATCTTGCCTCTTAGTGTCTGAGGTAGCTAGAGGTGGGACTCCTCCAGGTGGTGAGAAACTGTGTATGGCAGCAGGCCCATGAGACTTTGATGTGGGTAGTGTCACTTACGCTTGTAGAGATGGAGGGCCTTATGAAGGAAATCCTCCAGAAGCTGCTGATACTCTTGTCAACAAACAGACTCATTGTCTTTATTTTTGGCTTTGATTGTATGCTACTTCTTTTCCCCCTGGGTTTAGAGGCTTTGCCAGTCATTTTTTGGGATTCTCAGCGGTGAGTGAGTAGCTGTGGTCTGTTTAGACAGGTCTGATGGGCATCATCACTCCCATCATTTCTTTTTCCTTTTTTTTTCCCCCCCCTCTGTTTTTTTTCCTCTCTTCTCCCTCCCTCCTCCCCCACTCCATAAATTCACTTAAAAGCCTTTGCCCTGCGGTCATCTAGGGCTCTTTGGTGGTCTTGTGCTTTCATTTGCTCTAACCATTGATGTCAACTGACTGTGTTCCAGGATCCTCTAGTGCCCATTGACTGAACTGAACTCTTACTTGAAATAGCCAGGAGACTCAGGACTTTGTGTTGCAATTCTTTTGAAAGAACTCAAGAGTAGTTTGGAGCATCTTCAGGGAGCCTACCTCTGTTTGAGACAGAACTGCTGTTCTGAGGGCTAATCTGTCATAGTTTGGGAGTTACTAAACTGTATCTCAGAGCATACAGGGGAAAATTCTTCTATTGTGTCCAGCAGAGAGAACCAGGACTGAAAGTAAACCAAAGCAAACAATGGGACCCTCTCCCCCACACTCCCCCCAAGCAAAGCAGAGGAATAAAGGGCAGCAATGGCTGTTTATACTGACCCCATAGATTTGAAGTAGCAGGTCTTTCCTCCTTCCTCTTCTCTAGCTAGGAAAGAGGAAAAGACGGTGAAAGGTATTAGAAAGTCAGCTGAGAATCAGCCAGATGAGTGGTGTCAGGTGCATGAGAAACAATGGTAGTTCTGATCTGAGCTTGAATTAGGGCCTGTGAGATCTGATCTGTGAGGGACAAACGTTCTGTGGTCTGTTCAGATTACTTAGTTCAGGCACAGGTCTGCTACTGTCTCATGAGCCAGCAACAAGAGGTTTGTCATTAATCAGTAAATACTTATATGTAGGTTGTAATCTGAGCAAAGGGATTCACCTCTCCACATAGTTATGTCTGGGTGGTTAATCAGCAGCAACATGGCTACCTGTAATTGGGCAGAGTCATATTTTTCTTGTAGGTGAACCATGAAAGAATAGAAGCTAATGATAGTTGGAAGATGTGACATTGTAAGATTCCAGGTTCTTCTCATGAGCTCATCAAAGGGGTTTTATGTTAAAAATATACAAGACTGTGTTCTGTAGATTGGTTATGAACTAATCATGGTTTGAATTGGAGGAAATTGGGGGAAGTTTGGAGAACTTATGGTGTGCAAGACAGCTGTAGCAGATATTGTGCTCTCAGCTTGGAAAATCTGAATAACTACTGAAGAGGCTGTTTGTTTCATTCACGGGGGGTTTCCCTCAAAGGATGTCGTTTCCCAAGATTTGTATTTCCTCCTTTGCATGCTTTGTTGTTTCTTACTAGCAAATATGAAAACTTTATTTAAAGAGGAGGTAGGTAGGGCTAGATACGAGTGGTTTGTCACATGGCCGGAAGCAGCTGCACTAGCTGATCTTGATGAGTGTTAAGTGTATCTGAGATTAAACCAAGTTTTTGGTTAGTCTGCTGTACAGGTTTTAAGCCTTGTGTTTTCCCTTGTTCCCACTCTTTTAAACTACACAAACCCCCAGAAGTAGGGCTTTTCTCATCTTAACATTTTTATTACTCTCTTCTAGACATTTTCAAATTTGTCTTTTTGTTTTTGTTTGCTGGGGGGTTTTTAAGCCTCAGCCAAGAATGAGGAAGGGAGGGAGAAGGAGGGGGAGTGTGGTTCATCCAGCATTTTCAGCCTCTCCCGAGTTCACCCTACAAAGAGGTGATTTAGCAGTCAGCAGGTTTAAGAGGGCAGGATCCCCAGAGGGGAAATAATGAGTATGTAGAATTAGAGGATTTGGGAGTGTCATATAGAACATGTGCCATTGGTAGTACAAATCTTTTAATTAAAACACTTTAACCCTTCCAACCCCTTAGCTCTCAGACACTTGTTTCTGCTCTCTGAGATCAGGAGGTTGGGTCACTGTTCTGAGGAGGTAGAAGTTTCCAGCTGAAAGGATAGATATCAGGTCCGGAAGCACTAATTGTTTGGGCTGGGAGAAGGTTGCCTGCTTGGTTACGTCTTTCATTATCAATTATACTTACAAAGCAAAATTAGTAACCCTAAGCCAGAAGGTACCCTACTGGAGCTAAATACAATATTACATTGCTCCTGATACTTTACATATATGTTTGTTAATACATCCTAAGGTGATATCTGTTCCTTTTTGTTGCTGGAAACATACTGTTGGCGTATCTTGTATGTACTATAGCTGTGCTGTATTATGGCCTTTGTGGTGATGCACTGTATGTACATAGTAACGTTAGACATTTCTGATTCAGGCCCTAGCATGTTAAAGGGCTTGTTTTCCACTTTTATTAAATACCAGAATGTTACAATGTCCTGAAAACATAAGGGCCTTTAGAGGATGCACAATGTACAAACTCAAGAGTGTGCTGTTCTGCATGCTAGGAATTTGCATGTTATGAGATCAGAAAAAGAAACAACTTTCCACTCTATATGAACCATCCTCTTCCTCAACTGTGAAAGTGAAATGGTTAAAAGAAAAGAAGGTTGATCACTGCTTGTACTTGAATGTTGAGCCTGCTCATTTGAGTTGATCATACTTGTGTTAGAGGGTTTTGTGTTAGAAAGACACAAATTGTTTTGTAAATAAATACAGTGGTCATTCGAATTAGCAGTTAATGGTAAGTATTTGACTGTAATGAAAGTTTTTGGGATTTTAGAGTATCGCTTGTTGATTCTGTATTTTAAAAATTGACAGTGTAACAGAACTCTGTACTTCCCACAGAAATAAAATTACACTCTCTGTTGTATATAAATGGGTGTGAGAGTGTACAGGGAACCAATTTATTAATTTAGGATGGTTTATCAGCAAAGTTGCTTCTTCTGTATTGTGTTTCAGCAAATTCCAGCTCTGTTACAGACACTCTAGATGCATGAGTCATATCATGACTGGGCTTCGCGAACGAAGATTTGGGGAGGCTCTATCCACATTTGTTACAGGCACGCTGGTGGCTTATGAGGCCAATACATGACAGACATATCCGATTGCAGAAAGCACAACAGAAGGACTCCTTAGATGATGTATTCTGCAAGACACGGTTCTTTCTGCATTGCCTTTTCACCTCGAAGATGCATGAGTGGAATAGGATCCAAAAATACATTCTCTTTGTTTATTTCCTCTTGTTTATTTTTAATGGAAACAACAGAATTAATGAAACTTTAGTTTGTGAATGATTGTCAGTGAGAGAAACTGACCACCGTGGCGTATCTGTTTCCCATTAAGATGAAGGCTGAAGTCCTTAGGGACTAGTACCAGAAGAGTGGAAGATGCATGTAGCAGTGAAATGACTGGTGAGACTGCTGCTGCTCCTTGGACCTGGCCAGCTTGCTAAACTGTCTTTCTTCTTTTTTTCTCTTGTGCATCTTTTTATATATTAAAATGCATTATCCTTTTAGGAAGCTGCTCGAGGAAAACTTTCAGGAATTCACATGATAGGTGTGCATTGCAGACTATGCAAGCTGCCTGAAGCCAGGTATCACAAGAAGTGACATGGAGGGTGAAATCAATAGCCCAGCTGAAGTGCATGTACACCAAAGCACAAAGAATGGGTAACAAACAGGAGGAGCTGAAAGCCACTGTGCAGCAGGAAAGCTATGAGGAAGTCGCTGTCATGGAAACATGGTGGGATGACTTGCATGATTGGAGTAGTGCAATGGATGGTTATAAGTTCTTCAGAAGGGATATGTGAGGAAGGAGTAGTGGTGGTGTGGCCCTCTACATTAAGGGAGTGTTTTGATTGTATAAAGATCAAGGATAATGAAGAAAAGGTTGAGTGCCTCTGGGTAAGAATTGGAGGAAAGGCTAACAAGGCCGACATTCTGGTGGGAGTCTGTTACAGACCACCCAGCCAGCATGAAGAGACAGATGAAGTATTCTATAAGCAGCAGGGTGACGTTCCACGATCACTAGCCCTTGTTTTTGTGGTAGACTTTAACTTGCTGGTTGTCTGTGTTTTACTCTTTTGTTCTGTTGCTCTTTGAAGAGCTCAGTCCTTTGGAGAGTTAGCTTTGTGGTACCAAAATTTGACCTCTGCTTCTATTGCTTAGTAGTGTTTTCAGCATATACAACATCTAACCATATTAAGTCTCTTTTCGGTTCTTTGACTTTATGGATCTTAAAACCACAGGACGATCTAGACCACCTGTTTTTAAGGTTTATATTGTGCTTTTTGTATTTGGGGTGCATGTTTCTAGTTCCTCTAAAACAGTATTATTTGAGAAGGGGCAAGATGTCTGAGTGACATAGACTTTTAAAAATTCTGTATTTTGAAGTAATTTTTAGCCAGAACCTTTCTTGGAAATTTCTGTTTTCACCTTTGTTTGCCATGGCAACAAATTATGTATGGTTTAAAGGAGACCACTCCTCTTGTAAAATATGCTGGTTCTCCAGCCTTGTATAGTTGCTTCCACTGTCTTTGTGTTTGGTTTCCTTGGGCCTAAAGAACATTACATATTTATTGATTGCAGCTTACAAAATTTATGTAAAATCTATTGTAAAGAGTAGGAGGATAGTGCTGCTGGCAAGATGGGACTCTTAGTCTTTGATACTGGCTAATTTTGTTTGGTTGTGGGGTGTTTAGATTTTTTTATTTTAACTGTATATATACTACTACTAAGTGAAAATTTTCTTATCTGCCTGCCACATGCATAGGATCGAGCACCATATAATTCTGCAACAAATATGACACAATAGGAGCAGATTTGTGGAGCATAGTTGTTAGCACTGAGGTCCCGATATCTGCAACAATATGTATTTGGGCTAGCCATAATCTGGTCCCATGGACTGAAGAGTGACTGCTGGTTTAAATGCATTGGTTTCATGCCTGGAGCACACTTTTTAAAGCCTAGATTCATCCGAAAGAACAAGTTTTGTTACTGTTGTGTGGAGTGTGAGTTACAGAGGACTGTAAAGAAAAGCAGTCTCCTTATCCAAACTAAAACATGAACATGGACACACCATACATCTATCACAATTTAACCTACAGAGCCATTGATCTTTTGATGTAAATTGTAATTGTTCCTACTTTTGACTGCTGAAAGTCTGCAGTTTGAATGGCTGTGTCAGCCAAGATGGTGACCACCATTTACTAACAAGGTTTTTAATATAAAATTCAAAGTAATGGTAACTCATTAGTAGCTCTATCTTAAAATGGCTCTAGCTTAAAGGGACAAAATAAGACACTTCAATTTCTTGTTTTTAATAGTTAAGACTTTTTAGCCTCTGACCATGTTTGACTAATTTGCTTAGGAGTAATAGTTTTGATAATGTGGTGTGTTTTGTTGGCTTAAACCAAAACTTTTTGGTCTAACATAAACTGGTGTGCAATAAGGTGGCACTAAATTTCTTTACTGAACTCATTATGGAATTGTCTGTAGCAACATAACAATTAATTGCAGAATTATAAATTACTTCAGCTAAAAGAGTAAAGAACAAAACTATTATACTAGAAGTGTCCTTGAATCTGTTTTTACACTAATCTTTGGAAATGTTTTCTGATGATTGCAGGTAACACTTCATATTTCAAAATGGACCATTTTGAAGACATATCGGATGGTGAAGTGGATCATGCTTTCTTTGACAGTGATTTTGAAGAAGAGAAAAAGAAAGCTGAAGAAAGTGGTGAATGTATAGAGAAAGAAAGTACAAAGGCAGCTCTTGCAGGCACTGATTTAGTTTCTAATTCAAAGGATGCAAAGTGTGGTAAGGAGGAAAGTGAAGAAAAACAGATAGATTTGCAAGAACATCAATCCCCAGAAAATAGCACAGATCGTCTTGGAGATGCTTCATCTCCGTCAGTTTCTCCAGCTGCAGAGAATGCAGGTGCATCTGGAGCGACACCTGCAGCAAATAAAGGAACACAGGAGAACGTTCCTGCTGGAATCCCCAAAATAGTTAAAGAAGGTGAAGAAGATTATTATACAGATGAAGAAGATAGTAGCGATGATGGCAAAAAACAGAGGGTCAGACCAAAGTCAACTAAGCAACCAAACAACATAAAAAAGGCTAGCAAAAAATATACTAATATTAGCTCCTCCTCTTCTTCTTCCTCCTCCTCATCCTCCTCCTCATCATCCTCAAGCTCAGATACAGATTGTTCTGATACAGATTCTGATAGCTGTTTATCAGATTCATCTCATTCTTCCCCAAAGAAGAATGTTTGTAGAAATGCTCTTTTGTCTCCAAAACAAAAATTCAAGTCAGCAATGAAATTAGCAGAAGGAAAACCAAAGCTTGGTGAGGACTTGGAGGAGTCTGAAGATACAGTGACTGACGTAACACCTTTGTCAACTCCAGACATCAGTCCTATCCAGTCTTTTGAACTTGTAGCATCAAATGATAAGAAACTAAAAGTAAAGAGACAGGAAAATGTGAACCAAGAATTATATGGTAATTTTGAGAATTTAAGTACAACACAAAATTTGCGAAACATAGGGGGCTGGGAAATCCAATCTTTTATCTCTGTTTTTTTCACTAGATTCCGAGTTTGATCGCAGATATAGTCGAAAAGTCTTGCATGATGCCATGGATCTGAATCAGCTTTTGAAAGGTGACTTTTAAATTTTCTTTTTACACAATACGACATTGTTGAGAACAGTTGAGTTCTAGTAGAAGAGAATGAGGTTTTAATGTGCCACATGTTTTTAAAATGGGTTGGTGTTTGAGTGGTGTTGATATAATTCTTTGAATTCTTCTCTATGTAATAGTACTAATTCTACAGTAGTAAAAAGAGGCATGTGTATGAGCATGTGTTGGTTTACGTATACCTAGAAGTAAGATATACAAATGGAGTGAATTTCTAAAAAAAATTTAATATATTAACAAATTGAATAATAAAACTGCAGATGCATTTCAAGGTGTACTGGAGCATGCCACAATTTACTGTCTAAATTAAAACATCAACCTTTCTGTTGAAATGCTGGATTATCAACCTCCAAAATTGAAAGGGAGTCCAAAATTTTTGTGCACCATAGATAGTATTCATATATTTAAACTTCTAGTACCTTTCTGATAATGAAACAGAAGTATTTGAAATTCTTTTTCTGAGCTAAGTGTGTGCTTCCTAAAATACCATAGGTTGAGTAAAGGTATTTTAAAAGAAAAATAGCAGATAATCTGTACTGAAACCAGAGAGGTTGCTCCTGGCCAACAGACTTAATAAATCTTAGTCATGAAGTCTAAGAGAGAATTTGGAAGCTCTTTCCCTGCATTCCTTGCAAACCTTCTTTATATGAGGCGAGAACGCATTGGATCACCTCACGTGCATATTTTAAGATCTACGCAGTCCTTTTGCATTTCTTCTTATGACCCAGAGTTTTCAGTAGTAAAATCTGTAGAATAAAAGAGGCTTGGCTCAAGAAATCTGCTGATCTTAGGTGAGGAAAGCCTCTTACAGTTTGAGTCTAGTACATTTCAAGCCAGCTTTGCTGTATTGAAGTAAGCCTGGGTGGCTAAAACTGCATTTGTTCTTTTCTTCACTTTGGACCTTGCCAAACTGAGCTTCTAGTGAATAAGGATTCAAAATGTATTGTATCCCTGATTTAACTTTCCTATGAGTAAAAATGAGGATTTTACTTGTATGGAAATTCTTCTGATGCCAAGAAAAGCAACACTAGCCATCAATAAAGGAAGAGCTTGTTCTCATTTCTGACAGTCCTCGTGCTTCAGCCACTCTTTCCTACTAGAAAATACTCCAACCAGTTGTCAGAACATGATGTCGAAGAGTTGTTGCTAAGCAATTGAAATTATGATGTCCCACATCTTTATTTGTTCCCTGTTAGCAAGAAGCTTTTTAATAACTGGTGATTATAGAAGGACTCATCTCATCCCTAAAACAAATGGGTATTATAGCTCAGAGTAGGTGTTCTCAGACATGAATGTCTGTTGAGGGGAGGAAGTTTTTCCTCAAAACTGAAAACCAATTCCAAATAACAATAATAAAGATAGAGTAATGAGAAGTAGAATTCATATGATATGGCAGCTGATTAATATGCATATTACTCCCAAGCGCCTCTCTAAATCAGCAAGCACAACAAAGCTTAATTAGTTTGGGCATTTTGGAGTTTAAATGGAGCAGGATTATTAATCGTGCAGAGTAACTGGTCTGGGAAATATGAGCTAATCTTGTTCTGAGTTATTGCTTCCAGATTTTTTTGTACTTATTAGGAAATAAAAAAAGTGCAAATCGTTCTCCCCCCACCCCACAATCTGCATTGTCAGAACTGCATAGACATTGCTTGAAGTGAGAACACTGGAAGCCCAGACCTGAGTGCATGAAAGAATATTTAAATGATGATGATTTGGTATTAAAGTATAACATTTTTCCAGTAATCTGTACTGATGAAGCATTTTGTTTAAAATTTTTGTCAAATATTCTTGTAATATAGCAGGACATAAGCATTTGCAGCAGTTATGCAAGTTTAATTTCCCAAGGTCCCCAGAAACTCGCAAAATTTCCCTGTGATCTGTTACTGTGTTGTTTCTAGGGGCCATTCAGTAATTTATTTTGTACAATTATTCACATTACCAGTGTGTACTTTTGGGAAGACTAGAATCTCTTGTATTAAAAAAAAAAAAGAATTGCAAGAACAAAGAAAGGAAAGAAATCTGTTCAAAGAACAAGCTTTGGACTAGAACAAGAGTCTGGTTTTTAGGCAGCAAGGTAGTTTACGTACCTTAAAGCAAAATTAATTTGAAGCATTTAGAAAATGTTGTAGTTATGTCCTCTTAATACATATTCTTGTTCATATTGAAAAATATTCATTTTTAAGGAGTTTTAAAAAATTATATGTAGATAAAAAAAAGAGTTATCATGCCTTTACAACTCTTAAAGCTATGTCTGTCTTTGATAGAAGCCAAATTTTCAGTTATGCTATTCTGAGAAGGTAAAATCTCACAAATAACACAACTGTAGCTGTGCTTTCTCTCTGTCTTTAGACAAGTCTCTCAATTTCTGTAGTTCAGAATAGAGTTGTCTGCTAAAATTGCTGTGTATCTCTATTTGAATTTGTTTGGTATCAATACAGTGGGATTGCCTGAGGTATATACAGTGCTAAAGAATTAGCACTTCACATTTTCTTCTCTGTAAAATGGGGTTGATACCTGCTTATTTTACTGAAGTGTCTGTGAGAATTAGTCTGTAAATCCATGGTATTAGCTATTATTAACTTGAGGAGGTGGTATGATGGGGTAAGTAGGGCAATTGGCCACAGGCTGAAGACCAGTTCTATCCTTGAAGCTCGCACTGACGTCTGTGATAATAAATCTTTTTGCCTCTTCTGTGCCTTAGATTTTTAAAATAGTCAGAGCTCCCCATGTGAAAAGCACTGTGATATAAATATCATTATTATGAAAGTAAAAGCTCTGTGTTTCTGAATAAAATCTATTGTAGAAAGTTAAATAGCAACTTCAACTGAACATGTAGCAATTCACTTTTTTTTTTTTTTTTGCTATGATTTGTCACTCAGGAAATAGAAAAAGTTTTTGATAATTGAAACTTTGTCCTCCTAGGACCATGTTTTCTGTGTGCTCGTTCATGCTGAACTAGTATATTTGTAGAATAACTGTTAAGTAGTATCTAAAGTAGACACTGAAATTTATATGTACCCAAACTGTAGAATTGAACTAAAGGTATATAGCTTTTCTATGGAGTTTCATTTAGTTTGCATTTTCAGAGTTTGAACTAACTCTGTGTGTGCATGTGTATGCATATGCTTTGTTTTCACAGATCTAGAAACTCATGTTGAGTTTCTAGAAGAGCAATTTTCAGCTTATTCTTATATTTAGAATTTGAAGACGGATTGAAAATCTGTAAGGTTATGCACAGAGTTAGACTTTTCCAACACCCATGAGAAAATGTGTATATTATGGGGGAAAAAACAGTTCAGCACCTGCAAAATATCTGTTGTCTTTCTCATGACATCGAGATAACTAGGAGCCCTATTTAAACGTATTTTCACCTGAGAGGACATCCTCCTTGTAAGAAGCAATATGCACACAGGTAAACCCAGATGACCAAACCACGGCTAAGGTATTAAGGACAAGTTTATTCTGAAGTCCAAAACCCTAAATACACTGCTAAAAATCATGCAGCAGGCAAAAAAAAGCAGCCCTGGGAAGCCCATTCAGGTGCCTTTATGACAACAGCTTTTGCATGCGCGTGACTTCAAAGTAATAATCTCCTCTGTGCTTTATGGTTTCTTTCTCTCCCCAGAGGCCTTCGACAAGTGTGAGAATGGTCACTGCTTCTTGCAAAAGGGGAGTTAACTTCTCAAAACAGCAAAAAATAGGTAGTACCGTTCATGGGAAAGAATTTTCTCCCACACTGGGTTTTTCAAAACTAGGTCTAGTTTTCTTAGCAGCAAAAACCTCCTTCAGCAAAACTCTTTTTTCTTCCTCGAATAAATCTTACATGTTTACCCTTCTTTCCCTACACTCCTTTTCTTAAAAAAACACTGAATCATGAATTCTTCAAAATCCCTTTTAAAGAGCTCTGTGGCATGAAATAATGGATGTTCTAAGGAGTATTTGTTTAGAGATACCACAGGGAACTAGTTTAAAATTGAAACTACTCGACATTGGTGAAGAACTGTGATTGATTTCATCCTTTAGTATTTTTCAGATATGTTAACAACTGTGGTAGTGGAGCAGTATAAAACAACGTCAGGCAAATGTAAACACTGAAGCAATTTGTACTGGAATTGCAACAGATGCACTGAAACATGCATGATTTTGATTTTAGCCTTAATCCCATTAGGACAGCTCTATCATCCCATACTAATGCATTTGACTTGCTAATTATAATTTGTATTTTTTATAAGGTTTGGCCTTTCTCATTCTTTAAGGTCATTTCAATGCTTAGAAATTGAAAGCAATAAACAGCTTGTTTATTGCTTAAAAAAAAAGTCAGGTATCTCTCCATGGAAACCAGCTTTCATAGAAATCCTGTGAACACCAGGGAATTTTCTTTTCCTGCTTACCAGTAAATGAGAAGTAGACTGCACACTGTGAAGTAGTTATGCAAATGCTGCTGCTTATTTATCACCTCCCCCAAATTGTATTTATGGTCTGACTGAAAATGAAAGTAAGTAGGGGTTTAGTTAAATTACTTATTACCCACTGATAGAGTATGGATACAATAGGTAAAGAATATTGAATTTTTTCAAGACTCACAAACTCTTTAGAACCTTAAATCGTAACCTTAAAGTGTTGTGTTATCTGATGTTGTCAGTGGCCACTGCAAAAATAGTCAGGTAAACCATTCAAACCCTTACACATTGTGATTAAAGAATAGTGTGGGTTTTTGTTATTGGTGGTGAATTGTCCCTGGTTTTATGGGCGTGTGCTGACCTTTCTTAGGCACCTACTGTCTTTGCCATGGAAGTGGTGTTCTTGCCAGGTGTTGAATGGTGAAGTGCATTCAGTGCATATTTGACATAAATTTCTAGTGTAGATTACCTAATTTTCTGTCATAGTTAGCGTGTGGAGAATAGGAGTATGATGCTGTATCATCAAAGTGGTGCTTTGCAGGGGCAGGTTGGACAGATTTTCAGCCAGGTAACTTTGGAAGTAGTGGCAGCTATTACTGCTGATTGAGGTTCGGGGATCAGAAGCCTCTTTCTGAACTATGGAAAAAGTGTCACTTCTGCTTCAGAAAGACCTGCAGAAGTTTTTGCTCACTGCCTTCTAGATTGCTTCTATGATATATTTGAGTATCATTTGAGGCGTAATGATTGCAGGGATATCCCGTACCTTTTGCTTGTTTTGTTAGGAACGAGCAGTTATGCTGTAGTATTAATGATACTCTCTCAGTAAAATGACACAGCATGCATTTTTTTTCTACTAGTAGTCATTTTCTTCTACTGTTGGTCTTTTTTTTTCTACTGAAGTTTAGACTTTCCTGTCACACAGTTCCTAAGAAAATCAATGTTGCATTTGTGTGGTTTAGGAAAGATCATCTATAGATAGGCTTTAGTAAGTTATGGTTTGCTTTGGAGTAGCGTTTAGAGCTTAAATTCTTCCTTAACATAAATCTTAACTAAGTAAAACACAACTTTCATTTATTAATTTACCAACTTGAAGACCAGCAAACCAACTAGTTTTACTGTGTTACCTGATCCAATGCCTTGGTGTATTGCAGCACTTGTTCTGCAGAGAGCTAGTTGTGAAATTTCAAATGTTTTTCTTGGGTCATAGGGAAGGTTGATAATAACATCATTTGAGGTACTGAAGAAATTACTGAGGAACTAAAAAGTTTTAGATTGATCTTTTTACTCCATCCCCCTGAAAAAACTTGCTGCTGCGTGTGTTGTGTTGTGTCTGAACTTCTGGTGCAAAATTAATGAGTCTCCTATAATTCAACAGCGTTATCAATGGATTACTTGCTTTTGTCAGTCCTCTGATCAGGCCTCACCGAATAACTTCACAGCAAAGCCTTTGCAGTTATCTTAATTCTTTCACTGTATTATATATTGCTTTTGAGTTGTGATAAATTCAGTTATGACTGTTAGCAAGCTCTTAACCTTAAGAGTTGTCAGAAAGCTGTTGGCCATAATAAAGTCAGTGTCTACACTAAAAATAAATAATAAATATTTATGAGTCTAAGAATGAGCAACATACTGAAGAAAGTGAGCTGGAGTCTCTTTCTGCCTGACACAAGTGGGAAAGGCAGTCTTTGTGGTGAGGTGATAAAAGGTGTGGATGAGGCACTGAAGAAGTGTAATATATTGAAAAGACTTATGAGAGGCTAAGGAAAAGAAGAAGAATGAAAAAAGAAGAGTGTGTGTATTTGGGGGGATGTGACTGAGGGAGGTCAATGTGACTAGCAGGTGAAAGTAAATTAGTAAAATTTTGTCATGCTTTATTCACATATATATAAAAAGAAGTACCCAGTAGAGCAGTGCATGGATACGTACGTAGATATGTAGGCACACTAATTACCTGAGAGCTTCTTTCTAGTAAAATACTGTGGTGTTTAATGCTACAGAAGTTGGAGACCACTACCCCCTGGGGATCTGAGGGACAAAGTAATGCAGTGCTTGTTGAGCCCTGTATGTAGCAATTACTGCAGGGTACCTTAAATCATCATTTCTAAAAGCATTTACTGACCAGCAGTAATGGGGAGAAGGGGAAAGGTGTTCATTCCACGTTCCTGCTCTGGTTTTTTTTTCATCACACCTGACAGGGGTTTACCAGAAACTGAGAAAGTCAGAAAATAAGTAATTACCTTGAAACATTTTTGATCTCTTAACTGGTTATAGTTCACAGCTGCATCATAGGCATATAGAGTCTCTGCCAAAGTGTAGCCAGCTTGTATCTTACAGAGAATTAAAAGTCGCATACCACTGAAGACATGAAAACTGTATTTCTAATTGAAAATGTCTTCATCCAGAATACCATTGCTTTAAATTGAATTTGACTAGTTCACACCTTTCACAGAAATAAGAGAGTTGCTGTAAATTTTCACTGACGGTTATTCAGAAGCTTAAGTGTCTCTTGTAAGTGACTTCATCACCAATAGCGTCAGTGCCACAAAGCTACGTCAAGGCTTGAGTTCAGCAGCTGTTCTGTTTCACAACCTGATTTCCACTCTTGCATATGATGTGCGGTCTTTAACCCATGAGATGCTATGGATTTAAGGCAAAAGGTAAAATTACCTTTCCTAGCTCCATAATAATACAATTGCCCATTATGTCATATTTTATCTTCTTCAGATGGTTGTTTAAATTACTTTCTTCCACTCGTGTTCTGCAGTGCTGGTTTTGCATGTTCCCATAAAAAAATATTTAATTATTTTCTACTGAGAGGTATGCTGCAGCTTTATGAATTTGTGTGGTTCTAGCTATTTTCTTTGCATTTCTCTTTGTACCTTGTAGGCTTATCCAGATGAGCCTTATTCCAGGTCTGTTTCCTGCAATGGCGTCAATGGGTATACTTGTTTTCCCTTGGGAATAACTTACTAAACTGTAAAGATGTTTTTTCAAGACATTTATACTTTATTAACCTGTTGGTTGGCACACTCGGTCTGTGCTAGTTTGCATTGTGTCTTGGTTTTGAGGTGATTTGCATCTTCTCTTGACAAATGAAAGCAGTATTTGCTAATGTGGGGAACCTCACAGTTAGAGCTGCCTAGGGGCAGTTCTTGCCTATATTCACTAGCATACTGATGGAGCAAGCTTACTAATTTCCAGAGGAATGTTGAAATTCATGAAGTGTTTGGATTTTGCTTTTTGGATACTGTTCCTAAATTTCTCAAAGACAGTAGCAATATTTACTTGCATCAGTTCTGAAATAAACTTAGTTGAGATACTGCAAGAAAGATTTAATTTTATTTTGAAGTAAGAAAACACTCATGATTCTTTGAAGTTTTTTAAGCTGTTATAGGCTGACTCAGACATCCCTTGCCAACAGGTTGCTAATGTGGAAGTGTTTGCTGAGGAAATATTACTGCATACCTGGTTGGTTTTTTTTCTTTCTGCTTTGGGTGCTTGTTTTGCTTGTGTGGAGCTTTTAGGGGTATAAGTGAGGGGTGTCTTCTGAAGGCACTGTGATATTGGAGGAATGTGGGGAATGGCTTGAATAAGGCTTCCTTGTCTGTGTCTCAGCTCCAAAAATCTGTTTAACCTAATGTGGTACTGCCATTCTTGTACTGCAGATAATGCAGTGGTTTGATAGGGTAATACATGACAGCATAGCTCTTAAAGCAGTTGCCGGAAGATGTACTGCAGAGCTTTAGAAAGCAAAGGCTTAGAAGTAGGTCAACAGCAAAGCTTCAGTGAAACTATAGTAAATATAGCTGACTCTGGCTAAGAGTGAAGTTTTCCAGTTATCTTATCTTGCAGTTGTGCAAGTCTGACTTGCTGTGTATTTTTAAGTGTGCATTCTTTGCCTTGAAACCTTATAGCATGGTTTAATTGTTATTTGTTTGCTGTTTTAAATTGCCAGGCCCGAATAATTTTTCTTCTATGTGCTCACTCATTTCCACCCATTGCATTTAATTTTTATAGTTCCCTTTCCATTTCCTGCGCCAGTGTGATGTAGGATTGCTTCAGGAGCAAAGGATCAACAAAATCACTTCAGGGGTTGCTCTTTGTGCCACTGAGTTCTGCTTCCCCAATGTCAGTTTTGTGTCTGAAACATCATTTCTGTTCTACCTCTCATCTGAGATAGATACTTTAGATTAACTTTGGAACCAAGTTTAAATCTTTTTCTATGTGCAAGCATCTAAATATTAATTTATGGTTTTACTCTTGGTTCTGTAATTTATTTCAATACTGAAGCTGTGTTTTCTAATCTACATATTTTTTTTCACTGTTTGCTATTTTAAAGCTTTCTTACAGCTGGAGAAAAAAGAACAAAAACTAACCATCGATCAGCCACCTAAAGGAATAAGGAAAAATTATTCTTTCACAAATGAAGAAGTAAGACAGATCGATCGGGAAAACCAAAGGTTGCTGAAAGAACTGTCCAGACAGTCTACAAAGCCAAGAAGAAGTACCACGTTGAAGAAAACATCTGTACCGTCTCCTAGATTGTACCACAGTGCCCTCAACAGGCAAAAAGAGCAGCAAAGAATTGAAAGAGAAAACCTGGTAAGTTTTGAGTATGGATGTGGATCAGTAAATTGGTAAGGACTATCTCTTGCCAGATGAGCTATTGCTAAATATTTAGAAAATTGATGAAAAGTACTTGGACCTTTACTGCAGTAAGTCTTCAATGAATTTCCATTACTATTCTATTTGCATAATTGTTCATATGGGTAAGTGGGATTTTTCGGGGGTGAAGGTAGGGGCTGTGATGCTTTTTTCAGATGAAAATAGATTTTAGTTTGTATGAGTTTGCTCTACTTTGATATAATGTAATTTAAGAGGAATAACTGTTATTGTTAAAACACTCAAAACATTGGATACCAGTCTGACTCTGTTCATCCTGCTTCATGCATCAGGATTACTAGTCTCTCAAGAACAGGCTTGCTGAAGATAAAACAATCAATATGATAGCATCAAACCCATTATATTTTAAATGCAGAGGATACAAAGTCAGTGTCACTTTTGGGTTTTGACTCGTAGGTATCTGTCTCTGAATATTTGTAGCGCTCTGCTTGTCACAGGGTTTGTGATGGCAATCACAATAGCTTACTTTAGTGGAAAACAAAAATTCAGACTCATTTGTAAGGATATTGGCAGAGTACTCAAATAACAAAAGTAACACTGGTTTGAATAAGATACTTTGAGTGATTGAATTGTAATAGATACATGTAATGACATTTTCATATCTCCTACTTATTAGTGTGCTTGAAAAAGAGATAAAATATAATTAAAATAATTGTAAAATGTATACTGGAAATAATTTATTACTTTTTTCCCTTCTGTGTAAGTGTAGGTTGCATTTCCTTTTATATACATACAGACTGAGATACAATTCAACATGGAGAAAGTCTGATTGTCCTATTCAGGGGAATCTGTTATGTTTTAATTCTTCCAGTTTTCAGACATCTGGATTGTTAAGACTTTGAAGTAGGAAACTTTCTCCCTAGCTCCACTGCACTGCAGTTGACATTATGCTTCACATTATTATATTTCACAGCCTAAAAGAATTTAGCACAAGAATTTGTTACAGTTGTGTGATACTTCTCAGTGGCTGGGCTAGAAATGTGTATTTTGATTGGTGTGTTTAGGCTGGTAGGAGGGCTTTCTTCATGTGTTGGGGGTAGTGGAGGTGTTTATTTAAAATGTTGAAAACAGGACTTGCTGTAACACAAGAACCTTGATAATAGGAGTGTATTCTTAGGCTGTGGGGAGGAAGTGCTGTGTCACAGTCACTTAAGATATAACAGTAATATGCTGTGCTGCATAACAACAAATTATTCCAGTAAATGAATGTATAGGATGTCTTACAATACACTTTTGTTTATACAAAGACACAAACCTTTTCTCTTACGATATAGTGCAGTATTTGTTCAAGACTGTCCTGCCTTTTCACCCTTTGGATCAAAAAATGCAGCAAACCTAAACACATATAGTCATTTCACACATTGCTGTTTTAGTACATGGTAGATATTTATGGCGGTTGCGTGTAGTCCAAGAAATAATATTCTTCATTTACTTGTCCATTTATACTTTAGTTGTTGTCATCATCAATGTGGGCAGACATGTTTGATACGAGAATAATTCCTAGAATTTATATTAGGACATCATGCTAGTTTAGACTATAAAATTTGGTTTATTCTTTTCCCCAAATTCAGGATGATATATTTTTGCTCCTCTATTTGGAACAGTGATTCATCAGTACAGCTCTTACGTTTTGTTTGACACTGCTATTGTTTCTCAGCAATGTTTTTTACTTTTTTATTCTTCTTGAAGTGTAGTGCACCGAGAGCATCACAGTTGTAACATATTAAGTTTTCTAGCACTACTTTTTGGGGTTACAGGTATGACATGCTCTTCTCTGAGACTGTAAATAAAAGAACATCTCTACCCTGCCCATTGATGACTTTTTTTTGCTCTGTATAGACAAAAGTATGTGCTTTATGAAGTTGTTTTCTTCTGGTCAGCAGCTTTCTTCACCTTTGTAGATTTGAAGATATGGAATTCCATGGAACTTCCTTATTAATCTTCTGTTACTTCTCAGGAGTTCTTTTATACAAGGCCTGAAGGTACTTCATACTGGATATGCTGCTTGATACACCTTAGTGAAATGTTTGTTGGAGAAGGATAAAGAGTTTTGTAAATAATTCAAGAACAGAAATCTACAACAGTAGTCTCTATAGGGAGTTAAAGAGTTTTGATGCAGAGATCTTTTTTTTTTCCCCTGTTGATGTACAGCTTTCATAATTTCTTGCCCTGAGGTTAACAACTTGTCTAGGGAAAACTTTCACTTTTTCCACTAGAACGTTCTTGGAGTAATGTCTATACTGACCGTTATCCGAAAGCTTGATTTCTGGTGCAGGCATTTGGCATCAGAGGTGATGCAGGGAGAGTAAGTAAAATTTTAGGAAATTAGAGGGGAATCTGAATGGTTTACTGCTCTCTAGGTTTGTGAAAGGGTGCCAGGAGGTACAGGGAATATATGATCCCATAGATTCTGTTAGAAAGAGCTTAGGTGGAATAAAAAGATGCATTACTCTGAAGAACAGTAGTTTTAAAGTACTGATTAGCAATTTATGGAAAAAGCACAGTTAGCAAAATAGATTGCTGCTAAAATTAATGCCAGAATTTTGTACTTGCTGCTTTTGACTGTCTGCTTTCATAAATGGAACCTGCTTTTGATGGCTTATCTGAGCTAGCAAGACCAGAGTGCCGTGCTTGCCAATAGAGGATGCTGCTGATTCAGAAAACATTCTACTGCTGTGTTTGAAGATATTCTCAACTCCATCTCTTCTTCATTGGAAAGGGACTTAAGTGTGACTGATGTGTTGCTTTTTTCCCATGTCTGCATGTAGTGTGTCTATCTGTATTGACATATTTATCATTATTTTTACCAGTATAAATAAGATACTCAACTTCATGGATTGGACACTATATGCCATTGAAATATTTAATGGTTTATTGTGTAATGCAAAAATGTATACTGGCATATATGGGTAAGTGTTTGGGGTCCTTGAAATACAGATTTGCAGCCATCACACCATTCTTCAGTCACTTCATTAGAACTTAGAAGTAATTAATATCTCTCTGTTGTTTTTTCTTGGGTTTTTTTTTCATCATTTTTATAAATTCCAACTGGGCTTTAGGTGTTAGATGACCTTGGTGAACTAAGCTGCTGTGTTCAGGCAGGTTCCTAGGGGACAAGTGACCTTTTCAGTTCACACTGGAATTTCACTGGAAGATCTCAGCAGCTCTGGCAGAGCAGTTCTCAAACCTTAGCTTAAGGGAGATAAGGGTGTTCTGTTTTGCATATATTTGGTCTTTCTATGCATCCCTGTGCTTTCTTCCTGCCCCATGCTTTTATGGCTCACTGTACATAACATTCCATGTTCTTCTTTCCCCCACCTCATATTCCCACAAAATGAACCCTAAGCCCCAATAGATCCAACTCTGCTCTCAGTTCCAGTATAGTCACTCTTCTGCACAAATTAAATCACTTATTGTGTTCCTCTACAAGGACAGTCTTTCTCTTTTCACCTACTTGGTTCCCCAAGTCCTCTCTGCTGCAGATTCATTAATGCTTCTCCCCACTACTTGCTGTAGTCAGTGGCCCCTATCAGCACGAAGATCCTTCAGGGAGGCTATTTCCCTTCTTTTGCAGTCTGAGATGGCTTAGTCCTGCTGGAAATCCTGAACCTCCTTTAGAAATACATTTATTGCATTGCTGTGTATTCGTCTCCATTTAATGGTGTAGACGTGCATGGTAATGGGTGGGGAATAAAGGGCAAAGGAGGGATAGTGCTTCTGGCCATCCCCCTACCTGGCTGCTGCCACATACACAAAATATACCTTTGGTCTTGTGCTGCACAGCACCTGTCCTACCATCTGTGTACAGGCATGGAAAGAAATAGGAGGAGGAGGGCACTGGTCCATCAGGGTTGCACCTGAGCATCGTGTACTTCCCTCCCTAAAAGTATTCCACACTGCTTTTTCTCTGCCTTCCCTTTGTCCTGTCTCCAGGAACCATCCCTGGAGTCAGAAAGCATCAGCAGGCCTTGGATGCTGCACACTTACATGGTTGTAGAAAGAATACCAAGGTTGTTGGCCTTACTGGTCTCACTCTGGAGAAGAAAGCTGTAGAGAATGCAGTTGAGGTCTTAGGAACTCAGAAGTACTGGAGTTGGTGGCTCCTCAAAAACACAAGCACACAGGGTTGTATATGATATTTTCACTTAGTAGGTTCAAAGGCATTGTATGCTGAGACTAAAGACAAAACATTGGTATTTCCTGAGATTACAAAGTGCAGTGCAAAAAAAAAAATTTCCATAGCCCTCTAATTGGGGGGAGCTGTCAGGATGTGGGATTGGCACACAGATGTGCCTGGCTCAAATATACTACAATACAGTACAAATATAGTGTAGTTCTGTGATGATAGTATTTAGACTGTAGGCTCTTTATGGTCAAATTTCTTATGGTCTTTAGATTCCTGACCCAGATTTAAGATTCCTGAATACTGCTATGGTAATTATAATAAAGACTGACTTAGTGGCATGTTCAGGAAAAGCTTTGAATATTTTGCAAACTGCTTGAATTTGTGTGGGGTTTTTTTCTGTACTCTTAGCCTAGTTTCCTTGTGGTGATGCCAGCCACACATAATAGCTGCTCATTTAAAAAGACTTTTCTGTAGATCGAAGAACTCTTTAAGAGTTTTTTGACTTTCAGAGTTTGTCAGGTTAGAGCTAGTTAGTGCAATTGGCAGTTAAAGAAAATTACAAGTACTTGTATTGATAATAACAGAAAGCTGTCCTTGAATGCAGTTATCTGTTTCCCCCTCCCCCACCTGGACTCTGCAAAGGGACGGTGTGGTCACTAACATCAGTGACATTAGAGCAGGCATAATATAAATAAATTTGAACAGCTGTCAAGGAACACTAGTCAGCTGGTTAGGATTCAGAGGAGGTGAAACTGAAACCTTCATGCTTTTAAAAAGCTAAGTAACCAAGAAACAGTAACATTTTTTATCTTCTCTGTGAACTCATTTTAAGAGTGCTACATTTTCAGTGATTTTTTTTTTTTCCTTTTTCAACACAGATGCAGGGAAGTCTGTACTGATTATTTTATATTTCACAGAATCACAGAATATGCTGAGTTGGAAGGGACCCACAAAGATCATAGAGTCCAACTCCTGCACAGGACATCCCCAAGAGTCACACCATGTGCCTGAGAGCATTGTCCAAATTTTTTCCTTTTTCTGACAGAGAGCATTAGAATTACCTTCAGTGTTCTCCTGATGTGTCCAAAATTGAATTACCAAATTTTAGTTTGGCCTACTGTATAGAAGCAGTTTTTAAATTTTGTTGGGTTTCTTTGTTCTCTGCTTTTTGGCGATCTGACATTTCCTTCTGTCATTGACAATATGTATTTTAGTGTCTTTATAGATACTTATTTATGTCCAGATGTCTAGATTTATAAAGGATTGTTCCATTCCTAGAAGGTAATCATGCAGGAACACCCACTGTGATTTTTTTTCTTTTTTTTGATATTCTACTTTTACTATAAACTCAGTATTAAAGTAAAAGAAGATGGAGAAAATGTAAGCCTGGGAAATGTTTTGCCAAGCTTGGGAGGTTGTCAGTGGTATGATACTATATATGTATTGAGCTTGAATCAAGAGCTATGAGGAGCTACAATGTGATTTAGAGCAATTAATAACATTCCTGCCATTAGTGTCTGTTATTCATTATTTTTATCCCTTAAAATTTGATTGGGAACATATATTTGGTTCTAAACACCTGGATTGTTTTCTGTGATCTGATTCTCTGATCATTGAGGTCAGTGATGAAATTGCTGTTTACTTTAGTGATGCATGATTAAGTCTCCAGAGATTTAGTACTTCAAAAGAACAAGGAAAGTGGCAGCTGTCTTCAGTCCATTTCTCAAAAGGAGAACATAATGAAAGAATTAGTACATTTATATGTGTAACTGATAAAGAACATCTGTTCAAGGTACTTGTACCTTGCACAAAGTAGTTCCTCACTTAAGAACCTCAAGATTGTAGGGTTGGTAATAAAAACATAACAATTGGATTAGTTCTGGGTTACAGATTTAGTAGGTCAGGGCTGCCATTTCAGTGTGTTGATGAGTTCATTTCTGTATGCAGCAGGCTGTTCTCCAAACAGCAAAATTCACGTCTGCAAATAGTGCATAAATTAACATGCCCTTGGTACAATCTGCAGCAGAGGGCAAGGAAACCTCAGGAGCTGTTCTCCCGTTCTCTGGAAGAGCTTTCATTCAGACCCTTCTGCACCACAGAATCTATATCTGCTCTTTCCATAGCTCAGGGCTGAATCAAGTCTAGTGATAACCTGTCCAGAAAGTAATATTTTAGTACTGAGAGGTCTCTTTTTCTTTTGTTTTAGTAATGGGAATTTGATACTTGTCGAAATACAGGCATAAAAGCAAAAGCAGACAATTGTATTTATTTATAAAGAATAAATATATGAAAATATTGTATGTTCAGAATCAAGCTTGAAGTTAGTGCACTGTTAAGGTATGCAAATTTTATGACACTGTTACAGTTGAGTGCAGACTTGAAACATGCTTGACTCATTGGAAAGTCACTTCTACAATTTACCTGATCCATTTGTGATGAAACTGAATGTATTGAGAGCTTCCATTTTTAATACTGAAGGTAAATGGGTGATCTCTGCAACTCTAAATGCATATAACTGTACTAGGACTTGCAGATGAAGTTGTTAGTAAAATATTGGATGTAACATTTAGAGACAAGTCTACCATTTCATGTTCTGTAACTGACTTTAGTGAAGAGCTATTTCTAGCTGAAGTCCTTCCTTTGACTTTTGCTTACTTAGGTATTTCCACTTGACTGTGAACTGGCTGGCACTTGTTGCAGGCACTTGTGACATGTTATGTCTGAGCCAAAATCACTTGTCCTTTCTCTCTTGTGCGCTCTGTGCAGGTTTCTAGTGCCCATGCATAAACTACCAGGAGTTTGTAGATTCCTGTTACAGTTAGACAATGACAACTGACATCCTGTGAATCCTGTAATATTTCCTAAGTCACTTATTGTAATTTTTTGTATTCTTATTTAAAAAAAAATCAGTACGTGATTGGGGCTGCAGTTTAATGGTGATACAGACAGCTTCTTGACTTCTACCATATAAGTATGCATCTAGACAATACATCCTATTAGCAGAGTTATTTTTAGTGCTTCGGAGACTTCTGTAAGCACAGTTTGCATTGTTTGTTGTTCATAGGATGCATGTCAACCCTGAACAGCAATGTTGTGTCATTGCCAAATGTTTGTAGGCCATGAAATGAACTGAAATTAGTTAGTAGAGGAAATCTGTAGATCTGTGTGAGGCAACCACTGAAGGTGAAATATATTAAAATTTTGAAGTTGTTAATTGGATATTGCATGTAGCTGGGTACTTCCCATTTTGTCCTCTTATCAGATTCTTTTTTTAGATTATCGAAATTTCTTAAACCAATAAATCCTGTTTCAAGTGAAGTAATTATAGAATAGGAAACTGTATCTTACAGATACTATGTAAGTAGCTATTCCAATTTATCACTTATTGCATGATTGCCAGGGCTAATTTCAACAAGAGGAAATTGTCTGTATCAATAATTTCAACTAGAGTCCCTTAAAATTACATTATGGATAAAACAAAGTGTGTCCTGTGGATGGATGTTTGTGCTTTCCTTTTGAAATTTGTTTCACAGATTTGGGGTCAGTAATCCTCTCTGGGGATCATATAGGGCAATATAAAATGGTCTAAGTAATTTTTGCAAAGCAAAGATTAAAAAAACAACCCCTAACTTCTCATCATCCTTCTGGAAATTTAGAAGGGAGGACTATCCAAAGGTCAGATTAGAAGAGTGCAGGCCACTTCCCCTCGCTACCTTTACTATCACCAAACAGATGTATTGTTTCAAGTTACCATAAAGTACAGAGAACTTTCAGGTACTAAAGATGTACTCAATGTAGAACTGATGATGTGCAAGGGATAGTTACAGTTTGTGTCATCTCATAACACTGAGAAAAGAATTGAACATGAGCAGAATAGCTTATGCTGGTCACCAGTGGAGGAGTTCGTGTTATGCACTGCTAAAACTTTGGGGGTTTTTTGCAGGTCAAATAAAAATCAGTTTGTATTTGTTTTGTAGCATCTTGTTCATTCTTTCTCCTTGATGATATTTTTCTTCAATATTAAGGCTTTCCTGAAAAGACTGGAAGCGGTGAAACCAACAGCTGGTATGAGACGTTCTGAACAACTGAGGGACTATCACCGCCAGATGAGTTATCTGAGTTCTTCACCTTCTGTAAGAAGGGCTAAATCTCCTTTCACCCAGCTTAGTCCTCCAAGTAAGTACTTCGAAGTTGCAGATTATTGCATTTCTATGCATGTGTTTTTCTTCTTATAGTTCAGAATTGTGAAGCACTTACTGTTAAGAATAGCAAATATGTTCCTTTCTCTGTTGTCTTTAGATTGATCATTTATCACACAGGAATCATTAAAGTGATTTTTTTTTTAATCATACCAAATATATCATGACTATATGCATTGTTTTGTTGCCCTCCTAGATTTCTAATAAATTATCTTGTCCCAGAAGAAAAAATCCCTGTTGTAGTGTGTTCCTAATTTTGCCGGTATTGAAAGGAGAATGGGGGGGGGTTGGAACCTAACCAAAACACCCACAAAAACCTCAATGAAGATTCAAATTCTCATTTAGAAAATGTAGATCTACTGATAGTAGCCTTGTTTTTCTCAGAAATTGTGTGTGTAAGATTTGGAAGTAGGTAATGTGTCCCTATAGACCCATGTATGTTGGGTTAAAAGAACCACAGGCCTGAATTCTTTGTCCTGGTCATTTACAAACAACTCATAACACTTTGGGTTTGTATTCAATTTACTGTGATTTGTTTGGGAGTTTTTTTCTGTAAACTATGGTAATGACCATTGCAGTAGTAACAAGCATGAAGTTTTCTGTTGTACTGAGCACAAGCATTCTCCCTTTGTGTGTTAACAGGAGGAACTTCAAGATTATCCACTGTACAAAGTACACTGAGCCAGAGAAACGAAAAGCCCATGTCTGATTTAGCCAGTGGGGTATTACAGAGACCTAAACCCACTAATGTCCGTGCTGCTTGGTTGTAAGTGTGTTCTTTGCCTCGCATTCTGATATGATCCTCAGACTTCTATTTTTAGTGCTTTTGTAAATTCTATGTGCAAAAATATTTCTGCATTGTTCAGTGATTACAATGCACTGCATTTAATATAATCGCTTATAAAATGTTTCTAAGTGAACACTTTCCCTTATTCAGTGTTTTCCATGAGAGGAAGAACTTAGGAAAGAGAGGGAGATATCTAAATGGACAAATTAAATAGAAATTTAACTATTATTTTATTCTCAGAAGTGGAATTTGTATCTGTCACATGGAAGGACAGAATTACTGCACTATAGGTGCAAGATGTAAATAAAATCTTTAAAATGTTAATAATACTTTAAATACTGCATTAAATTCATAAGTATATGCTTCATTCCTGGATTGTCCTTGCTTTTCATCCTGGCTTTATGTAAGCCTTCTGAAATTTGTGGGTCATGTTCTTGTGACTGAAAGAATCTGTCACAGCAGTGTGAAGGGGTGCAAAGCAGATTGTGTATTCCTGCATGGTGAGCTAGAATACTGAGGCTGCAGAAGATGATGTTTTACCACTCTTAAACATTTGACACCTGGAGTATGTTTCGTATGCAAGGCTATGTCTCTTCCAGAATTAAAAGGATTTGGGAAGTTGTATTGGATTTTGGAAGATGTATTGGGACATTTGTGTAGGAAAGAAGCATCTGATATTACTTGAACAAGGGTGAAGACTGAAGTGAACAGCAGTTTCAGATTCAGTGTAAACAAGAATAAGCTCTAGTTCTCAACCTAAAGAATAATATTAAGCAAGGGAAATACTTCATGGCCCTGCTTTTGCAGATGCTTGCTCTTCTCAGTGGGAAGATGCAAACTTGAACTGCAGGAAACATCTTCGATATTTGATTTTGAGAGTGACTACTAACCAAGATTTAGAAACAAAAGCAGTAGAAAGCAGTCTTGTTATGCTTCTTAAGCTGTTTTTAAATGTCACATTCATACCAAATATTTATCTTAATGTCAGATAAGCTCCAGTAGCAACATCATTTACAAGGGGAGTAAAATCTAATGGACTTGGTAATCACAAATAGTAGGTGGTGTGGTTTATTTCTATACATAAAGGCAAACTTTCAGTGAGCTTGTTTTGTAGGAATGTAGCCATATAATAGGAGCATAAATTGTGATGCCGTTGTCTGTGGATATTGCTGAAACCTTGCTTGCTTTCCCAGCTTCTTCCCAGGAGAGATACAAGAAATGTCTATATTGTGAATAAAGAATATTTGGTAATGCTGGGTCTTAGCCCTATGACAAGAAAAGTTTATTATTCTTTGCTAGTGCTTGCATGAGGGCTTAGGCTTTTGGGTATTCTGCATTGTAACACACTTTTTACTTGGTCCTCTGTGATAGTTTGGCAGAGCTGCTGCACTTGGTGACCTGCAGATCAAATTTAGCTGTTTGACAATATTTGAACTTCTAACTTTAAGCAACATTGAGGCAAACAGATTTGTACTGCGATTATTTTTCATGGATAGGAACTGTAAGGTTTTGTATAGTACTGCTGTATTTATTTTTATTATTGTGCTAATTAAAATTACTCATACTTTAAGGTTTTTGTCCTTGAATCTGAGTATCAGAGTCACAGCTTAAATACTTCTGAATATGATAGTTTTTTTGATTACTTTCAATCGCTTCATCTTATTTAACTTTGGTATGAAAAACTGTCAATTTTGTATGTCGTTTGTAAATCATAAGAAATAAAATATTTAACATGAACTGCTGTTGCAGTGGCTTCTTTAAGAATTTTATAAATGGTATTAAGATGCAAAGGATGTTGAATAGCTTGGCACATAGAAAACCAGAAAAAACACAGGTTTCCCAGTGTTCAAGTATTAGATGTAAGGGAATAATGGTTTTGTCACAGGCTTTAGCCTGCATAGTTTGCCTGTGACCAGGTATTGCAAAAGTCTGAAAGGAGTAGTATCAATTAACTGTGAGTTCAAGTAGAAATTAGAGACCATCTGCATAGTCTTCTAATTTCCAGGCTTTCAGAGCTTAGAGCTGCATTTTAGGTTACACTTCCAGCAAGTGTTACACTGAGTGCCACAGGCTCAGGGCAGAGCTGCTTTCAGGGGAATGGTTAATTCATCGACACTTTTGAACTCTGATCACAAGTATCTTTATGGAGACTGCTGCCTGCAATCTGCCACAGCATATGTACTGGCATTCAAGCAGAAATAAACAGCCATTTACCTTTAAATGTTTTCTGTCTATTTTCTTTCATGTAAGGCCTCTTACCCCAGTGGAAGTTTCCTGCATTGATACTCCTCACATTCCTTTTTAATAGCCTTTATTCCTCCCTCTACGTTTAGGGTTTTTTTCCTTTTTCTTTTCTGGAATGCAACTTCTTTCATTTATACTTCCAAGTAAGTTTCTTTGTGTCCTCTTAATTGTCTTATCCATTCATAAATACACTTTCCCCCCACTGTTTGGTACCTCTGCCTATTACAGTCCATCATTGTCTCTGCCATCTTTGTAGCCAACTTCGATCTTCTCTAACGTCCAAATGCCATTTGCAACCTAATCAGTGAGCTAAATGTAAAATGGAGAGTTGGAGTGTGTTAGCAGGCTTCTCATAAGGAACCATTAGGAATGTGTAGAGGAAGGAGAAAAGGAAGAGAAGTGAAACTGGCAGCTAAAGCTTTTAAGGAAGACTAATGCACTTTGAAAACTAGTAGAAATATTTTCTTCACAAATTTATGGTTTGATAGATTGTGACCATGGTTATTTACAATGGGAAAGAAAACAGACCAGATAGCTAGAAAAGCAGCTGTTCAAGATAGTGACCATGAAAAAAGGGAGATGTAACAATCAGGCCAGGTTTTGTCTTGGGACAAATAATTTAAATTTGGTTAATTTAAAAACAGTCTATCTTTTTTTTTTGGACCATTTTTTTCCCCAAATGCTTCAGTTCTTCAGGTGGATAGATAGTTTCCAGACACTGTTTAGTGGTCTGTACCTGCCTTCAGGGAGAACAGAACTGCTGGTCGAAACCTGTGGCAGACACGCAGAGCCTGTCATGCCAAGGGACAGAGAGCCAGAACCACCTGCATCTGACAATAAATGTTTCAAATATAGAAGAGGGATAACTGGGAGGCATACATATGAAGTAGTAAAAGATGAAACTGAAATAAAAATTTATTTGATGATTACTTGCTTAGTCTTCCCCTTTGGCCAGGTTGTCCAGAGTTGTGGATGCCCCAGCCCTGGAAGTGTTCAAGGCCAGGTTCGATGGGGCCCTGAGCAACCTGGTCTAGTGGAAGGTGTCCCTGCCCATGGCAGGGGGTTGGAACTAGGTCATCTTTAAGGTCTCATCCAACCCAAACCATGCTCTCGTTCTATGATTCTTTTCCTAGGTGGATATGTACCAAATTTTTGTTTATATATAGCCAAACTTAACAACTGCAATAGCTACAACTCACTCTCTCTTCTTTGCCTGATTGAACAGCCTATTCTTCAGTGAGTTCACAACCATGCAGCATCTAAAGTTTAAAAACTGTATTGAGCGTGTTCTAATCTCACTGGTAATTAATAGCTCAGTGTGTTCATAATGGTGTAGTTGAAAGTGTAGTTATTTTAACAACTCGTGAGTATCCCACTCTAGAATACTTTTTCAAGTAAAATAAGCAGCAATGACTTCACTATTCAACAAGGACACACCTCAAAGTTAAGGATAACATAAATTATCAAAGCAGCTAAGACTATATGGAAGCTTATCTCTAAGATAACTGGCTGCAGTACCCTCAAACTCAGTCCACTTGGTTTTGCAACTGTAGAATTATCAATAACTGCTTCACCTACTCTAAAGCTCTGTTGAAAAAACTTTAAAGAGACAGTCACTAACAGTGTGCTGATTAGCACATCACCTTAGAAGACACATGCTTGTAATGTGTTCAGTGTACTGAAAACAACAGAAAAAAGTTCATTAATATATTAATTTATTTCATTTCAGTTTTAGTTCAATTGAACCTCAAAGCAGACAACTTTTTGCTTTGTCACAATACAGGGAACTTTTGAAACACTTTATTTCCATATTCTACAAAGAATGGTTGAAAAATCAGATTATGGTCTCAACCATATAACTGTGTAATTTGTCAGTGAAGAGGCTGCAGTTAGGAACTCAGCCTAGTGCTTCAATATAGTTTATAGTTCCAGACATTTTCACGTAGTATCATTAAAAAATAGAGCTTTAGAAGAAAACATGATTTTAATTCATGTTATATCATCACACAGTTGGGTACCTAGAGACATTGCTTAATACCATAAATATTTATGACAATCTATTAAGAATTCACATTATTAGATTTCAGACTAGATATAGACCACCCAAGTCTTGTCTCTAGACAAAATCTACTACCTGCAGTTTGAAGTATAATATATACACAGGTTCCAATACAAATGCTGGAGGAATTGTCATACAAAATGTAGCTGTGATGTAGTGGACAATTTTTAAATAATTGCATCCTCATCTCTGCCAGATACGTTACTCAAATTTTATTCTGTTTCCCTAGGAAATATTTTGTTGTCCATTACATCACAAGAGCACATTTTAAAAAAAAAAGTTGATTGAGAACAATTGAACTACTACATTATGATGTTCAGTTTTAGACGTACTTCTTGATTTCATCATAAAGTACTAATACAAAAGCTCCACCCATGCCTCTCAACACATTCGACCAGGCACCTTTGAAGAACGCTTTGGATCCTTCATCTTTAGCTATCTTCTTCCAGCAATCAATTGTGCCCTTATACATAATATCAGCTGTGGAAACAAACATAAAGGTCATAAGGCTTGAAGTTATACAGCAAATACGTTTCAACTTCCCCATCTTTAAACCAACAAGGAATAAGCAAAGTATAGCCCAGAATTTAAGTAATCAATAAGGAAAAGTAATTCCCCACGTGGAAATCAAGTAATTTCTCAGTCCTTTAAGTCAACGTGACAGAAATAACCAACAATGTGTTTCCCGTGGGTTGTTTTTAAAGGATTCCATTAAGAAGGTCATTAGTTTTCCATAAGAGAAAAAAATACCTAGTATCTCCCATCTTATCTCAATGAAGAGATACTTTCTGCTGCCAGAATACCATAGGAGCATTTATTCTTACCTCCCTTTCGGCCAGACTGCATCATCATCCTACGTCTCACAGTATCAAAAGGGTAAGAAACCAGCCCTGCCACTGCAGTGACACTCTGGGCAATCATCCAGCTCACTACGATATGCACATTCTTTGGATCAGGCAACATACCTGTCATCAAGAACAAATGAGCAGAGTCAGAACAGAGGGAAAGGGTTGTGGGAAAGATGGTTGTGGAAGGAACAATCACCCACCAACCCCAGGAGTCAATCCAAAACCAAGGCATCTGCTCAGAACAGCAACTTGAGGGAGGCAGGAATGCATGTCAGAAACACCTGTGTGTTCTAGCACTGCACTCTGAACTGGTACTGAGCCAAGCCCTGCCTGTCCTTGTACTGCCAAGTGCTCTAGAGTGCCTTTACTGGATGGATCTTCCCTTGCAGTCACTCCTCCATGCACTTCTTACCCTTGGCCGTGTCGTACACCCCAAAATAGGCTGCTCTGTAGATGATGATGCCCTGGACAGACACGCTAAATCCTTGATACAGGCCCCTCAAGCCATCAGACTTAAAGATCTTCATAATGCAGTCGCCCAGCCCAGAGAACTCCCTCTCTGTAGCTCCTTTGCCCACATCAGCCGCCAGCCGGGTCCTGGCGAAATCCAGCGGGTAGACGAAGCAGAGGGAGGTGGCTCCCGCGGCACCCCCAGACGCGAGGTTCCCTGCGAAGTAGCGCCAGAACTGCTTGTGCCTGTCCACTCCGCCCAGGAAAATCTGCTTGTACTTGTCCTTGAAGGCGAAGTTGAGGGCCTGGGTGGGGAAGTACCGGATGACATTGGCCAGGTTGCCTCTCCAGAAGGAAGCGATGCCTTGCTCCTTGGGGATGCGGACTATGCAGTCCACGATGCCCTTGTACTGCTTATCGGCCGTGATCTGTTTGCTGGCATGCTGGACCTGCACGGGGGAGAAGGAGGAGGACGGGACGGTAGAAAGAGGGCACGGCAGGAGTGACCCCGCACGCTGAAGGGCAAAGACGGGGCCGGCCCAGCTCCCGCCACCCCGAGGCGGTGCTGAAGGTCCCGGGCAGTTCCCGCGTAACCAGAGCCGGCCGAGCTCCTTCCCATATTTAGTCACGTCGGGCAGTGCCCGCCGCGCCGGCACCACCTGTGGCGCGGCCCCACCGCCCGCCCCCCACTGCCCCTCACCTGCAGCAGCAACTTCACTCTCTCGATGGGGGCGACAGCCGTCTTGGAGACGGCGGCGGCAATCCCGCCGGCCAGGAAGTCCTTGACGAAGCTGAGTGCTTGGTCTCCCATTCCGCGAGCCGGTCCGACACCCCCACCCGGAGAGAGGCAACGACCGCGCACTTCCCCACCCGGCCGGCCAAATGGTCCCCCTCCCCGCGCCGCCGCTCTTATACCTCGCGGCCTCTCGCGATAGGAGGAGGCACCCCCCGGGGCGCAGGCATTGGCTGAGCCCCCTGGGCCCGCCCCCGCCGCGTCCCCCGGGGCCGGGGCCGTGAGGGGCGCGCGGCCCGGGACGTTTAAAGGGCAAATTAAAGTTATCTGGGGCTGCCGGGGAACGCGGCGTCGGAGCATGTGCCCGCTGTATTAATAGCACAGGAGGGGACACGGGCAGCTGGCAGGAGCGCTCCAGGCCGAGTTAACCGTTCCGTGCAGGCAGAAGGCAGTGGCTGGGGGATGGGGGGAGCAAGGGGGCTTTAAGCCTTGGCTCGTGTGCGTGGAGTCACACAGAGAGGGGTGAGGGGCACACGGATGTCGTGCCCTACAGCAAGGCTCACCAGGGTTGCACTGTCAGCTTGGAAGGTGGTGCCGTGTTCGTGAGCATCAGTGACCAGGAATGGGCTTGGGCCTCTCAAGTCAAGGCCAGAGAGCGACTTCGTGTTTTATGCACTGTCTGAAGTTGCAGGCATCGAGGTTTTTAAATACCCAACATGGTCCAGGATGGCTTTCCCAAGGAGGAGACAACCTGCCCTCCTGCACTGTACCCCCATTTCAACCCTGCAAGGTCAGACCCTCACAAAAGTCTCAGTCAGTCCCCTCTGAAGGAGGGAAGGAGGGGAAAGGACTCTGGGAAGCACAAACGTGCTTAAGTTGCTTGACTCACACCACGTGTGAAAGAAGAATAAAGACTGTAGCAAAATGCTGCCTTCATGCACAGTCTGGTTCTTAAGGAAACAGTTGAGTCTCAAATGAAGATTACATGGTTTATTCATTAGTTTCCCTGTTTCACAGAGTCGTCAAGGTTGGAAGAGACCTTTGAGATGATCAAGTCCAACCATCAACCCAGCATCTCTCATCTGTTCTTTCTGGCTGACCCCCATAAGAAAGCAAGAGCTTATGACTGGTTGGGTGAATTGGTTGTGTGGAATAATTACATGAAAGGCAATGCAGCAAGCTGTAGATGCATACCTAGAACTTTGCCTTAAAAAGCCATTAAGATGTGCCCCTAGGATAATGTTACACTGAAAAATTCATAAAGTAATGGGTCTGCTTTGATTTGGTAATATGGTATCAATAATGAAGATAGGATCCATCTTAATGTAGGTATGAAAAGATTAGCTGTCCCACTAGGTGACATTCTCTTCAGGACAGCAGATGTCTTCTCACTGATGTGTTTGTTAGCATAAGTCAATGAGACAGTAAATTTGATCCCTCATCTCTCTCGCCCTCTGTCACTCTGTCTGTTGAGGTAGAGGTCTCTTCTCATGAGCCACAGCTCTGAGAAGCAGATAACAGCTATAACTTCCTTTGTACCTTGGCCATCCTGAGAAGATGAAGCCTGTCCCAGCTTCTAAGAAAGGAGAAGAGAGCCCCCCTGAAGAGATGTTTCCCCAAGCAAGGACCGAAAGCAGGTGCAAGCATAGGGGATCCCTAGAATTAGACTGTGAGTTGAGGGGAGTTTTGTTTAACACATGTGGCTGTCTCCTACCTTTGACCTTTCCTTTCTCTTCCTCATACTTCACTCACCATGTCTCCTCTTTCCACAGGAAATTAAATATCCCTTTAACATCTTGGGGTTTCTGCTGCTGGTTTCACACCCACATGGACCCATGGGATAGTGATGCTCGCGGCTGCTGCCTGACTATCCAGACCGATAGGGTCTCCTCAGTGTGTGCACTCAGGTGTCAGCCAGTGCCCCACTGACTGGTGTATGGTGAGTGAGAGGTGGGAGAGTGGCAGTGGGAAGGTGCTGGGGAGGGAGGGGAGTGGGGGGCCTGGAATGAGACTGGAGTGGGGGTCTGTGCTGAAAGGATCGTTTGCCTGCCTCTCCTCCACTATCTTTGGTTTAGCGCATTCTAATATTTTTTTAAAATTATTATTTTATATCATTAAATTGCTTTTTTTAAACGACATTTTAATGAAGTCTTTATCATAAGAATTCCAGTTATGTTTTGAAGTTATTGTTGTGTATCATCATCACACTCCATAGAGGTTCTTTGATTTAATAGATATTTCTGTACTATGTACGCACGACTGCCAGTACTTATAGAAAATAGTGCACAGCAAGCGAGTTGCCACTTTTTCTCCTTTTGCTTTCACTTTTCTGAGCCCAGATGTCTATTTCCAGGAGAGACATGGCTTCCAAACAGTTTTAACAAAAGCAGGGCTGGACCCAGGAATTGTGTTGACTACGTTGAGGCTTATTCTTCATTTGTTTGATTTTTGTTCTAAATGCCTGTTTTGGATCTTTCCTATATATGATAATGAGGGCTTTTATGCTACCTCTTGTAGAAGTTCATATATGTCCTGTGAGGAACTTACTGCTAACTCCACCAGTAACACCAGCTTGAGCATGAGCATAAACATTTCCGCTAGCTGGAAATGTTGTTAAAAAAAAAGCTAAAGGACCTTTGGCTTTTCATACAGTTAGTTGGTGTTTGTTATTCAATAATCAGAATAGTTACTGATACTTTTGTAGAGAAATGGTTGAAAAAGTTCTGCAAGCTTTCTGAAATGCAAGCTTTTTGAAATATTGAAAGCTGGATTTTAAGCCTCATCTTCCTTAGATCTTTGCATCTTTGGATGAATTATCTGGCTTTCTAGGCTGAGTTTGTGGGTGCTTTGCACTGCTGGCATAGCATAAAGACACTGGAATTTGTTGTTAAAAATTCTGAGCTAAAAATAATAACCTAGATCTACATTTTCAAGAGAGATTAGTGACTGACTGCATTGTGCTTTGGTGTCTGAATAGGCAGCTACAGGAGATCAACTTTTCCAAAGTAGTGCATACCCTTGTTTAATTACATTTTCAAGACAGTGGGAACTCTAGCATTGAGGCTAGACCAGACACAAAATAAAAAAGTTTTTCCTCAAAAGTCAGCAGTCCAAGCCTGATAGCAGATACAACAGGGAGCACAAGGAATCAGTCACACCATCCTGACTCCCAGCATAGACAGTGATGGGTATATTGGCAAGATGCCAAGAAAAAGTATGTGAGTATTTTCAGGAAAGATTTGTAGGATTATAGTAACTTCTTGTGCAAGATTGATTTAGGTTTATGGTCAGGAGGAGGAGAGTAAGAGAGCCCAAACAGGCTAAATGAGGATAAGAGTTGAGAGAATAATGAGGTTGCCGGTGACAAAGATAATCAAGAAGAATAAAATCATGTGGGCTCTGAGTTTTGTTTTGGGCAGATATTAGTGCGGGTAATTTTAGCTGGGTGTTGGTGTTATCTGTCTTAGGGGCCAACATTGATCCAGAGAGGGCAAAAACTGGACAGTAAGTGTAAGCAGCATATTGAGAAGGGAAGTGATAGTGCTGGAAATAGCAATGGGATTCAGCATAGGGTGTGTTTGTTTATTAGAGCATGTCTGTAATGTGAGGACAAGGAGTTGGAGGAAGGTCAAAACTTCAGAAGAAAACTGAGGCACTGAATGAAAATTAGTATGAAACAGATCAGAAGTTATGTTGTAACAGGACAAGCATGGAGTGTAAAAGTAGGAAGGAAAAAACACTCAACATGTGACAAGGAATAAACTTGTAGGAAGAGAGCATATTAAGATTTCCTTTGGCAAGGATTTGTGCAGAAGCTATTCAGGAAAAGAGCATTTGAAAAGTGCATTAAGAATGGTGAAAGGCAGCCAGGTCTTCATTTAACTTGGAAAAGTAGGAGGAAAAATTAGAAGGATGTCATAACTGGAAGGGGAGACAATCAAATGGTTGTGGATGAAGTAAACCTGATCACAGGTCAGCCAGGAAATTGAAGCTGAAGGCAGAGTGAGGTATGTGTTTGGCAACCAGACTTCATGAGATAGGAGTGGAGAGTAAGAAACAGAGAACCTACAATCAATCCGTGCTAGAGAAGAAAGATAAAGCAGGAGGAAGAGGGCTGAGATTAGATGGGATTTTATCAATATGATGAGATTAAAATAATGGAAAGAGCAAATGAGAGGACATGAAGAAGGACATGGCAAGAGACAAAAAAGATCAGAGAGAATGGGTGGGACAACAGAGGTCGGGGGAAAGCAATGGTTGCTGCAGACACCATCAAAGGAATAGTTCTTCCAGGGTGTAGGACACTGAGTAAGGGGTGCAGGGGAAATGAACGAACCAGGGCAAGGAGGCATACAGGTGTCTGCTATAGGGTCAGCAAGGACATCAGCGTGAAGCTTGGAAGCTTCCTGAGGCTGAGTGTGAGAAAATGTGATGAAAGGAAGAGAGTCAGCTGAAATCACAGAGGAGGGCTGATCAGGAGGAGTGGACTGGCTGGTTGACAGTTCTTCATAGAGATAAGATACGGCTCAAAAGCAGAGAAAAAGTGACAGGGATGGTGAGGGCAGCCCCCATGAGAGGGTAAGGGGTGGGATGTGATGAGAAAGTAAGGTCTCTCTGGGAGGCTGAAGCTGCAGAGGGAGAGTCAGACAAGGGCATCCAGGGTGTGTTGACACTGAGATTTAATAGGCCCGTGGGAAACATTTAAAGTGTATCTTCCAGCTGCAGCAAGTGAAGAGAAGAAAGGGGAGTGGACTGGTCAGAAGGACAGAGTAGGAATGCAAGAAGCGTTGATTGAGCAATGGTAAAGACTTGAGAGTGGGATAGAGAGATATAGGTGTGGCAAATGTCATTAAGGGCAAAAAGGAGGCAGAGTAAGAGTTAGGGTTTGTTGCCTGAGGTAGATTGTTTAAGAGACAAGAAGCAGCAGTTGAAGGAATAGAAAGAGAGAGGAAACAAAGCTAGATGGGGAGGGAAAACTAGAGAAGTACAGAAATAAGTTGCAGTAAAAGTTCATATGAGAGACGTGGAGGAGTAGCCCACAAACAAGGTTAACCAAGTCAGACAGTCTCTCTAGTCTGCAGTGACTGGGTTCCTCTTGTGCAGGTATGTGGCCAGGCATGTTATACTTTTGGCATTCCCTGTTGACTGAACCAGAAATGAAAGTATATGTGTTGACTGAATGTCTTCTGCCACATTAATTGCCCCAGTGAAGGCAACTA
The DNA here is from genome assembly GCF_009829145.1 of Chiroxiphia lanceolata. Classification (NCBI taxonomy): domain Eukaryota; kingdom Metazoa; phylum Chordata; class Aves; order Passeriformes; family Pipridae; genus Chiroxiphia; species Chiroxiphia lanceolata. Next base: position 33,784,875 of record NC_045640.1, read on the forward strand.
ACCTAAGGTTAATATGTTTTTTCAATTTTCAATGCTTCATTGACTTCACTTGTGGCTTTTCTGAGGTACTGGTGGAGAAGGCAAAGGTCCCTGAAAAGAGCGGGATGTGGAGAGCCAGGGAGAAAGGAAACAAATCAAGCACCAATCCTGCAGGATTTGGTTCCTCATCAGAGATTTATTTATTTCACACAGTTTTCAGAACCTTAGTTTCTTGTTCAATTCTGTTGCAGTATCAGGTATGGCAAGACTGCTTTGACTCAAATAAGTCAAGTACTAATTTCTGCTACACTAGTTTGAAAAGCTGAAATCACAGTCGTTACTCTGAAATTAATTTAACTTCTCTTTAGGACTGTACAGTAAATCCTCAGTATGCTATAGGCAGAATAATAGTGTGGCTAAGATTTAGAACTTAAGTGATTTTTCCTCATAGATCTCAATATACCTTGGGAATAAAAAACAACTTTTATGTCACAGCTGTGCATTACAGTAAATAATTAATGGATGCTACAGGCTGTCATAAACATGTAGAGTACTCTAGAATATCTGATAATTGTTTGATTATTAATGAATTCATGCCACAAACATAACAGTATACATTACAGATTCTGGTAAACTCATAAAGCAGAGGTATTGTGGACAGTTTCCAGACCATGGATATAAGCAAATTAATGACCTGTTAGACTCCATAATAGTTAATTTACTATTTAGTAACTCTTCTTTGGTAAATATATTTTTGATCTCAAGCATAAAAGTGACTCGCTCAAGGTCATTCTGTCAGCATGTGTCAGAGCAAGGCATGAATGCAGGTTTCCAAGTTTTGCCACATCTCTCTTGTACAAGACATTTGTATATATAATTTAAATTCCTTTCCCTCTCCACCTCTATGTTTTAATGGCTCAGGACAACCAACTAAAGTTGGAAATCGAGCAAGAAGCAAAAGGAGTTCTATCAGCAATAGGGTCAGCTTGTTGTCCTAGTCTGGAACACCTCTCAGAGCTGAAGTGGATGAAGTAGGAATCTGCTTAAATGCATATAGGTAGGTAGATACATATACCGAAATCAGGTTTTGTATTTAAGTAAGTGCTGTAAAAAGGTGTAACTGAACTATAGTTTTCATTGCTTTATAAATTGTTTCCTGTATGGTTTGATGTGTGGTTGTTTGTGATGATCTCAATCCAACAGAAAAGATTTGGCATAAAGTTGTAGAATTCAGCTGCCAAGTACCATTCTACACAACTATAAGTGCACAACTGCGTAATGTTACATACTTCACCGTTATTACAAAATTAATTTATCCACACTGAACTGTGCCTTCACTCAATCCTTATTCATGGGCAAGAATGCTGAAGAGAATAGAAAAGGATCTGAAAAGAAAATAAGTAAGGGTGTCAGCATAGGGCTGTAGCAAAACAAGGTAATTATGTTTTTATAATGCAGAAACAATTTCATGCATTAAGTGTAGATGTCACTGTTACACGTACCTCCAACAGCTATTACCGCAACAATTCTAATAGAAATTCAAGCTTATTTTCAGTAAAGTGAGAAATGAACAAATTATATTACTCAGTAACTGAATCATCAATTTTTTATCACCCTACATGCTGATTGAAAAGGCCACAAATACATTGTTGCTACAATTCAAAATGTAATAACTATAATGCCAGAGATGTTTTTATAATAAATTGAGGTATTAATCTTTCTATATATTGCAAGAAAATGGCAATTTAAGACGAGCTCCATACCACACATTATTAAAATGCATGAAGGGAGAAAAGGTCTGCAGAACAGCCAGAATCTCAGCAATTGGGATACCAATGTTGAAGATGATAACCATACTGCTGAAGAGTGAGAAAACTGTGTGAGAAAGTTTTTAGATGTGAGAGTTTATGGTTTTTGTGGCATCAAAACCTGTGTCCCTTGATGGAGTATATTATGCTTCAGAACTCAGTGTAGAAAAGACCCAGTTTGAGTCCCAGGTCCAAAAATTCCTTTGGATTTGAATTTTCCCAGCTGAGCTCATATACAGGATATTAAAAGGGACAAGTTATGGGGACAGAAGCAGAAGACAGGAAATAATAAGATTATGTGGTATGTTACCTCAGCTTGATGACAAAACACAAATTGTCTTCCATTCATTCCTAGGGAATAACTGCTGGTTTCTGCTTCAATGGGAATTCAGTTTAATACTTTCCTATAAATCATAAGAAATAAATTAAGATACTGTACTAATATACATTCTTAAAAGTTGCTGTATTATTTGAAATTGCTATATATATATGTAGAGTTGTATTATAGGTAGGTATGAATTAATATATACTGTAAAAGTGTCTTGCAGGTTAACACAGTAAAAGGAATTGTCCTTTTGCTCCATTTAATTTCTTCTCCTTTATAATAGGATAGAGTAATAGAAGAAATTGAGCTATTTTCTATTTTCCAGACAGCTATAATGGGAGAAAAAGAGAGGGGATATTCTGAGTACATATAGTGGGGAAAACAGATCCTAGGAACAATCATCCAGACATGAAACAGTCTTGAAATGATCAGCCAGGGATAAATTATCTGGACCTCTTAAGTTACTTCCAGGATCATAGTGGTAGGTCATCCACAAGCTGTGTGAGTCTGCTGCTTGTTTATGATTTGCCTTCACTTTCAGATGTCACAGTGTTGTGGGCTGGCATCCTTTTTTTCTACATAGAACTGGACCTACATACTTTTTTTTCCTGCATAGAACTAGTTCAGGTCAGAAGTAACAGTTCAAATAAAACAGATAGATCTTTATGTAATTTAAAATAGTCTCTGTGGCTTCCATGCGTTTTCTATCAATGCCATGCTTCATTTTTGCAAGGCATTTTTTAAGTTGCAGGTTTTCTTGTTCACTGGTAATAATCCACCAACAGGAAGAGCTAAAAGAATGAAAAATTGAGACAGCAGTGTTGCTGGTATGCAGCAGCTTACTATTATACACTTTTGTCTTCTGTTCAGCAGCTCACCTCTGCAGAATAAGATTTTAAAAAAGCCACCTTAAGCAGAGTACTCCTCTTCCTCTTTTTCCTCCACTTCTGAAACATCCTCAGTTTAAGAGAAGAAGAGATCCCATTGACATAGCTTTTGGGAAAACTACCCTGGAGCTGTGCACTTTCTCCTACTGGGCACTGCTCAGCAGGGGAGGTTGTTCTCAGCCTTGAGCAGCAGTGATGTGGATGGGAGGAGATTGATTATAGCAAGGGATGAGAAGCATGCATTTACATAGGCTCTTTTTCCCTGCCACCTCTCCACTCTCCAGCAAGCAGGGGTTTATTTTAGCATTGGCCTTCTGAAGCAGGATTAATTTTCCCCCGAATAGGTCAGGCTGGGACAGAGCCAGGATCCATGGCCTTTCATAGCTTGGGTGACTCAGGAAGCCAGAGATACCTACTAAGTAGACAAGGCCTCTAACTGCTGGGCCTGTGCCCTGTGCAAGAGAAGTATCCTGGAATAACCTTTCTGATAAACAGCAGAAGAGTCCGTATGGGGTCTTTCTCCAAAGGCTGGTGCCAGGCTGAACCAGGCTGTAGGGCTGCCCTCTGCTGTTGGGATTCGGGAAAAAACGTAAAAGTCAGTGACAAAATCCAGGAAAACGGTAACGAAGTATAACCAGGAAAGCAGTAGTAGGTGAATACGTGCTGTCAAACTCTCATTTCATACAGTGCTTCAGCCAGCTGAAATGTGCCCGCATCTTCACGAGCGGTTCCATTCATAGCAACAGAACATAGCTACTAGTTTTCTTGGGGTTTAGCAGTGGTAGAGTTCTTGTGGCTCTGCAAAGCAACTTGTGACCCAGAAATCATGCTTTCTGACATGCTTGTTTGTGTTTCAGTGTGCACAGGAGATGCAGAGGAAGGAATTTCCATCAGTAATTCAGATTTTAAAACCTTTTTTCATATTTCTTCTTATTATGTAGACTTATTAAATTCCCTACTTTTAAGTATGTGATACAAAGTTGTGTAGAAAGCTACAGCCATCTTGTATAAGCACATGATGTCCAGAGAGGTGTAGGACCTTTTTTCCCACAGCTAATTTGTGACCCAGTGTGGAAGCATAATGGAAATAATCTGATATTTCTATCAGAACTAGAGGGAAGTGCCATCGAGTGGTATTTCCTAGCCCTGCTAGACTTGCAGCTACTTGTGTAGCCCTGAACACTTGAACATCTGTGGATATCCCAGCAGCTGTAAGAACTGTGTTTAGGGTTCTATTCTGGAACATAACAGCTGTATCTGGGCTGATTTCATAGCCCTACTGAAGTAAATGAACTTATGGTATATGATTGAGGGAACTTGCTGCTTCCCTTCACAAAACAGGTTTTAATGTTAAGGCTTGATTCTCATCTTGGTGTTTGTATCTTTGAATGTGATATGCATGTGTAGTGGGTTGACCCTGGCCAGATACCAGGTACCCACTAAAGCCACTCTCTCACTCTCTCTCTGCAACTGGACAGAGGAGAGAGAAAAAAACCAGCTAAGAATTCATGCGTAGAGATAAGAGCTGGGAGAGGTCAGTGACTGATTACCTTCACAGGCAAAACAGACTCAAAGTGGGGATAGTACTTATATTTATTACTAATAGGATAAGAGCCAAAGAGTGAGAAATAAAACAGTCTTAAAACATCTTCCCCCCACTCCTCCTTCCTTCCATGTTCTCCCTCCTTCCCCCCAGCAGTGCAGGGGGATGGGGAATGGGGGTTGCGGTCAGTTGTTGTTTCTACCTCTGCTCAGGGAGAGGAGTCCTTCCCCTGCTCCTGTGGGGTCCCTCCCATGGGAGACAGTCCTTGATGGACCTCTCCGGCGTGAGTCCATCCCTCGGGCAGCAGTTCTTCCCAAACTGCTGTCCCATGGGTCACTCCTCCATGGGGTGCAGTTCTTCATGAATAAGCTGTACTGACGTGAGTTCCCCACAGGGGCCACAATTCCTACTTGGGAAAAACCTGCCCCAACCTGGCCTTCCCCCTCCAGGGGCTGCAGATCTCCAGCAGGACTCTGCTCCAACGTGGGCCTCCCACAGGGTCACAGCCTCCTTCATGCATCCACCTGCTCCACCATGGTCTGCACCATGGGCTGCAAGGGCCTCAGCTCCGGCACCTGGAGCACTTTCTACCCCTCCTTCTGCACTGACCTTGGTGTCTATGTTGTTATTCCCATGTTCTCACTCTGCTCTTCCCTGGCTGGACTTTTTTCTGCACAATAATCTTCTGTTCTTAAATATGTTGTGACAGAGGCGTTACTATCACTCCTAATTGGCTCGGCCTTGGCCAGCGGCAGGAAGCCTGTCCTGGAACCGGCTGGCATTGGCTCCATGGGACAGGGGAAGCTTCTAGCAGCTTCTAACAGAAACCACCCCTGTAGCCCCCCCTGCTACCAAAACCCAGCCACAGAAACCCACTACAGCATGTTTCACTTTTTGATACTGATTTTAAAATCCTTACCTTCAATTTCTTTGTCACAAGCATCCTGTCCCAACTGTGTGGGGTTTTGAGTTAGCTATCAATGTGGCTGTAACAGGGGAGCTGTGAGGCTGTTTATTAGCTTCCCCTGCCTTCAGAAGTGAATACTTTGTAATTCTCCTAGAGAAAACCTTTTCTAACATTCAGGCCTGCAACCTCAAACTGAACTTTAAAGGTGAAGACTTTTCTGCTTGTGTTGTAAACAATAACCAGGCCATAACTCTGTGTCTGTTTGGGGGAAAACAGGGAAGCAATATAAGTACCTTCTTTTCCACTTGGTTTACTCTTCAGTTTTGGGATCATTTGGCTTGATTTCCCAGGCTCTTGATAGCAGAAGAGAGAGACTATACCACTGTCTGGCTGAGATGCTGATTTGTACAAGCAGTATTCACAACTTAGCCAAGGTGGCAAGAGAACCTGGTTGACTAGAAGTGATCATATTGCTCTCTACAGAGCCCAGGTGTTTGGTTGGCTAGTATTTGATTCTACTACGTCAGCATTTACAGCAGACAACAGTCCTAATGGAAGATAAAAGCAGATCAGTTTTGCTTCAGTCTCAGAACTTGAGGATATGGGCTGAAAAAAGTGGAATGGGTAAAATCTGATTGTGTCTTTTCTTTCATAGATTTCACAGAGAAATGGGAGAAGGGGGAATCAGTCCAGCATCTGGTGTGACTTCAATTGACGCAAAGCTGGCAAACTTAATTCAGTCTGGTTTCATTTCACACTTGGCCACATTCTAGTAAGCATCTGTCCTTGTCACATTTATTTTGGTTAATTTGTGAGCTCTTTGTGAGTGTAAACTGCAGAAGTCACATAAATCTGTGAAATTTGAAAGACTGAAAAATGACCTGTGATAGAAGAGAGGGATCCACAATTTGATGCTACCACATGGGCACCTTCTGAGATGTGTCAAGAAATCATGCATTAGAAATGTCTGTATCTTTCCTTTACAGTTAGCTAGTTGACCTGTAAAGTCTCTGTGAATGTCTGCATTGGGACAGGTGAATTGCACACCCATTTCCTACCTGCACCAATCCTGCAGTGTGAAATAGTTGCTGAGAATTTGTGGGCTCCACTGTGTGGAAAGTGGCAACATCACCAAGTTCATTTCAGGAAGGAACATTTGCACACACTAGCAAAGACAATCATTCTCCTTTCATTAGGTGGCTTTTAAAGATCCTAGGTATTTGGATACTAGGACGGATCAGTAGCTGTGCAGTGTCTCTTCCATCAGTGTGCTCTCAGCCCCTTACAGAGGCAGACAAACCACAAGCAGTGATCAGTGGAGAAATCCTCAGTCTTTATCACCTTTGCATTCCTCCTGAAGCTGATGGATAAATGGTTTAAGGAACCGGGTGGAAACATCCCTTGTGGAAGAGAATCCATGGTAGCTTAGAAACTTTGCATCTGACTGTCAGCTGGTGGCTGTCTGGCACATTCCATTCACTACTGCCCCTCAGTCACCAGAAGTGCTGGCCCCTGGACCTCAGAATGATACCTGTTCTCATCTTTGCAGAATGCTGTGTCCACCCTGCAGTTGGGGTTTGGCAGCGTTAACAAAAATTGAGGACGGATCTTAGGCTATACTTTTTTTGTCAGTGCTTCTTAACTGGAGACTGGAGATGTTTCTCAGTGCAGTAGCCTTTATTCTGGAGGAGTTCTGGTCACAGAGGATCAGTTTGGAATTAAATGTTTAGTTTGAACCATGCCAGCAGACTGTTCTGAATGATTCATTACTGTGCTTAGTTGGTTGTTTGAGATCTCTGATGCGCTGTTTATATAAGGTAGTATTTTTGTAAACTCCATGGAGTCTTATGCCATTTCTGAACAGTGTGGGCTGGAGCTGCATGCTGGGAGGGGGAAGGGAGACAATTTTTCACTTACCATATAGGGTGGGCAGTGTACTTGAAATGGAATTGGACACTTTCTCCAAGTGATGGAATCTCCGGTTAAAGTAGTTCAATCTTTTCACTAACCTAGACCTCATTTGTTTTCAATGTGTATGAAATTATGCTTTCTTCTTATTGTTTTGTCTTTTTTACATTTTTTTCTTGCAAAAAAGTGGACAAACTTAAGGGAAAGGTGATTAATAATCAGGAATTTCAGAAATCAATTGAATGCAGGTAAGAATGGTTTTCTTTATCCAGAACCATCTCTCTGTGGGGAGATAGAATTTTAACTTTCTGGGAGCGTTTCCTTAAGGACCTTTTTTTGCAGTGCCTACAGCTGAGTACCTTCAGGACACTTGTGTTTCTGTATAAGGGAAACTATGTGAAGTAACTGGATTATTTAAGAGGCAGGGAAATAATGGATTTTTCAGTTGATTTTTCATTTTCAAGCCACAACTGGACAATCCTCTGCCATCCTCAGTGTGCCCAAAATACTGATGATCTGAAGACTAAAAATCTGAAAGGTTTTTCATTATTCTTAGGTCAGTTATGTTTCAGAGGTTTATGGACAGAGATTCTTGTCTTTTGTCCAGGGGTGTGTCATAGCTATAGCTTAAAATATCCTATATCTTTAAGGGGAATATTGCATTGCCAGGTTTTATTTGTACTTTATTCTGAATAGTTACAGAGAGCAGTTCCGGCCACTTGTCTCTAAGAGGGAAATCTCAACACTCCAGGAATGAGTTTGAGAGCTCCTGATAGTGCTTTGATTGCAGTCTCTCTGAATGCACAGAAGCATCAGCTTCATAGTGGTTTTTAGTCGCCAACTGACATTATTTCAGCACAAATTTTCTTCTTCTTCAGCACTTTTCTGTGCCAGATTTATTTCAGATATGGAGGTTTTTTATTACTGTCAGCAACAGATACCTTTACATCAGAGTGCTCTTAATCCTTTCAGTTGGAAGCCCAGCTGCACCCTGTTTCTGGTTTTTTTCTGGCCATGGTATGCCTGTGGATGGCTTGCACTAGGTATCTGGGATTCTTCAGGCATTTCACCCATTTCACTAGTGGGCATTTCTGAGTGTTGTCCTGAATAGAGGGGGTCACTCTGAACTGGAAAGTAATAGATAATGATTGGAAGACATCCCACTTCCTGCTCCCACAGATATAACTGAAGTTTCTTCACAATTATGGGGGATGTGAAGGTGTCTTGGCAAATAGCTTAGAAACTGGTGTTCACAGAGTGCTTTCTTCTGTGTTCACCTTTGCAAACAGATTCCTTTTTTGCATTGCTTATTCCAGGCTGGGGACATGAGGCTCTGCTACACCTGCTACAGTCCCCTTTCAACAAGGAAATAAGAGCTGTCTTGGTTATATAGCTTGGTAGCTATAATTCTTCACTTCTTTCTACCTCACTTTTCCTTTGGCTATATTTAAAGACCTCCCAGAGATGCCTTTGCAGTACATTGTTGCATTATCAATGGAGCAAAAGAGTGGTGTTGGGCTGTCTGTTCTGAAATGCCTGACTGTGGTATCTGCTTTGATAAGCTAGTTGGATGGATGTGATGGGTTGGCTAAGTACCCACACAGCCACTCACTCAGTCACCCCCAGGCAGGGCAGGGGAGAGAATAGAAAGAGCAAAAGTTAGAAAACACTTGAGGTGAAGTAAGGATGCTTAATAAGTGAAGGAAAAAGCGCAAAGTGATGCAAAGGCAATCACTCACCTCCCACAGGCAGACTGATACCCAGCCTGTCTCCGAGCAACAGCTACAATGACTGCCTTGGAAGACAACCTCACTCCCAATTTTTATTGCTAAGCATGATATTATATGGTGTGGAATAACCCTTTGGCCAGTTTGATTCAGCTGTTTTGGCACTGTCCCCTCCCATCTTTGTGATAGGACAAGGGGTAGTTGCTTTAAACTGAAAGAGGGTATGTTTATAATAGATATTAGGAAGAAATTCTTTACTGTGAGGCACTGGAACAAGTTACCCAGAGAAGTTGTGGATGCCCATCTCTGGAATTGTTCAAGGCCAAGTTGTATGCATCTTCAAACCACCTTGACTAGTAGAAGGTGTCCCTGCCCATGGCAGAGGGGTTGGAACTAAATGATCTTTGAGCCCCTTCCGATCCAAACCATTCTATGATTCTTGTGCCTACCCTCGCCAGCCTACTCATTGGTCAGTGTGAGGAAAAGAGAAAGCCTTGATGCTGTGCAAACACTGTTCAGCAATAACCAAAAGACTGGTGTGTTATCAACAACACTATTTTAGTCACAAATCCAAAACACAGCAACATATGGGCTTCCATGAAGTTAACTCAATTCCAACCTGACCTGGTACAACAGAGCTTCTTTACACTAATTCATGATAGATCAGAAATTGAGGGTAGTTTCATAGATGGCATAAGGATCTTGATGACTCAGTGGCAGCTCAAGTTCTTCTCCCTTCCCATCACGTGTTCCCCATCTCCTCTCATGTCAGCACTAGCAATCACGTAGTCTTAAAAAACTGAGTTTTCAGCACATCCTCAGTAGTGAGTCAAAGCTATTATATAGGCAGGGGGCTGGGAATGGCTAACTGGGGAAAAAGACAGAAGTGACCTTTCTGGAATAGATACGTGTCTGTTGGTGACATAGCTGGAGGGTTGTTATACTGTGGTTGTACTTCTTCATTGTTATATACTCCTAATTAATCTCCTCCACCTCCACTTGCTTCCTTCTACATGATTGCTATTACATGGTATTTTTGTTAAATCTGAAAGGTACAACAATGTGGGGGGGTTTCCACATGAAGTTCTCCTGTAGAAAAAGCGGGGTGGTATTTTTGGAATGTCCTTACCACTAGATGGCAGGGTGCTCTTTGGATAAAGGAAGCACTAGCCTGTGTTCAACACTAATTTGCTCTCAATTTGGCAAACTTCTCATTGAGCTTATTGAGAGATTTACTGGAGTGAGGAGCGTGTGCAGTGCTGGAGAGAACTCTAATTATATTATGACCCTTTGACAGCACTGACATGCAGTTTTAAATTTTCTCCAGTACAATAGATACTTTAATTGAATTCAGCAGAGCTTGACATAATAAGAGAAGAAAGAAAAGCTGTGTTTTTTAACCACAATTAAACCATAAGTTAGTGAATATGTTGGAGAAATCTCTGCGTCTTGTGCACGTGCTGCATTTGCTGTGCCAAGTTCTGAAGTACTCGGTCCTTGAAGTGAATTGAAAAGTGGTGACAGGCCCAAGTTGTGACCTTGGAATCTGGCTTTAAATAGTTTAGACTGACTGTTTGTTGCAGTTGGAAGATCCAGTTAGCATTTAGAAGAGTTAAGAGCTCTAATTTCACTCTTTCATACCAATTTGATCTTGGTGTAATCCTAATAAATTCAACTGAATGAAACTTGTGTAATGGTGCTAAGAAACCATAAGGATGATTATGTTTAGACTGCAGTTATTATAGTATTCATAATATTAGGATGAGGAATTTTTGCACACTTACTATCCCAAATATAAGTCTGCATCTGGGGAAGGTGGGTGTAACATCCCTCTATTCTCAAATGAAGCGTTAAGCATTGGCAAATGGAAATGACCACACTAAGATCAGGTCCACATCACTGAGTCTGTGAGCTAATGAGGGATAAGGGTAAAAGATGTACCAAATTGCATGCTTTGTCAGGGTTTTTGTAACACTACACTTCTTTACAAACTCATCTAGAAAACTTGTGAAATTCTCAAAATTTTGAACTTTTATCTTTTCAGTTGATAGAAAGCTATTTCTTAAATTAGTCGACTCATTTGATAAGTATAAGCTAACATTGACTTTATCAGGGTATGTGATCATCTTAATGCAATTGCTCAAAACACAACAAACTAACAAAAATAACAGCATTTTCAAGTTTATATGTTGTGGTGTTTGAAATTGATTAATTTCTCTTTTTCTGGAATAGTTTTTTATACTTCAATCCAAAAATTGACTGAAAAATATTTTAAATTTGCTCATTCCTTATAAAAGGAATGTGGTTGACAAAATGAAAAATGTAAGTTCAGTGAACGACATACTTTGTGAAAAGCTGTTTCAGAGAGGATGTCGTTCAACACATTAACTTGTGCAAAAGACATTTTCAGATGGTGTATGGTGAGACATCTTGTGCAATTTTTTAATCCCAGTTTCAGAAGCTCCTCATAGTATTTGCCACTGGCTAAGCTTTGTTACAAATGACACTACTTAAGCCTGTTGGATTATGACTTGGATCCTTTGACTATAGTGAAATATAGGAACGTTTTTGCCAAATTTTGCCCATGCTCACTTTGGGAACGATCTACATCTGCTTTCACAGGAAAAAGGTATCAGCTTTCTTAGAGTGTTACACGAGTATCTGCCTGCATCGCAGAGACACTACTCATGCACTACTTGGTGTGCACTCAGCCTTTTTATCTGTCCAACTCATCTGCATGCAAGGGCAGATTTTAGAGCAGGGTGATCTAACTGGTGGGCTTCCAATCACATCTGAACAGGAGTTGAACGTGTGTTTTTCCAAGGTATCTGGCATGAGGTATCTCTTGTGCTTCAGTGGGAGATGCTATATTTTTAGCACCCTTGTGGGCATGAGGGAGCAGCTGCAGTGTGCAGATCCCAGCTGTGAAGCGAGCAGGCAGTGCTGGCAAAGCTGCAGCTGGCACACTGCTTCTTGCTGAGAGGCGCCTGTTGGAATTGCCCAGACAGCCTCAGACAAAATGAATGGAGTAACAACTGCTTTATTACATATACTGTAATATTTCTGACTCGCTGTAGCAAAAACGCCTCCAAGTCAATGGGGACATTTTTAAAGTTCTTTTTCAGAGAAAACATCCTGTGTGGATGAAAAGCTCTTCTTTTAAATATCACTCTTTTTTTGTTTTATTTCATAATAAAGACTCTCTTTTGCCACCTGCACTCTCTGAATGGCTTCCTTTTGCCGTGTATACATCTAACTTCAGAAATCTGCTGTGACATCTCCAGCATCTTTTCAGGGTTGGGAAATGACAACTTTAGTACTCTCCAGGTACCAAACACTGCAGGTTTTGGATCAGGAAGCTGCTTCTGAAAGAAGTCCTTTTCAGTGAGAAATAATCCATTCTTTTTTTTGATAGCCTTTTACCCAGCCCGGACTTTTCACCCATGCTTTACAGGTTGGTGTTGTTCCTAGGATCAGCCAAAGCCGTTCACACCCTCCACTGCATGTAATGTCAACAGTTCAGAAGAAGAGCTGGGGTTTACATCATCCTCCTTCATATATCTCACAGAGGTGATGGAAAGCTGCTGGGAAACTCTTGAATAACAGGTGTTCTCAGGCCCCAGTGTCATGAAAGCTAGACCTGGACATGGGGTAAGGAAGCCCTGAAGGTGTTTGTGGAGGACGTAGCAATAGTCCTGCATGGTGTACCTGCTTATGACATCCTCCCTGAGCTTAGCATCCAGAGGAAGATAACTCCGATAATGCTCAATAAGATTCTGGTAGAATCCCCACAAGGCTTCTCAAGATGGTTTTTTACTTGTTACCTGCTGTTGAAGCAGTAGTAAAGACATGGAAGAAGGTCTTGTGCTTCCCATAATTGACGAGAAATTCTTGCTGCAGCTGATCCTTACAGTGCTGCTGTAGGTCTGTTTTACTATGGAAAGCTATTTGGTAGTCAAGCACAATTACTTTTTCCATTTTAACTTTCTACCAGTTCCTGTTGTTTCTGCTACTTACTCAGTGGCAAGGGAGACTGCTAGGGGATGACAGAAAGTTGTACAACTATCTAGACATACTGAACAACATGGTTTATGCATAAAAGGAGTAGAATAGGATACTTGAGGGAAAGACACGCAGTGAACCGGACAATTCAACAAAATACTGTATTTAAACCACATACAGCATTGCTAGCTCTTAATAATAGACATTTTTTACATGGTAGGGACTTGCTTACACCTTCTCACAATATATTTGGGGAATAATAACAGGGGAGTATTTGCTCTTTGCTTCTTGGTTTTTTACATTAACAGTCAGAGCCTTTTCCTCAAGGTGTTACAGAGAGGGTGGGTAGGAGAGTTGTGAGACTGTAGGGATCTTGGCTTGCAAGTGATTCAGAGCTTAAAACACGGTGATCTGTTCAAACCCCCTTGCCAAACTCCCTCCCCTGACCACCCTAGTGCTGTTGTGTGCTTACCTAAATGTTGGACCTCTTTCTTTTTATAGAGAAACAAAAAGGTGCTGCCTTACCTCTTCATACTAGTCCCATGGAATGAATTTTTCTTACTTCATTGTATTTAAATTGCAAGAGACTTTTGGGCCAAATTTTGGAGGGCCTCCCATTGGGAGGAGGTTGTGCTCTGAATAGCCTGTGGTGTGATCCAATAAACCTGGTGGGTTTTTTGCCTACCAGCAAGGTCTGAATGGCAGGATAAAATTAAGAGCTGGAAGAATTTGTGGCTATAGGAGACCTGTAGGAGCCCTGGAGCACTAGGTTAAGCCCTAGTTTACTGCTGAAGTGTATATCATCCTGGCTGATGCTTTGATGGAGAAATTGTGATGAAATGGGAAAATATTTGTGTTGTGCTACTGCTTGCCTAAGTAACTAAAGGATCTGGCTTTTGAATTAAGCATGCTCTGAAACAGCATTCTGTTTTGTAAATTGAAATGCCAAGAATGGAGGGGCTTGGTTAATGTGAAATGTTGGGGATTAATTGGAAAAATGTTCTGTAAGAAAGATGTTATGGCAATATCATGAATTAATGATGACTTGGAGTTGAATTGCAGTACATAGGTTATTTAAAGCATTACAAACCAGAGAGGCAGCAGCATATAAGGAAAGAATGAGTAGGAGACAAGCTGGTTAATTTTCCTTTCCCTGCCTCTAAATCTTGCAGGTTAGTTTTCCCAGGTAGTGTTTTACACAGAGATTGCAGTGGTTCAGCTTTCTAAGCCTAGTTTTTATATATTAGGTCTCTCCTTCAAGAAAGTTGCCTGCCACGCGAAGACTGGTGAGATACATCTGGGGTTTTCCTTGAGAGTGATGAGAGGATCGAAGAGCCAGATAGACACCAACAGCATAGATAAGGACATGCAGATACCTTTAGTATTTGTATCATGAGAGGTGGAAAAAGGAAGGTGTTCTGGAGGGAATTGGAACTGGTGATTTATGCGAATAAAATATAATTTCACGTTCCTCGAAGTCCATTTTTAAATTCTCTTTTCACAAATAAATACTTGCCCAGCTTGTTGTTGTTGATTCCTTAAAAAATACAAAATGAGAGAGATTGCTTCTGATTCCTTTGTGACATTGATTTGTTAGTGTTGCTTTCACAGGCAAGATACCTGGTGATCTCTTATAAAATGTGCAAGAGGTGCTGAGGAGAGGCCATGTTTTTCATAAGCAAATGCAGCATGTAGTTAATTCATGCTCTGCCTGCCAGCAGAAACCATGATTTCTACACACATTTGCACATAGGAACCGTATGATTGTACACTCCACAACTGCCTGCTGCTTCTCAACAACTACAAGTATCTCTGCCTTGCCCTTGTTCCTGGGACAGATCCGAGGTCACACTGCTGGAATAATCCCCTTAGCTTATCTTTCTGGCTATATCATGCCCTGTTTGAAAATTCCTCCCACTTACTTCTTCTTACAATCGCATCACTATAAACGTCTCATTCTTACTTCAAATGCCCATCAGAATTTTAGACTTGCTTATCCCTCTGACATGGTCTGCTGTCTTATTTGCCGTGCCATGTCTGTTCCTGTAGCATGCTGGTCCTGACATGTTAAGTTCTTTGCCTCTGCTTTCTGTGCTTCTTGTGCTTTCTTCAGAGGATGTGTTTTTGCATCTTCTCTTTTCCACTTATAAAAACACACTGTTAAGTTGTTACTCAGGAGTGGTGTCTTTATAGATGATTAAAAGACACTTCAGTAACTGACTGAAACAGTTGCTGAATTTCCCAATGTACCTTATCTTCCTCTCTGTCTCTTTGATGTAAGATCTGAGATATAAGAACGTATTCTATTTGGGGATATTGCAAACATTAAACATAGGATAAAATGGAAATAACAATTTCTCAGTTTGCATGTGCAAGTGTAGGTATTGGTCCGATAAACCACATGTGATTTTTTGGAGGTGTTCCCTTTGCCAGGGTTCTGGGCTTCTTGCCAAAGCATTTTCTCTCAGCCTCGCTGTTAACCAGTCCCTTGCATTTTGCATCAGCTTCTGCCTCAATAGGCTTAGCCCTCCAGTTAACGGATATCTTTTTCTCAAGCCCTGCCCACTGCACCTGCTTTTGAAAATGTCCCCTGGAGAACCCAGTGATTCATCTGTTGTGTGCTGTTGCTGTTTGATTAAATCATTGCTTAGTTTCAGGTGGCTGCATTTGTGTGCTGGAGCACTTGATTCTCCTGTTTACTTCTTTTGTACATTGTGGAAGTGTTTGTAAAGCTTGGGAGGAAGTTCAGAATGAAAGGTACAATATCAGTGTTTGGGATAACAAATGGTATAGGCCGTACACTCTCTTCATTCAATGCTTTTTCTGTTTCCACACCAGTGAGCGCGATGGATGTAATGTAGTCACAGCATGTTTCCATAAATCCTGAGATCAGTAATGTAAAATAGGTCTTTGGAATTTTAATAATGGAGAAAATGTCAGTATGCAAAGCTAGTGCAGCCTTGTTACTCCCTTCTCCCAGTTTGCCTCCTTTAGACCAGCCTATGTGTTTTCTGACCTTGCAGATATGATATAAAGTGGGGAGAGGAAACCCTCAAGGACCTTACATCGATTTCCCTCTTATTCCAGGACTGACCACCCTACAGACTAAATGTATGCAGGTGTGCTTTCAGACCAGCCCTTCAGGATCAGCTCTTGCCTCCCTGGATGCGTTTGGGAAGCTTGGAGGCCTTCAACACTGAAAAGACTTTTAATATGTCTTATGAGGGATTGTGGCACCCAGAGATCACTGAGTTCCTTCCGGGATGCTGGTTTTCCCCAGCCACATTTAGGAATGGGTTGTGTATCACTGGCAATGCTTTGGTCATAACAGTTGGAAGGCTGGGGAACAGCAAAGTGTTGAAGGGAACTTGATTCTGACCCACTCTCCTTGTAGAATGACATTATTTAGCTCATAAAATATATTTGTACATGGTCAAGTATATGTCAGAGATCAGCTGTCCTCATCAGGTATCCCAGATCACAGTTATAGGCTAATGCTGGGGATGGGAAATTATACAGCAGAAAGAAGTAGTTAATTTTTCCATGTGAATATAAATATGTCCATCTTGGCAGTTTACAGATCAGTAACTTCCTTGAACATTAAACTTAGACAAACCCTTTTTTCATTTTGTAGTCTCTTAATGTAGCTGGACATGGAGAGCAGTTTGAGACATTCTTCTTACAAAAGAATTATGATCAGAAGCCCTCGTTGCTGCAGTGGCTTGGTCAGATTGGGCTCAGTAGCAAGAAAATCCTTAATCATTTGCCTGTTAAGGCATTTTGTTGGGTTTTTTTAATCCATTTGATTACCAGAAGGGAAGATTTTTCTCACTCATTTTGCATCAAAATTTCTTCTTGGTCGACACAAAAAATTATAACGTCTGTGGGTTTTTTATACATTTATATTGGAGTGCCTATCTTTTTCTGTGGAGAGGAAAAAATAATATAAGTCAGAGCCTGCAGAGAAATCTGCCTAATTAGTGATTGAAAGATTTCTTTGCAACTGAAGGTGCTGGAGTCATCTGTGTGTGAATGTCTGTCTCCTTTTAGGCTTTACAAAGATTCTTGTACTGAAGCAAATGAAGTTGCCAGAGAAGTAGGGCCTCCCTTCGGTAATTATTTAGTCTTACTCTAAGAGAGGAAAAAACAGATAATAAACATTAAATAAACAAATAATGAACATGAAGACATAACTTCCAATCCCAAGAACCTATTTTCCTCTCTTTATTCCTACTTTTTAGATCACAGCAATTCTCTGTCTTTAGATCCAGAACACTGCTCCAAAGCTCATTTTGCTTTTTGAACAGTTTATGGCTTTGTTGCTCCCCTGGCTATTTGAAGACTGTGATGATGAATATGAAAAGCCATTTGCTTTACCCCAGATACATATGCTTGCTATACAAAGCCATAATATTGCAGTTGGTGCTGTTCTTTTTTTTCCTTGGATGTCATGGGTTCCTTTAAATGGAACCTGTTCAGCCTTCTTTGTGATTGTGATTACACACAGAGAAGTAAAATAATGACTAAACAATCTATCTGTTTGGCCTGTTTACCTATCATTTTGGTTTTCAACCTAGACTCCCCACTGCTTATGCCTTATATACAGCTTAAACTCCTTTCTGGAATAGCAGCCCTTGATGCAAGCGATGGAGGGAAGAATTAGGAGAAAGCAACAATCAGGAGATTTTGTTTAACTGATCATGTAAGCAAATAGATTTTTGCCCATATGCAAATAGCTAGCTAGTCTTCAAATGACCTGTGCAACAATGTGAAACCCCAGAATAGTTATAGATTCCTGGAAAATTATTCTTACTGACACTCCCCAGCCAAGTTAGAGTTTATGTTCTTCATAGGTAAAAAATGCTGCATGTTTGAATTGTTTCTGTATGGGTTTATGTGTATTGACCGAACTCAAGCTTCCCTGAATGCATGTGTCTAAATGAAAAGTGAATGTAGATAAGTGAAGTTGAAAGCTGGTAAAATAAGGTGCTGTCAGCTGAGGGCAAATGCAAAAGCAGCTATATCTGCCCTCCTCAGCAGAGTTCCTCAGAAATAAAGTATTCTACAGAATGAGCCGTTCGCCATGGTCCAAACCTCTGAGTCAGAAATCCCCAACATAAGTTAAGGACAAGTGGCACTCTAACACGAGAGTTTCTTGTGTTATGTAAAATAGGAAAGCATGATGATGAAACCAAAACAACAAATAAATACTTTATTTTGTATGCACTTTAATTGCATTGTCAAAAAGAAATATATTCCCCCAGAAGTCAGCTGAGTTTTATCAGCTTTGCAAAATGATGAATGTACGCCTTGTTCTTTATTATTGCTTAAGTCATTCCTGTTTATGCCAATATTTCAAGGCTTATGTTTTGATTGTTCTGCAGAGGTGAAAACACTTTCTTGCTGATGAATAATCGCTGCCACTTTTAAATATTTGTATGCAAAATGTCTTTAAAGCCATTATGAAATGCTTTCCAGAAGCACTAAGAAGCTGTTTTTCCCAAAAAGACAGTTTTTCTCTACGTTTTCTTTCATGCTAAATAGTCCAAATGAAAAGGCTTTCAGAGTTAACTAGTTAAAGCAATACCAGTGTTTTAGTGTAATGAATAACTTTTTATAGAGGACAATTGCACACAGTTCAATATCCTAGTATTTCTATTTCTGTGCCCCACCAATGCCGGGATTCTTGGGTAGAATTTCTTTCTTTGAGAAAGCTGAAGCGATCAAAACCCTGATTAACCTCTGATATTCACGTGGTGCTCTTGATCTTGAGGACCGAAGCAGTAACAAAGAGTTAATGGCAGCCATATGCTCAGGGTATTGTGGGTACTGTTGACCCAAATGTGAACTCCGCAAGTGAGTGCTGCTAACTCCTGTTTGTTTCAGGTTTGGTGTGGAGATTACTGATGAAGAGTTTGAGCTGCTACTTGACAGAATCCCCCTTGATGAAGATGGAAATGTCAGATACCCCCAGTTCATGTCCAGGTTTGATTTCTGGTATGCAGCGTATGCATTTTTTTCCCATTTTTGAGTAAAATTACTTTTAATCTAAAAGGCATATATAACATTTCCAGACTGATTCTCATTTCTTAACTGTGCTCCTTTACGAATTATGTCTTTCACAGAGTATGCTGATTACATTTAAAATCAGCTGATGTTGTGGGTGTATGCTGTTTGTAATTTGGTTGCTCTTTATAGGCTATTTACTTCAAAGATACATAACAAACCTCCATGCTTTCTGCAGGCTGAGAAATATGTCAGACCTCTAAATAAAGGCTAATTATTTCCAGAAAATGGTAGTAAATGTACTTAGTATCTCTCTGAGAACTTGAAGCATTTATAGGCCCTATATGTAATCTGAAGTACTTTTGAGATGGTGATACTGGTTAATAGAAGCTCTACACAGCCTCCAAAGCCTAGCTGTAAATTAGTTTGATTAAAAGAAAGAAGCACTGGGACAGATAGAGATGTTCTTTTATTTTCAAAAAATTAGGACTAGGTAGGGATATTCTATTATTTTCAAAAAATTAGGACTTGATCCCCAAAACTGTCATGCCAGTAGCAGGGCAGAAGCCGGTGTCATTGCTGAGGTGAATGAAAGACTCATGGAACCTGGACTGGAGAAAGCCATTCCACCCGTGATATCCAGAGAAATAAATTTCAGCTTTTTCCCCGCACACTTGCCTGTACACATAAATTAGACTGCTGAAACAGCTATTTTGAGTTATTGAGCAGGTAGGGATATATCTAGTTTGCATATTCACAAAAAGGGTAGGTAGAAGTCTGAGCTCACTGTATGGAAACCACATGAGGTACCTTCCTGCACTTCGGGTAGCAAACCAAGTACTGCAAACCTGCAGAAGCATTTGCTTCTTTCTTCCCATTCCATTTATTGCTCTTCCACTCTTTCTTTTCATCTGTCCTTGTCTTCCTGCTTCAGGAAGCTGTGGGGCTGAATTCATTTGTCTACACATTTGCACACAAGGCTGTTGGACAAAGGATTCATGAGATACGTGTGACCTTCCGGAATGGTATCTCCAAGGCAATCTCCAAACATGTCTTAAATAACCCTTGAATGCATTTGGGTGAGCTCCTGTTCCTCGCATACTTTTACTGCCAAGGTCTCCACTCCAGTTCTTTCTTTTATAGCCTTCTGACTGTGTTACAGCTTGCATGAATTTCTGTGGCATGTCTTAGCTCCAGAAGTATTCTCTGGTTGTCCTGTGGCAAGGGTGTATAGAGGAGACAGAGGATAAAGACCACCTAGCAAAGATTTGAGACCAACCATTGAGAAACCAAAAGCATAAAAAATAAAATATGCAGAGATGCACAACACTGGACCTTACCTCCCTCCTCTTGCTGTGCACTCAGCTGTGCTCTGTCATAATTGCAGGAGAAAGACATTAATCTGTTAGATTAGAAACTCAGAATAAAAGAATAGGGGTTTTAGGAACTAAAGTTACAGCCTGTCTTTTGTCACAGTAGGAAGAACAGAACCTGATCATTCAGTGATGAAATGCTTTCTCTGTAGTCTTTTTTTTAACTGAAATCAAACTTCAGAATTCACTGAATCTTGCAATTTCAAAGTTTATTATCAGGCTTACACCTGTTGTTTAGAAGTAATTAATGTTCATACAGAAATCTTTATATCTTCAGTGCCATAATTCTGGACTTGAATGTGATCCAAACAAATAATTACATATGCTTAGTGGGGCTATTCTTTCTCAAGTTGAGTGGGAGGGAGTTCATAGGCCCCATAGCATAGCTTAGGTAATAGTTCTTTATTTGCTTTATTGTGAGAACCAGAGGCCAGATTCTTCTCTCAGATTACTTGTATATTAACATGGGATAATTTTGTTCACTCTAGTGCAAAACTAGAGTGTAACTGGAAACGCAATGTAGGACTGAGATATAATTTTCACTTTCATCACCCACTCCCCTGTGTCTTTCCTCCTATAAAACCAAATCTTTCTTGCAGGCATTGTCCTAGATTCTCTGCTGTATGTAGTGAGTTGGCCTCAGCCAGCAGCAAAACCCTCACTCAGTCATTCACTCAGTGGGATGCCAGGAGAAAGCAGGAGGAATAGGAAAGAGAAAGCCCATGGGTTGAATTAAAGACAAGGAGATCACTTACCCGTTTCCACTGTGGGTGAAAGAGACTTGGCTTTCGGCTTGGGGGAAATTAATGTAATTTATTGCTTTTTCATATATATATATATATATATATTTATATATATTTAAAATTACTAATTTAGGAAGAAAAAAGGCAAACATTAAGGTAGATAGGGAAAAGACATTTCTCCTCCACCTTTCTTCACTCCTTCTCTCCAGACTCCTCTCCTTGTTACCACTCCCAGTTACACCCAGTTCCTTTAGTGAGGAAGCCAGTGGAGTGGTGTGGAGTGGGGAGGGGGTTATATTCAGGATGCAGTGTTTCCTCTCTGCTGTTCCTTCCACCTTTCTGTTTTCTTCTGTTCTGTCATGGGACTTCCATGGGCTTCTATCCGTTTCAGGGTGGAGGGGGGCCTGTTCTGGAAGGCAGGAAGGGTGCAATGTGTCTGCAGTAGCTGAGTTGATTTATACTCATGGTGCTCTGAGATGGTGCAAATGCTTTCTTCCTACTTGATGCAGCTTGTTGCTTAATGGGCTTAGAGGACCTGACCAGAGGCAGCCTCCACACACTCCTGCAGAGAGCTATCCTTCTGACTGTGCCTGCCTACAAATGGAGAGAGAGCTCCTTCTCAATGGACTTTGGGCATCTAGTTTGCCAGGGAGGAATAGAGAAACTTCCCCTGAGATAAGTTAAGACTACATCTAAGTCACGCAGTTTGCATGAGTTTCAGTTTGCCCTAGACTCACAACTGCAATCTGCTCTGTATGAGGGATGTCTGGAATATGTTGTGGTTCCTTTCTGATCTTCCTCCTCGTGCAGGAGGGAGATACATTGATATGATCTATGGATGTATGATGTAACCTCAATACATAGCAAGGCCAGAAGTCTGGAGCTACTCCTGGGTGTCTCAGTTTAGACATAATTTCAGAATGTTTCTAAATTTGATACACCTTTCTCACTCATTTTCTCTTAGGAAAGGAATAAGCTTTCTTCATTTCTTTTCATGCCCGTTCATCTTTAAATAACTTCTATGGAATAGGAAGTTAAAAGAAGCATTTAGGAAAATCTAAGATCTCTCATTAGAACAGAAATGAAGGGGTTTCATTTACTGAATTAACATTTTAACTGGGAATTTATTTTGCTATAAATTAAGTGTATCCTTTATCTTCAAATAACGTGTTACTTTGTTTGGAAAGGAGTGTTCCAGAAGATCTGAACCTGGCTGTGCCCAATGGCTCTGCAATGGTTTTGTGATGGTTTTTCCTTTTCCACAGTCATCTGATTCCCTCATCCCTCCCTCATTATCCAGCCAGATAGGACTGAGATAGATCATAAAAGTACACGATGAGCCCCACGATCAGCGCTGTGTGTTCATTCCCAGTCTCGTAGATACTAACCAGATACTAACCTTATGACCTGGGTTTGGCTGCAATAATTTGTTAGTAGCTGGCACAATGTTATGTTTTGGATTCAGTATGAGAATAATGCTGATAATACACTGATGTTTGGTTGTTGCTAAGTAGTGCTTACCCCAAGTCAAGGACTTTTCAGTGTCCCATGCTCTGCCAGCAAGGAAGCGCACAAGAAGCTGTGAGGGACCATGGCCAGGACAGCTGATCTGAACTGGCCAAAGGGATATTCCCTACCACAGAATGTCATGCTCAATATATGAACTGGGGGGGAGTTGGACAGGAGTTGTCGATGGCTGCTTGGAGTCAGTCTGAGGGAGTCAGCAGGTGGTGAGCAACTGTATTGTGCATTGCTTGTCTGTTTTGGGGTTTATTCCTCTCCCTCTCTTTTTGTTGTCTCCCTTCTCACTGCAATTGTATTTTATTATTACTGTTATTTTTATTAGATTTGTTTAATTATTTTTTTTTCATTTATTAAATGGTTCTTAACTCATGGGTTTTCCTTTTTTTCTAATTCTCCTCCCCCTCTCACTGTTGTAGGTGTGTGTGTGTCTGAGCAAGTAGCTGCGTGGTACTTAATTGCTGTCTGGGCTTAAACCATGATACTTAAAGGCTTGCATTGACTGGAAGCAGAAGATAATTTGTGAGCCTGAGGGAATATAATCAGTAAGGGTTAACATGGAAACTTTTATCCACCATCATAGATAAATCATACAGAGGTTTAATGTAGCATGAACTTATTTTTCTATTATGACATTTCATACTAGTATGGATGGTAAGTGGATTAATAAAGAAAAAAGTTATTAAGAATCTACCATAGCCATAAGTGAGAGAAGGTTTCTAAGGAAAGATAGTTTTCGTACATTACTTTTGAAACATTAGAACAGGCTTATGTGCTTAAAGCTGTCCTGTTGTCTCTGGCTGTATCAGCTGACCTAATGAGGGATGTCCATAGACCATGTCATGGTTACCCTCATGCTGTAATATGTGTGCATCTGATATTAATCATGGACACTTTAGACTTTAATTTGCCATGTTTGGTATGAGCATTTACATAGACTCCAAGAGGAGGAAGCTACCCAGAAAGCAAATACATCAGTAGCTTGGCTCCTATTGCACAATCTACAAATTGCTGACTATTGTGGTAGCAGGATGTTTGCAGACACTACATAGAAAGGAGATGTTATGGCAGAATTAAGGCACTGGTTACAGTGTTTCTACCACCAACCTCTTTCCCCTCACAGTATATTCATAGTTCAGTTTTCTTGATTTATTTTTAATAATGGTGCTTTTGATCCCTTGCCTCCTACAGTGGAACTTTGTTGTCACTCTTGCCTTGTGCATTGCACAACTGAAACTGACTTCTTCAGTATCTGAGGGAATATTATGCTGTGTTTGTTCCTTGTACAGTACATGCAGGAATAAATTATTTGGGGTAGGGTTTTAGGAGTGTTCAATATATACACTGATGTCAGTGAAAAACTGGTTAAACCCTCTCCCAAACTTCATCTTTCCAGATTGAGCAGCTACATAAGAAATGCTTTTGAAAATCCTAAGTAATTTGCCTGGAAAATGCATTTATTATTATTATTCTATAAGAAGTAGAAATTAGAGTGCTAAAATATTGTGTGAGCTATTCTCCCAGCTGACAGCTTCATTAGGGATCACTGACACCAAGTCACTTGGGTGAAAAGCAGGCAGCTGTATGACTCTTTGGAACAGTTATTTTGCCTTGCAGACAGCCTTTTTACAAGCTGTATGTTTTTGATGGTGCTGACTGGAAAGTTATAGTGTCACCTATAGACATCGGGGAGCTAGGCCTGGTTCAAACCTACGAAGGTATAACAGTGTGCACTGCAGAGCAAATATGTGTTAGCTACACGTATATATACAGAACTGTATAGTTCGCTGTATCATTTATAGTGTTACACTGATAGCTACAGCCTGTGCTTTATTTCGGAGACAGTTTGTGACAACAGGCAGGAGGATGAAGGTTGAATGTCACCTTTCAGTGCTGCTTCTGATAAGCTAAGAAAAGAGGTCAGCTACAAGTTAAAACTTAGTCCCATCCTTCCCAACCCCTATGCGCCCTTCAGTCTCCCATCCTTTAAAAATAACTTTCTTTTCCCTGTTGTCTCCCCAAGTCCAAACTGTATGTGGGAGGTGAGTGTTCTGATTTTCTGATTGCCAGTCATTCTCTCACACACAGATTTTTCATTCCTGACTGACTGTCAGAAACAGCCCCCCTGCCACAGTACCCAGTGGGTTGCTATGCTGTCCTGCACTCCTTGCTGGATCTGTAGGTCACCTAGCCTCAATACAGCTTCAGTTTATTTCTTAATTTTCTAGACCTAGGGCTCTTTTTTTCACCCTAATTGGCTGCCAACAGGCTTGGAAAATAAATACTGTAGTCACAATGTTAAATTAGAAACAAAAGCTGGAGAAGGAAAAGGAATATTTAAATAACTACTTTTTTCAGATGTTATTTAAATCTTGTGAAGCTTTGATAGAGCAGAAAAGGTCTGGCAGAAAGCCAGACAGCAAGGAAGATCTCCTACTCACAGGGGAGAGAGAGATTAACTAGAAGGAATAGGAGAGAAAAATGACAGGTGATGGGAAGAACAGAGAGGTAGATAGAAAGACTAGGTCAGACCAATGCTGTGTTACTGTTCAAGAAGAGATTTTATTAGAACCTGAGAGCTGAGACATTCGAGGATGAACCCTGTACATTTGCAGGTCTTTATTGCCATCAGTTTGAACAGCAGCTCACTCACCACCTAGTAGCTCAGATGTGCCTTATCCAGGCCCATCGCTAAATGGCACAGAGCTTTTCTTTAGTGTGAGAAGTGCTGCCAACCAGCTTCTGCTTGCCGGGGCTATAATTTGTCAGCAGATGGAGATGGCCCCTAGGGGTGGTTCTAAATATAGCATGGGATCTGATGGCCAATTCCCTACACACTACAGAAAGCCATGCACATCCTGGTGGATATCAGATATTGCAGTCTTAGTGCTCTCCAGTTAAGTCACTGTACTACTGAACTGTAGAGTGAAGAGCGAGAGTAGAGATATGAGGTGCTCTATCTGTTAAGGACCACAGGATGCAAGATCATAAATAATAAGATTAATCAATGTGTGCCAGTGTCTTCTATTTTTCTTTCTGTGTTCTTTCTTGTCTCTAGCTCATCACGTCCATCTGATGATTATCTGTCCTTTTCCTGTGTTAGCTTTTCTGCTGCTTACTTTTACCCACTTTTATTCCCTCTTTTTCTATGCCTATACTCTTTCTTATCTGTTAATGATCTTTTTCCCCTCTTTCTCATATGCCTGTCTGCAAGCTCTCTTCTAGTAAATGGTACATGATCCACCTTTTCCCACTCCACTCTTCTTTCTCCACCATGAGATGTTAGTTTGTATGATGGTGTCTCTCACATCCTTTCTCTCGGGAGTCTCATGCCTCTTGACATCTCCCCTGCAGACTGTCTCTGCTCCCTCTCTGAAATCCATGCCACCTTTCCACTCTTTTCTCTGTTTCTGTTTCTATTCTCTCACTGTTTTTTTCTCTGCCTTAAGTGCATCTCTTTCCACCCTCAATACAGGCTGCTATTCTGCCTTGCAATGGATTTGGATGTTGTTCTATCTCCATTTGCAAGCAATACTACTAGAGCTGAGTTGGGTATCAAATTCTCCCTTTTTCTTCCCTGCTGACCCTCCTCTGAAGACCACAGGTGTACAGAAAGGAAGGACTGGTTGTCTTTGGTTGTGCATTTCCCCATTTGCCTCAGCTTCCTCAAGCAGACTCTGCGAATGATTTTTCAGTAGAGGACATAACTTGGTAGAGGAAGCGAGTGAAGCACAGACCGATGACCAGTGATAGGGAATAATAAACCTTGTTTTCATAGGCTGTGTTTTTTTAAAGAGGACAGCGAGTGCAAGTGGAGGAATGTGATGGAATACGCAGATAAGGTTGCAAAGGTGGGGATAAGCTGTAGCTAAATGCTGCAGACAATGTCTGTGGACTTTGGCTCTGTGGCTGGCATCATATGTGTGCTAAGACTGATAGGCAGTCTTCATCCTAAAGAATTTGAAGTCAAGTCAAACGCAGCTATAGATTAGGCACCTGCTTTTGCTTTCAAGCATTGTTTTTGTGAGTGTGTTGGAGGAATACACAAAGAATTTTTGGAAATTAACAGTGAAAGGCC